>NW_027140125.1:1611190-2811190 GCF_036365525.1 Heterodontus francisci | reverse complement strand
CCTTAGTTTGAGCGGCTGCCTTAGCTGGAGAGGCTGCCTGAGTTTGAGAGGCTGCCTTAGTTTGAGCGGCTGCATTAGTTTGAGGGGCTGCATTTGGTTGAGGCGCTCCCTTAGTTTGAGGGGTTGCCTTACTTTAAGGGGCTGCATTAGTTTGAGAGTCTGCCTTAGTTTGAGGGGCTGCCTTAGTTTGAGGGGTTGGCTGAGTTTGAGGGGCTGCCTTTGATTGAGTGGCTGCATTACTTTGAGAGTCTGCCTTTGATTGAGTGGCTGCATTAGTTTGAGGGGCTGCATTATTTTGAGGGGCTGCCATAGTTTGAGGGGCTGCCTTAGTTTGAGGGGTTGGCTTAGTTTGAGGGGCTGCCTTAGATTGAGTGGCTGCATTAGTTTGAGAGTCTGCCTTAGTTTGAGGGGATGCCTTCGTTTGAGGGGTTGGCTTAGTTAGAGGGGCTGCATTAGTTTGAGGGGTTGCATTAGAATGAGGGGCTGCCTTAGATTGAGGGGCTGCATTAGTTTGAGGGAGTGCCTTAGTTTGAGAGGCTGCCTTAGTTTGAGGGGCTGCCTTAGTTTGAGCGGCTGCCTTAATTTGTGAGGCTGTCTTAGTTGGAGCGGCTGCCTTAGTTTGAGAGTCTGCCTTAGTTTGAGCGGCTGCCTTAGTTTGAGGGTCTGCCTTACTTTTAGAGGCTGCCTTAGTTTGAGGGGCTGCCTTAATTTGAGCGGCTGCATTAGTTTGAGGGGCTGCTGTTAGTTGAGGCGCTCCCTTAGTTTGAGGGTCTGCCTTAGTTTGAGAGTCTGAAATAGTTTGAGCGGCTGCCTTAGTTTGAGGGGCTGCCTTACTTTTAGAGGCTGCCTTAATTTGAGGGGATGCCTTAATTTGAGCGGCTGCATTAGTTTGAGGGGCTGCCTTTGGTTGAGGCGCTCCCTTAGTTTGAGGGTCTGCCTTACTTTGACAGGCTGCCTTAGTTTGAGCGGCTGCATTTGTTTGATGGGCTGCCTTAGATTGAGGGCTGCATTAGTTTGAGGGGCTGCCTTAGTTTGAGGGTCTGCCTTAGTTTGAGGGGCTGCATTAGTTTGGTGGGATGCTTTATTTTGAGCGGCTGCCTTAGTTGAGGGGCTGCCTTAGATTGAGGGGCTGCCTTAGATTGAGGGGCTGCATTAGTTTGAGCGGCTGCCTTAGTTTGAGGGGCTGCCTTAGTTTGACGGGCTGCCTTAGATTGAGAGTCTGCCTTAGTTTGAGCGGCTGCCTTAGTTTGACAGGCTGCCTCAGTTTCAGCGGCTGCCTTAGTTTGAGAGGCTGCCTGAGATTGAGGGGCTGCCTTAGTTTGAGCGGCTGCATTAGTTTGAGGGGCTGCCTTTGGTTGAGGCGCTCCCTTAGTTTGTCGGGCTGCCTTACTTGAAGGGGCAGCGTCAGTTTGAGAGTCTGCCTTAGTTTGAAGGGCTGCCTTAGTTTGTGGGGTTGGCTTAGTTTGAGGGGCTGCCTTTGATTGAGTGGCTGCATTAGTTTGAGGGGCTGCCTTTGATTGAGGGGCTGCCTTTGATTGAGGGGCTGCATTAGTTTGAGGGGCTGCATTGGTTTGAGTGGGTACATTAGTTTGAGGGGCTGCCTTAGATTGAGGGGCTGCATTAGTTTGAGGGGCTGCATTAGTTTGAGGGGCTGCCTTAGTTTGATGGGCTGCCTTAGGTAGAGTTCTGCATTAGTTTGAGGGGCTGCATTAGTTTAAGGGGCAGCCTTAGTTTGAGAGGCTGCCTAAGTTTGAGGGGCTGCCTGAGATTGAGGGGCTGCCTTAGTTTGAGCGGCTGCATTAGTTTGAGGGGCTGCCTTTGGTTGAGGCGCTCCCTTAGTTTGAGGGGTTGCCTTACTTTAAGGGGCTGCATTAGTTTGAGAGTCTGCCTTAGTTTGAGGGGCTGCCTTAGTTTGAGGGGTTGGCTGAGTTTGAGGGGCTGCCTTTGATTGAGTGGCTGCATTACTTTGAGAGTCTGCCTTTGATTGAGTGGCTGCATTAGTTTGAGGGGCTGCATTATTTTGAGGGGCTGCCATAGTTTGAGGGGCTGCCTTAGTTTGAGGGGTTGGCTTAGTTTAAGGGGCTGCCTTAGATTGAGTGGCTGCATTAGTTTGAGAGTCTGCCTTAGTTTGAGGGGATGCCTTCGTTTGAGGGGTTGGCTTAGTTAGAGGGGCTGCATTAGTTTGAGGGGTTGCATTAGAATGAGGGGCTGCCTTAGATTGAGGGGCTGCATTAGTTTGAGGGAGTGCCTTAGTTTGAGAGGCTGCCTTAGTTTGAGGGGCTGCCTTAGTTTGAGCGGCTGCCTTAATTTGTGAGGCAGTCTTAGTTGGAGCGGCTGCCTTAGTTTGAGAGTCTGCCTTAGTTTGAGCGGCTGCCTTAGTTTGAGGGTCTGCCTTACTTTTAGAGGCTGCCTTAGTTTGAGGGGCTGCCTTAATTTGAGCGGCTGCATTAGTTTGAGGGGCTGCTGTTAGTTGAGGCGCTCCCTTAGTTTGAGGGTCTGCCTTAGTTTGAGAGTCTGCAATAGTTTGAGCGGCTGCCTTAGTTTGAGGGGCTGCCTTACTTTTAGAGGCTGCCTTAATTTGAGGGGATGCCTTAATTTGAGCGGCTGCATTAGTTTGAGGGGCTGCCTTTGGTTGAGGCGCTCCCTTAGTTTGAGGGTCTGCCTTACTTTGACAGGCTGCCTTAGTTTGAGCGGCTGCATTTGTTTGATGGGCTGCCTTAGATTGAGGGCTGCATTAGTTTGAGGGGCTGCCTTAGTTTGAGGGTCTGCCTTAGTTTGAGGGGCTGCATTAGTTTGGTGGGATGCTTTATTTTGAGCGGCTGCCTTAGTTGAGGGGCTGCCTTAGATTGAGGGGCTGCCTTAGATTGAGGGGCTGCATTAGTTTGAGCGGCTGCCTTAGTTTGAGGGGCTGCCTTAGTTTGACGGGCTGCCTTAGATTGAGAGTCTGCCTTAGTTTGAGCGGCTGCCTTAGTTTGACAGGCTGCCTCAGTTTCAGCGGCTGCCTTAGTTTGAGAGGCTGCCTGAGATTGAGGGGCTGCCTTAGTTTGAGCGGCTGCATTAGTTTGAGGGGCTGCCTTTGGTTGAGGCGCTCCCTTAGTTTGTCGGGCTGCCTTACTTGAAGGGGCAGCGTCAGTTTGAGAGTCTGCCTTAGTTTGAAGGGCTGCCTTAGTTTGTGGGGTTGGCTTAGTTTGAGGGGCTGCCTTTGATTGAGTGGCTGCATTAGTTTGAGGGGCTGCCTTTGATTGAGGGGCTGCCTTTGATTGAGGGGCTGCATTAGTTTGAGGGGCTGCATTGGTTTGAGTGGGTACATTAGTTTGAGGGGCTGCCTTAGATTGAGGGGCTGCATTAGTTTGAGGGGCTGCATTAGTTTGAGGGGCTGCCTTAGTTTGATGGGCTGCCTTAGGTAGAGTTCTGCATTAGTTTGAGGGGCTGCATTAGTTTAAGGGGCAGCCTTAGTTTGAGAGGCTGCCTAAGTTTGAGGGGCTGCCTTCGTTTGAGAGTCTGCCATAGTTTGAGGGGCTGCCTTAATTTGAGCGGCTGCCTTAGTTTGAGGGGCTGCATTAGTTTGAGCGACTGTCTTAGTTTGAGGGGCTGCCTTAGTTTGAGCGGCTGCCTTAGTTTGAGCGGCTGCCTTAGATTGAGAGGCTGCCTTAGTTTGAGGGGCTGCATTAGTTTGAGCGGCTGTCTCAGTTTGAGAGGCTGCCTTAGTTTGAGCGGCTGCCTGAGTTTGAGGGGCTGCCTTAGTTTGAGCGGCTGCCTTGGTTTGAGGGGCTGCATTAGTTTGAGGGGCTGCATTAGATTAAGGGGCTGCCTTAGATTGAGGGGCTGCATTAGTTTGAGAGTCTGCCTTAGTTTGAGGGGATGCCTTCGTTTGAGGGGTTGGCTTTGTTTGAGGGGCTGCCTGAGATTGAGTGGGTGCATTAGTTTGACAGTTTGCCTTAATATGAGGGGTGCCTTAGCTTGATGGGTTGGCTTAGTTTGAGGGGCTGCCTTAGTTTGAGGGGCTGCCTTTGGTTGAGGCGCTCCCTTAGTTTGAGGGGCTGCCTTACTTTAAGGGGCTGCATTAGTTTGAGAGTCTGCCTTTGATTGAGTGGCTGCATTAGTTTGAGAGCTTGCCTTTGATTGAGTGGCTGCATTAGTTTGAGGGGCTGCATTAGATTGAGGGTCTGCATTTGTTTGAGGGGCTGCATTATTTTGTGGGGCTGCCTTAGTTTGAGGGGCTGTCTTAGTTTGAGGGGTTGGCTTAGTTTGAGGGGCTGCCTTAGATTGAGTGGCTGCATTAATTTGAGAGTCTGCCTTAGTTTGAGGGGATTCCTTAGTTTGAGGGTTTGGCTTAGTTAGAGGGGCTGCCTTAGTTTGAGGGGCTGCATTAGTTTGAGGGGTTGCATTAGAATGAGGGGCTGCCTTAGATAGAGGGGCTGCCTTAGATAGAGGGGCTGCATTAGTTTGAGAGTCTGCCTTAGTTTGAGGGGCTGCCTTAGTTTGAGGGGTTGGCTGAGTTTGAGGGGCTGCTTTTGATTGAGTGGCTGCATTAGTTTGAGGGGCTGCATTAGATTGAGGGTCTGCATTAGTTTGAGGGGCTGCAGTATTTTGAGGGGCTGCCTTAGTTTGAGGGGTTGGCTTAGTTTGAGGGGCTGCCTTAGATTGAGTGGCTGCATTCGTTTGAGAGTCTGCCTTAGTTTGAGGGGATGCCTTCGTTTGAGGGGTTGGCTTAGTTAGAGGGGCTGCCTTAGTGTGAGGGGCTGCATTAGTTTGAGGGGTTGCATTAGAATGAGGGGCTGCCTTTTATTGAGGGGCTGCATTACTTTGAGGGAGTGCCTTAGTTTGAGAGGCTGCCTTACTTATAGGGGCTGCCTTAGTTTTAGCGGCTGCCTCAGTTTGAGCGGCTGCCTCAGTTTGAGAGTCTGCATCAGTTTGAGCGGCTGCCTTAGTTTGAGGGGCTGCCTTAGCTTGAGCGGCTGCCTTAGTTTGAGAGTCTGCATTAGTTTGAGCGGCTGCCTTAGTTTGAGAGTCTGCCTTAGTTTGAGCAGCTGCCTTAGTTTGAGCGGCTGCCTTAGTTTGAGAGACTACATTAGTTGGAGCGGCTGCCTTAGATTGAGGGTCTGCCTTAGTTTGAGAGTCTGCCTTAGTTTGAGCGGCTGCCTTAGTTTGAGGGTCTGCCTTACTTTTAGAGGCTGCATTAGTTTGAGGGGCGGCCTTAATTTGAGCGGCTGCATTAGTTTGAGTGGCTGCTTTTAGTTGAGGCGCTCACTTAGTTTGAGGGTCTGCCTTAGTTTGAGAGTCTGCCTCAGTTTGAGCGGCTGCCTTAGTTTGAGGGTCTGCCTTACTTTTAGAGGTTGCCTTAGTTTGAGGGGCTGCCTTAATTTGAGCGGCTGCATTGGTTTGAGGGGCTGCCTTTGGTTGAGGCGCTCCCTTAGTTTGAGGGTCTGCCTTACTTTGACAGGCTGCATTATTTTGACCGGCAGCGTTAGTTTGAGAGGCTGCCTGGGTTTGAGGGGCTGCCTTAGTTTGAGCGGCTGCATTAGTTTGAGAGTCTGCCTTTGATTGAGTGGCTGCATTAGTTTGAGGGGCTGACTTAGTTTGAGGGGCTGACGTAGTTTCAGGGGCTGCATTTGTTTGATGGGCTGCCTTAGATTGAGGGCTGCCTTAGTTTGAGGGGCTGCCTTAGTTTGAGGGGCTGCATTAGTTTGATGGGATGCTTTATTTTGAGCGGCTGCCTTAGTTGAGGGGCTGCCTCAGATTGAGGGGCTGCCTTAGTTTGAGGGTCTGCCTTAGTTTGAGGGTCTGCCTTAGTTTAAGGGGCTGCCTTAGATTGAGCGGCTGACTTAGTTTGAGAGGCTTCCTTAGTTTGAGAGCCTGCCTTAGTTTGAGCGGCTGCCTTAGTTTGAGGGGTTGCCTTAGTTTGAGAGTCTTCCTTAGTTTGAGCGGCTGCCTTGGTTTGACAGGCTGCCTTAGTTTCAGCGGCTGCCTTAGTTTGAGAGGCTGCCTGAGTTTGAGGGGCTGCCTTAGTTTGAGCGGCTGCATTAGTTTGAGGGGCTGCCTTTTGTTGAGGCACTCCCTTAGTTTGTAGGGCTGCCTTACTTTAAGGGGCAGCGTCAGTTTGAGAGTCTGCCTTAGTTTGAGGGGCTGCCTTAGTTTGTGGGGCTGCCTTTGATTGAGTGGCTGCATTAGTTTGAGAGTCTGCCTTTGATTGAGTGGCTGCATTAGTTTGAGGGGCTGCCTTAGATTGAGGGGCTGCATTAGTTTGAGGGGCTGCATTGATTTGAGTGGGTACATTAGTTTGAGGGGCTGCCTTAGATTGAGGGGCTGCCTTAGTTTGAGGGGCTGCCTTAGATTGAGGGGCTGCATTAGTTTGAGGGGCTGCATTAGTTTGAGGGGCTGCATTAGTTTGAGGGGCTGCCTTAGTATGAGGGGCTGCCTCAGGTAGAGTTCTGCATTAGTTTGAGGGGCTGCATTAGTTTAAGGGGCAGCCTTAGTTTGAGCGGCTGCCTTAGTTTGAGGGGCTGCATTAGTTTGAGCGACTGTCTTAGTTTGAGGGGCTGCCTTAGTTTGAGCGGCTGCCTTAGATTGAGAGGCTGCCTGAGTTTGAGGGGCTGCTTTAGACTGAGGGGCTGCATTAGTTTGAGCGGCTGTCTCAGTTTGAGGGGATGCCTTAGTTTGAGCGGCTGCCTGAGTTTGAGGGGCTGCCTTAGTTTGAGCGGCTGCCTTAGTTTGAGGGGCTGCCTTAATTTGAGCGGCTGCCTTGGTTTGAGGGTCTGCATTAGTTTGAGGGGCTGTCTTAGATTGAGGGGCTGCATTAGTTTGAGAGTCTACCTTAGTTTGAGGGGATGCCTTAGTTTGAGGGTTTGGCTTTGTTTGAGGGGCTGCCTGAGATTGAGTGGCTGCATTAGTTTGACAGTCTGCCTTAATATGAGGGGATGCCTTAGTGTGATGGGTTGGCTTAGTTAGAGGGGGTGCCTTAGTTTGAGGGGCTGCCTTTGGTTGAGGCGCTCCCTTAGTTTGAGAGGCTGCCTTACTTTAAGGGGCTGCATTAGTTTGAGAGTCTGCCATAGTTTGAGGGGTTGCCTTAGTTTGAATGGTTGGCTGAGTTTGAGGGGCTGCCTTCGATTGAGGGGCTGCCTTCGATTGAGGGGCTGCATTAGTTTGAGAGACTGCCTTAGTTTGAGAGGCTGCCTTAGTTTGAGGGGCTGCATTAGTTTGAGAGTCTGCCTTTGATTGAGTGGCTGCATTAGTTTGAGGGGCTGCATTAGATTGAGGGTCTGCATTAGTTTGAGGGGCTGCATTATTTTGAGGGGCTGCCTTAGTTTGAGGGGTTGGCTTAGTTTGTGGGGCTGCCTTAGATTGAGTGGCTGCATTAGTTTGAGAGTCTGCTTTAGTTTGAGGGGATGCCTTCGTTTGAGGGGTTGGCTTAGTTAGTGGGGCTGCCTTAGTTTGAGGGGCTGCATTAGTTTGAGGGGCTGCATTAGTTTGAGGGGTTGCATTAGAATGAGGGGCTGCCTTAGATTGAGGGCTGCATTACTTTGAGGGAGTGCCTTAGTTTGAGAGGCTGCCTTACTTTGAGTGGCTGCATTAATTTGAGAGTCTGCCTTAATATGAGGGGATGCCTTAGTTTGATGGTTTGGCTTAGTAAGAGGGGCTGCCTTAGTTTGAGGGGCTGCCTTTGGTTGAGGCGCTCCCTTAGTTTGAGGGGCTGCCTTACTTTAAGGGGCTGCATTAGTTTGAGAGTCTGCCTTAGTTTGAGGGGCTGCCTTAGTTTGAGTGGTTGGCTGAGTTTGAGGGGCTGCCTTTGATTGAGTGTCTGCATTAGTTTGAGAGCTTGCTTTGATTGAGGGTCAGCATTTGTTTGAGCGGATGCATTATTTTGAGGGGCTGCCTTAGTTTGAGGGGCTGTCTTAGTTTGAGGGGTTGGCTTAGTTTGAGGGGCTGCCTTAGATTGAGTGGCTGCCTTAGTTTGAGAGTCTGCCTTAGTTTGAGGGGATTCCTTAGTTTGAGGGGTTGGCTTAGTTAGAGGGGCTGCCTTCGATTGAGGGGCTGCATTAGTTTGAGAGTCTGCCTTAGTTTGAGGGGCTGCCTTACTTTGAGGGGTTGGCTGAGTTTGAGGGGCTGCCTTTGATTGAGGGGCTGCATTAGTTTGAGAGTCTGCCTTTGATTGAGTGGCTGCATTAGATTGAGGGTCTGCATTAGTTTGAGGGGCTGCATTATTTTGAGGGGCTGCCTTAGTTTGAGGGGTTGGCTTAGTTTGTGGGGCTGCCTTAGATTGAGTGGCTGCATTAGTTTGAGAGTCTGCTTTAGTTTGAGAGTCTGCTTTAGTTTGAGGGGATGCCTTCGTTTGAGGGGTTGGCTTAGTTAGAGGTGCTGCCTTAGTTTGAGGTGCTGCATTAGTTTGAGGGGTTGCATTAGAATGAGGGGCTGCCTTAGATTGAGGGGCTGCATTACTTTGAGGGAGTGCCTTAGTTTGAGAGGCTGCCTTACTTTGAGGGGCTGCCTTAGTTTGAGCATCTCCCTTAATTTGAGAGGCTGCCTTAGTTTGAGCGGCTGCCTTAGTTTGACGGCTGCCTTAGTTTGCGAGTCTGCATTAGTTTGAGCGGCTGCCTTAGTTTGAGGGGCTGCCTTAGTTTGAGAGTCTGCCTTAGTTTGAGCGGCTGCCTTAATTTGAGGGTCTGCCTTACTTTTAGAGGCTGCATTAGTTTGAGGGGCTGCCTTAATTTGAGCGGCAGCATTAGTTTGAGGGGCTGCTTTTAGTTGAGGCGCTCCCTTAGTTTGAGGGTCTGCCTTAGTTTGAGAGTCTGCCTTAGTTTGAGCGGCTGCCTTAGTTTGAGGGTCTGCCTTACTTTTAGAGGCTGCCTTAGTTTGAGCGGCTGCGTTAGTTTGAGAGGCTGCCTGGGTTTGAGGGGCTGCCTTCGTTTGTGCGGCTGCATTAGTTAGAGAGTCTGCCTTTGATTGAGTGGCTGCATTAGTTTGAGGGGCTGACTTAGTTTGAGGGGCTGACGTAGTTTGAGGGGCTGCATTTGTTTGATGGGCTGCATTAGATTGAGGGTCTGCATTTGTTTGATCGTCTGCATTATTTTGAGGGGCTGCCTTAGTTTGAGGGGCTGTCTTAGTTTGAGGGGTTGGCTTAGTTTGAGGGGCTGCCTTAGATTGAGTGGCTGCCTTAGTTTGAGAGTCTGCCTTAGTTTGAGGGGATTCCTTAGTTTGAGGGGTTGGCTTAGTTTGAGGGGCTGCCTTAGTTTGAGGGGCTGCATTAGTTTGGGGGTTTCATTAGAATGAGGGGCTGCCTTCGATTGAGGGGCTGCATTAGTTTGAGAGTCTGCCTTAGTTTGAGGGGCTGCCTAACTTTGAGGGGTTGGCTGAGTTTGAGGGGCTGCCTTTGATTGAGGGGCTGCATTAGTTTGAGAGTCTGCCTTTGATTGAGTGGCTGCATTAGTTTGAGGGGCTGCATTAGATTGAGGGTCTGCATTAGTTTGAGGGGCTGCATTATTTTGAGGGGCTGCCTTAGTTTGAGGGGTTGGCTTAGTTTGTGGGGCTGCCTTAGATTGAGTGGCTGCTTTAGTTTGAGAGTCTGCTTTAGTTAGAGGGGCTGCCTTAGTTTGAGGGGCTGCATTAGTTTGAGGGGTTGCATTAGAATGAGGGGCTGCCTTAGATTGAGCGGCTGCCTTAGTTTGAGGGTCTGCCTTACTTTTAGAGGCTGCCTTAGTTTGAGCGGCTGCGTTAGTTTGAGAACCTGCCAGGGTTTGAGGGGCTGCCTTCGTTTGTGCGGCTGCATTAGTTAGAGAGTCTGCCTTTGATTGAGTGGCTGCATTAGTTTGAGGGGCTGACTTAGTTTGAGGGGCTGACGGAGTCTGAGGGGCTGCATTTGTTTGATGGGCTGCCTTAGATTGAGGGCTGCATTAGTTTGAGGGGCTGCATTAGTTTGAGGGGCTGCCTTAGTTTGAGGGGCTGCATTAGTTTGATGGGATGCTTTATTTTGAGCGGCTGCCTTAGTTGAGGGGCTGCCTTAGATTGAGGGGCTGCATTAGTTTGAGCGACTGACTTAGTTTGAGAGGCTGCCTTAGTTTGAGAGTCAGCCTTAGTTTGAGCGGCTGCCTTAGTTTGTGGGGTTGCCTTAGTTTGAGAGTCTGCCTTAGTTTGAGCGGCTGCCTTATTTTGACAGGCTGCCTTAGTTTCAGCGGCTGCCTCAGTTTCAGCGGCTGCCTTAGTTTGAGAGGCTTCCTGAGTTTGAGGGGCTGCCTTAGTTTGAGCGGCTGCATTAGTTTGAGGGGCTGCCTTTGGTTGAGGCGCTCCCTTAATTTGCAGGGCTGCCTTACTTTCAGGGGCAGCGTCAGTTTGAGAGTCTGCATTAGATTGAGCGGCTGCCTTAGTTTGAGGGTCTGCCTTACTTTTAGAGGCTGCCTTAGTTTGAGCGGCTGCGTTAGTTTGAGAACCTGCCAGGGTTTGAGGGGCTGCCTTCGTTTGTGCGGCTGCATTAGTTAGAGAGTCTGCCTTTGATTGAGTGGCTGCATTAGTTTGAGGGGCTGACTTAGTTTGAGGGGCTGACGGAGTCTGAGGGGCTGCATTTGTTTGATGGGCTGCCTTAGATTGAGGGCTGCATTAGTTTGAGGGGCTGCATTAGTTTGAGGGGCTGCCTTAGTTTGAGGGGCTGCATTAGTTTGATGGGATGCTTTATTTTGAGCGGCTGCCTTAGTTGAGGGGCTGCCTTAGATTGAGGGGCTGCATTAGTTTGAGCGACTGACTTAGTTTGAGAGGCTGCCTTAGTTTGAGAGTCAGCCTTAGTTTGAGCGGCTGCCTTAGTTTGAGGGGTTGCCTTAGTTTGAGAGTCTGCCTTAGTTTGAGCGGCTGCCTTATTTTGACAGGCTGCCTTAGTTTCAGCGGCTGCCTCAGTTTCAGCGGCTGCCTTAGTTTGAGAGGCTTCCTGAGTTTGAGGGGCTGCCTTAGTTTGAGCGGCTGCATTAGTTTGAGGGGCTGCCTTTGGTTGAGGCGCTCCCTTAATTTGCAGGGCTGCCTTACTTTCAGGGGCAGCGTCAGTTTGAGAGTCTGCATTAGTTTGAGGGGCTGCCTTAGTTTGTGGGGTTGGCTTAGTTAGAGGGGCTGCGTTTGATTGAGTGGCTGCATTAGTTTGAGAGACTGCCTTTGATTGAGTGGCTGCATTAGTTTGAGGGGCTGCCTTTGATTGAGGGGCTGCATTAGTTTGAGGGGCTGCATTGGTTGGAGTAGGTACATTAGTTTGAGGGGCTGCCTTATATTGAGGGGCTGCATTAGTTTGAGGGGCTGCATTAGGTTGAGGGGCTGCATTAGGTTGAGGGGCTCCCTTTGTTTGAGGGGCTGCCTTAGGTAGAGTTCTGCATTAGTTTGAGGGGCTGCATTATTTTGAGGGGCAGCCTTAGTTTGAGAGGCTGCCGAAGTTTGAGGCGCTGCCTTAGTTTGAGGGGCTGCATTAGTTTGAGCGACTGTCTTAGTTTGAGGGGCTGCCTTAGTATGAGCGGCTGCCTTAGATTGAGAGGCTGCCTGAGTTTGAGTGGCTGCTTTAGACTGAGGGGCTGCATTAGTTTGAGCGGCTGTCTCAGTTTGAGGGGCTGCCTTAGTTTGAGCGGCTGCCTGAGTTTGAGGGGCTGCCTTAGTTTGAGCGGCTGCCTTAGTTTGAGGGGCTGCCTTGGTTTGAGGGGCTGCATTAGTTTGAGGGGCTGTCTTAGATTAAGGGGCAGACTTAGTTTGAGAGTCTGCCTTAGTTTGAGAGTCGGCCTTACTTTGAGGGGATGCCTTAGTTTGAGGGGTTGGCTTTGTTTGAGGGGCTGCCTGAGATTGAGTGGCTGCATTAGTTTGAGAATCTGCCTTAATATGAGGGGATGCCTTAGTTTGATGGGCTGGCTTAGTTAGAGGGGCTGCCTTAGCTTGAGGGGCTGCCTTTGGTTGAGGCGCTCCCTTAGTTTGAGGGGCTGCCTTCGATTGAGGTGCTCCATTAGTTTGAGAGTCTGCCTTAGTTTGAGGGGCTGCCTTAGTTTGAGGGGTTGGCTGAGTTTGAGGGGCTGCCTTTGATTGAGTGGCTGCATTAGTTTGAGGGTCTGCCTTAGTTTGAGGGCATTCCTTAGTTTGAGGGGTTGGCTTAGTTAGAGGGGCTTTCTTAGTATGAGGGGTTGCCTCAGTTTGAGGGGCTGCATTAGTTTGAGGGGTTGCATTAGAATGAGGGGCTGCCTTAGATTGAGGGGCTGCATTACTTTGAGGGAGTGCCTTATTTTGAGAGGCTGCCTTACTTTGAGGGGCTGCCTTAGTTTGAGAGGCTGCCTTAATTTGAGAGGCTGCCTTAGTTTGAGCGTCTGACTTAGTCTGAGCGGCTGCCTTAGTTTGAGAGTCTGCCTTAGTTTGAGCGGCTGCCTTAGTTTGAGGGGCTGCCTTAGTTTGAGAGTCTGCCTTAGTTTGAGCGGCTGCCTTAGTTTGAGCGGCTGCCTTACTTTTAGAGGCTGCATTAGTTTGAGGGGCTGCCTTAATTTGAGCGGCTGCATTAGTTTGAGGGGCTGCTTTTAGTTGAGGCGCTCCCTTAGTTTGAGGGTCTGCCTTAGTTTGAGAGTCTGCCTTAGTTTGAGCGGTTGCCTTAGTTTGAGGGTCTGCCTTACTTTTAGAGGCTGCCTTAGTTTGAGGGGCTGCCTTAATTTGAGCGGCTGCATTAGTTTGAGGGGCTGCCTTTGGTTGAGGCGCTCCCTTAGTTTGAGGGTCTGCCTTACTTTGACAGGCTGCCTTATTTTGAGCGGCTGCGTTAGTTTGAGAGGCTGCCTGGGTTTGAGGGGTTGCCTTACTTTGAGCGGCTGCATTAGTTTGAGAGTCTGCCTTTGATTGAGTGGCTGCATTAGTTTGAGGGGCTGACTTAGTTTGAGGGGCTGACGTAGTTTGAGGGGCTGCATTTGTTTGATGGGCTGCCTTAGATTGAGGGGTGCATTAGTTTGATGGGATGCTTTATTTTGAGCGGCTGCCTTAGTTGAGGGGCTGCCTTGGATTGAGCGGCTGACTTAGTTTGAGAGGCTGCCTTAGTTTGAGAGGCTGCCTTAGTTTGATAGTCTGCCTTAGTTTAAGCGGCTGCCTTAGTTTGAGGGGTTGCCTTAGTTTGAGAGTCTGCCTTAGTTTGAGCGGCTGCCTTAGTTTGAGCGGCTGCCTTAGTTTGACAGGCTGCCTTAGTTTCAGCGGCTGCCTTAGTATGAGAGGCTGCCTGAGTTTGAGGGGCTGCCTTAGTTTGAGTGGCTGCATTAGTTTGAGGGGCTGCCTTTGGTTGAGGCGCTCCCTTAGTTTGTAGGGCTGCCTTACTTTAAGGGGCAGCGTCAGTTTGAGAGTCTGCCTTAGTTTGAGGGGCTGCCTTAGTTTGAGGGGCTGCATTTGATTGAGTGACTGCATTAGTTTGAGAGTCTGCCTTTGATTCAGTGGCTGTATTAGGTTGAGGGGCTGCCTTAGATTCAGGGGCTGCATTAGTTTGAGGGGCTGCATGAGTTTGAGGGGGTGCATTAGTTTGAAGGGCTGCCTTTGATTGAGGGGCTGCATTAGTTTGAGGAGCTGCATTAGTTTGAGTGGCTACATTAGTTTGAGGGGCTGCCTTAGATTGTGGTGCTGCATTAGTTTGAGGGGCTGCATTAGTTTGAGGGGCTGCATTAGTTTGAGGGGCTGCCTCAGATAGAGTTCTGCATTAGTTTGAGGGGCTGCATTAGTTTAAGGGGCAGCCTTAGTTTGATAGGCTGCCTAAGTTTGAGGGGCTGCCTTCGTTTGAGAGTCTGCCATAGTTTGAGGGGCTGCATTAATTTGAGCGGCTGCCTTAGTTTGAGGGGCTGCATTAGTTTGAGCGACTGTCTTAGTTTGAGGGCTGCCTTAGTTTGAGCGGCTGCCTTAGATTGAGAGGCTGCCTGAGTTTGAGGGGCTGCTTTAGACTGAGGGGCTGCATTAGTTTGAGCGGCTGTCTCAGTTTGAGGGGCTGCCTTAGTTTGAGCGGCTGCCTGAGTTTGAGGGGCTGCCTTAGTTTTAGCGGCTGCCTTAGTTTGAGGGATTGCCTTAGTTTGAGCGGCTGCCTTGGTTTGAGGGGCTGCATTAGTTTGAGGGGCTGTCTTAGATTAAGGGGCTGCCTTAGATTGAGTGGCTGCATTAGTTTGAGAGTCTGCCTAAGTTTGAGGGGATGCCTTAGTTTGAGGGGTTGGCTTTGTTTGAGGGGCTGCCTTAGATTGAGTGGCTGCATTAGTTTGAGAGTCTGCCTTGGTATGAGGGGATGCCTTAGTTTGATGGGTTGGCTTAGTTTGAGGGGCTGCCTTAGTTTGAGGGGCTGCATTAGTTTGAGGGCTTGCCTTTGATTGAGTGGCTGCATTAGTTTGAGGGGCTGCATTAGATTGAGGGGCTGCATTTGTTTGAGGGGCTGCATTACTTTGAGCGGCTTCCTTAGTTTGAGGGGTTGGCTTAGTGAGGGGCTGCCTTAGATTGAGTGGCTGCATTAGTTTGAGGGGATTCCTTAGTTTGAGGGGATTCCTTAGTTTCAGGGGTTGGCTTAGTTTGAGGGGCTGCCTTAGTTTGAGGGGCTGCATTAGTTTGAGGGGTTGCATTAGAATGAGGAGCTGCCTTAGATTGAGGGGCTGCATTAGTTTGAGAGTCTGCCTTTGAATGAGTGGCTGCATTAGTTTGTGGTGCTGCATTAGATTGAGGGTCTGCATTCGTTTGAGGGGCCGCATTATTTTGAGGGGCTGCCTTAGTTTGAGGGGCTGCCTTAGTTTGAGGGGTTGGCTTAGTTTGAGGGGCTGCCTTAGATTGAGTGGCTGCATTAGTTTGAGAGTCTGCCTTTGAGTGAGTGGCTGCATTAGTTTGAGGGGCTGCATTAGATTGAGGGTCTGCATTAGTTTGAGGGGCCGCATTATTTTGAGGGGCTGCCTTAGTTTGAGGGGCTGCCTTAGTTTGAGGGGTTGGCTTAATTTGAGGGGCTGCCTTAGATTGAGTGGCTGCATTAGTTTGAGAGTCTGCCTTAGTTTGAGGGGATGCCTTAGTTTGAGGGGTTGGCTTAGATTGAGGGGCTGCCTTAGTTTGAGGGGCTGCCTTAGTTTGAGGGGCTGCATTAGAATGAGGGGCTGCTTTAGATTGAGGGGCTGCATTAGTTTGAGGGAGTGCCTTAGTTTGAGAGGCTGCCTTACTTTGAGGGGCTGCCTTAGTTTGAGCGGCTGCCTTAATTTCAGAGGCTGCCTTCGTTTGAGCGGCTGCCTTAGTTTGAGCGGCTGCCTTAGTTTGAGAGTCTGCATTAGTTTGAGCGGCTGCCTTAGTTTGAGGGGCTGCCTTAACTTTAGAGGCTGCCTTAGTTTGAGGGGCTGCCTTAATTTGAGCGGCTGCATTCGTTTGAGGGGCTGCTTTTAGTTGAGGCGCTCCCTTAGTTTGAGGGTCTGCCTTAGTTCGAGAGTCTGCCTTAGTTTGAGCGGCTGCCTTAGTTTGAGGGTCTGCCTTACTTTTAGAGGCTGCCTTAGTTTGAGGGGCTGCCTTAATTTGAGCGGCTGCATTAGTTTGAGGGGCTGCCTTTGGTTGAGGCGCTCCCTTAGTTTGAGGGTCTGCCTTACTTTGACAAGCTGCCTTAGTTTCAGCGGCTGCGTTAGTTTGAGAGGCTGCCTGGGTTTGAGGGGCTGCCTTAGTTTGAGCGGCTGCATTAGTTTGAGAGTCTGGCTTTGATTGAGTGGCTGCATGAGTTTGAGGGGCTGCATTGGTTTGAGTGGGTACATTAGTTTGAGGGGCTGCCTTAGATTGAGGGGCTGCATTAGTTTGAGGGGCTGCATTCGTTTGAGTGGGTACATTAGTTTGAGGGGCTGCCTTAGATTGAGGGGCTGCCTTAGATTGAGGGGCTGCATTAGTTTGAGGGGCTGCATTAGTTTGAGGGGCTGCCTTAGTTTGAGGGGCTGCCTTAGGTAGAGTTCTGCATTAGTTTGAGGGGCTGCATTAGTTTAAGGGGCAGCCTTAGTTTGAGAGGCTGCCTAAGTTTGAGGGGCTGCCTTCGTTTGAGAGTCTGCCATAGTTTGAGGGGCTGCCTTAATTTGAGCGGCTGCCTTAGTTTGAGGGGCTGCATTAGTTTGAGCGACTGTCTTAGTTTGAGGGGCTGCCTTAGTTTGAGCGGCTGCCTTAGACTGAGGGGCTGCATTAGTTTGAGCGGCTGTCTCAGTTTGAGGGGATGCCTTAGTTTGAGCGGCTGCCTGAGTTTGAGGGGCTGCCTTAGTTTGAGCGGCTCCCTTAGTTTGAGGGGCTGCCTTAATTTGAGCGGCTGCCTTGGTTTGAGGGTCTGCATTAGTTTGAGGGGATGCCCAAGTTTGAGGGGTTGGCTTTGTTTGAGGGGCTGCCTGAGATTGAGTGGCTGCATTAGTTTGAGAGTCTGTCTTAATATGAGGGGATGCCTTAGTTTGATGGGTTGGCTGAGTTAGAGGGGCTGCCTTTGATTGAGTGGCTGCATTAGTTTGAGAGCTTGCCTTTGATTGAGTGGCTGCATTAGTTTGAGGGGCTGCATTAGATTGAGGGTCTGCATTAGTTTGAGGGGCTGCATTATTTTGAGGGGCTGCCTTAGTTTGAAGGGTTGGCTTAGTTTGTGCGGCTGCCTTAGATTGAGTGGCTGCATTAGTTTGAGAGTCTGCTTTAGTTTGTGGGGATGCCTTCGTTTGAGGGGTTGGCTTAGTTAGTGGGGCTGCCTTAGTTTGAGGGGCTGCATTAGTTTGAGGGGTTGCATTAGAATGAGGGGCTGCCTTAGATTGAGGGGCTGCATTACTTTGAGGGAGTGCCTTAGTTTGAGAGGCTGCCTTACTTTGAGTGGCTGCATTAGTTTGAGAGTCTGCCTTAATATGAGGGGATGCCTTAGTTTGATGGGTTGGCTTAGTTAGAGGGGCTGCCTTAGTTTGAGGGGCTGCCTTTGGTTGAGGCGCTCCCTTAGTTTGAGGGGCTGCCTTACTTTAAGGGGCTGCATTAGTTTGAGAGTCTGCCTTAGTTTGAGGGGCTGCCTTAGTTTGAGTGGTTGGCTGAGTTTGAGGGGCTGCCTTTGATTGAGTGGCTGCATTAGTTTGAGAGCTTGCCTTTGATTGAGTGGCTGCATTAGTTTGAGGGGCTGCATTATTTTGAGGGGCTGCCTTAGTTTGAGGGGTTGGCTTAGTTTGAGGGGCTGCCTTAGATTGAGTGGCTGCATTAGTTTGAGAGTCTGCCTTAGTTTGAGGGGATTCCTTAGTTTGAGGGGTTGGCTTAGTTAGAGGGGCTGCCTTAGTTTGAGGGGCTGCATTAGCTTGAGGGGTTGCATTAGAATGAGGGCTGCCTTCGATTGAGGGGCTGCATTAGTTTGAGAGTCTGCCTTAGTTTGAGGGGCTGCCTTACTTTGAGGGGTTGGCTGAGTTTGAGGGGCTGCCTTTGATTGAGGGGCTGCATTAGTTTGAGAGTCTGCCTTTGATTGAGTGGCTGCATTAGTTTGAGGGGCTGCATTAGATTGAGGGTCTGCATTAGTTTGAGGGGCTGCATTATTTTGAGGGGCTGCCTTAGTTTGAGGGGTTGGCTTAGTTTGAGGGGCTGCCTTACATTGAGTGGCTGCATTAGTTTGAGAGTCTGCCTTAGTTTGAGGGGATTCCTTAGTTTGAGGGGTTGGCTTAGTTGGAGGGGCTGCCTTAGTTTGAGGGGCTGCATTAGTTTGAGGGGTTGCATTAGATTGAGGGGCTGCCTTCGATTGAGGGGCTGCATTAGTTTGAGAGTCTGCCTTAGTTTGAGGGGCTGCCTTACTTTGAGGGGTTGGCTGAGTTTGAGGGGCTGCCTTTGATTGAGGGGCTGCATTAGTTTGAGAGTCTGCCTTTGATTGAGTGGCTGCATTAGTTTGAGGGGCTGCATTAGATTGAGGGTCTGCATTTGTTTGAGGGGTGCATTATTTTGAGGGGCTGCCTTAGTTTGAGGGGTTGGCTTAGTTTGTGGTGCTGCCTTAGATTGAGTGGTTGCATTAGTTTGAGAGTCTGCTTTAGTTTGAGGGGATGCCTTCGTTTGAGGGGTTGTCTTAGTTAGAGGGGCTGCCTTCGTTTGAGGGGCTGCCTTCGTTTGAGGGGCTGCATTAGTTTGAGGGGTTGCATTAGAATGAGGGGCTGCCTTAGATTGAGGGGCTGCATTACTTTGAGGGAGTGCCTTAGTTTGAGAGGCTGCCTTACTTTGAGGGGCTGCCTTTGTTTGAGCGGCTCCCTTAATTTGAGAGGCTGCCTTAGTTTGAGCGGCTGCCTTAGTTTGACGGCTGCCTTAGTTTGAGAGTCTGCATTAGTTTGAGCGGCTGCCTTAGTTTGAGGGGCTGTCTTAGTTTGAGAGTCTGCCTTAGTTTGAGCGGCTGCCTTAATTTGAGGGTCTGCCTTACTTTTAGAGGCTGCATTAGTTTGAGGGGCTGCCTTAATTTGAGCGGCTGCATTAGTTTGAGGGGCTGCTTTTAGTTGAGGCGCTCCCTTAGTTTGAGGGTCTGCCTTAGTTTGAGAGTCTGCCTTAGTTTGAGCGGCTGCCTTACTTTGAGGGTCTGCCTTACTTTTAGAGGCTGCCTTAGTTTGAGCGGCTGCGTTAGTTTGAGAAGCTGCCTGGGTTTGAGGGGCTGCCTTCGTTTGTGCGGCTGCATTAGTTAGAGAGTCTGCCTTTGATTGAGTGGCTGCATTAGTTTGAGGGGCTGACTTAGTTTGAGGGGCTGACGTAGTTTGAGGGGCTGCATTTGTTTGATGGGCTGCCTTAGATTGAGGGGCTGCCTTAGTTTGAGGGGTTGGCTGAGTTTGAGGGGCTGCCTTTGATTGAGTGGCTGCATTAGTTTGAGGGTCTGCCTTAGTTTGAGGGCATTCCTTAGTTTGAGGGGTTGGCTTAGTTAGAGGGGCTTTCTTAGTATGAGGGGTTGCCTCAGTTTGAGGGGCTGCATTAGTTTGAGGGGTTGCATTAGAATGAGGGGCTGCCTTAGATTGAGGGGCTGCATTACTTTGAGGGAGTGCCTTATTTTGAGAGGCTGCCTTACTTTGAGGGGCTGCCTTAGTTTGAGAGGCTGCCTTAATTTGAGAGGCTGCCTTAGTTTGAGCGTCTGACTTAGTCTGAGCGGCTGCCTTAGTTTGAGAGTCTGCCTTAGTTTGAGCGGCTGCCTTAGTTTGAGGGGCTGCCTTAGTTTGAGAGTCTGCCTTAGTTTGAGCGGCTGCCTTAGTTTGAGCGGCTGCCTTACTTTTAGAGGCTGCATTAGTTTGAGGGGCTGCCTTAATTTGAGCGGCTGCATTAGTTTGAGGGGCTGCTTTTAGTTGAGGCGCTCCCTTAGTTTGAGGGTCTGCCTTAGTTTGAGAGTCTGCCTTAGTTTGAGCGGTTGCCTTAGTTTGAGGGTCTGCCTTACTTTTAGAGGCTGCCTTAGTTTGAGGGGCTGCCTTAATTTGAGCGGCTGCATTAGTTTGAGGGGCTGCCTTTGGTTGAGGCGCTCCCTTAGTTTGAGGGTCTGCCTTACTTTGACAGGCTGCCTTATTTTGAGCGGCTGCGTTAGTTTGAGAGGCTGCCTGGGTTTGAGGGGTTGCCTTACTTTGAGCGGCTGCATTAGTTTGAGAGTCTGCCTTTGATTGAGTGGCTGCATTAGTTTGAGGGGCTGACTTAGTTTGAGGGGCTGACGTAGTTTGAGGGGCTGCATTTGTTTGATGGGCTGCCTTAGATTGAGGGGTGCATTAGTTTGATGGGATGCTTTATTTTGAGCGGCTGCCTTAGTTGAGGGGCTGCCTTGGATTGAGCGGCTGACTTAGTTTGAGAGGCTGCCTTAGTTTGAGAGGCTGCCTTAGTTTGATAGTCTGCCTTAGTTTAAGCGGCTGCCTTAGTTTGAGGGGTTGCCTTAGTTTGAGAGTCTGCCTTAGTTTGAGCGGCTGCCTTAGTTTGAGCGGCTGCCTTAGTTTGACAGGCTGCCTTAGTTTCAGCGGCTGCCTTAGTTTGAGAGGCTGCCTGAGTTTGAGGGGCTGCCTTAGTTTGAGTGGCTGCATTAGTTTGAGGGGCTGCCTTTGGTTGAGGCGCTCCCTTAGTTTGTAGGGCTGCCTTACTTTAAGGGGCAGCGTCAGTTTGAGAGTCTGCCTTAGTTTGAGGGGCTGCCTTAGTTTGAGGGGCTGCATTTGATTGAGTGACTGCATTAGTTTGAGAGTCTGCCTTTGATTCAGTGGCTGTATTAGTTTGAGGGGCTGCCTTAGATTCAGGGGCTGCATTAGTTTGAGGGGCTGCATGAGTTTGAGGGGGTGCATTAGTTTGAAGGGCTGCCTTTGATTGAGGGGCTGCATTAGTTTGAGGGGCTGCCTTAGTTTGAGGGGCTGCATTAGTTTGAGGGGTTGCATTAGAATGAGGAGCTGCCTTAGATTGAGGGGCTGCATTAGTTTGAGAGTCTGCCTTTGAATGAGTGGCTGCATTAGTTTGTGGTGCTGCATTAGATTGAGGGTCTGCATTCGTTTGAGGGGCCGCATTATTTTGAGGGGCTGCCTTAGTTTGAGGGGCTGCCTTAGTTTGAGGGGTTGGCTTAGTTTGAGGGGCTGCCTTAGATTGAGTGGCTGCATTAGTTTGAGAGTCTGCCTTTGAGTGAGTGGCTGCATTAGTTTGAGGGGCTGCATTAGATTGAGGGTCTGCATTAGTTTGAGGGGCCGCATTATTTTGAGGGGCTGCCTTAGTTTGAGGGGCTGCCTTAGTTTGAGGGGTTGGCTTAATTTGAGGGGCTGCCTTAGATTGAGTGGCTGCATTAGTTTGAGAGTCTGCCTTAGTTTGAGGGGATGCCTTAGTTTGAGGGGTTGGCTTAGATTGAGGGGCTGCCTTAGTTTGAGGGGCTGCCTTAGTTTGAGGGGCTGCATTAGAATGAGGGGCTGCTTTAGATTGAGGGGCTGCATTAGTTTGAGGGAGTGCCTTAGTTTGAGAGGCTGCCTTACTTTGAGGGGCTGCCTTACTTTGAGCGGCTGCCTTAGTTTGAGCGGCTGCCTTAATTTCAGAGGCTGCCTTCGTTTGAGCGGCTGCCTTAGTTTGAGCGGCTGCCTTAGTTTGAGCGGCTGCCTTAGTTTGAGAGTCTGCATTAGTTTGAGCGGCTGCCTTAGTTTGAGGGGCTGCCTTAACTTTAGAGGCTGCCTTAGTTTGAGGGGCTGCCTTAATTTGAGCGGCTGCATTCGTTTGAGGGGCTGCTTTTAGTTGAGGCGCTCCCTTAGTTTGAGGGTCTGCCTTAGTTCGAGAGTCTGCCTTAGTTTGAGCGGCTGCCTTAGTTTGAGGGTCTGCCTTACTTTTAGAGGCTGCCTTAGTTTGAGGGGCTGCCTTAATTTGAGCGGCTGCATTAGTTTGAGGGGCTGCCTTTGGTTGAGGCGCTCCCTTAGTTTGAGGGTCTGCCTTACTTTGACAAGCTGCCTTAGTTTCAGCGGCTGCGTTAGTTTGAGAGGCTGCCTGGGTTTGAGGGGCTGCCTTAGTTTGAGCGGCTGCATTAGTTTGAGAGTCTGGCTTTGATTGAGTGGCTGCATGAGTTTGAGGGGCTGCATTGGTTTGAGTGGGTACATTAGTTTGAGGGGCTGCCTTAGATTGAGGGGCTGCATTAGTTTGAGGGGCTGCATTCGTTTGAGTGGGTACATTAGTTTGAGGGGCTGCCTTAGATTGAGGGGCTGCCTTAGATTGAGGGGCTGCATTAGTTTGAGGGGCTGCATTAGTTTGAGGGGCTGCCTTAGTTTGAGGGGCTGCCTTAGGTAGAGTTCTGCATTAGTTTGAGGGGCTGCATTAGTTTAAGGGGCAGCCTTAGTTTGAGAGGCTGCCTAAGTTTGAGGGGCTGCCTTCGTTTGAGAGTCTGCCATAGTTTGAGGGGCTGCCTTAATTTGAGCGGCTGCCTTAGTTTGAGGGGCTGCATTAGTTTGAGCGACTGTCTTAGTTTGAGGGGCTGCCTTAGTTTGAGCGGCTGCCTTAGACTGAGGGGCTGCATTAGTTTGAGCGGCTGTCTCAGTTTGAGGGGATGCCTTAGTTTGAGCGGCTGCCTGAGTTTGAGGGGCTGCCTTAGTTTGAGCGGCTCCCTTAGTTTGAGGGGCTGCCTTAATTTGAGCGGCTGCCTTGGTTTGAGGGTCTGCATTAGTTTGAGGGGATGCCCAAGTTTGAGGGGTTGGCTTTGTTTGAGGGGCTGCCTGAGATTGAGTGGCTGCATTAGTTTGAGAGTCTGTCTTAATATGAGGGGATGCCTTAGTTTGATGGGTTGGCTGAGTTAGAGGGGCTGCCTTTGATTGAGTGGCTGCATTAGTTTGAGAGCTTGCCTTTGATTGAGTGGCTGCATTAGTTTGAGGGGCTGCATTAGATTGAGGGTCTGCATTAGTTTGAGGGGCTGCATTATTTTGAGGGGCTGCCTTAGTTTGAAGGGTTGGCTTAGTTTGTGCGGCTGCCTTAGATTGAGTGGCTGCATTAGTTTGAGAGTCTGCTTTAGTTTGTGGGGATGCCTTCGTTTGAGGGGTTGGCTTAGTTAGTGGGGCTGCCTTAGTTTGAGGGGCTGCATTAGTTTGAGGGGTTGCATTAGAATGAGGGGCTGCCTTAGATTGAGGGGCTGCATTACTTTGAGGGAGTGCCTTAGTTTGAGAGGCTGCCTTACTTTGAGTGGCTGCATTAGTTTGAGAGTCTGCCTTAATATGAGGGGATGCCTTAGTTTGATGGGTTGGCTTAGTTAGAGGGGCTGCCTTAGTTTGAGGGGCTGCCTTTGGTTGAGGCGCTCCCTTAGTTTGAGGGGCTGCCTTACTTTAAGGGGCTGCATTAGTTTGAGAGTCTGCCTTAGTTTGAGGGGCTGCCTTAGTTTGAGTGGTTGGCTGAGTTTGAGGGGCTGCCTTTGATTGAGTGGCTGCATTAGTTTGAGAGCTTGCCTTTGATTGAGTGGCTGCATTAGTTTGAGGGGCTGCATTATTTTGAGGGGCTGCCTTAGTTTGAGGGGTTGGCTTAGTTTGAGGGGCTGCCTTAGATTGAGTGGCTGCATTAGTTTGAGAGTCTGCCTTAGTTTGAGGGGATTCCTTAGTTTGAGGGGTTGGCTTAGTTAGAGGGGCTGCCTTAGTTTGAGGGGCTGCATTAGCTTGAGGGGTTGCATTAGAATGAGGGCTGCCTTCGATTGAGGGGCTGCATTAGTTTGAGAGTCTGCCTTAGTTTGAGGGGCTGCCTTACTTTGAGGGGTTGGCTGAGTTTGAGGGGCTGCCTTTGATTGAGGGGCTGCATTAGTTTGAGAGTCTGCCTTTGATTGAGTGGCTGCATTAGTTTGAGGGGCTGCATTAGATTGAGGGTCTGCATTAGTTTGAGGGGCTGCATTATTTTGAGGGGCTGCCTTAGTTTGAGGGGTTGGCTTAGTTTGTGGGGCTGCCTTAGATTGAGTGGCTGCATTAGTTTGAGAGTCTGCTTTAGTTTGAGGGGATGCCTTCGTTTGAGAGGTTGGCATAGTTAGAGGGGCTGCCTTAGTTTGAGGGGCTGCATTAGTTTGAGGGGTTGCATTAGAATGAGGGGCTGCCTTAGATTGAGGGGCTGCATTACTTTGAGGGAGTGCCTTAGTTTGAGAGGCTGCCTTACTTTGAGGGGCTGCCTTAGTTTGAGCGGCTCCCTTAATTTGAGAGGCTGCCTTACTTTGATCGGCTGCCTTAGTTTGACGGCTGCCTTAGTTTGAGCGTCTGCATTAGTTTGAGCAGCTGCCTTAGTTTGAGGGGCTGCCTTAGTTTGAGGGGCTGCCTTAGTTTGAGAGTCTGCCTTAGTTTGAGCGGCTGCCTTAATTTGAGGGTCTGCCTTACTTTTAGAGGCTGCATTAGTTTGAGGGGCTGCCTTAATTTGAGCGGCTGCATTAGTTTGAGGGGCTGCTTTTAGTTGAGGCGCTCCCTTAGTTTGAGGGTCTGCCTTAGTTTGAGAGTCTGCCTTAGTTTGAGCGGCTGCCTTAGTTTGAGTGTCTGCCTTACTTTTAGAGGCTGCCTTAGTTTGAGCGGCTGCGTTAGTTTGAAAGGCTGCCTGGGTTTGAGGGGCTGCCTTCGTTTGTGCGGCTGCATTAGTTAGAGAGTCTGCCTTTGATTGAGTGGCTGCATTAATTTGAGGGGCTGACTTAGTTTGAGGGGCTGACGTAGTTTGATGGGCTGCATTTGTTTGATGGGCTGCCTTAGATTGAGGGCTGCATTAGTTTGAGGGGCTGCATTAGTTTGAGGGGCTGCCTTAGTTTGAGGGGCTGCATTAGATTGAGGGTCTGCATTTGTTTGAGCGGCTGCATTATTTTGAGGGGCTGCCTTAGTTTCAGGGGCTGTCTTAGTTTGAGGGGTTGGCTTAGTTTGAGGGGCTGCCTTACATTGAGTGGCTGCATTAGTTTGAGAGTCTGCCTTAGTTTGAGGGGTTGGCTTAGTTGGAGGGGTTGGCTTAGTTTGAGGGGCTGCCTTCGATTGAGGGGCTGCATTAGTTTGAGAGTCTGCCTTAGTTTGAGGGGCTGCCTTACTTTGAGGGGTTGGCTGAGTTTGAGGGGCTGCCTTTGATTGAGGGGCTGCATTAGTTTGAGAGTCTGCCTTTGATTGAGTGGCTGCATTAGTTTGAGGGGCTGCATTAGATTGAGGGTCTGCATTAGTTTGAGGGGTGCATTATTTTGAGGGGCTGCCTTAGTTTGAGGGGTTGGCTTAGTTTGTGGTGCTGCCTTAGATTGAGTGGTTGCATTAGTTTGAGAGTCTGCTTTAGTTTGAGGGGATGCCTTCGTTTGAGGGGTTGGCTTAGTTAGAGGGGCTGCCTTCGTTTGAGGGGCTGCATTAGTTGGAGGGGTTGCATTAGAATGAGGGGCTGCCTTAGCTTGAGGGGCTGCATTACTTTGAGGGAGTGCCTTAGTTTGAGAGGCAGCCTTACTTTGAGGGGCTGCCTTTGTTTGAGCGGCTCCCTTAATTTGAGAGGCTGCCTTAGTTTGAGCGGCTGCCTTACTTTGACGGCTGCCTTAGTTTGAGAGTCTGCATTAGTTTGAGCGGCTGCCTTAGTTTGAGCGGCTGCCTTAGTTTGAGGGTCTGCCTTACTTTTAGAGGCTGCCTTAGTTTGAGCGGCTGTGTTAGTTTGAAAGTCTGCCTGGGTTTGAGGGGCTGCCTTCGTTTGTGCGGCTGCATTAGTTAGAGAGTCTGCCTTTGATTGAGTGGCTGCATTAGTTTGAGTGGCTGACTTAGTTTGAGGGGCTGACGTAGTTTGATGGGCTGCATTTGTTTGATGGGCTGCCTTAGTTTGAGGGGCTGCATTAGTTTGAGGGGCTGCATTAGTTTGAGGGGCTGCCTTAGTTTGAGGGGCTGCATTAGATTGAGGGTCTGCATTTGTTTGAGCGGCTGCATTATTTTCAGGGGCTGCCTTAGTTTGAGGGGCTGTCTTAGTTTGAGGGGTTGGCTTAGTTTGAGGGGCTGCCTTACATTGAGTGGCTGCATTAGTTTGAGAGTCTGCCTTAGTTTGAGGGGATTCCTTAGTTTGAGGGGTTGGCTTAGTTGGAGGGGCTGCCTTAGTTTGAGGGGCTGCATTAGTTTGAGGGGTTGCATTAGATTGAGGGGCTGCCTTCGATTGAGGGGCTGCATTAGTTTGAGAGTCTGCCTTAGTTTGAGGGGCTGCCTTACTTTGAGGGGTTGGCTGAGTTTGAGGGGCTGCCTTTGATTGAGGGGCTGCATTAGTTTGAGAGTCTGCCTTTGATTGAGTGGCTGCATTAGTTTGAGGGGCTGCATTAGATTGAGGGTCTGCATTAGTTTGAGGGGTGCATTATTTTGAGGGGCTGCCTTAGTTTGAGGGGTTGGCTTAGTTTGTGGTGCTGCCTTAGATTGAGTGGTTGCATTAGTTTGAGAGTCTGCTTTAGTTTGAGGGGATGCCTTCGTTTGAGGGGTTGTCTTAGTTAGAGGGGCTGCCTTCGTTTGAGGGGCTGCCTTCGTTTGAGGGGCTGCATTAGTTTGAGGGGTTGCATTAGAATGAGGGGCTGCCTTAGATTGAGGGGCTGCATTACTTTGAGGGAGTGCCTTAGTTTGAGAGGCTGCCTTACTTTGAGGGGCTGCCTTTGTTTGAGCGGCTCCCTTAATTTGAGAGGCTGCCTTAGTTTGAGCGGCTGCCTTAGTTTGACGGCTGCCTTAGTTTGAGAGTCTGCATTAGTTTGAGCGGCTGCCTTAGTTTGAGGGGCTGTCTTAGTTTGAGAGTCTGCCTTAGTTTGAGCAGCTGCCTTAATTTGAGGGTCTGCCTTACTTTTAGAGGCTGCATTAGTTTGAGGGGCTGCCTTAATTTGAGCGGCTGCATTAGTTTGAGGGGCTGCTTTTAGTTGAGGCGCTCCCTTAGTTTGAGGGTCTGCCTTAGTTTGAGAGTCTGCCTTAGTTTGAGCGGCTGCCTTACTTTGAGGGTCTGCCTTACTTTTAGAGGCTGCCTTAGTTTGAGCGGCTGCGTTAGTTTGAGAAGCTGCCTGGGTTTGAGGGGCTGCCTTCGTTTGTGCGGCTGCATTAGTTAGAGAGTCTGCCTTTGATTGAGTGGCTGCATTAGTTTGAGGGGCTGACTTAGTTTGAGGGGCTGACGTAGTTTGAGGGGCTGCATTTGTTTGATGGGCTGCCTTAGATTGAGGGGCTGCATTAGTTTGAGGGGCTGCATTAGTTTGAGGGGCTGCCTTAATTTGAGGGGCTGCATTAGTTTGATGGGATGCTTTATTTTGAGCGGCTGCCTTTGTTGAGGGGCTGCCTTAGATTGAGGGGCTGCATTAGTTTGAGAGTCTGCCTTAGTTTGAGCGGCTGCCTTAGTCTGAGAGGCTTCCTGAGTTTGAGGGGCTGCCTTAGTTTTAGCGGCTGCATTAGTTTGAGGGGCTGCCTTAGTTTGTGGGGTTGGCTTAGTTTGAGGGGCTGCCTTTGATTGAGTGGCTGCATTAGTTTGAGAGACTGCCTTTGATTGAGTGGCTGCATTAGTTTGAGGGGCTGCCTTTGATTGAGGGGCTGCATTAGTTTGAGGGGCTGCATTGGTTGGAGTGGGTACATTAGTTTGAGGGGCTGCCTTAGATTGAGGGGCTGCATTCGTTTGAGGGGCTGCATTCGTTTGAGGGGCTGCATTAGTTCGAGGGGCTGCATTAGTTCGAGGGGCTGCATTTGTTTGAGGGGCTGCCTTAGTTTGAGGGGCTGCCTTAGGTAGTGTTCTGTATTAGTTTGAGGGGCTGCATTATTTTGAGGGGCAGCCTTAGTTTGAGAGGCTGCCTAAGTTTGAGGGGCTGCCTTCGTTTGAGAGACTGCTATAGTTTGAGGGGCTGCCTTAATTTGAGCGGCTGCCTTAGTTTGAGGGGCTGCATTAGTTTGAGCGACTGTCGTAGTTTGAGGGGCTGCCTTAGTATGAGCGGCTGCCTTAGATTGAGAGGCTGCCTGAGTTTGAGGGGCTGCTTTAGACTGAGGGGCTGCATTAATTTGAGCGGCTGTCTCAGTTTGAGGGGCTGACTTAGTTTGAGCGGCTGCCTGAGTTTGAGGGGCTGCCTTAGTTTGAGCGGCTGCCTTAGTTTGAGGGGCTGCCTTGGTTTGAGGGGCTGCATTAGTTTGAGAGTCTGCCTTAGTTTGAGGGGATGCCTTAGTTTGAGGGGTTGGCTTTGTTTGAGGGGCTGCCTGAGATTGAGTGGCTGCATTAGTTTGAGAATCTCCCTTAATATGAGGGGATGCCTTAGTTTGATGGGCTGGCTTAGTTAGAGGAGTTGCCTTAGTTTGAGGGGCTGCCTTTGGTTGAGGCGCTCACTTAGGTTGAGGGGCTGCCTTCGATTAAGGGGCTGCATTAGTTTGAGAGTCTGCCTTAGTTTGAGGGGCTGCCTTAGTTTGAGGGGTTGGCTGAGTTTGAGGGGCTGCCTTTGATTGAGTGGCTGCATTAGTTTGAGGGTCTGCCTTAGTTTGAGGGGATTCCTTAGTTTGAGGGGTTGGCTTAGTTTGAGGGGCTGCCTTAGTATGAGGGGCTGCATTAGTTTGAGGGGTTGCATTAGAATGAGGGGCTGCCTTCGATTGAGGGGCTGCATTAGTTTGAGAGTCTGCCTTAGTTTGAGGGGCTGCCTTAGTTTGAGGGGTTTGCTGAGTTTGAGGGGCTGCCTGTGATTGAGTGGCTGCATTAGTTTGAGAGTCTGCCTTTGATTGAGTGGCTGCATTAGTTTGAGGGGCTGCATTAGATTGAGGGTCTGCATTTGTTTGAGGGGCTGCATTATTTTGAGGGGCTGCCTTAGTTTGAGGGTTTGGCTTAATTTGAGGGGCTCCCTTATATTGAGTGGCTACATTAGTTTGAGAGTCTGCCTTAGTTTGAGGGGATGCCTTCGTTTGAGGGGTTGGCTTAGTTAGAGGGGCTGCCTTAGTTTGAGGGGCTGCCTCAGTTTGAGGGGCTGCATTAGTTTGAGGGGTTGCATTAGAATGTGGGGCTGCCATAGATTGAGGGGCTGCATTACTTTGAGGGAGTGCCTTATTTTGAGAGGCTGCCTTACTTTGAGGGGCTGCCTTAGTTTGAGCGGCTGCCTTATTTTGAGAGGCTGCCTTAGTTTGAGCGGCTGGCTTAGTTTGAGCCGCTGCCTTAGTTTGAGAGTCTGCATTAGTTTGAGCGGCTGCCTTAGTTTGAGGGGCTGCCTTAGTATGAGAGTCTGCCTTAGTTTGAGGGGCTGCCTTACTTTTAGAGGCTGCATTAGTTTGAGGGGCTGCCTTAATTTGAGCGGCTGCATTAGTTTGAGGGGCTGCTTTTAGTTGAGGTGCTCCCTTAGTTTGAGGGACTGCCTTAGTTTGAGAGTCTGCCTTAGTTTGAGCGGTTGCCTTAGTTTGAGGGTCTGCCTTACTTTCAGAGGCTGCCTTAGTTTGAGGGGCTGCCTTAATTTGAGCGGCTGCATTAGTTTGAGGGGCTGCCTTTGGTTGAGGCGCTCCCTTAGTTTGAGGGTCTGCCTTACTTTGACAGGCTGCCTTATTTTGAGCGGCTGCGTTAGTTTGAGAGGCTGCCTGGGTTTGAGGGGCTGCCTTACTTTGAGCGGCTGCATTAGTTAGAGAGTCTGCCTTTGATTGAGTGGCTGCATTAGTTTGAGGGGCTGACTTAGTTTGAGGGGCTGACGTAGCTTGAGGGGCTGCATTTGTTTGATGGGCTGCCTTAGATTGAGGGGTGCATTAGTTTGATGGGATGCTTTATTTTGAGCGGCTGCCTTTGTTGAGGGGCTGCCTCAGATTGAGGGGCTGCATTAGTTTGAGCGGCTGCCTTAGTTTGAGGGACTGCCTTAGTTTGAGGGGCTGCCTTGGATTGAGCGGCTGACTTAGTTTGAGAGGCTGCCTTAGTTTGAGAGTCTGCCTTAGTTTAAGCGGCTGCCTTAGTTTGAGAGGCTGCCTTAGTTTCAGCGGCTGCCTTAGTTTGAGAGGCTGCCTGAGTTTGAGGGGCTGCCTTAGTTTGAGCTGCTGCATTAGCTTGAGGGGCTGCCTTTGGTTGAGGCGCTCCCTTAGTTTGTAGGGCTGCCTTACTTTAAGGGGCAGCGTCAGTTTGAGAATCTGCCTTCGTTTGAGGGGCTGCCTTAGTTTGAGGGGCTGCCTTTGATTGAGTGGCTGCATTAGTTTGAGGGGCTGCATTAGTTTGAGGGGCTGCATTAGTTTGAGGGGCTGCCTTAGATAGAGTTCTGCATTAGTTTGAGGGGCAGCCTTAGTTTGACAGTCTGCCATAGTTTGAGGGGCTGCATTAATTTGAGCGGCTGCCTTAGTTTGAGGGGCTGCCTTAGTTTGAGGGGCTGCATTAGTTTGACAGTCTGCCATAGTTTGAGGGGCTGCATTAATTTGAGCGGCTGCCTTAGTTTGAGGGGCTGCCTTAGTTTGAGCGACTGTATTAGTTTGAGGGGCTGCCTTACTTTGAGAGGCTGCCTTAGTTTGACAGGCTGCCTTAGTTTGAGCGGCTGCCTTAGATTGAGAGGCTGCCTTAGTTTGAGCGGCTGCCTTGGTTTGAGGGGCTGTCTCAGATTAAGGGGCTGCCTTAGATTGAGGGGCTGCATTAGTTTGAGAGTCTGCCTTAGTTTGAGGTGATGCCTCAGTTTGAGGGGTTGGCTTTGTTTGAGGGGCTGCCTTAGATTGAGTGGCAGCATTAGTTTGAGAGTCTGCCTTAGTTTGAGGGGCTGCCTTAGTTTGAGTGGTTGGCTGAGTTTGAGGGGCTGCCTTTGATTGAGTGGCTGCATTAGTTTGAGAGCTTGCCTTTGATTGAGTGGCTGCATTAGTTTGAGGGGCTGCATTAGATTGAGGGGCTGCATTTGTTTGAGGGGCTGCATTACTTTGAGGGGCTTCCTTAGTTTGAGGGGTTGCACTAGAATGAGGAGCTGCCTTAGATTGAGGGGCTGCATTAGTTTGAGAGTCTGCCTTTGAGAGAGTGTCTGCATTAGTTTGAGGTGCTGCATTAGATTGAGGAGCTGCATTAGTTTGAGGGGCCGCATTATTTTGAGGGGCTGCCTTAGTTTGAGGGGCTGCCTTAGTTTGATGGGCTGCCTTAGTTTGAGGGGTTGGCTTAGTTTGAGGGGCTGCCTTAGATTGAGTGGCTGCATTAGTTTGAGTGAGTGGCTGCATTAGTTTGAGGGGCTGCATTAGATTGAGGGTCTGCATTAGTTTGAGGGGCCGCATTATTTTGAGGGGCTGCCTTAGTTTGAGGGGCTGCCTTAGTTTGAGGGGTTGGCTTAGTTTGAGGGGCTGCCTTAGATTGAGTGGCTGCATCAGTTTGAGAGTCTGCCTTAGTTTGAGGGGATGCCTTAGTTTGAGGGGTTGGCTTAGTTAGAGGGGCTGCCTTAGTTTGAGGGGCTGAATTAGTTTGAGGGGTTGCATTAGAATGAGGGGCTGCTTTAGATTGAGGGGCTGCATTAGTTTGAGGGAGTGCCTTAGTTTGAGAGGCTGCCTTACTTTGAGCGGCTGCCTTAGTTTGAGCGGCTGCCTTAATTTCAGAGGCTGCCTTCGTTTGAGCGGCTGCCTTCGTTTGAGCGGCTGCCTTAGTTTGAGAGTCTGCATTAGTTTGTGCGGCTGCCTTAGTTTGAGGGGCTGCCTTACTTTTAGTGGCTTCCTTAGTTTGTGGGGCTGCCTTAATTTGAGCGGCTGCATTAGTTTGAGGGGCTGCTTTTAGTTGAGGCGCTCCCTTAGTTTGAGGGTCTGCCTTAGTTCGAGAGTCTGCCTTAGTTTGAGCGGCTGCCTTAGTTTGAGGGTCTGCCTTACTTTTAGAGGCTGCCTTAGTTTGAGGGGCTGCCTCAATTTGAGCGGCTGCATTAGTTTGAGGGGCTGCCTTTGGTTGAGGCGCTCCCTTAGTTTGAGGGTCTGCCTTACTTTGACAAGCTGCCTTAGTTTGAGCGGCTGTGTTAGTTTGAGAGGCTGCCTGGGTTTGAGGGGCTGCCTTAGTTTGAGCGGCTGCATTAGTTTGAGAGTCTGGCTTTGATTGAGTGGCTGCATTAGTTTGAGGGGCTGACTTAGTTTGAGGGGCTGACGTAGTTTGAGGGGCTGCATTAGTTTGATGGGATGCTTTATTTTGAGCGGCTGCCTTAGTTGAGGGGCTGCCTTAGATTGAGGGGCTGCATTAGTTTGAGGGGCTGCCTTAGTTTGAGGGGCTGCCTTAGATTGAGCGGCTGACTTAGTTTGAGAGGCTGCCTTAGTTTGAGAGTGTGCCTTAGTTTGAGCGGCTGCCTTCGTTTGACAGGCTGCCTTAGTTTCAGCGGCTGCCTTAGTTTGAGAGGCTGCCTGAGTTTGAGGGGCTGCCTTAGTTTGAGCGGCTCAATTAGTTTGAGGGGCTGCCTTTGGTTGAGGCGCTCCCTTAGTTTGTCGGGCTGCCTTACTTTAAGGGGCAGCGTCAGTTTGAGAGTCTGCCTTAGTTTGAGGGGCTGCCTTAGTTTGAGGGGCTGCCTTTGATTGAGCGACTGCATTAGTTTGAGAGTCTGCCTTAGTTTGAGGGGCTGCCTTAGTTTGAGGGGCTGCCTTAGATTCAGGGGCTGCATTAGTTTGAGGGGCTGCATTAGTTTGAGGGGGTGCATTAGTTTGAGGGGCTGCCTTTGATTGAGGGGCTGCATTAGTTTGAGGGGCTGCATTAGTTTGAGGGGCTGCCTTAGATTGTGGGGCTGCCTTAGATTGTGGGGCTGCATTAGTTTGAGGGGCTGCATTAGTTTGAGGGGCTGTCTTAGATCGAGTTCTGCATTAGTTTGAGGGGCTGCATTAGTTTAAGGGGCAGTCTTAGTTTGATAGGCTGACTAAGTTTGAGGGGCTGCCTTCGTTTGAGAGTCGGCCATAGTTTGAGGGGCTGCATTAATTTGAGCGGCTGCCGTATTTTGAGGGGCTGCATTAGTTTGAGCGACTGTCTTAGTTTGAGGGGCTGCCTTAGTTTGAGCGGCTGCCTCAGATTGAGCGGCTGCCTGAGTTTGAGGGGCTGCTTTGGACTGATGGGCTGCATTAGTTTGAGCGGCTGTCTCAGTTTGAGGGGCTGCCTTAGTTTGAGCGGCTGCCTGAGTTTGAGGGGCTGCCTTAGTTTGAGCGGCTGCCTTAGTTTGAGGGACTGCCTTAGTTTGAGCGGCTGCCTTGGTTTGAGGGGCTGCATTAGTTTGAGGGGCTGTCTTAGATTAAGGGGCTGCCTTAGATTGAGGGGCTGCATTAGTTTGAGAGTCTGCCTTAGTTTGAGGGGATGCCTTAGTTTGAGGGGTTGGCTTTGTTTGAGGGGCTGCCTTAGATTGAGTGGCTGCATTAGTTTGAGAGTCTGCCTTAGTATGAGGGGATGCCTCAGTTTGATGGGTTGGCTTAGTTAGAGGGGCTGCCTTAGTTTGAGGGGCTGCCTTTGGTTGAGGCGCTCCCTTAGTTTGAGGGGCTGCCTTACTTTAAGGGGCTGCATTAGTTTGAGAGTCTGCCTTAGTTTGAGGGGCTTCCTTAGTTTGAGTGGTTGGCTGAGTTTGAGGGGCTGCCTTTGATTGTGTGGCTGCATTAGTTTGAGGGGCTGCATTAGATTGAGGGCTGCATTTGTTTGAGGGGCTGCATTAGATTGAGGGCTGCATTTGTTTGAGGGGCTGCATTACTTTGAGGGGCTTCCTTAGTTTGAGGGGTAGGCTTAGTTTGAGGGTCTGCCTTAGATTGATGGTCTGCATTAGTTTGAGGGGCCGCATTATTTTGAGGGACTGCCTTAGTTTGAGGGGCTGCCTTAGTTTGAGGGGTTGGCTTAGTTTGAGGAGCTGCCTTAGATTGAGTGGCTGCATTAGTTTGAGAGTCTGCCTTTGAGTGAGTGGCTGCATTAGTTTGAGGGGCTGCATTTGTTTGAGGGGCTGCATTAGATTGAGGGTCTGCATTAGTTTGAGGGGCCGCATTATTTTGAGGGGCTGCCTTAGATTGAGGGGCTGCCTTAGTTTGAGGGGTTGGCTTAGTTTGAGGGGCTGCCTTAGATTGAGCGGCTGCATTAGTTTGAGAGTCTGCCTTAGTTTGAGGGGATGCCTTAGTTTGAGGGGTTGGCTTAGTTAGAGGGGCTGCCTTAGTTTGAGGGGCGGCATTAGTTTGAGGGGTTGCATTAGAATGAGGGGCTGCTTTAGATTGAGGGGCTGCATTAGTTTGAGGGAGTGCCTTAGTTTGAGAGGATGCCTTACTTTGAGGGGCTGCCTTACTTTGAGGGGCTGCCTTAGTTTGAGCGGCTGCCTTAGTTTGAGAGTCTGCCTTAGTTTGAGAGTCTGCATTAGTTTGAGCGGCTGCCTTAGTTTGAGGGGCTGCCTTACTTTTAGAGGCTGCCTTAGTTTGAGGGGCTGCCTTAATTTGAGCGGCTGCATTAGTTTGAGGGGCTGCTTTTAGTTGAGGCGCTCCCTTAGTTTGAGGGTCTGCCTTAGTTCGAGAGTCTGCCTTCGTTTGAGCGGCTCCCTTAGTTTGAGGGTCTGCCTTACTTTTAGAGGCTGCCTTAGTTTGAGGGGCTGCCTTAATTTGAGCGGCTGCATTAGTTTGAGGGGCTGCCTTTGGTTGAGGCGCTCCCTTAGTTTGAGGGTCTGCCTTACTTTGACAAGCTGCCTTAGTTTGAGCGGCTGCGTTAGTTTGAGAGGCTGCCTGGGTTTGAGGGGCTGCCTTAGTTTGAGCGGCTGCATTAGATTGAGAGTCTGGCTTTGATTGAGTGGCTGCATTAGTTTGAGGGGCTGACTTAGTTTGAGGGGCTGACGTAATTTGAGGGGCTGCATTAGTTTGATGGGATGCTTTATTTTGAGCGGCTGCCTTAGTTGAGGGGCTGCCTTAGTTTGAGGCGCTGCCTTAGTTTGAGGGGCTGCATTAGTTTGATGGGCTGCTTTATTTTGAGCGGCTGCCTTAGTTGAGGGGCTGCCTTAGATTGAGGGGCTGCATTAGTTTGAGGAGCTGCCTTAGATTGAGCGGCTGACTTAGTTTGAGAGGCTGCCTCAGTTTGAGAGTCTGCCTTAGTTTGAGCGGCTGCCTTCGTTTGACAGGCTGCCTTAGTTTCAGCGGCTGCCTTAGTTTGAGAGGCTGCCTGAGTTTGAGGGGCTGCCTCAGTTTGAGCGGCTGCATTAGTTTGAGGGGCTGCCTTTGGTTGAGGCGCTCCCTTAGTTTGTCGGGCTGCCTTACTTTAAGGGGCAGCGTCAGTTTGAGAGTCTGCCTTAGTTTGAGGGGCTGCCTTAGTTTGAGGGGCTGCCTTTGATTGAGTGACTGCATTAGTTTGAGAGTCTGCCTTTGATTGAGTGGCTGCATTAGTTTGAGGGGCTGCCTTAGATTCAGGGGCTGCATTAGTTTGAGGGGCTGCATTAGTTTGAGGGGGTGCATTAGTTTGAGGGGCTGCCTTTGATTGAGGGGCTGCATTAGTTTGAGGGGCTGCCTTAGATAGAGTTCTGCATTAGTTTGAGGGGCTGCATTAGTTTAAGGGGCAGTCTTCGTTTGATAGGCTGACTAAGTTTGAGGGGCTGCCTTCGTTTGAGAGTCTGCCATAGTTTGAGGGGCTGCATTAGTTTGAGAGTCTGCCTTTGAGTGAGTGGCTGCATTAGTTTGAGGGGCTGCATTTGTTTGAGGGGCTGCATTAGATTGAGGGTCTGCATTAGTTTGAGGGGCCGCATTATTTTGAGGGGCTGCCTTAGATTGAGGGGCTGCCTTCGTTTGAGAGTCTGCCATAGTTTGAGGGGCTGCATTAGTTTGAGCGACTTTCTTAGTTTGAGGGGCTGCCTTAGTTTGAGCGGCTGCCTCAGATTGAGCGGCTGCCTGAGTTTGAGGGGCTGCTTTGGACTGAGGGGCTGCATTAGTTTGAGCGGCTGTCTCAGTTTGAGGTGCTGCCTTAGTTTGAGCGGCTGCCTGAGTTTGAGGGGCTGCCTTAGTTTGAGCGGCTGCCTTAGTTTGAGGGGCTGCCTTAGTTTGAGCGGCTGCCTTGGTTTGAGGGGCTGCATTAGTTTGAGCGGCTGTCTTAGATTAAGGGGCTGCCTTAGATTGAGGGGCTGCATTAGTTTGAGAGTCTGCCTTAGTTTGAGGGGATGCCTTAGTTTGAGGGGTTGGCTTTGTTTGAGTGGCTGCCTTAGATTGAGTGGCTGCATTAGTTTGAGAGTCTGCCTTAGTATGAGGGGATGCCTCAGTTTGATGGGTTGGCTTAGTTAGAGGGGCTGCCTTAGTTTGAGGGGCTGCCTTTGGTTGAGGCGCTCCCTTAGTTTGAGGGGCTGCCTTACTTTAAGGGGCTGCATTAGTTTGAGAGTCTGCCTTAGTTTGAGGGGCTTCCTTAGTTTGAGTGGTTGGCTGAGTTTGAGGGGCTGCCTTTGATTGTGTGGCTGCATTAGTTTGAGAGCTTGCCTTTGATTGAGTGGCTGCATTAGTTTGAGGGGCTGCATTAGATTGAGGGGCTGCATTTGTTTGAGGGGCTGCATTACTTTGAGGGGCTTCCTTAGTTTGAGGGGTTGGCTTAGTTTGAGGGGCTGCCTTAGATTGATGGTCTGCATTAGTTTGAGGGGCCGCATTATTTTGAGGGACTGCCTTAGTTTGAGGGGCTGCCTTAGTTTGAGGGGTTGGCTTAGTTTGAGGAGCTGCCTTAGATTGAGTGGCTGCATTAGTTTGAGAGTCTGCCTTTGAGTGAGTGGCTGCATTAGTTTGAGGGGCTGCATTAGATTGAGGGTCTGCATTAGTTTGAGGGGCCGCATTATTTTGAGGGGCTGCCTTAGATTGAGGGGCTGCCTTAGTTTGAGGGGTTGGCTTAGTTTGAGGGGCTGCCTTAGATTGAGCGGCTGCATTAGTTTGAGAGTCTGCCTTAGTTTGAGGGGATGCCTTAGTTTGAGGGGTTGGCTTAGTTAGAGGGGCTGCCTTAGTTTGAGGGGCTGCATTAGTTTGAGGGGTTGCATTAGAATGAGGGGCTGCTTTAGATTGAGGGGCTGCATTAGTTTGAGGGAGTGCCTTAGTTTGAGAGGCTGCCTTACTTTGAGGGGCTGCCTTACTTTGAGGGGCTGCCTTAGTTTGAGCGGCTGCCTTAATTTCAGAGGCTGCCTTCGTTTGAGCGTCTGCCTTAGTTTGAGCGGCTGCCTTAGTTTGAGAGTCTGCATTAGTTTGAGCGGCTGCCTTAGTTTGAGGGGCTGCCTTACTTTTAGAGGCTGCCTTAGTTTGAGGGGCTGCCTTAATTTGAGCGGCTGCATTAGTTTGAGGGGCTGCTTTTAGTTGAGGCGCTCCCTTAGTATGAGGGTCTGCCTTAGTTCGAGAGTCTGCCTTCGTTTGAGCGGCTCCCTTAGTTTGAGGGTCTGCCTTACTTTTAAAGGCTGCCTTAGTTTGAGGGGCTGCCTTAATTTGAGCGGCTGCATTAGTTTGAGGGGCTGCCTTTGGTTGAGGCGCTCCCTTAGTTTGAGGGTCTGCCTTACTTTGACAAGCTGCCTTAGTTTGAGCGGCTGCGTTAGTTTGAGAGGCTGCCTGGGTTTGAGGGGCTGCCTTAGTTTGAGCGGCTGCATTAGTTTGAGAGTCTGCCTTTGATTGAGTGGCTGCATTGGTTTGAGAGTCTGCCTTTCATTGAGTGGCTGCATTAGTTTGAGGGGCTGCCTTAGATTGAGGGGCTGCATTAGTTTGAGGGGCTGCATTAGATTGAGGGGCTGCATTAGTTTGAGGGGCTGCACTAGTTTGAGGGGCTGCATTAGTTTGAGGGGCTGCATTAGTTTGAGGGGCTGCCTTAGATAGAGTTCTGCATTAGTTTGAGGGACTGCATTAGTTTAAGGGGCAGCCTTAGTTTGAGAGGCTGCCTAAGTTTGAGTGGCTGCCTTCGTTTGAGAGTCTGCCATAGTTTGAGGGGCTGCCTTAATTTGAGCGGCAGCCTTAGTTTGAGGGGCTGCATTAGTTTGAGCGACTGTCTTAGTTTGAGGGGCTGCTTTAGTTTGAGCGGCTGCCTTAGATTGAGAGGCTGCCTGATTTTGAGGGACTGCTTTAGACTGAGGGGCTGCATTAGTTTGAGCGGCTGTCTCAGTTTGAGGGGCTGCCTTAGTTTGAGCGGCTGCCTGAGTTTGAGGGGCTGCCTTAGTTTGAGCGGCTGCCTTAGTTTAAGGGGCTGCATTATTTTGAGCGGCTGCCTTGATTTGACGGGCTGCATTAGTTTGAGGGGCTGTCTTAGATTAAGGGGCTGCCTTAGATTGAGGGGCTGCATTAGTTTGAGAGTCTGCCTTAGTTTGAGGGGATGCCTTAGTTTTATGGGTTGGCTTCGTTAGAGGGGCTGCCTTAGTTTGAGGGGCTGCCTTTGGTTGAGGCGCTCCCTTAGTTTGAGGGGCTGCCTTACTTTAAGGGGCTGTATTAGTTTGAGAGTCTGCCTTAGTTTGAGTGGTTGGCTGAGTTTGAGGGTCTGGCTTTGATTGAGTGGCTGCATTAGTTTGAGAGCTTGCCTTTGATTGAGTGGCTGCATTAGTTTGAGGGGCTTCATTAGATTGAGGGACTGCATTTGTTTGAGGGGCTGCATTATTATGAGGGGCTGCCTTAGATTGAGGGGCTGCATTAGTTTGAGAGTCTGCCTTAGTTTGAGGGGATTCCTTAGTTCGAGGGGTTGGCTTAGTTAGAAGTGCTGCCTTAGTTTGAGGGGCTGCATTAGTTTGAGGGGTTGCATTAGAATGAGGGGCTGCCTTTGTTTGAGGGGCTGCCTTTGGTTGAGGTGCTCCCTTAGTTTGAGGGGCTGCCTTACTTTAAGGGGCTGTATTAGTTTGAGAGTCTGCCTTAGTTTGAGGGGATGCCTTAGTTTGAGTGGTTGGCTGAGTTTGAGTGTCTGGCTTTGATTGAGTGGCTGCATTAGTTTGAGAGCTTGCCTTTGATTGAGTGGCTGCATTATTTTGAGGGGCTTCATTAGATTGAGGGACTGCATTTGTTTGAGGGGCTGCATTATTATGAGGGGCTGCCTTAGATTGAGGGGCTGCATTACTTTGAGAGTCTGCCTTAGTTTGAGGGGATTCCTTAGTTCGAGGGGTTGGCTTAGTTAGAAGTGCTGCCTTAGTTTGAGGGGCTGCATTAGTTTGAGGGGTTGCATTAGAATGAGGGGCTGCCTTAGATTGAGGGGCTGCATTAGTTTGAGGGAGTGCCTTAGTTTGTGGGGCTGCCTTACTTTGAGCGGCTGCCTTAGTTGAGGGGCTGCCTTAGATTGAGGGGCTGCATTAGTTTGAGCGGCTGCCTTAGTTTGAGGGGCTGCCTTAGTTTGAGGGGCTGCCTTAGATTGAGCGGCTGACTTAGTTTGAGAGGCTGCCTTAGTTTGAGCGGCTGCCTTAGTTTGAGCGGCTGCCTTAGTTTGAGGGGTTGCCTTAGTTTGAGAGTCTGCCTTAGTTTGAGCGGCTGCCTTCGTTTGACAGGCTGCCTTAGTTTCAGCGGCTGCCTTAGTTTGAGAGGCTGCCTGAGTTTGAGGGGCTGCCTTTGGTTTAGGCGCTCCCTTCGTTTGTAGGGCTGCCTTACTTTAAGGGGCAGCGTCAGTTTGAGAGTCTGCCTTAGTTTGAGGGGCTGCCTTAGATTGAAGGGCTGCATTAGTTTGAGGGGCTGCATTAGATTGAGGGGCTGCATTAGTTTGAGGGGCTGCACTAGTTTGAGGGGCTGCATTAGTTTGAGGGGCTGCATTAGTTTGAGGGGCTGCCTTAGATAGAGTTCTGCATTAGTTTGAGGGGCTGCATTAGTTTAAGGGGCAGCCTTAGTTTGAGAGGCTGCCTAAGTTTGAGTGGCTGCCTTCGTTTGAGAGTCTGCCATAGTTTGAGGGGCTGCCTTAATTTGAGCGGCAGCCTTAGTTTGAGGGGCTGTCTTAGTTTGAGCGACTGTCTTAGTTTGAGGGGCTGCCTTAGTTTGAGCGGCTGCCTTAGATTGAGAGGCTGCCTGATTTTGAGGGACTGCTTTAGACTGAGGGGCTGCATTAGTTTGAGCGGCTGTCTCAGTTTGAGGGGCTGCCTTAGTTTGAGCGGCTGCCTGAGTTTGAGGGGCTGCCTTAGTTTGAGCGGCTGCCTTATTTTAAGGGGCTGCCTTATTTTGAGCGGCTGCCTTGATTTGACGGGCTGCATTAGTTTGAGGGGCTGTCTTAGATTAAGGGGCTGCCTTAGATTGAGGGGCTGCATTAGTTTGAGAGTCTGCCTTAGTTTGAGGGGATGCCTTAGTTTTATGGGTTGGCTTCGTTAGAGGGGCTGCCTTCGTTTGAGGGCCTGCCTTAGTTTGAGGGGCTGCCTTTGGTTGAGGCGCTCCCTTAGTTTAAGGGGCTGCCTTACTTTAAGGGGCTGTATTAGTTTGAGAGTCTGCCTTAGTTTGAGGGGCTGCCTTAGTTTGAGTGGTTGGCTTAGTTTGAGGGTCTGGCTTTGATTGAGTGGCTGCATTAGTTTGAGAGCTTGCCTTTGATTGAGTGGCTGCATTAGTTTGAGGGGCTTCATTATTATGAGGGGCTGCCTTAGATTGAGGGGCTGCATTAGTTTGAGAGTCTGCCTTAGTTTGAGGGGATTCCTTAGTTCGAGGGGTTGGCTTAGTTAGAAGTGCTGCCTTAGTTTGAGCGGCTGCCTTAGTTTGAGCGGCTGCCTTAGTTTGAGCGGCTGCCTTAGTTTGAGAGTCTGCATTAGTTTGAGCGGCTCCCTTAGTTTGACGGGCTGCTTTAGTTTGAGAGTCTGCCTTTGTTTGAGCGGCTGCCTTAGTTTGAGGGTCTGCCTTACTTTTAGAGGCTGCCTTAGTTTGAGGGGCTGCCTTAATTTGAGCGGCTGCATCAGTTTGAGGGGCTGCCTTTGGTTGAGGCGCTGCATTAGTTTGAGAGTGTGCCTTTGATTGAGTGGCTGCATTAGTTTGAGGGGCTGCATTAGATTGAGGATCTGCATTAGTTTGAGGGGCTGCATTATTTTGAGGGGATGCCTCAGTTTGAGGGGCTGCCTTAGTTTGAGGGGTTAGCTTAGTTTGAGGGGCTGCCTTAGATTGAGTGGCTGCATTCGTTTGAGAGTCTGCCTTAGTTTGAGGGGATGCCTTAGTTTGAGGGTTTGGCTAAGTTAGAGGGGCTGCCTTAGTTTGAGGGGCTGCCTTAGTTTGAGGGGCTGCATTAGTTTGAGGGGTTGCATTAGAATGAGGGGCTGCCTTAGATTGAGGGGCTGCATTAGTTTGAGGGAGTGCCTTAGTTTGAGAGGCTGCCTTACTTTGAGGGGCTGCCTTAGTTTGAGCGGCTGCCTGAATTTGAGAGGCTGCCTTAGTTTGAGCGGCTGGCTTAGTTTGAGGGGCTGCCTTAGTTTGAGAGGCTGCCTGAGTTTGAGAGGCTGCCTTACTTAGAGGGGCTGCCTTAGTTTGAGCGGCTGCCTGAATTTGAGAGGCTGCATTAGTTTGAGCGGCTGCCTTAGTTTGAGGGGCTGCCTTAGTTTGAGACTCTTCCTTAGTTTGAGCGGCTGCCTTAGTTTGAGGGTCTGCCTTACTTTTAGAGGCTTCCTTAGTTTGAGGGGCTGCCTTAATTTGAGCGGCTGCATTAGTTTGAGGGGTTGCCTTTGGTTGAGGCGCTCCCTTAGTTTGAGGGGCTGCCTTAGTTTGAGAGTCTGCCTTAGTATGAGCGGCTGCCTTAGTTTGAGGGTCTGCCTTACTTTTTGAGGCTGCCTTAGTTTGAGGGACTGCCTTAATTTGAGCGGCTGCATTAGTTTGAGGGGCTGCCTTTGGTTGAGGCGCTCCCTTAGTTTGAGGGTCTGCCTTACTTTGACAGGCTGCCTTAGTTTGAGCGGCTGCGTTAGTGTGAGAGGCTGCCTGAGTTTGAGGGGCTGCCTTAGTTTGAGCGTCTGCATTAGTTTGAGAGTCTGCCTTTGAGTGTCTGCATTTGTTTGATGGGCTGCCTTAGATTGAGGGGCTGCATTAGTTTGAGGGGCTGCCTTAGTTTGAGGGGCTGCCTCAGATTGAGGGGCTGCATTAGTTTTAGCGGCTGCCTTAGTTTGAGCGGCTGCCTTAATTTGAGAGGCTGCCTGAGTTTGAGCGGCTGCCTTAGTTTGAGCGGCTGCCTTAGTTTGAGAGTCTGCATTAGTTTGAGCGGCTGCCTTAGTTTGAGGGGCTGCCTTAGTTTGAGAGTCTGCCTTAGTTTGACCGGCTGCCTTAGTTTGAGGGTCTGCCTTACTTTTAGAGGCTGCCTTAGTTTGAGGGGCTGCCCTAATTTGAGCGGCTGCGTTAGTTTGAGGGGCTGCCTTTGGTTGAGGCGCTGCATTAGTTTGAGAGTCTGCCTTTGATTGAGTGGCTACATTAGTTTGAGGTGCTGCATCAGATTGAGGGTCTGCATTAGTTTGAGGGTCTGCATTATTTTGAGGGGCTGCCTCAGTTTGAGGGGCTGCCTTAGTTTGAGGGGTTAGCTTAGTTTGAGTGGCTGCCTTAGATTGAGTGGCTGCATTAGTTTGAGAGTCTGCCTTAGTTTGAGGGGATGCCTTAGTTTGAGGGGTTGGCTTAGTTAGAGGGGCTGCCTTAGTTTGAGGGGCTGCATTAGTTTGAGGGGTTGCATTAGAATGAGGGGCTGCCTTAGATTGAGGGGCTGCATTAGTTTGAGGGTGTGCCTTAGTTTGAGAGGCTGCCTTACTTTGAGGGGCTGCCTTAGTTTGAGCGGCTGCCTTAATTTGAGAGGCTGCCTTAGTTTGAGCGTCTGGCTTAGTTTGAGCGGCTGCCTCAGTTTGAGAGTGTGCATTAGTTTGAGCGGCTGCCTTAGTTTGAGGGGCTGCCTTAGTTTGAGAGTCTTCCTTAGTTTGAGCGGCTGCCTTAGTTTGAGGGTCTGCCTTACTTATAGAGGCTTCCTTAGTTTGAGGGGCTGCCTTAATTTGAGCGGCTGCATTAGTTTGAGGGGCTGCCTTTGGTTGAGGCGCTCCCTTAGTTTGAGGGTCTGCCTTACTTTGACAGGCTGCCTTAGTTTCAGCGGCTGCGTTAGTTTGAGAGGCTGCCTGAGATTGAGGGGCTGCCTTAGTTTGAGCGGCTGCATTAGTTTGAGAGTCTGCTTTTGATTGAGTGGCTGCATTAGTTTGAGTGGCTGCATTAGTTTGAGGGGCTGCCTTAGTTTGAGGGGCTGCCTTAGTTTGAGGGGCTGACGTAGTTTGAGGGCTGCCTTAGTTTGAGGTTATGCCTTAGTTTGAGGGGCTGCAATAGTTTGAGCGGCTGCCTTAGTTTGAGTGGCTGCCTTAGTTTGAGGGGCTGCCTTAGTTTGAGGGGCTGCCTCAGATTGAGCGGCTTCCTTAGTTTGAGAGTCTGCCTTAGTTTGAGTGGCTGCCTTAGTTTGAGGGGTTGCCTTAGTTTGAGAGTCTGCCTTAGTTTGAGAGTCTGCCTTAGTTTGAGCGGCTGCCTTAGTTTGACAGGCTGCCTTAGTTTGACAAGCTGCCTTAGTTTGAGAGGCTGCCTGAGTTTGAGGGGCTGCCTTAGTTTGAGCGGCTGCATTAGTTTGAGGGGCTGCCTTTGGTTGAGGCGCTCCCTTAGTTTGTAGGGCTGCCTTACTTTAAGGGGCAGCGTCAGTTTGAGAGTCTGCCTTAGTTTGAGGGGCTGCCTTAGTTTGAGGGGTTGGCTTAGTTTGAGGGGCTGCTTTTGATTGAGTGGCTGCATTAGTTTGAGAGTCTGCCTTTGATTGAGTGGCTGCATTAGTTTGAGGGGATGCCTTAGTTTGAGGGGTTGGCTTTGTTTTAGGGGCTGCCTGAGATTGAGTGGCTGCATTAGTTTGAGAATCTGCCTGAATATGAGGGGATGCCTTAGTTTGATGGGCTGGCTTAGTTAGAGGGGCTGCCTTAGTTTGAGGGGCTGCCTTTGGTTGAGGCGCTCCCTTAGTTTGAGGGGCTGCCTTCGATTGATGGGCTGCATTAGTTTGAGGGTCTGCATTAGTTTGAGGGGATTCCTTAGTTTGAGTGGTTGGCTTAGTTAGAGGGGCTGCCTTAGTATGAGGGGCTGCATTAGTTTGAGGGGTTGCATTAGAATGAGGGGCTGCCTTCTATTGAGGGGCTGCATTAGTTTGAGAGTCTGCCTTAGTTTGAGGGGCTGCCTTAGTTTGAGGGGTTGGCTGAGTTTGAGCGGCTGCCTTAATTTGAGAGGCTGCCTTAGTTTGAGCGGCTGACTTAGTTTGAGCGGCTGCCTTAGTTTGAGAGTCTGCATCAGTTTGAGCGGCTGCCTTAGTTTGAGGGGCTGCCTCAGTTTGAGAGTCTGCCTTAGTTTGAGCGGCTGCCTTAGTTTGAGGGTCTGCCTTACTTTTAGAGGCTGCATTAGTTTGAGGGGCTGCCTTAATTTGAGCGGCTGCATTAGTTTGAGGGGCTGCTTTTAGTTGAGGCGCTCCCTGAGTTTGAGGGTCTGCCTTAGTTTGAGAGTCTGCCTTAGTTTGAGCGGTTGCCTTAGTTTGAGGGTCTGCCTTACTTTTAGAGGCTGCCTTAGTTTGAGGGGCTGACTTAATTTGAGCGGCTGCATTAGTTTGAGGGGCTGCCTTTGGTTGAGGCGCTCTCTTAGTTTGAGGGTCTGCCTTACTTTGACAGGCTGCCTTATTTTGAGCGGCTGTGTTAGTTTGAGAGGCTGCCTGGGTTTGAGGGTCTGCCTTACTTTGAGCGGCTGCATTAGTTTGAGAGTCTGCCTTTGATTGAGTGGCTGCATTAGTTTGAGGGGCTGACTTAGTTTGAGGGGCTGACGTAGTTTGAGGGGCTGCATTTGTTTGATGGGCTGCCTTAGATTGAGGGGTGCATTAGTTTGATGGGATGCTTTATTTTGAGCAGCTGCCTTAGTTGAGGGGCTGCCTCAGATTGAGGGGCTGCATTAGTTTGAGCGGCTGCCTTAGTTTGAGGGGCTGCCTTAGTTTGAGGGGCTGCCTTGGATTGAGCGGCTGCCTTGGATTGAGCGGCTGCCTTAGTTTGACAGGCTGACTTAGTTTCAGCGGCTGCCTTAGTTTGAGAGGCTGCCTGAGTTTGAGGGGCTGCCTTAGTTTGAGCGGCTGCATTAGTTTGAGGGGCTGCCTTTGGTTGAGGCGCTCCCTTAGTTTGCAGGGCTGCCTTACTTTAAGGTGCAGCGTCAGTTTGAGAATCTGCCTTAGTTTGAGGGGCTGCCTTAGTTTGAGGGGCTGTCTTAGATTAAGGGGCTGCCTTAGATTGAGGGGCTGCATTAGTTTGAGAGTCTGCCTTAGTTTGAGGGGATGCCTTAGTTTTATGGGTTGGCTTCGTTAGAGGGGCTGCCTTAGTTTGAGGGGCTGCCTTTGGTTGAGGCGCTCCCTTAGTTTGAGGGGCTGCCTTACTTTAAGGGGCTGTATTAGTTTGAGAGTCTGCCTTAGTTTGAGGGGCTGCATTAGTTTGAGGGGTTGGCTGAGTTTGAGGGGCTGCCTGTGATTGCGTGGCTGCATTAGTTTGAGAGTCTGCCTTTGATTGAGTGGCTGCATTAGTTTGAGGGGCTGCATTAGATTGAGGGTCTGCATTAGTTTGAGGGGCTGCATTATTTTGAGGGGCTTCCTTAGTTTGAGGGGTTGGCTTAATTTGAGGGGCTGCCTTAGATTGAGTGGCTGCATTAGTTTGAGAGTCTGCCTTAGTTTGAGGGGATGCCTTCGTTTGAGGGGTTGGCTTAGTTAGAGGGGCTGCCTTAGTTTGAGGGGCTGCCTCAGTTTGAGGGGCTGCATTAGTTTGAGGGGTTGCATTAGAATGAGTGGCTGCCTTAGATTGAGGGGCTGCATTACTTTGAGGGAGTGCCTTATTTTGAGAGGCTGCCTTACTTTGAGGGGCTGCCTTACTTTGAGGGGCAGCCTTAATTTGAGAGGCTGCTTTAGTTTGAGCGGCTGACTTAGTTTGAGCGGCTGCCTTAGTTTGAGAGTCTGCATTAGTTTGAGCGGCTGCCTTAGTTTGAGGGGCTGCCTTAGTTTGAGAGTCTGCCTTAGTTTGAGCGGCTGCCTTAGTTTGGGGGTCTGCCTTACTTTTAGAGGCTGCATTAGTTTGAGGGGCTGCCTTAATTTGAGCGGCTGCATTAGTTTGAGGGGCTGCTTTTAGTTGAGGCGCTCCCTGAGTTTGAGGGTCTGCCTTAGTTTGAGAGTCTGCCTTAGTTTGAGCGGTTGCCTTAGTTTGAGGGTCTGCCTTACTTTTAGAGGCTGCCTTAGTTTGAGGGGCTGACTTAATATGAGCGGCTGCATTAGTTTGAGGGGCTGCCTTTGGTTGAGGCGCTCCCTTAGTTTGAGGGTCTGCCTTACTTTGACAGGCTGCCTTATTTTGAGCGGCTGTGTTAGTTTGAGAGGCTGCCTGGGTTTGAGGGGCTGCCTTACTTTGAGCGGCTGCATTAGTTTGAGAGTCTGCCTTTGATTGAGTGGCTGCATTAGTTTGAGGGGCTGACTTAGTTTGAGGGGCTGACGTAGTTTGAGGGGCTGCATTTGTTTGATGGGCTGCCTTAGATTGAGGGGTGCATTAGTTTGATGGGATGCTTTATTTTGAGCAGCTGCCTTAGTTGAGGGGCTGCCTCAGATTGAGGGGCTGCATTAGTTTGAGCGGCTGCCTTAGTTTGAGGGGCTGCCTTAGTTTGAGGGGCTGCCTTGGATTGAGCGGCTGCCTTAGTTTGACAGGCTGCCTTAGTTTCAGCGGCTGCCTTAGTTTGAGAGGCTGCCTGAGTTTGAGGGGCTGCCTTAGTTTGAGTGGCTGCATTAGTTTGAGGGGCTGCCTTTGGTTGAGGCGCTCCCTTAGTTTGCAGGGCTGCCTTACTTTAAGGGGCAGCGTCAGTTTGAGAATCTGCCTTAGTTTGAGGGGCTGCCTTAGTTTGAGCGGCTGCCTTAGTTTAAGGGGCTGCCTTATTTTGAGCGGCTGCCTTGGTTTGACGGGCTGCATTAGTTTGAGGGGCTGTCTTAGATTAAGGGGCTGTCTTAGATTAAGGGGCTGCCTTAGATTGAGGGGCTGCATTAGTTTGAGAGTCTGCCTTAGTTTGAGGGGATGCCTTAGTTTTATGGGTTGGCTTCGTTAGAGGGGCTGCCTTAGTTTGAGGGGCTGCCTTTGGTTGAGGCGCTCCCTTAGTTTGAGGGGCTGCCTTACTTTAAGGGGCTGTATTAGTTTGAGAGTCTGCCTTAGTTTGAGGGGCTGCATTAGTTTGAGGGGTTGCATTAGAATGAGGGGCTGCCTTCGATTGAGGGGCTGCATTAGTTTGAGAATCTGCCTTAGTTTGAGGGGCTGCCTTAGTTTGAGGGGTTGGCTGAGTTTGAGGGGCTGCCTGTGATTGCGTGGCTTCATTAGTTTGAGAGTCTGCCTTTGATTGAGTGGCTACATTAGTTTGAGGGGCTGCATTAGATTGAGGGTCTGCATTAGTTTGAGGGGCTGCATTAATTTGAGGGGCTGCCTTAGTTTGAGGGGTTGGCTTAATTTGAGGGGCTGCCTTAGATTGAGTGGCTGCATTAGTTTGAGGGGATGCCTTCGTTTGAGGGGATGCCTTCGTTTGAGGGGTTGGCTTAGTTAGAGGGGCTGCCTTAGTTTGAGGGGCTGCCTCAGTTTGAGGGGCTGCATTAGTTTGAGGGGTTGCATTAGAATGAGTGGCTGCCTTAGATTGAGGGGCTGCATTACTTTGAGGGAGTGCCTTATTTTGAGAGGCTGCCTTACTTTGAGGGGCTGCCTTAGTTTGAGCGGCTGCCTTAATTTGAGAGGCTGCCTTAGTTTGAGCGGCTGACTTAGTTTGAGCGGCTGCCTTAGTTTGAGAGTCTGCATTAGTTTGAGCGGCTGCCTTAGTTTGAGGGGCTGCCTTATTTTGAGAGTCTGCCTTAGTTTGAGCGGCTGCCTTAGTTTGAGGGTCTGCCTTACTTTTAGAGGCTGCATTAGTTTGAGGGGCTGCCTTAATTTGAGCGGCTGCATTAGTTTGAGGGGCTGCTTTTAGTTGAGGCGCTCCCTGAGTTTGAGGGTCTGCCTTAGTTTGAGAGTCTGCCTTAGTTTGAGCGGTTGCCTTAGTTTGAGGGTCTGCCTTACTTTTAGAGGCTGCCTTAGTTTGAGGGGCTGACTTAATTTGAGCGGCTGCATTAGTTTGAGGGGCTGCCTTTGGTTGAGGCGCTCCCTTAGTTTGAGGGTCTGCCTTACTTTGACAGGCTGCCTTATTTTGAGCGGCTGTGTTAGTTTGAGAGTCTGCCTTTGATTGAGTGGCTGCATTAGTTTGAGGGGCTGACTTAGTTTGAGGGGCTGACGTAGTTTGAGGGGCTGCATTTGTTTGATGGGCTGCCTTAGATTGAGGGGTGCATTAGTTTGATGGGATGCTTTATTTTGAGCAGCTGCCTTAGTTGAGGGGCTGCCTCAGATTGAGGGGCTGCCTCAGATTGAGGGGCTGCATTAGTTTGAGCGGCTGCCTTAGTTTGAGGGGCTGCCTTAGTTTGAGGGGCTGCCTTGGATTGAGCGGCTGCCTTAGTTTGACAGGCTGCCTTAGTTTCAGCGGCTGCCTTAGTTTGAGAGGCTGCCTGAGTTTGAGGGGCTGCCTTAGTTTGAGCGGCTGCATTAGTTTGAGGGGCTGCCTTTGGTTGAGGCGCTCCCTTAGTTTGCAGGGCTGCCTTACTTTAAGGGGCAGCGTCAGTTTGAGAATCTTCCTTAGTTTGAGGGGCTGCCTTAGTTTGAGCGGCTGCCTTAGTTTAAGGGGCTGCCTTATTTTGAGCGGCTGCCTTGATTTGAAGGGCTTCATTAGTTTGAGGGGCTGTCTTAGATTAAGGGGCTGCCTTAGATTGAGGGGCTGCATTAGTTTGAGAGTCTGCCTTAGTTTGAGGGGATGCCTTAGTTTTATGGGTTGGCTTCGTTAGAGGGGCTGCCTTAGTTTGAGGGGCTGCCTTTGGTTGAGGCGCTCGCTTAGTTTGAGGGGCTGCCTTACTTTAAGGGGCTGTATTAGTTTGAGAGTCTGCCTTAGTTTGAGGGGCTGCCTTAGTTTGAGTGGTTGGCTGAGTTTGAGGGGCTGGCTTTGATTGAGTGGCTACATTAGTTTGAGAGCTTGCCTTTGATTGAGTGGCTGCATTAGTTTGAGGGGCTTCATTAGATTGAGGGACTGCATTTGTTTGAGGGGCTGCATTATTATGAGGGGCTGCATTATTATGAGGGGCTGCCTTAGATTGAGGGGCTGCATTAGTTTGAGAGTCTGCCTTAGTTTGAGGGGATTCCTTATTTCGAGGGGTTGGCTTAGTTAGAAGTGCTGCCTTAGTTTGAGGGGCTGCATTAGTTTGAGGGGTTGCATTAGAATGAGGGGCTGCCTTAGATTGAGGGGCTGCATTAGTTTGAGGGAGTGCCTTAGTTTTTGGAGCTGCCTTACTTTGAGGGGCTGTCTTAGTTTGAGCGGCTGCCTTAATTTGAGAGGCTGCCTGAGTTTGAGCGGCTGCCTGAGTTTGAGCGGCTGCCTTAGTTTGAGCGGCTGCCTTCGTTTGAGAGTCTGCATTAGTTTGAGCGGCTGCCTTAGTTTGAGGGGCTGCCTTAGTTTGAGATTCTGCCTTTGTTTGAGCGGCTGCCTTATTTTGAGGGTCTGCCTTACTTTTAGAGGCTGCCTTAGTTTGAGGGGCTGCCTTAATTTGAGCGGCTGCATTAGTTTGAGGGGCTGCCTTTGGTTGAGGCGCTGCATTAGTTTGAGAGTCTGCCTTTGATTGAGTGGCTGCATTAGTTTGAGGGGCTGCATTAGATTGAGGATCTGCATTAGTTTGAGGGGCTGCATTATTTTGAGGGGATGCCTCAGTTTGAGGGGCTGCCTTAGTTTGAGGGGTTAGCTTAGTTTGAGGGGCTGCCTTAGATTGAGTGGCTGCATTAGTTTGAGGGTCTGCCTTAGTTTGAGGGTCTGCCTTAGTTTGAGGGGATGCCTTCGTTTGAGGGGTTGGCTAAGTTTGAGGGGCTGCCTTAGTTTGAGGGGCTGCCTTAGTTTGAGGGGCTGCCTTAGTTTGAGGGGCTGCATTAGTTTGAGGGGTTGCATTAGAATGAGGGGCTGCCTTAGTTTGAGAGTCTGCCTTAGTTTGAGAGGCTGCCTTACTTTGAGGGGCTGCCTTAGTTTGAGCGGCTGCCTTAATTTGAGAGGCTGGCTTAGTATGAGCGGCTGCCTCAGTTTGAGAGTGTGCATTAGTTTGAGCGGCTGCCTTAGTTTGAGGGGCTGCCTTAGTTTGAGACTCTTCCTTAGTTTGAGCGGCTGCCTTAGTTTGAGGGTCTGCCTTACTTTTAGAGGCTTCCTTAGTTTGAGGGGCTGCCTTAATTTGAGCGGCTGCATTAGTTTGAGGGGCTGCCTTTGGTTGAGGCGCTCCCTTAGTTTGAGAGTCTGCCTTAGTTTGAGAGTCTGCCTTAGTATGAGCGGCTGCCTTAGTTTGAGGGTCTGCCTTAATTTGAGCGGCTGCATTAGTTTGAGGGGCTGCCTTTGGTTGAGGCGCTCCCTCAGTTTGAGGGTCTGCCTTACTTTGACAGGCTGCCTTAGTTTGAGCGGCTGCGTTAGTTTGAGAGGCTGCCTGAGTTTGAGGGGCTGCCTTAGTTTGAGCGGCTGCACTGGTTTGAGTGTCTGCCTTTGAGTGGCTGCATTAGTTTGAGGGGCTGACTTAGTTTGAGGGGCTGACTTAGTTTGAGGGGCTGACGTAGTTTGTGGGGCTGCGTTAGTTTGAGAGGCTGCCTGAGTTTGAGGAGATGCCTTAGTTTGAGCGGCTGCATTAGTTTGAGAGTCTGCCTTTGAGTGGCTGCATTAGTTTGAGTGGCTGCATTAGTTTGAGGGGCTGACTTAGTTTGAGGGGCTGACGTAGTTTGAGGGGCTGCATTTGTTTGATGGGCTGCCTTAGATTGAGGGGCTGCCTTAGTTTGAGGGGCTGCCTTAGTTTGAGGGGCTGCCTTAGTTTGAGGGGCTGCCTCAGATTGAGGGGCTGCATTAGTTTTAGCGGCTGCCTTGGTTTGAGCGGCTGCCTTAATTTGAGAGGCTGCCTGAGTTTGAGCGGCTGCCTTAGTTTGAGCGGCTGCCTTAGTTTGAGAGTCTGCATTAGTTTGAGCGGCTGCCTTAGTTTGAGGGGCTGCCTTAGTTTGAGAGTCTGCCTTAGTTTGACCGGCTGCCTTAGTTTGAGGGTCTGCCTTACTTTTAGAGGCTGCCTTAGTTTGAGGGGCTGCCTTAATTTGAGCGGCTGCGTTAGTTTGAGGGGTGCCTTTGGTTGAGGCGCTGCATTAGTTTGAGAGTCTGCCTTTGATTGAGTGGCTGCATTAGTTTGAGGTGCTGCATTAGATTGAGGGTCTGCATTAGTTTGAGGGGCTGCATTATTTTGAGGGGCTGCCTCAGTTTGAGGGGCTGCCTTTGTTTGAGGGGTTAGCTTAGTTTGAGGGGCTGCCTTAGATTGAGTGGCTGCATTAGTTTGAGAGTCTGCCTTAGTATGAGGGGATGCCTTAGTTTGAGGGGTTGTCTTAGTTAGAGGGGCTGCCTTAGTTTGAGAGGCTGCATTAGTTTGAGGGGTTGCATTAGATTGAGGGGCTGCCTTAGATTGAGGGGCTGCATTAGTTTGAGGGAGTGCCTTAGTTTGAGAGGCTGCCTTACTTTGAGGGGCTGCCTTAGTTTGAGCGGCTGCCTTAGTTTGAGGGGCTGCTTTAATTTGAGCGGCTGCATTAGTTTGAGGGGCTGCCTTTGGTTGAGGCGCTCCCTTAGTTTGAGAGTCTGCCTCAGTTTGAGAGTCTGTCTTAGTTTGAGAGGCTACCTTAGTTTGAGGGTCTGCCTTAATTTTTGAGGCTGCCTTAGCTTGAGGGGCTGCCTTAATTTGAGCGGCTGCATTAGTTTGAGGGGCTGCCTTTGGTTCAGGCGCTCCCTCAGTTTGAGGGTCTGCCTTACTTTGACAGGCTGCCTTAGTTTCAGCGGCTGCGTTAGTTTGAGAGGCTGCCTTATTTTGAGCGGCTGCATTAGTTTGAGAGTCTGCCTTTGATTGAGTGGCTGCATTAGTTTGAGGGGCTGCCTTCGTTTGAGGGGCTGACGTAGTTTGAGGGGCTGCCTTAGTTTGAGGGGCTGCCTTAGTTTGAGGGGCTGCCTTAGTTTGAGGGGCTGCCTTAGATTGAGAGTCTGCCTTAGTTTGAGTGGCTGCCTTAGTTTGAGTGGCTGCCTTAGTTTGAGGGGTTGCCTTAGTTTGAGAGTCTGCCTTAGTTTGAGCGGCTGCCTTAGTTTGACAGGCTGCCTTAGTTTGACAAGCTGCCTTAGTTTGAGAGGCTGCCTGAGTTTGAGGGGCTGCCTTAGTTTGAGCGGCTGCATTAGTTTGAGGGGCTGCCTTTGGTTGAGGCGCTCCCTTAGTTTGTAGGGCTGCCTTACTTTAAGGGGCAGCGTCAGTTTGAGAGTCTGCCTTAGTTTGAGGGGCTGCCTTAGTTTGAGGGGCTGCCTTAGTTTGAGGGGCTGCCTTAGTTTGAGGGGTTGGCTTAGTTTGAGGGGCTGCTTTTGATTGAGTGGCTGCATTAGTTTGAGAGTCTGCCTTTAATTGAGTGGCTGCATTAGTTTGAGGGGATGCCTTAGTTTGATGGGCTGGCTTAGTTAGAGGGGCTGCCTTAGTTTGAGGGGCTGCCTTTGGTTGAGGCGCTCCCTTAGTTTGAGCGGCTGCCTTCGATTGAGGGGCTGCATTAGTTTGAGAGTCTGCCTTAGTTTGAGGGGCTGCCTTAGTTTTGGGGCTGCCTTTGATTGAGTGGCTGCATTAGTTTGAGGGTCTGCATTAGTTTGAGGGGATTCCTTAGATTGAATGGTTGGCTTAGTTAGAGGGGCTGCCTTAGTATGAGGGGTTGCATTAGTTTGAGGGGTTGCATTAGAATGAGGGGCTGCCTGTGATTGAGTGGCTGCATTGGTTTGAGAGTCTGCCTTTGATTGAGTGGCTGCATTAGTTTGAGGGGCTGACTTAGTTTGAGGGGCTGACGTAGTTTGAGGGGCTGCATTTGTTTGATGGGCTGCCTTAGATTGAGGGGTGCATTAGTTTGATGGGATGCTTTATTTTGAGCGGCTGCCTTAGTTGAGGGGCTGCCTCAGATTGAGGGGCTGCATTGGTTTGAGGGGCTGCCTTAGTTTGAGGGGCTGCCATAGTTTGAGGGGCTGCCTTTGGTTGAGGCGCACCCTTAGTTTGTAGGGCTGCCTTACTTTATGGGGCAGCGTCAGTTTGAGAGTCTGCCTTAGTTTGAGGGGCTGCCTTAGTTTGAGGGGCTGCCTTAGTTTGATGGGCTGCCTTTGATTCAGGGGCTGCATTAGTTTGAGGGGCTGCATTAGTTTGAGGGGCTGCATTAGTTTGAGTGGCTACATTAGTTTGAGGGGCTGCCTTAGATTGTGGGGCTGCATTAGTTTGAGGGGCTGCATTAGTTTGAGGGGCTGCATTAGTTTGAGGGGCTGCCTTAGATAGAGTTCTGCATTAGTTTGAGGGGCTGCATTAGTTTAAGGGGCAGCCTTAGTTTGATAGGCTGCCTTCGTTTGAGAGTCTGCCATAGTTTGAGGGGCTGCATTAATTTGAGCGGCTGCCTTAGTTTGAGGGGCTGCATTAGTTTGAGCGACTGTCTTAGTTTGAGGGGCTGCCTTAGTTTGAGCGGCTGCCTTAGATTGAGAGGCTGCCTGAGTTTGAGGGGCTGCTTTAGACTGAGGGGCTGCATTAGTTTGAGCGGCTGTCTCAGTTTGAGGGGCTGCCTTAGTTTGAGCGGCTGCCTGAGTTTGAGCGGCTGCCTGAGTTTGAGGGGCTGCCTTAGTTTGAGCGGCTGCCTTAGTTTGAGGGGCTGCCTTAGTTTGAGCGGCTGCCTTGGTTTGAGGGGCTGCATTAGTTTGAGGGGCTGTCTTAGATTAAGGGGCTGCCTTAGATTGAGCGGCTGCATTAGTTTGAGAGTCTGCCTTAGTTTGAGGGGATTCCTTAGTTTGAGGGGTTGGCTTAGTTAGAGGGGCTGCCTTAGTTTGGGGGGGCTGCATTAGTTTGAGGGGTTGCATTAGAATGAGGAGCTGCCTTAGATTGAGGGGCTGCATTAGTTTGAGAGTCTGCCTTTGAGTGAGTGGCTGCATTAGTTTGAGGTGCTGCATTAGATTGAGGGTCTGCATTAGTTTGAGGGGCCGCATTATTTTGAGGGGCTGCCTTAGTTTGAGGGGCTGCCTTAGTTTGAGTGGTTGGCTTAGTTTGAGGGGCTGCCTTAGATTGAGTGGCTGCATTAGTTTGAGAGTCTGCCTTTGAGTGAGTGGCTGCATTAGTTTGAGGGGCTTCATTAGATTGAGGGTCTGCATTATTTTGAGGGGCCGCATTATTTTGAGGGGCTGCCTTAGTTTCAGGGGCTGCCTTACTTTGAGGGGTTGGCTTAGTTTGAGGGGCTGCCTTAGATTGAGTGGCTGCATTAGTTTGAGAGTCTGCCTTAGTTTGAGGGGATGCCTTAGTTTGAGGGGTTGGCTTAGTTAGAGGGGCTGCCTTAGTTTGAGGGGCTGCATTAGTTTGAGGGGTTGCATTAGAATGAGGGGCTGCTATAGATTGAGGGGCTGCATTAGTTTGAGGGAGTGCCTTAGTTTGAGAGGCTGCCTTACTTTGAGGGGCTGCCTTAGTTTGAGCGGCTGCCTTAATTTCAGAGGCTGCCTTAATTTCAGAGGCTGCCTTCGTTTGAGCGGCTGCCTTAGTTTGAGCGGCTGCCTTAGTTTGAGCGGCTGCCTTAGTTTGAGAGTCTGCATTAGTTTGAGCGGCTGCCTTAGTTAGAGGGGCTGCCTTACTTTTAGAGGATGCCTTAGTTTGAGGGGCTGCCTTAATTTGAGCGGCTGCATTAGTTTGAGGGGCTGCTTTTAGTTGAGGCGCTCCCTTAGTTTGAGGGTCTGCCTTAGTTCGAGAGTCTGCCTTAGTTTGAGCGGCTGCCTTAGTTTGAGGGTCTGCCTTACTTTTAGAGGCTGCCTTAGTTTGAGAGGCTGCCTTAATTTGAGCGGCTGCATTAGTTTGAGGGGCTGCCTTTGGTTGAGGCGCTCCCTTAGTTTGAGGGTCTGCCTTACTTTGACAAGCTGCCTTAGTTTGAGCGGCTGCGTTAGTTTGAGAGGCTGCATTAGTTTGAGAGTCTGGCTTTGATTGAGTGGCTGCATTAGTTTGAGGGGCTGACTTAGTTTGAGGGGCTGACGTAGTTTGAGGGGCTGCATGAGTTTGATGGGATGCTTTATTTTGAGCGGCTGCCTTAGTTGAGGGGCTGCCTTAGATTGAGGGGCTGCATTCGTTTGAGCGGCTGCCTTAGTTTGAGGCGCTTCCTTAGTTTGAGGGGCTGCCTTAGTTTGAGGGGCTGCATTAGTTTGATGGGCTGCTTTATTTTGAGCGGCTGCCTTAGTTGAGGGGCTGCCTTAGATTGAGGGGCTGCATTAGTTTAAGCGGCTGCCTTAGTTTGAGGGGCTGCCTTAGTTTGAGGGGCTGCCTTAGATTGAGCGGCTGACTTAGTTTGAGAGGCTGCCTTAGTTTGAGGGGTTGCCTTAGTTTGAGCGGCTGCCTTAGTTTGAGGGGTTGCCTTAGTTTGAGGGGTTGCCTTAGTTTGAGTGTCTGCCTTAGTTTGAGCGGCTGCCTTCGTTTGACAGGCTGCCTTAGTTTCAGCGGCTGCCTTAGTTTGAGAGGCTGCCTGAGTTTGAGGGGCTGCCTTAGTTTGAGCGGCTGCATTAGTTTGAGGGGCTGCCTTTGATTGATTCGCTCCCTTAGTTTGTAGGGCTGCCTTACTTTAAGGGGCAGCGTCAGTTTGAGAGTCTGCCTTAGTTTGATCGGCTGCCTTAGTTTGAGGGGCTGCCTTTGATTGAGTGACTGCATTAGTTTGAGAGTCTGCCTTTGATTGAGTGGCTGCATTAGTTTGAGGGGCTGCCTTAGATTGAGGGGGTGCATTAGTTTGAGGGGCTGCATTAGTTTGAGTGGCTACATTAGTTTGAGGGGCTGCCTTAGATTGTGGGGCTGCATTAGTTTGAGGGGCTGCATTAGTTTGAGGGGCTGCATTAGTTTGAGGGGGTGCATTAGTTTGAGGGGCTGCCTTTGATTGAGGGGCTGCATTAGTTTGAGGGGCTGCATTAGTTTGAGGGGCTGCCTTAGATTGTGGGGCTGCATTAGTTTGAGGGGCTGCATTAGTTTGAGGGGCTGCATTAGTTTGAGGGGCTGCCTTAGATAGAGTTCTGCATTAGTTTGAGGGGCTGCATTAGTTTAAGGGGCAGCCTAAGTTTGATAGGCTGCCTAAGTTTGAGGGGCTGCCTTCGTTTGAGAGTCTGCCATAGTTTGAGGGGCTGCATTAATTTGAGCGGCTGCCTTAGTTTGAGGGGCTGCATTAGTTTGAGCGACTGTCTTAGTTTGAGGGGCTGCCTTAGTTTGAGCGGCTGCCTTAGATTGAGAGGCTGCCTGAGTTTGAGGGGCTGCTTTAGACTGAGGGGCTGCATTAGTTTGAGCGGCTGTCTCAGTTTGAGGGGCTGCCTTAGTTTGAGCGGCTGCCTGAGTTTGAGCAGCTGCCTTAGTTTGAGCGGCTGCCTGAGTTTGAGGGGCTGCCTTAGTTTGAGCGGCTGCCTTGGTTTGAGGGGCTGCATTAGTTTGAGGGGCTGTCTTAGATTAAGGGGCTGCCTTAGAATGAGGGGCTGCATTAGTTTGAGAGTCTGCCTTAGTTTGAGGGGATGCCTTAGTTTGAGGGGTTGGCTTTGTTCGAGGGGCTGCCTTAGATTGAGTGGCTGCATTAGTTTGAGAGGCTGCCTTAGTATGAGGGGATGCCTTAGTTTGATGGGTTGGCTTAGTTAGAGGGGCTGCCTTAGTTTGAGGGGCTGCCTTGGGTTGAGGCGCTCCCTTAGTTTGAGGGGCTGCCTTACTTTAAGGGGCTGCATTAGTTTGAGAGTCTGCCTTAGTTTGAGGGGCTGTCTTAGTTTGAGTGGTTGGCTGAGTTTGAGGGGCTGCCTTTGATTGAGTGGCTGCATTAGTTTGAGAGCTTGCCTTTGATTGAGTGGCTGCATTAGTTTGAGGGGCTGCATTATATTGAGGGGCTGCATTTGTTTGAGGGGCTGCATTACTTTGAGGGGCTTCCTTAGTTTGAGGGGCTGCCTTAGTTTGAGGGGCTGCCTTAGATTGAGCGGCTGACATAGTTTGAGAGGCTGCCTTAGGTTGAGAGTCTGCCTTAGTTTGAGCGGCTGCCTTAGTTTGAGGGGTTGCCTTAGTTTGAGAGTCTGCCTTAGTTTGAGCGGCTGCCTTCGTTTGACAGGCTGCCTTAGTTTCAGCGGCTGCCTTAGTTTGAGAGGCTGCCTGAGTTTGAGGGGCTGCCTTAGTTTGAGCGGCTGCATTAGTTTGAGGGGCTGCCTTTGGTTGATTCGCTCCCTTAGTTTGTAGGGCTGCCTTACTTTAAGGGGCAGCGTCAGTTTGAGAGTCTGCCTTAGTTTGATCGGCTGCCTTAGTTTGAGGGGCTGCCTTTGATTGAGTGACTGCATTAGTTTGAGAGTCTGCCTTTGATTGAGTGGCTGCATTAGTTTGAGGGGCTGCATTAGTTTGAGGGGGTGCATTAGTTTGAGGGGCTGCCTTTGATTGAGGGGCTGCATTAGTTTGAGGGGCTGCATTAGTTTGAGGGGCTGCATTAGTTTGAAGGGCTGCCTTAGATTGTGGGGCTGCCTTAGATTGTGGGGCTGCATTAGTTTGAGGGGCTGCATTAGTTTGAGGGGCTGCATTAGTTTGAGGGGCTGCATTAGTTTGAGGGGCTGCCTTAGATAGAGTTCTGCATTAGTTTGAGGGGCTGCATTAGTTTAAGGGGCAGCCTAAGTTTGATAGGCTGCCTAAGTTTGAGGGGCTGCCTTCGTTTGAGAGTCTGCCATAGTTTGAGGGGCTGCATTAATTTGAGCGGCTGCCTTAGTTTGAGGGGCTGCATTAGTTTGAGCGACTGTCTTAGTTTGAGGGGCTGCCTTAGTTTGAGCGGCTGCCTTAGACTGAGAGGCTGCCTGAGTTTGAGGGGCTGCTTTAGACTGAGGGGCTGCATTAGTTTGAGCGGCTGTCTCAGTTTGAGGGGCTGCCTTAGTTTGAGCAGCTGCCTGAGTTTGAGGGGCTGCCTTAGTTTGAGCGGCTGCCTGAGTTTGAGGGGCTGCCTTAGTTTGAGCGGCTGCCTTGGTTTGAGGGGCTGCATTAGTTTGAGGGGCTGTCTTAGATTAAGGGGCTGCCTTAGAATGAGGGGCTGCATTAGTTTGAGAGTCTGCCTTAGTTTGAGGGGATGCCTTAGTTTGAGGGGTTGGCTTTGTTCGAGGGGCTGCCTTAGATTGAGTGGCTGCATTAGTTTGAGAGGCTGCCTTAGTATGAGGGGATGCCTTAGTTTGATGGGTTGGCTTAGTTAGAGGGGCTGCCTTAGTTTGAGGGGCTGCCTTTGGTTGAGGCGCTCCCTTAGTTTGAGGGGCTGCCTTACTTTAAGGTGCTGCATTAGTTTGAGAGTCTGCCTTAGTTTGAGGGGCTGTCTTAGTTTGAGTGGTTGGCTGAGTTTGAGGGGCTGCCTTTGATTGAGTGGCTGCATTAGTTTGAGAGCTTGCCTTTGATTGAGTGGCTGCATTAGTTTGAGGGGATGCATTATATTGAGGGGCTGCATTTGTTTGAGGGGCTGCATTACTTTGAGGGGCTTCCTTAGTTTGAGGGGTTGGCTTAGTTTGAGGGTCTGCCTTAGATTGAGTGGCTGCATTAGTTTGAGAGTCTGCCTTAGTTTGAGGGGATTCCTTAGTTTGAGGGGTTGGCTTAGTTAGAGGGGCTGCCTTAGTTAGAGGGGCTGCATTAGTTTGAGGGGTTGCATTAGAATGAGGAGCTGCCTTAGATTGAGGGGCTGCATTAGTTTGAGAGTCTGCCTTTGAGTGAGTGGCTGCATTAGTTTGAGGTACTGCATTAGATTGAGGGTCTGCATTAGTTTGAGGGGCCGCATTATTTTGAGGGGCTGCCTTAGTTTGAGGGGCTGCCTTAGTTTGAGGGCTAGGCTTAGTTTGAGGGGCTGCCTTAGATTGAGTGGCTGCATTAGTTTGAGAGTCTGCCTTTGAGTGAGTGGCTGCATTAGTTTGAAGGGCTGCATTAGATTGAGGGTCTGCATTAGTTTGAGGGGCTGCCTTAGTTTGAGGGGCTGCCTTAGTTTGAGGGGTTGCATTAGATTGAGGGGCTGCATTAGTCTGAGGGAGTGCCTTAGTTTGAGAGGCTGCCTTACTTTGAGGGGCTGCCTTAGTTTGAGCGGCGGCCTTAATTTCAGAGGCTGCCTTCGTTTGAGCGGCTGCCTTAAATTGAGCGGCTGCCTTAGTTTGAGAGTCTGCATTAGTTTGAGCGGCTGCCTTAGTTTGAGGGGCTGCCTTACTTTTAGAGGCTGCCTTAGTTTGAGGGGCTGCCTTAATTTGAGCGGCTGCATTAGTTTGAGGGGCTGCTTTTAGTTGAGGCGCTCCCTTAGTTTGAGGGTCTGCCTTAGTTCAAGAGTCTGCCTTACTTTGAGCGGCTGCCTTAGTTTGAGGGTCTGCCTTACTTTTAGAGGCTGCCTTAGTTTGAGGGGCTGCCTTAATTTGAGCGGCTGCATTAGTTTGAGGGGCTGCCTTTGGTTGAGGCGCTCCCTTAGTTTGAGGGTCTGCCTTACTTTGACAAGCTGCCTTAGTTTGAGCGTCTGCGTTAGTTTGAGAGGCTGCCTGGGTTTGAGGGGCTGCCTTAGTTTGAGCGGTTGCATTAGTTTGAGAGTCTGGCTTTGATTGAGTGGCTGCATTAGTTTGAGGGGCTGACTTAGTTTGAGGGGCTGACGTAATTTGAGGGGCTGCATTAGTTTGATGGGATGCCTTATTTTGAGTGGCTGTCTTAGTTGAGGGGCTGCCTTAGATTGAGGGGCTGCCTTAGTTTGAGGGGCTGCCTTAGTTTGAGGGGCTGCCTTAGTTTGAGGGGCTGCATTAGTTTGATGGGCTGCTTTATTTTGAGCGGCTGCCTTAGTTGAGGGGCTGCCTTAGATTGAGGGGCTGCATTAGTTTGAGCGGCTGCCTTAGTTTGAGGGGCTGCCTTAGTTTGAGGGGCTGCCTTAGATTGAGCGGCTGACTTAGTTTGAGAGGCTGCCTTAGTTTGAGCGGCTGCCTTAGTTTGAGGGGTTGCCTTAGTTTGAGAGTCTGCCTTAGTTTGAGCGGCTGCCTTCGCTTGACAGGCTGCCTTAGTTTCAGCGGCTGCCTTAGTTTGAGAGGCTGCCTGAGTTTGAGAGGCTGCCTGAGTTTGAGGGGCTGCCTTAGTTTGAGCGGCTGCATTAGTTTGAGGGGCTGCCTTTGGTTGAGGCGCTCCCTTAGTTTGTAGGGCTGCCTTACTTTAAGGGGCAGCGTCAGTTTGAGAGTCTGCCTTAGTTTGAGGGGCTGCCTTAGTTTGAGGGGCTGCCTTTGATTGAGTGGCTGCATTGGTTTGAGAGTCTGCCTTTCATTGAGTGGCTGCATTAGTTTGAGGGGCTGCCTTAGTTTGAGCGGCTGCCTTAGACTGAGAGGCTGCCTGAGTTTGAGGGGCTGCTTTAGACTGAGGGGCTGCATTAGTTTGAGCGGCTGTCTCAGTTTGAGGGGCTGCCTTAGTTTGAGCAGCTGCCTGAGTTTGAGGGGCTGCCTTAGTTTGAGCGGCTGCCTGAGTTTGAGGGGCTGCCTTAGTTTGAGCGGCTGCCTTGGTTTGAGGGGCTGCATTAGTTTGAGGGGCTGTCTTAGATTAAGGGGCTGCCTTAGAATGAGGGGCTGCATTAGTTTGAGAGTCTGCCTTAGTTTGAGGGGATGCCTTAGTTTGAGGGGTTGGCTTTGTTCGAGGGGCTGCCTTAGATTGAGTGGCTGCATTAGTTTGAGAGGCTGCCTTAGTATGAGGGGATGCCTTAGTTTGATGGGTTGGCTTAGTTAGAGGGGCTGCCTTAGTTTGAGGGGCTGCCTTTGGTTGAGGCGCTCCCTTAGTTTGAGGGGCTGCCTTACTTTAAGGTGCTGCATTAGTTTGAGAGTCTGCCTTAGTTTGAGGGGCTGTCTTAGTTTGAGTGGTTGGCTGAGTTTGAGGGGCTGCCTTTGATTGAGTGGCTGCATTAGTTTGAGAGCTTGCCTTTGATTGAGTGGCTGCATTAGTTTGAGGGGATGCATTATATTGAGGGGCTGCATTTGTTTGAGGGGCTGCATTACTTTGAGGGGCTTCCTTAGTTTGAGGGGTTGGCTTAGTTTGAGGGTCTGCCTTAGATTGAGTGGCTGCATTAGTTTGAGAGTCTGCCTTAGTTTGAGGGGATTCCTTAGTTTGAGGGGTTGGCTTAGTTAGAGGGGCTGCCTTAGTTAGAGGGGCTGCATTAGTTTGAGGGGTTGCATTAGAATGAGGAGCTGCCTTAGATTGAGGGGCTGCATTAGTTTGAGAGTCTGCCTTTGAGTGAGTGGCTGCATTAGTTTGAGGTACTGCATTAGATTGAGGGTCTGCATTAGTTTGAGGGGCCGCATTATTTTGAGGGGCTGCCTTAGTTTGAGGGGCTGCCTTAGTTTGAGGGCTAGGCTTAGTTTGAGGGGCTGCCTTAGATTGAGTGGCTGCATTAGTTTGAGAGTCTGCCTTTGAGTGAGTGGCTGCATTAGTTTGAAGGGCTGCATTAGATTGAGGGTCTGCATTAGTTTGAGGGGCTGCCTTAGTTTGAGGGGCTGCCTTAGTTTGAGGGGTTGCATTAGATTGAGGGGCTGCATTAGTCTGAGGGAGTGCCTTAGTTTGAGAGGCTGCCTTACTTTGAGGGGCTGCCTTAGTTTGAGCGGCGGCCTTAATTTCAGAGGCTGCCTTCGTTTGAGCGGCTGCCTTAAATTGAGCGGCTGCCTTAGTTTGAGAGTCTGCATTAGTTTGAGCGGCTGCCTTAGTTTGAGGGGCTGCCTTACTTTTAGAGGCTGCCTTAGTTTGAGGGGCTGCCTTAATTTGAGCGGCTGCATTAGTTTGAGGGGCTGCTTTTAGTTGAGGCGCTCCCTTAGTTTGAGGGTCTGCCTTAGTTCAAGAGTCTGCCTTACTTTGAGCGGCTGCCTTAGTTTGAGGGTCTGCCTTACTTTTAGAGGCTGCCTTAGTTTGAGGGGCTGCCTTAATTTGAGCGGCTGCATTAGTTTGAGGGGCTGCCTTTGGTTGAGGCGCTCCCTTAGTTTGAGGGTCTGCCTTACTTTGACAAGCTGCCTTAGTTTGAGCGTCTGCGTTAGTTTGAGAGGCTGCCTGGGTTTGAGGGGCTGCCTTAGTTTGAGCGGTTGCATTAGTTTGAGAGTCTGGCTTTGATTGAGTGGCTGCATTAGTTTGAGGGGCTGACTTAGTTTGAGGGGCTGACGTAATTTGAGGGGCTGCATTAGTTTGATGGGATGCCTTATTTTGAGTGGCTGTCTTAGTTGAGGGGCTGCCTTAGATTGAGGGGCTGCCTTAGTTTGAGGGGCTGCCTTAGTTTGAGGGGCTGCCTTAGTTTGAGGGGCTGCATTAGTTTGATGGGCTGCTTTATTTTGAGCGGCTGCCTTAGTTGAGGGGCTGCCTTAGATTGAGGGGCTGCATTAGTTTGAGCGGCTGCCTTAGTTTGAGGGGCTGCCTTAGTTTGAGGGGCTGCCTTAGATTGAGCGGCTGACTTAGTTTGAGAGGCTGCCTTAGTTTGAGCGGCTGCCTTAGTTTGAGGGGTTGCCTTAGTTTGAGAGTCTGCCTTAGTTTGAGCGGCTGCCTTCGCTTGACAGGCTGCCTTAGTTTCAGCGGCTGCCTTAGTTTGAGAGGCTGCCTGAGTTTGAGAGGCTGCCTGAGTTTGAGGGGCTGCCTTAGTTTGAGCGGCTGCATTAGTTTGAGGGGCTGCCTTTGGTTGAGGCGCTCCCTTAGTTTGTAGGGCTGCCTTACTTTAAGGGGCAGCGTCAGTTTGAGAGTCTGCCTTAGTTTGAGGGGCTGCCTTAGTTTGAGGGGCTGCCTTTGATTGAGTGGCTGCATTGGTTTGAGAGTCTGCCTTTCATTGAGTGGCTGCATTAGTTTGAGGGGCTGCCTTAGATTGAGGGCTGCATTAGTTTGAGGGGCTGCATTAGATTGAGGGGCTGCATTAGTTTGAGGGGCTGCATTAGTTTGAGGGGCTGCATTAGTTTCAGGGGCTGCATTAGTTTGAGGGGCTGCCTTTGATAGAGTTCTGCATTAGTTTGAGGGGCTGCATTAGTTTAAGGGGCAGCCTTAGTTTGAGAGGCTGCCTAAGTTTGAGTGGCTGCCTTCGTTTGAGAGTGTGCCATAGTTTGAGGGGCTGCCATAATTTGAGCGGCAGCCTTAGTTTGAGGGGCTGCATTAGTTTGAGCGACTGTCTTAGTTTAAGGGGCTGCCTTAGTTTGAGCGGCTGCCTCAGATTGAGAGGCTGCCTGAGTTTGAGGGGCTGCTTTAGACTGAGGGGCTGCATTAGTTTGAGCGGCTGTCTCAGTTTGAGGGGCTGCCTTAGTTTGAGCGGCTGCCTGAGTTTGAGGGGCTGCCTTAGTTTGAGCGGCTGCCTTAGTTTGAGCGGCTGCCTTAGTTTGAGCGGCTGCCTTGGTTTGACGGGCTGCATTTGTTTGAGGGGCTGTCTTAGATTAAGAGGCTGCCTTAGATTGAGGGGCTGCATTAGTTTGAGAGTCTGCCTTAGTTTGAGGGTATGCCTTAGTTTGATGGGTTGGCTTCATTAGAGGGGCTGCCTTAGCTTGAGGGGCTGCCTTTCTTTAAGGGGCTGTATTAGTTTGAGAGTCTGCCTTAGTTTGAGGGGCTCCCTTAGTTTGAGTGGTTGGCTGAGTTTGAGGGTCTGGCTTTGATTGAGTGGCTGCATTGGTTTGAGAGCTTGCCTTTGATTGAGTGGCTGCATTAGTTTGAGGGGCTTCATTAGATTGAGGGACTGCATTTGTTTGAGGGGCTGCATTATTATGAGGGGCTGCCTTAGATTGAGGGGCTGCATTAGTTTGAGAGTCTGCCTTAGTTTGAGGGGATTCCTTAGTTCGAGGGGTTGGCTTAGTTAGAAGTGCTGCCTTAGTTTGAGGGGCTGCATTAGTTTGAGGGGTTGCATTAGAATGAGGGGCTGCCTTAGATTGAGCGGCTGACTTAGTTTGAGAGGCTGCCTTAGTTTGAGAGTATGCCTTAGTTTGAGCGGCTGCCTTAGTTTGAGGGGTTGCCTTAGTTTGAGAGTCTGCCTTAGTTTGAGCGGCTGCCTTCGTTTGACATGCTGCCTTAATTTCAGCGGCTGCCTTAGTTTGAGAGGCTGCCTGAGTTTGAGGGGCTGCCTTAGTTTGAGCGGCTGCATTAGTTTGAGGGGCTGCCTTTGGTTGAAGCGCTCCCTTATTTTGTAGGGCAGCCTTACTTTAAGGGGCAGCGTCAGTTTGAGAGTCTGCCTTATTTTGAGCGGCTGCCTTAGTTTGAGGGGCTGCCTTTGATTGAGTGACTGCATTAGTTTGAGAGTCTGCCTTTGATTGAGTGGCTGCATTAGTTTGAGGGGCTGCCTTAGATTCAGGGGCTGCATTAGTTTGAGGGGCTGCATTAGTTTGAGGGGGTGCATTAGTTTGAGGGGCTGCCTTTGATTGAGGGGCTGCATTAGTTTGAGGGGCTGCATTAGTTTGAGTGGCTAAATTAGTTTGAGGGGCTGCCTTGGATTGTGGGGCTGCATTAGTTTGAGGGGCTGCATTAGTTTGAGGGGCTGCATTAGTTTGAGGGGCTGCCTTAGATAGAGTTCTGCATTAGTTTGAGGGGCTGCATTAGTTTAAGGGGCAGCCTAAGTTTGATAGGCTGCCTAAGTTTGAGGGGCTGCCTTCGTTTGAGAGTCTGCCATAGTTTGAGGGGCTGCATTAATTTGAGCGGCTGCCTTAGTTTGAGGGGCTGCATTAGTTTGAGCGACTGTCTTAGTTTGAGGGGCTGCCTTAGTTTAAGCGGCTGCCTTAGATTGAGAGGCTGCCTGAGTTTGAAGGGCTGCTTTAGACTGAGGGGCTGCATTAGTTTGAGCGGCTGTCTCAGTTTGAGCGGCTGTCTCAGTTTGAGGGGCTGCCTTAGTTTGAGGGGCTGCCTGAGTTTGAGGGGCTGCCTGAGTTTGAGGGGCTGCCTGAGTTTGAGGGGCTGCCTTAGTTTGAGCGGCTGCCTTAGTTTGAGGGGCTGCCTTAGTTTGAGCGGCTGCCTTGGTTTGGGGGGCTGCATTAGTTTGAGGGGTTGCATTAGAATGAGGAGCTGCCTTAGATTGAGTGGCTGCATTAGTTTGAGAGTCTGCCTTTGAGTGAGTGGCTGCATTAGTTTGAGGGGCTTCATTAGATTGAGGGTCTGCATTATTTTGAGGGGCCGCATTATTTTGAGGGGCTGCCTTAGTTTCAGGGGCTGCCTTAGTTTGAGGGGTTGGCTTAGTTTGAGGGGCTGCCTTAGATTGAGTGGCTGCATTAGTTTGAGGGGCTGCCTTAGTTTGAGCGGCTGCCTTGGTTTGGGGGGCTGCATTAGTTTGAGGGGTTGCATTAGAATGAGGAGCTGCCTTAGATTGAGTGGCTGCATTAGTTTGAGAGTCTGCCTTTGAGTGAGTGGCTGCATTAGTTTGAGGGGCTTCATTAGATTGAGGGTCTGCATTATTTTGAGGGGCCGCATTATTTTGAGGGGCTGCCTTAGTTTCAGGGGCTGCCTTAGTTTGAGGGGTTGGCTTAGTTTGAGGGGCTGCCTTAGATTGAGTGGCTGCATTAGTTTGAGAGTCTGCCTTAGTTTGAGGGGATGCCTTAGTTTGAGGGGTTGGCTTAGTTCGAGGGGCTGCCTTAGTTTGAGGGGCTGCATTAGTTTGAGGGGTTGCATTAGAATGAGGGGCTGCTATAGATTGAGGGGCTGCATTAGTTTGAGGGAGTGCCTTAGTTTGAGAGGCTGCCTTAGTTTCAGAGGCTGCCTTCGTTTGAGCGGCGGCCTTAGTTTGAGCGGCTGCCTTAGTTTGAGAGTCTGCATTAGTTTGAGCGGCTGCCTTAGTTTTAGAGGATGCCTTAGTTTGAGGGGCTGCCTTAATTTGAGCGGCTGCATTAGTTTGAGGGGCTGCTTTTAGTTGAGGCGCTCCCTTAGTTTGAGGGTCTGCCTTAGTTCGAGAGTCTGCCTTAGTTTGAGCGGCTGCCTTAGTTTGAGGGTCTGCCTTACTTTTAGAGGCTGCCTTAGTTTGAGAGGCTGCCTTAATTTGAGCGGCTGCATTAGTTTGAGGGGCTGCCTTTGGTTGAGGCGCTCCCTTAGTTTGAGGGTCTGCCTTACTTTGACAAGCTGCCTTAGTTTGAGCGGCTGCGTTAGTTTGAGAGGCTGCCTGGGTTTGAGGGGCTGCCTTAGTTTGAGCGGATGCATTAGTTTGAGAGTCTGGCTTTGATTGAGTGGCTGCATTACTTTGAGGGGCTGACTTAGTTTGAGGGGCTGACGTAGTTTGAGGGGCTGCATTGGTTTGATGGGATGCTTTATTTTGAGCGGCTGCCTTAGTTGAGGGGCTGCCTTAGATTGAGGGGCTGCATTAGTTTGAGCGGCTGCCTTAGTTTGAGGCGCTTCCTTAGTTTGAGGGGCTGCCTTAGTTTGAGGGGCTGCCTTAGATTGAGTGGCTGCATTAGTTTGAGAGTCTGCCTTAGTTTGAGGGGCTGCCTTAGATTGAGGGGCTGCATTAGTTTGAGCGGCTGCCTTAGTTTGAGGGGCTGCCTTAGATTGAGTGGCTGCATTAGTTTGAGAGTCTGCCTTAGTTTGAGGGGCTGCATTAGTTTGAGCGGCTGCCTTAGTTTGAGGGGCTGCCTTAGATTGAGTGGCTGCATTAGTTTGAGAGTCTGCCTTAGTTTGAGGGGATGCCTTAGTTAGAGGGGCTGCCTTAGTTTGAGGGGCTGCATTAGTTTGAGGGGTTGCATTAGAATGAGGGGCTGCAATAGATTGAGGGGCTGCATTAGTTTGAGGGAGTGCCTTAGTTTGAGAGGCTGCCTTACTTTGAGGGGCTGCCTTACTTTGAGCGGCTGCCTTAATTTCAGAGGCTGCCTTAATTTCAGAGGCTGCCTTCGTTTGAGCGGCGGCCTTAGTTTGAGCGGCTGCCTTACTTTTAGAGGATGCCTTAGTTTGAGGGGCTGCCTTAATTTGAGCGGCTGCATTAGTTTGAGGGGCTGCTTTTAGTTGAGGCGCTCCCTTAGTTTGAGGGTCTGCCTTAGTTCGAGAGTCTGCCTTAGTTTGAGCGGCTGCCTTAATTTGAGGGTCTGCCTTACTTTTAGAGGCTGCCTTAGTTTGAGAGGCTGACTTAATTTGAGCGGCTGCATTAGTTTGAGGGGCTGGCTTTGGTTGAGGCGCTCCCTTAGTTTGAGGGTCTGCCTTACTTTGACAAGCTGCCTTAGTTTGAGCGGCTGCGTTAGTTTGAGAGGCTGCCTGGGTTCGAGGGGCTGCCTTAGTTTGAGCGGCTGCATTAGTTTGAGAGTCTGGCTTTGATTGAGTGGCTGCATTACTTTGAGGGGCTGACTTAGTTTGAGGGGCTGACGTAGTTTGAGGGGCTGCATTAGTTTGATGGGATGCTTTATTTTGAGCGGCTGCCTTAGTTGAGGGGCTGCCTTAGATTGAGGGGCTGCATTAGTTTGAGCGGCTGCCTTAGTTTGAGGCGCTTCCTTAGTTTGAGGGGCTGCCTTAGTTTGAGGGGCTGCCTTAGTTTGAGGGGCTGCATTAGTTTGATGGGCTGCTTTATTTTGAGCGGCTGCCTTAGTTGAGGGGCTGCCTTAGATTGAGGGGCTGCATTAGTTTGAGCGGCTGCCTTAGTTTGAGGGGCTGCCTTAGTTTGAGGGGCTGCCTTAGTTTGAGGGGCTGCCTTAGATTGAGCGGCTGCCTTAGTTTGAGAGTCTGCCTTAGTTTGAGAGTCTGCCTTAGTTTGAGCGGCTGCCTTAGTTTGAGAGTCTGCCTTAGTTTGAGCGGCTGCCTTCGTTTGACAGGCTGCCTTAGTTTCAGCGGCTGCCTTAGTTTGAGAGGCTGCCTGAGTTTGAGGGGCTGCCTTAGTTTGAGCGGCTGCATTAGTTTGAGGGGCTGCCTTTGGTTGAGGCGCTCCCTTAGTTTGTAGGGCTGCCTTACTTTAAGGGGCAGCGTCAGTTTGAGAGTCTGCCTTAGTTTGATCGGCTGCCTTAGTTTGAGGGGCTGCCTTTGATTGAGTGACTGCATTAGTTTGAGAGTCTGCCTTTGATTGAGTGGCTGCATTAGTTTGAGGGGCTGCCTTAGATTCAGGGGCTGCATTAGTTTGAGGGGCTGCATTAGTTTGAGGGGGTGCATTAGTTTGAGGGGCTGCCTTTGATTGAGGGGCTGCAATAGTTTGAGGGGCTGCATTAGTTTGAGTGGCTACATTAGTTTGAGGGGCTGCCTTAGATTGTGGGGCTGCATTAGTTTGAGGGGCTGCATTAGTTTGAGGGGCTGCATTAGTTTGAGGGGCTGCCTTAGATAGAGTTCTGCATTAGTTTGAGGGGCTGCATTAGTTTAAGGGGCAGCCTAAGTTTGATAGGCTGCCTAAGTTTGAGGGGCTGCCTTCGTTTGAGAGTCTGCCATAGTTTGAGGGGCTGCATTAATTTGAGCGGCTGCTTTAGTTTGAGGGGCTGCATTAGTTTGAGCGATTGTCTTAGTTTGAGGGGCTGCCTTAGTTTGAGCGGCTGCCTTAGATTGAGAGGCTGCCTGAGTTTGAGGGGCTGCTTTAGACTGAGGGGCTGCATTAGTTTGAGCGGCTGTCTCAGTTTCAGGGGCTGCCTTAGTTTGAGCGGCTGCCTGAGTTTGAGGGGCTGCCTTAGTTTGAGCGGCTGCCTGAGTTTGAGGGGCTGCCTGAGTTTGAGCGGCTGCCTTGGTTTGAGGGGCTGAATTAGTTTGAGGGGCTGTCTTAGATTAAGGGGCTGCCTTAGAATGAGGGGCTGCATTAGTTTGAGAGTCTGCCTTAGTTTGAGGGGATGCCTTAGTTTGAGGGGTTGGCTTTGTTCGAGGGGCTGCCTTAGATTGAGTGGCTGCATTAGTTTGAGAGGCTGCCTTAGTATGAGGGGATGCCTTAGTTTGATGGGTTGGCTTAGTTAGAGGGGCTGCCTTAGTTTGAGGGGCTGCCTTTGGTTGAGGCGCTCCCTTAGTTTGAGGGGCTGTCTTAGTTTGAGTGGTTGGCTGAGTTTGAGGGGCTGCCTTTGATTGAGTGGCTGCATTAGTTTGAGAGCTTGCCTTTGATTGAGTGGCTGCATTAGTTTGAGGGGCTGCATTATATTGAGGGGCTGCATTTGTTTGAGGGGCTGCATTACTTTGAGGGGCTTCCTTAGTTTGAGGGGTTGGCTTAGTTTGAGGGTCTGCCTTAGATTGAGTGGCTGCATTAGTTTGAGAGTCTGCCTTAGTTTGAGGGGATTCCTTAGTTTGAGGGGTTGGCTTAGTTTGAGGGTCTGCCTTAGATTGAGTGGCTGCATTAGTTTGAGAGTCTGCCTTAGTTTGAGGGGCTGCATTAGTTTGAGGGGTTGCATTAGAATGAGGAGCTGCCTTAGATTGAGGGGCTGCATTAGTTTGAGAGTCTGCCTTTGAGTGAGTGGCTGCATTAGTTTGAGGTACTGCATTAGATTGAGGGTCTGCATTAGTTTGAGGGGCCGCATTATTTTGAGGGGCTGCCTTAGTTTGAGGGGCTGCCTTAGTTTGAGGGGTTGGCTTAGTTTGAGGGGCTGCCTTAGATTGAGTGGCTGCATTAGTTTGAGAGTCTGCCTTTGAGTGAGTGGCTGCATTAGTTTGAGGGGCTGCATTAGATTGAGGGTCTGCATTAGTTTGAGGGGCTGCCTTAGTTTGAGGGGCTGCCTTAGTTTGAGGGGCTGCCTTAGTTTGAGGGGTTGGCTTTTTTTGAGGGGCTGCCTTAGATTGAGTGGCTGCATTAGTTTGAGGGGTTGCATTAGAATGAGGGAGTGCCTTAGTTTGAGAGGCTGCCTTACTTTGAGGGACTGCCTTAGTTTGAGCGGCGGCCTTAATTTCAGAGGCTGCCTTCGTTTGAGCGGCTGCCTTAAATTGAGCGGCTGCCTTAGTTTGAGAGTCTGCATTAGTTTGAGCGGCTGCCTTAGTTTGAGGGGCTGCCTTACTTTTAGAGGCTGCCTTAGTTTGAGGGGCTGCCTTAATTTGAGCGGCTGCATTAGTTTGAGGGGCTGTTTTAGTTGACGCGCACCCTTAGTTTGAGGGTCTGCCTTAGTTCGAGAGTCTGCCTTAGTTTGAGCGGCTGCCTTAGTTTGAGGGTCTGCCTTACTATTAGAGGCTGCCTTAGTTTGAGGGGCTGCATTAATTTGAGCGGCTGCATTAGTTTGAGGGGCTGCCTTTGGTTGAGGCGCTCCCTTAGTTTGAGGGTCTGCCTAACTTTGACAAGCTGCCTTAGTTTGAGCGGCTGCGTTAGTTTGAGAGGCTGCCTGGGTTTGAGGGGCTGCCTTAGTTTGAGCGGTTGCATTAGTTTGAGAGTCTGGCTTTGATTGAGTGGCTGCTTTAGTTTGAGGGGCTGACTTAGTTTGAGGGGCTGACGTAATTTGAGGGGCTGCATTAGTTTGATGGGATGCCTTATTTTGAGCGGCTGCCTTAGTTTGAGGGGCTGCATTAGTTTGATGGGCTGCTTTATTTTGAGCGGCTGCCTTAGTTGAGGGGCTGCCTTAGATTGAGGGGCTGCATTAGTTTGAGCGGCTGCCTTAGTTTGAGGGGCTGCCTTAGTTTGAGGGGCTGCCTTAGATTGAGCGGCTGACTTAGTTTGAGAGGCTGCCTTAGTTTGAGCGGCTGCCTTAGTTTGAGGGGTTGCCTTAGTTTGAGAGTCTGCCTTAGTTTGAGCGGCTGCCTTCGTTTGACAGGCTGCCTTAGTTTCAGCGGCTGCCTTAGTTTGAGAGGCTGCCTGAGTTTGAGGGGCTGCCATAGTTTGAGCGGCTGCATTAGCTTGAGGGGCTGCCTTTGGTTGAGGCGCTCCCTTAGTTTGTAGGGCTGCCTTACTTTAAGGGGCAGCGTCAGTTTGAGGGGCTGCCTTAGTTTGAGGGGCTGCCTTAGTTTGAGGGGCTGCCTTTGATTGAGTGGCTGCATTGGTTTGAGAGTCTGCCTTTCATTGAGTGGCTGCATTAGTTTGAGGGGCTGCCTTAGATTGAGGGGCTGCATTAGTTTGAGGGGCTGCATTAGATTGAGGGGCTGCATTAGTTTGAGGGGCTGCATTAGTTTGAGGGGCTGCATTAGTTTGAGGGGCTGCATTAGTTTCAGGGGCTGCATTAGTTTGAGGGGCTGCCTTAGATAGAGTTCTGCATTAGTTTGAGGGGCTGCATTAGTTTAAGGGGCAGCCTTAGTTTGAGAGGCTGCCTAAGTTTGAGTGGCTGCCTTCGTTTGAGAGTGTGCCATAGTTTGAGGGGCTGCCATAATTTGAGCGGCAGCCTTAGTTTGAGGGGCTGCATTAGTTTGAGCGACTGTCTTAGTTTAAGGGGCTGCCTTAGTTTGAGCGGCTGCCTCAGATTGAGAGGCTGCCTGAGTTTGAGGGGCTGCTTTAGACTGAGGGGCTGCATGAGTTTGAGTGGCTGTCTCAGTTTGAGGGGCTGCCTTAGTTTGAGCGGCTGCCTGAGTTTGAGGGGCTGCCTTAGTTTGAGCGGCTGCCTTAGTTTGAGGGGCTGCCTTAGTTTGAGCGGCTGCCTTGGTTTGACGGGCTGCATTTGTTTGAGGGGCTGTCTTAGATTAAGAGGCTGCCTTAGATTGAGGGGCTGCATTAGTTTGAGAGTCTGCCTTAGTTTGAGGGTATGCCTTAGTTTGATGGGTTGGCTTCATTAGAGGGGCTGCCTTAGTTTGAGGGGCTGCCTTTGGTTGAGGCGCTCCCTTAGTTTGAGAGGCTGCCTTACTTTAAGGGGCTGTATTAGTTTGAGAGTCTGCCTTAGTTTGAGGGGCTGCCTTAGTTTGAGTGGTTGGCTGAGTTTGAAGGTCTGGCTTTGATTGAGTGGCTGCATTGGTTTGAGAGCTTGCCTTTGATTGAGTGGCTGCATTAGTTTGAGGGGCTTCATTAGATTGAGGGACTGCATTTGTTTGAGGGGCTGCATTATTATGAGGGGCTGCCTTAGATTGAGGGGCTGCATTAGTTTGAGAGTCTGCCTTAGTTTGAGGGGATTCCTTAGTTCGAGGGGTTGGCTTAGTTAGAAGTGCTGCCTTAGTTTGAGGGGCTGCCTTAGTTTGAGAGTCTGCCTTAGTTTGAGCGGCTGCCTTAGTTTGAGGGGTTGCCTTAGTTTGAGAGTCTGCCTTAGTTTGAGCGGCTGCCTTCGTTTGACAGGCTGCCTTAGTTTCAGCGGCTGCCTTAGTTTGAGAGACTGCCTGAGTTTGAGGGGCTGCATTAGTTTGAGGGGCTGCATTAGTTTGAGGGGTTGCATTCGAATGAGGGGCTGCCTTAGATTGAGCGGCTGACTTAGTTTGAGAGGCTGCCTTAGTTTGAGAGTCTGCCTTAGTTTGAGCGGCTGCCTTAGTTTGAGGGGTTGCCTTAGTTTGAGAGTCTGCCTTAGTTTGAGCGGCTGCCTTCGTTTGACAGGCTGCCTTAGTTTCAGCGGCTGCCTTAGTTTGAGAGGCTGCCTGAGTTTGAGAGTCTGCCTTAGTTTGAGCGGCTGCCTTAGTTTGAGGGGCTGCCTTTGATTGAGTGACTGCATTAGTTTGAGAGTCTGCCTTTGATTGAGTGGCTGCTTTAGTTTGAGGGGCTGCCTTAGATTGTGGGGCTGCATTAGTTTGAGGGGGTGCATTAGTTTGAGGGGCTGCCTTTGATTGAGGGGCTGCATTAGTTTGAGGGGCTGCATTAGTTTGAGTGGCTACTTTAGTTTGAGGGGCTGCCTTAGATTGTGGGGCTGCATTAGTTTGAGGGGCTGCATTAGTTTGAGGGGCTGCCTTAGATAGAGTTCTGCATTAGTTTGAGGGGCTGCATTAGTTTGAGTGGCTACTTTAGTTTGAGGGGCTGCCTTAGATTGTGGGGCTGCATTAGTTTGAGGGGCTGCATTAGTTTGAGGGGCTGCATTAGTTTGAGGGGCTGCCTTAGATAGAGTTCTGCATTAGTTTGAGGGGCTGCATTAGTTTAAGGGGCAGCCTAAGTTTGATAGGCTGCCTAAGTTTGAGGGGCTGCCTTCGTTTGAGAGTCTGCCATAGTTTGAGGGGCTGCATTAGTTTGAGCGACTGTCTTAGTTTGAGGGGCTGCCTTAGTTTGAGCGGCTGCCTTAGATTGAGAGGCTGCCTGTGTTTGAGGGGCTGCTTTAGACTGAGGGGCTGCTTTAGACTGAGGGGCTGCATTAGTTTGAGCGGCTGTCTCAGTTTGAGGGGCTGCCTGAGTTTGAGTGGCTGCCTTAGTTTGAGCGGCTGCCTGAGTTTGAGGGGCTGCCTTAGTTTGAGCGGCTGCCTTGGTTTGAGGGGCTGCATTAGTTTGAGGGGCTGTCTTAGATTAAGGGGCTGCCTTAGAATGAGGGGCTGCATTAGTTTGAGAGTCTGCCTTAGTTTGAGGGGATGCCTTAGTTTGAGGGGTTGGCTTTGTTCGAGGGGCTGCCTTAGATTGAGTGGCTGCATTAGTTTGAGAGGCTGCCTTAGTATGAGGGGATGCCTTAGTTTGATGGGTTGGCTTAGTTTGGAGGGGCTGCCTTAGTTTGAGGGGCTGCCTTACTTTAAGGGGCTGCATTAGTTTGAGAGTCTGACTTAGTTTGAGGGGCTGTCTTAGTTTGAGTGGTTGGCTGAGTTTGAGGGGCTGCCTTTGATTGAGTGGCTGCATTAGTTTGAGAGCTTGCCTTTGATTGAGTGGCTGCATTAGTTTGAGGGGCTGCATTATATTGAGGGGCTGCATTTGTTTGAGGGGCTGCATTACTTTGAGGGGCTTCCTTAGTTTGAGGGGTTGGCTTAGTTTGAGGGTCTGCCTTAGATTTAGTGGCTGCATTAGTTTGAGAGTCTGCCTTAGTTTGAGGGGATTCCTTAGTTTGAGGGGTTGGCTTAGTTAGAGGGGCTGCCTTAGTTTGAGGGGCTGCATTAGTTTGAGGGGTTGCATTAGAATGAGGAGCTGCCTTAGATTGAGGGGCTGCATTAGTTTGAGAGTCTGCCTTTGAGTGAGTGGCTGCATTAGTTTGAGGTACTGCATTAGATTGAGGGTCTGCATTAGTTTGAGGGGCCGCATTATTTTGAGGGGCTGCCTTAGTTTGAGGGGCTGCCTTAGTTTGAGGGGTTGGCTTAGTTTGAGGGGCTGACTTAGATTGAGTGGCTGCATTAGTTTGAGAGTCTGCCTTTGAGTGAGTGGTTGCATTAGTTTGAGGGGCTGCATTAGATTGAGGGTCTGCATTAGTTTGAGGGGCCGCATTATTTTGAGGGGCTGCCTTAGTTTGAGGGGCTGCCTTAGTTTGAGGGGTTGGCTTAGTTTGAGGGGCTGCCTTAGATTGAGTGGCTGCATTAGATTGAGGGTCTGCATTAGTTTGAGAGTCTGCCTTAGTTTGAGGGGATTCCTTAGTTTGAGGGGTTGGCTTAGTTAGAGGGGCTGCCTTAGTTTGAGGGGCTGCATTAGTTTGAGGGGTTGCATTAGAATGAGGAGCTGCCTTTGATTGAGGGGCTGCATTAGTTTGAGAGTCTGCCTTTGAGTGAGTGGCTGCATTAGTTTGAGGTACTGCATTAGATTGAGGGTCTGCATTAGTTTGAGGGACCGCATTATTTTGAGGGGCTGCCTTAGTTTGAGGGGCTGCCTTAGTTTGAGGGGTTGGCTTTGTTTGAGGGGCTGCCTTAGATTGAGTGGCTGCATTATTTTGAGAGTCTGCCTTTGAGTGAGTGGCTGCATTAGTTTGAGGGGCTGCATTAGATTGAGGGTCTGCATTAGTTTGAGGGGCTGCCTTAGTTTGAGGGGCTGCCTTAGTTTGAGGGGCTGCCTTAGTTTGAGGGGTTGGCTTTTTTTGAGGGGCTGCCTTAGATTGAGTGGCTGCATTAGTTTGAGAGTCTGCCTCAGTTTGAGGGGATGCCTTAGTTTGAGGCGTTGGCTTAGTTAGAGGGGCTGCCTTAGTTTGAGGGGCTGCATTAGTTTGAGGGGTTGCATTAGAATGAGGGAGTGCCTTAGTTTGAGAGGCTGCCTTACTTTGAGGGGCTGCCTTAGTTTGAGCGGCTGCCTTAAATTGAGCGGCTGCCTTAGTTTGAGAGTCTGCATTAGTTTGAGCGGCTGCCTTAGTTTGAGGGGCTGCCTTACTTTTAGAGGCTGCCTTAGTTTGAGGGGCTGCCTTAATTTGAGCGGCTGCATTAGTTTGAGGGGCTGTTTTAGTTGACGCGCCCCCTTAGTTTGAGGGTCTGCCTTAGTTCGAGAGTCTGCCTTAGTTTGAGCGGCTGCCTTAGTTTGAGGGTCTGCCTTACTATTAGAGGCTGCCTTAGTTTGAGGGGCTGCATTAATTTGAGCGGCTGCATTAGTTTGAGGGGCTGCCTTTGGTTGAGGCGCTCCCTTAGTTTGAGGGTCTGCCTAACTTTGACAAGCTGCCTTAGTTTGAGCGGCTGCGTTAGTTTGAGAGGCTGCCTGGGTTTGAGGGGCTGCCTTAGTTTGAGCGGTTGCATTAGTTTGAGAGTCTGGCTTTGATTGAGTGGCTGCATTAGTTTGAGGGGCTGACTTAGTTTGAGGGGCTGACGTAATTTGAGGGGCTGCATTAGTTTGATGGGATGCCTTATTTTGAGCGGCTGCCTTAGTTGAGGGGCTGCCTTAGTTTGAGGGGCTGCATTAGTTTGATGGGCTGCTTTATTTTGAGCGGCTGCCTTAGTTGAGGGGCTGCCTTAGATTGAGGGGCTGCATTAGTTTGAGCGGCTGCCTTAGTTTGAGGGGCTGCCTTAGTTTGAGGGGCTGCCTTAGATTGAGCGGCTGACTTAGTTTGAGAGGCTGCCTTAGTTTGAGCGGCTGCCTTAGTTTGAGGGGTTGCCTTAGTTTGAGAGTCTGCCTTAGTTTGAGCGGCTGCCTTCGTTTGACAGGCTGCCTTAGTTTCAGCGGCTGCCTTAGTTTGAGAGGCTGCCTGAGTTTGAGGGGCTGCCTTAGTTTGAGCGGCTGCATTAGCTTGAGGGGCTGCCTTTGGTTGAGGCGCTCCCTTAGTTTGTAGGGCTGCCTTACTTTAAGGGGCAGCGTCAGTTTGAGGGGCTGCCTTAGTTTGAGGGGCTGCCTTTGATTGAGTGGCTGCATTGGTTTGAGAGTCTGCCTTTCATTGAGTGGCTGCATTAGTTTGAGGGGCTGCCTTAGATTGAGGGGCTGCATTAGTTTGGGGGCTGCATTAGATTGAGGGGCTGCATTAGTTTGAGGGGCTGCATTATTTTGAGGGGCTGCATTAGTTTGAGGGGCTGCATTAGTTTCAGGGGCTGCATTAGTTTGAGGGGCTGCCTTAGATAGAGTTCTGCATTAGTTTGAGGGGCTGCATTAGTTTAAGGGGCAGCCTTAGTTTGAGAGGCTGCCTAAGTTTGAGTGGCTGCCTTCGTTTGAGAGTGTGCCATAGTTTGAGGGGCTGCCATAATTTGAGCGGCAGCCTTAGTTTGAGGGGCTGCATTAGTTTGAGCGACTGTCTTAGTTTAAGGGGCTGCCTTAGTTTGAGCGGCTGCCTCAGATTGAGAGGCTGCCTGAGTTTGAGGGGCTGCTTTAGACTGAGGGGCTGCATGAGTTTGAGTGGCTGTCTCAGTTTGAGGGGCTGCCTTAGTTTGAGCGGCTGCCTGAGTTTGAGGGGCTGCCTTAGTTTGAGCGGCTGCCTTAGTTTGAGGGGCTGCCTTAGTTTGAGCGGCTGCCTTGGTTTGACGGGCTGCATTTGTTTGAGGGGCTGTCTTAGATTAAGAGGCTGCCTTAGATTGAGGGGCTGCATTAGTTTGAGAGTCTGCCTTAGTTTGAGGGTATGCCTTAGTTTGATGGGTTGGCTTCATTAGAGGGGCTGCCTTAGTTTGAGGGGCTGCCTTTGGTTGAGGCGCTCCCTTAGTTTGAGAGGCTGCCTTACTTTAAGGGGCTGTATTAGTTTGAGAGTCTGCCTTAGTTTGAGGGGCTGCCTTAGTTTGAGTGGTTGGCTGAGTTTGAAGGTCTGGCTTTGATTGAGTGGCTGCATTGGTTTGAGGGGCTTCATTAGATTGAGGGACTGCATTTGTTTGAGGGGCTGCATTATTATGAGGGGCTGCCTTAGATTGAGGGGCTGCATTAGTTTGAGAGTCTGCCTTAGTTTGAGGGGATTCCTTAGTTCGAGGGGTTGGCTTAGTTAGAAGTGCTGCCTTAGTTTGAGGGGCTGCCTTAGTTTGAGAGTCTGCCTTAGTTTGAGCGGCTGCCTTAGTTTGAGGGGTTGCCTTAGTTTGAGAGTCTGCCTTAGTTTGAGCGGCTGCCTTCGTTTGACAGGCTGCCTTAGTTTCAGCGGCTGCCTTAGTTTGAGAGACTGCCTGAGTTTGAGGGGCTGCATTAGTTTGAGGGGCTGCATTAGTTTGAGGGGTTGCATTCGAATGAGGGGCTGCCTTAGATTGAGCGGCTGACTTAGTTTGAGAGGCTGCCTTAGTTTGAGAGTCTGCCTTAGTTTGAGCGGCTGCCTTAGTTTGAGGGGTTGCCTTAGTTTGAGAGTCTGCCTTAGTTTGAGCGGCTGCCTTCGTTTGACAGGCTGCCTTAGTTTCAGCGGCTGCCTTAGTTTGAGAGGCTGCCTGAGTTTGAGGGGCTGCCTTAGTTTGAGCGGCTGCATTAGTTTGAGGGGCTGCCTTTGGTTGAGGCGCTCCCTTATTTTGTAGGGCAGCCTTACTTTAAGGGGCAGCGTCAGTTTGAGAGTCTGCCTTAGTTTGAGCGGCAGCCTTAGTTTGAGGGGCTGCCTTTGATTGAGTGACTGCATTAGTTTGAGAGTCTGCCTTTGATTGAGTGGCTGCTTTAGTTTGAGGGGCTGCATTAGATTGAGGGGCTGCATTAGTTTGAGGGGGTGCATTAGTTTGAGGGGCTGCCTTTGATTGAGGGGCTGCATTAGTTTGAGGGGCTGCATTAGTTTGAGTGGCTACTTTAGTTTGAGGGGCTGCCTTAGATTGTGGGGCTGCATTAGTTTGAGGGGCTGCATTAGTTTGAGGGGCTGCATTAGTTTGAGGGGCTGCCTTAGATAGAGTTCTGCATTAGTTTGAGGGGCTGCATTAGTTTGAGTGGCTACTTTAGTTTGAGGGGCTGCCTTAGATTGTGGGGCTGCATTAGTTTGAGGGGCTGCATTAGGGCGGCACAGTGGCGTAGTGGTTAGCACTGCAGCCTCACAGCTCCAGGGACCCGGGTTTGATTCCGGGTACTGCCTGTGTGGAGTTTGCAAGTTCTCCCTGTGTCTGCGTGGGTTTTCTCCGGGTGCTCCGGTTTCCTCCCACAAGCCAAAAGACTTGCAGGTTGATAGGTAAATTGGCCATTATAAATTGTCACTAGTATAGGTAGGTGGTAGGGAAATATAGGGACAGGTGGGGATGTTTGGTAGGAATGTGGGATTGGTGTAGGATTGGTATAAATGGGTGGTTGATGTTCGGCACGGACTCGGTGGGCCGAAGGGCCTGTTTCAGTGCTGTATCTCTAATCTAATTAGTTTGAGGGGCTGCATTAGTTTGAGGGGCTGCCTTAGATAGAGTTCTGCATTAGTTTGAGGGGCTGCATTAGTTTAAGGGGCAGCCTAAGTTTGATAGGCTGCCTAAGTTTGAGGGGCTGCCTTCGTTTGAGAGTCTGCCATAGTTTGAGGGGCTGCATTAGTTTGAGCGACTGTCTTAGTTTGAGGGGCTGCCTTAGTTTGAGCGGCTGCCTTAGATTGAGAGGCTGCCTGTGTTTGAGGGGCTGCTTTAGACTGAGGGGCTGCTTTAGACTGAGGGGCTGCATTAGTTTGAGCGGCTGTCTCAGTTTGAGGGGCTGCCTGAGTTTGAGTGGCTGCCTTAGTTTGAGCGGCTGCCTGAGTTTGAGGGGCTGCCTTAGTTTGAGCGGCTGCCTTGGTTTGAGGGGCTGCATTAGTTTGAGGGGCTGTCTTAGATTAAGGGGCTGCCTTAGAATGAGGGGCTGCATTAGTTTGAGAGTCTGCCTTAGTTTGAGGGGATGCCTTAGTTTGAGGGGTTGGCTTTGTTCGAGGGGCTGCCTTAGATTGAGTGGCTGCATTAGTTTGAGAGGCTGCCTTAGTATGAGGGGATGCCTTAGTTTGATGGGTTGGCTTAGTTTGGAGGGGCTGCCTTAGTTTGAGGGGCTGCCTTACTTTAAGGGGCTGCATTAGTTTGAGAGTCTGACTTAGTTTGAGGGGCTGTCTTAGTTTGAGTGGTTGGCTGAGTTTGAGGGGCTGCCTTTGATTGAGTGGCTGCATTAGTTTGAGAGCTTGCCTTTGATTGAGTGGCTGCATTAGTTTGAGGGGCTGCATTATATTGAGGGGCTGCATTTGTTTGAGGGGCTGCATTACTTTGAGGGGCTTCCTTAGTTTGAGGGGTTGGCTTAGTTTGAGGGTCTGCCTTAGATTTTGTGGCTGCATTAGTTTGAGAGTCTGCCTTAGTTTGAGGGGATTCCTTAGTTTGAGGGGTTGGCTTAGTTAGAGGGGCTGCCTTAGTTTGAGGGGCTGCATTAGTTTGAGGGGTTGCATTAGAATGAGGAGCTGCCTTAGATTGAGGGGCTGCATTAGTTTGAGAGTCTGCCTTTGAGTGAGTGGCTGCATTAGTTTGAGGTACTGCATTAGATTGAGGGTCTGCATTAGTTTGAGGGGCCGCATTATTTTGAGGGGCTGCCTTAGTTTGAGGGGCTGCCTTAGTTTGAGGGGTTGGCTTAGTTTGAGGGGCTGACTTAGATTGAGTGGCTGCATTAGTTTGAGAGTCTGCCTTTGAGTGAGTGGTTGCATTAGTTTGAGGGGCTGCATTAGATTGAGGGTCTGCATTAGTTTGAGGGGCCGCATTATTTTGAGGGGCTGCCTTAGTTTGAGGGGCTGCCTTAGTTTGAGGGGCTGCCTTAATTTGAGGGGTTGGCTTAGTTTGAGGGGCTGCCTTAGATTGAGGGTCTGCATTAGTTTGAGAGTCTGCCTCAGTTTGAGGGGATGCCTTAGTTTGAGGCGTTGGCTTAGTTAGAGGGGCTGCCTTAGTTTGAGGGGCTGCATTAGTTTGAGGGGTTGCATTAGAATGAGGGGCTGCTTTAGATTGAGGGGCTGCATTAGTCTGAGGGAGTGCCTTAGTTTGAGAGGCTGCCTTACTTTGAGGGGCTGCCTTAGTTTGAGCGGCTGCCTTAATTTCAGAGGCTGCCTTCGTTTGAGCGGCTGCCTTAGTTTGAGCGGCTGCCTTAGTTTGAGAGTCTGCATTAGTTTGAGCGGCTGCCTTAGTTTGAGGGGCTGCCTTACTTTTAGAGGCTGCCTTAGTTTGAGGGGCTGCCTTAATTTGAGCGGCTGCATTAGTTTGAGGGGCTGCTTTTAGTTGAGGCGCTCCCTTAGTTTGAGGGTCTGCCTTAGTTCGAGAGTCTGCCTTAGTTTGAGCGGCTGCCTTAGTTTGAGGGTCTGCCTTACTTTTAGAGGCTGCCTTAGTTTGAGGGGCTGCCTTAATTTGAGCGGCTGCCTTAGTTGAGGGGCTGCCTTAGATTGAGGGGCTGCATTAGTTTGAGCGGCTGCCTTAGTTTGAGGGGCTGCCTTAGTTTGAGGGGCTGCCTTAGATTGAGCGGCTGACTTAGTTTGAGAGGCTGCCTTAGTTTGAGAGTCTGCCTTAGTTTGAGCGGCTGCCTTAGTTTGAGGGGTTGCCTTAGTTTGAGAGTCTGCCTTAGTTTGAGCGGCTGCCTTCGTTTGACAGGCTGCCTTAGTTTCAGCGGCTGCCTTAGTTTGAGAGGCTGCCTGAGTTTGAGGGGCTGCCTTTGTTTGAGCGGCTGCATTAGTTTGAGGGGCTGCCTTTGGTTGAGGCGCTCCTTTAGTTTGTAGGGCTGCCTTACTTTAAGGGGCAGCGTCAGTTTGAGAGTCTGCCTTAGTTTGAGGGGCTGCCTTAGTTTGAGGGGCTGCCTTTGATTGAGTGGCTGCATTGGTTTGAGAGTCTGCCTTTCATTGAGTGGCTGCATTAGTTTGAGGGGCTGCCTTAGATTGAGGGGCTGCATTAGTTTGAGGGGCTGCATTAGTTTGAGGGGCTGCATTAGTTTAAGGGGCAGCCTTAGTTTGAGAGGCTGCCTAAGTTTGAGTGGCTGCCTTCGTTTGAGAGTGTGCCATAGTTTGAGGGGCTGCCATAATTTGAGCGGCAGCCTTAGTTTGAGGGGCTGCATTAGTTTGAGCGACTGTCTTAGTTTAAGGGGCTGCCTTAGTTTGAGCGGCTGCCTTAGATTGAGAGGCTGCCTGAGTTTGAGGGGCTGCTTTAGACTGAGGGGCTGCATTAGTTTGAGCGGCTGTCTCAGTTTGAGGGGCTGCCTTAGTTTGAGCGGCTGCCTGAGTTTGAGGGGCTGCCTTAGTTTGAGGGGCTGCCTTAGTTTGAGGGGCTGCCTTAGTTTGAGCGGCTGCCTTAGTTTGAGGGGCTGCCTTAGTTTGAGCGGCTGCCTTGGTTTGACGGGCTGCATTTGTTTGAGGGGCTGTCTTAGATTAAGAGGCTGCCTTAGATTGAGGGGCTGCATTAGTTTGAGAGTCTGCCTTAGTTTGAGGGTATGCCTTAGTTTGATGGGTTGGCTTCATTAGAGGGGCTGCCTTAGTTTGAGGGGCTGCCTTTGGTTGAGGCGCTCCCTTAGTTTGAGAGGCTGCCTTACTTTAAGGGGCTGTATTAGTTTGAGAGTCTGCCTTAGTTTGAGGGGCTGCCTTAGTTTGAGTGGTTGGCTGAGTTTGAGGGTCTGGCTTTGATTGAGTGGCTGCATTAGTTTGAGAGCTTGCCTTTGATTGAGTGGCTGCATTAGTTTGAGGGGCTTCATTAGATTGAGGGACTGCATTTGTTTGAGGGGCTGCATTATTATGAGGGGCTGCCTTAGATTGAGGGGCTGCATTAGTTTGAGAGTCTGCCTTAGTTTGAGGGGATTCCTTAGTTCGAGGGGTTGGCTTAGTTAGAAGTGCTGCCTTAGTTTGAGGGGCTGCATTAGTTTGAGGGGTTGCATTAGAATGAGGGGCTGCCTTAGATTGAGGGGCTGCATTAGTTTGAGGGAGTGCCTTAGTTTGTGGGGCTGCCTTACTTTGAGGGGCTGTCTTAGTTTGAGCGGCTGCCTTAATTTGAGAGGCTGCCTGTGTTTGAGCGGCTGCCTTAGTTTGAGCGGCTGCCTTAGTTTGAGAGTCTGCATTAGTTTGAGCGGCTGCCTTAGTTTGAGGGGCTGCCTTAGTTTGAGAGTCTGCCTTTGTTTGAGCGGCTGCCTTAGTTTGAGGGTCTGCCTTACTTTTAGAGGCTGCCTTAGTTTGAGGGGCTGCCTTAATTTGAGCGGCTGCATTAGTTTGAGGGGCTGCCTTTGGTTGAGGCGCTGCATTAGTTTGAGAGTCTGCCTTTGATTGTGTGGCTGCATTAGTTTGAGGGGCTGCATTAGATTGAGGGTCTGCATTAGTTTGAGGGGCTGCATTATTTTGAGGGGGTGCCTCAGTTTGAGGGGCTGCCTTAGATTGAGTGGCTGCCTTAGATTGAGTGGCTGCATTAGTTTGAGAGTCTGCCTTAGTTTGTGGGGATGCCTTAGTTCGAGGGGTTGGCTAAGTTAGAGGGGCTGCCTTAGTTTGAGGGGCTGCATTCGTTTGAGGGGTTGCATTAGAATGAGGGGCTGCCTTAGATTGAGGGGCTGCCTTAGATTGAGGGGCTGCATTAGTTTGAGGGAGTGCCTTAGTTTGAGAGGCTGCCTTACTTTGAAGGGCTGCCTTAGTTTGAGCGGCTGCCTTAATTTGAGAGGCTGCCTTAGTTTGAGCGGCTGGCTTAGTTTGAGCGGCTGCCTCAGTTTGAGAGTGTGCATTAGTTTGAGCGGCTGCCTTAGTTTGAGGGGCTGCCTTTGTTTGAGAGTCTTCCTTCGTTTGAGCGGCTGCCTTAGTTTGAGGGTCTGCCTTACTTTTAGAGGCTTCCTTAGTTTGAGGGGCTGCCTTAATTTGAGCGGCTGCATTAGTTTGAGAGTCTGCCTTTGAATGAGTGGCTGCATTAGTTTGAGGGGCTGACTTAGTTTGAGGGGCTGACTTAGTTTGAGGGGCTGACGTAGTTTGAGGGGCTGCATTTGTTTGATGGGCTGCCTTAGATTGAGGGGCTGCATTAGTTTGAGGGGCTGCCTTAGTTTGAGGGGCTGCCTCAGATTGAGGGGCTGCATTAGTTTGAGCGGCTGCCTTAGTTTGAGCGGCTGCCTTAATTTGAGAGGCTGCCTGAGTTTGAGCAGCTGCCTTAGTTTGAGCGGCTGCCTTAGTTTGAGAGTCTGCATTAGTTTGAGCGGCTGCCTTAGTTTGAGGGGCTGCCTTAGTTTGAGAGTCTGCCTTAGTTTGTGCGGCTGCCTTAGTTTGAGGGTCTGCCTTACTTTTAGAGGCTGCCTTAGTTTGAGGGGCTGCCTTAATTTGAGCGGCTGCATTAGTTTGAGGGGCTGCCTTTGGTTGAGGCGCTGCATTAGGTTGAGAGTCTGCCTTTGATTGAGTGGCTGCATTAGTTTGAGGTGCTGCATTAGAATGAGGGTCTGCATTAGTTTGAGGGTCTGCATTATTTTGAGGGGCTGCCTCAGTTTGAGGGGCTGCCTTAGTTTGAGGGGTTAGCTTAGTTTGAGGGGTTGCCTTAGATTGAGTGGCTGCATTAGTTTGAGAGTCTGCCTTAGTTTGAGGGGATGCCTTAGTTTGAGGGGTTGGCTTAGTTAGAGGGGCTGCATTAGTTTGAGGGGCTGCATTAGTTTGAGGGGTTGCATTAGAATGAGGGGCTGCCTTAGATTGAGGTGCTGCATTAGTTTGAGGGAGTGCCTTAGTTTGAGAGGCTGCCTTACTTTGAGGGGCTGCCTTGATTTTAGCGGCTGCCTTAATTTGAGCGGCTGCCTTAGTTTGAGGCTGCCTTAGTTGAGGGGCTGCCTTAATTTGAGCGGCTGCATTAGTTTGAGGGGCTGCCTTTGGTTGAGGCGCTCCATTAGTTTGAGGGTCTGCCTTACTTTGACAGGCTGCCTTAGTTTCAGCCACTGCGTTAGTTTGAGAGGCTGCCTGAGTTTGAGGGGCTGCCTTAGTTTGAGCGGCTGCATTAGTTTGATGGGCTGCCTTAGATTGAGGGGCAGCATTAGTTTGAGGGGCTGCCTTAGTTTGAGGGGCTGCCTTAGTTTGAGGGGCTGCCTTAGATTGAGGGGCTGCATTAGTTTGTGCGGCTGCCTTAGTTTGAGGGGCTGCCTTAGTTTGAGGGGCTGCCTCAGATTGAGCGGCTGACTTAGTTTGAGAGGCTGCCTTAGTTTGAGAGTCTGCCTTAGTTTGAGTGGCTGCCTTAGTTTGAGGGGTTGCCTTAGTTTGAGAGTCTGCCTTAGTTTGAGCGGCTGCCTTAGTTTGAGCGGCTGCCTTAGTTTGACAGGCTGCCTTAGTTTGACAGGCTGTCTTAGTTTGAGAGGCTGCCTGAGTTTGAGGGGCTGCCTTAGTTTGAGCTGCTGCATTAGTTTTAGGGGCTGCCTTTGGTTGAGGCGCTCCCTTAGTTTGTAGGGCTGCCTTACCTTAAGGGGCAGCGTCAGTTTGAGAGTCTGCCTTAGTTTGAGGGGCTGCCTTAGTTTGTGGGGTTGGCTTAGTTTGAGGGGCTGCCTTTGATTGAGTGGCTGCATTAGTTTGAGAGTCTGCCTTTGATTGAGTGGCTGCATTAGTTTGAGGGTCTGCCTTAGATTGAGGGGCTGCATTAGTTTGAGGGGCTGCATTAGTTTGAGTGGGTGCATTAGTTTGAGGGGCTGCCTTAGATTGAGTGGCTGCTTTAGGTTGAGGGGCTGCATTAGGTTGAGGGGCTGCCTTAGTTTGAGCGGCTGCCTTAGTTTGAGAGTCTGCATTAGTTTGAGCGGCTGCCTTAGTTTGAGGGGCTGCCTTAGTTTGAGAGTCTGCCTTAGTTTGAGCGGCTGCCTTAGTTTGAGGGTCTGCCCTACTTTTAGAGGCTGTGTTAGTTTGAGGGGCTGCCTTAATTTGAGCGGCTGCATTAGTTTGAGGGGCTGCCTTTGGTTAAGGCGCTGCATTAGTTTGAGAGTCTGCCTTTGATTGAGGGGCGGCATTAGTTTGAGGGGCTGCATTCGATTGAGGGTCTGCATTAGTTTGAGGGGCTGCATTATTTTGAGGGGCTGCCTCAGTTTGAGGGGCTGCCTTAGTTTGAGGGGTTAGCTTAGTTTGAGGGGCTGCCTTAAATTGAGTGGCTGCATTAGTTTGAGAGTCTGCTTTAGTTTGAGGGGATGCCTTAGTTTGAGGGGTTGGCTAAGTTAGAGGGGCTGCCTTAGTTTGAGGGGCTGCCTTAGTTTGAGGGGCTGCATTAGTTTGAGGGGTTGCATTAGAATGAGGGGCTGCCGTAGATTGAGGGGCTGCATTAGTTTGAGGGAGTGCCTTAGTTTGAGAGGCTGCCTTACTTTGAGGGGCTGCCTTAGTTTGAGCGGCTGCCTTAATTTGAGAGGCTGCCTTAGTTTGAGCGGCTGCCTTAGTTTGAGGGTCTGCCTTACTTTTAGAGGCTTCCTCAGTTTGAGGGGCTGCCTTAACTTGAGCGGCTGCATTAGTTTGAGGGGCTGCCTTTGGTTGAGGCGCTCCCTTAGTTTGAGAGTCTGCCTTAGTTTGAGAGTCTGCCTTAGTTTGAGCGGCTGCCTTAGTTTGAGGGTCTGCCTTACTTTTTGAGGCTGCCTTAGTTTGAGGGACCGCCTTAATTTGAGCGGCTGCATTAGTTTGAGGGGCTGCCTTTGGTTGAGGCGCTGCATTAGTTTGAGGGTCTGCCTTACTTTGACAGGCTGCCTTAGTTTGAGCGGCTGCGTTAGTTTGAGAGGCTGCCTGAGTTTGAGGGGCTGCCTTAGTTTGAGCGGCTGCATTAGTTTGAGAGTCTGCCTTTGATTGAGTGGCTGCATTAGTTTGAGGGGCTGACTTAGTTTGAGGGGCTGACTTAGTTTGAGGGGCTGACGTAGTTTGAGGGGCTGCATTTGTTTGATGGGCTGCCTTAGATTGAGGGGCTGCCTTAGTTTGAGGAGCTGCCTTAGTTTGAGGGGCTGCCTTAGTTTGAGGGGCTGCCTCAGATTGAGGGGCTGCATTAGTTTGAGCGGCTGCCTTAGTTTGAGAGTCTGCATTAGTTTGAGGGGCTGCCTTAGTTTGAGGGGCTGCCTTAGTTTGAGGGGCTGCCTTAGTTTGAGAGTCTGCCTTAGTTTGAGCGGCTGCCTTAGTTTGAGTGTCTGCCTTACTTTTAGAGGCTGCCTTAGTTTGAGGGGCTGCCTTAATTTGAGCGGCTGCATTAGTTTGAGGGGCTGCCTTTGGTTGAGGCGCTGCATTAGTTTGAGAGTCTGCGTTTGATTGAGTGTCTGCATTAGTTTGAGAGTCTGCCTTTGATTGAGTGGCTGCATTAGTTTGAGGGGCTGACTTAGTTTGAGGGGCTGACGTAGTTTGAGGGGCTGCATTTGTTTGATGGGCTGCCTTGGATTGAGGGGCTGCATTAGTTTGAGGGGCTGCCTTAGTTTGAGGGGCTGCCTTAGTTTGAGGGAGTGCCTTAGTTTGAGAGGCTGCCTTACTTTGAAGGGCTGCCTTAGTTTGAGCGGCTGCCTTAATTTGAGAGGCTGCCTTAGTTTGAGCGGCTGGCTTAGTTTGAGCGGCTGCCTCAGTTTGAGAGTGTGCATTAGTTTGAGCGGCTGCCTTAGTTTGAGGGGCTGCCTTTGTTTGAGAGTCTTCCTTCGTTTGAGCGGCTGCCTTAGTTTGAGGGTCTGCCTTACTTTTAGAGGCTTCCTTAGTTTGAGGGGCTGCCTTAATTTGAGCGGCTGCATTAGTTTGAGAGTCTGCCTTTGAATGAGTGGCTGCATTAGTTTGAGGGGCTGACTTAGTTTGAGGGGCTGACTTAGTTTGAGGGGCTGACGTAGTTTGAGGGGCTGCATTTGTTTGATGGGCTGCCTTAGATTGAGGGGCTGCATTAGTTTGAGGGGCTGCCTTAGTTTGAGGGGCTGCCTCAGATTGAGGGGCTGCATTAGTTTGAGCGGCTGCCTTAGTTTGAGCGGCTGCCTTAATTTGAGAGGCTGCCTGAGTTTGAGCAGCTGCCTTAGTTTGAGCGGCTGCCTTAGTTTGAGAGTCTGCATTAGTTTGAGCGGCTGCCTTAGTTTGAGGGGCTGCCTTAGTTTGAGAGTCTGCCTTAGTTTGTGCGGCTGCCTTAGTTTGAGGGTCTGCCTTACTTTTAGAGGCTGCCTTAGTTTGAGGGGCTGCCTTAATTTGAGCGGCTGCATTAGTTTGAGGGGCTGCCTTTGGTTGAGGCGCTGCATTAGGTTGAGAGTCTGCCTTTGATTGAGTGGCTGCATTAGTTTGAGGTGCTGCATTAGATTGAGGGTCTGCATTAGTTTGAGGGTCTGCATTATTTTGAGGGGCTGCCTCAGTTTGAGGGGCTGCCTTAGTTTGAGGGGTTAGCTTAGTTTGAGGGGTTGCCTTAGATTGAGTGGCTGCATTAGTTTGAGAGTCTGCCTTAGTTTGAGGGGATGCCTTAGTTTGAGGGGTTGGCTTAGTTAGAGGGGCTGCATTAGTTTGAGGGGCTGCATTAGTTTGAGGGGTTGCATTAGAATGAGGGGCTGCCTTAGATTGAGGTGCTGCATTAGTTTGAGGGAGTGCCTTAGTTTGAGAGGCTGCCTTACTTTGAGGGGCTGCCTTGATTTTAGCGGCTGCCTTAATTTGAGCGGCTGCCTTAGTTTGAGGCTGCCTTAGTTGAGGGGCTGCCTTAATTTGAGCGGCTGCATTAGTTTGAGGGGCTGCCTTTGGTTGAGGCGCTCCATTAGTTTGAGGGTCTGCCTTACTTTGACAGGCTGCCTTAGTTTCAGCCACTGCGTTAGTTTGAGAGGCTGCCTGAGTTTGAGGGGCTGCCTTAGTTTGAGCGGCTGCATTAGTTTGATGGGCTGCCTTAGATTGAGGGGCAGCATTAGTTTGAGGGGCTGCCTTAGTTTGAGGGGCTGCCTTAGTTTGAGGGGCTGCCTTAGATTGAGGGGCTGCATTAGTTTGTGCGGCTGCCTTAGTTTGAGGGGCTGCCTTAGTTTGAGGGGCTGCCTCAGATTGAGCGGCTGACTTAGTTTGAGAGGCTGCCTTAGTTTGAGAGTCTGCCTTAGTTTGAGTGGCTGCCTTAGTTTGAGGGGTTGCCTTAGTTTGAGAGTCTGCCTTAGTTTGAGCGGCTGCCTTAGTTTGAGCGGCTGCCTTAGTTTGACAGGCTGCCTTAGTTTGACAGGCTGTCTTAGTTTGAGAGGCTGCCTGAGTTTGAGGGGCTGCCTTAGTTTGAGCTGCTGCATTAGTTTGAGGGGCTGCCTTTGGTTGAGGCGCTCCCTTAGTTTGTAGGGCTGCCTTACCTTAAGGGGCAGCGTCAGTTTGAGAGTCTGCCTTAGTTTGAGGGGCTGCCTTAGTTTGTGGGGTTGGCTTAGTTTGAGGGGCTGCCTTTGATTGAGTGGCTGCATTAGTTTGAGAGTCTGCCTTTGATTGAGTGGCTGCATTAGTTTGAGGGTCTGCCTTAGATTGAGGGGCTGCATTAGTTTGAGGGGCTGCATTAGTTTGAGTGGGTGCATTAGTTTGAGGGGCTGCCTTAGATTGAGTGGCTGCTTTAGGTTGAGGGGCTGCATTAGGTTGAGGGGCTGCCTTAGTTTGAGCGGCTGCCTTAGTTTGAGAGTCTGCATTAGTTTGAGCGGCTGCCTTAGTTTGAGGGGCTGCCTTAGTTTGAGAGTCTGCCTTAGTTTGAGCGGCTGCCTTAGTTTGAGGGTCTGCCCTACTTTTAGAGGCTGTGTTAGTTTGAGGGGCTGCCTTAATTTGAGCGGCTGCATTAGTTTGAGGGGCTGCCTTTGGTTAAGGCGCTGCATTAGTTTGAGAGTCTGCCTTTGATTGAGGGGCGGCATTAGTTTGAGGGGCTGCATTCGATTGAGGGTCTGCATTAGTTTGAGGGGCTGCATTATTTTGAGGGGCTGCCTCAGTTTGAGGGGCTGCCTTAGTTTGAGGGGTTAGCTTAGTTTGAGGGGCTGCCTTAAATTGAGTGGCTGCATTAGTTTGAGAGTCTGCTTTAGTTTGAGGGGATGCCTTAGTTTGAGGGGTTGGCTAAGTTAGAGGGGCTGCCTTAGTTTGAGGGGCTGCCTTAGTTTGAGGGGCTGCATTAGTTTGAGGGGTTGCATTAGAATGAGGGGCTGCCGTAGATTGAGGGGCTGCATTAGTTTGAGGGAGTGCCTTAGTTTGAGAGGCTGCCTTACTTTGAGGGGCTGCCTTAGTTTGAGCGGCTGCCTTAATTTGAGAGGCTGCCTTAGTTTGAGCGGCTGCCTTAGTTTGAGGGTCTGCCTTACTTTTAGAGGCTTCCTCAGTTTGAGGGGCTGCCTTAACTTGAGCGGCTGCATTAGTTTGAGGGGCTGCCTTTGGTTGAGGCGCTCCCTTAGTTTGAGAGTCTGCCTTAGTTTGAGAGTCTGCCTTAGTTTGAGCGGCTGCCTTAGTTTGAGGGTCTGCCTTACTTTTTGAGGCTGCCTTAGTTTGAGGGACCGCCTTAATTTGAGCGGCTGCATTAGTTTGAGGGGCTGCCTTTGGTTGAGGCGCTGCATTAGTTTGAGGGTCTGCCTTACTTTGACAGGCTGCCTTAGTTTGAGCGGCTGCGTTAGTTTGAGAGGCTGCCTGAGTTTGAGGGGCTGCCTTAGTTTGAGCGGCTGCATTAGTTTGAGAGTCTGCCTTTGATTGAGTGGCTGCATTAGTTTGAGGGGCTGACTTAGTTTGAGGGGCTGACTTAGTTTGAGGGGCTGACGTAGTTTGAGGGGCTGCATTTGTTTGATGGGCTGCCTTAGATTGAGGGGCTGCCTTAGTTTGAGGAGCTGCCTTAGTTTGAGGGGCTGCCTTAGTTTGAGGGGCTGCCTCAGATTGAGGGGCTGCATTAGTTTGAGCGGCTGCCTTAGTTTGAGAGTCTGCATTAGTTTGAGGGGCTGCCTTAGTTTGAGGGGCTGCCTTAGTTTGAGGGGCTGCCTTAGTTTGAGAGTCTGCCTTAGTTTGAGCGGCTGCCTTAGTTTGAGTGTCTGCCTTACTTTTAGAGGCTGCCTTAGTTTGAGGGGCTGCCTTAATTTGAGCGGCTGCATTAGTTTGAGGGGCTGCCTTTGGTTGAGGCGCTGCATTAGTTTGAGAGTCTGCGTTTGATTGAGTGTCTGCATTAGTTTGAGAGTCTGCCTTTGATTGAGTGGCTGCATTAGTTTGAGGGGCTGACTTAGTTTGAGGGGCTGACGTAGTTTGAGGGGCTGCATTTGTTTGATGGGCTGCCTTGGATTGAGGGGCTGCATTAGTTTGAGGGGCTGCCTTAGTTTGAGGGGCTGCCTTAGTTTGAGGGGCTGCCTTAGATTGAGGGGCTGCATTAGTTTGAGCGGCTGCCTTAGTTTGAGGGGCTGCCTTAGTTTGACGGGCTGCCTCAGATTGAGCGGCTGACTTAGTTTGAGAGGCTGCCTTAGTTTGAGAGTCTGCCTTAGTTTGAGTGGCTGCCTTAGTTTGAGGTTTGCCTCAGTTTGAGAGTCTGCCTTAGTTTGAGCGGCTGCCTTAGTTTGACAGGCTGCCTTAGTTTCAGCGACTGCCTTAGTTTGAGCGGCTGCCTTAGTTTGAGGGGATGCCTTAGTTTGAGGGGCTGCCTTAGTTTGAGGGGCTGCCTTTGATTGAGTGGCTGCATTGGTTTGAGAGTCTGCCTTTCATTGAGTGGCTGCATTATTTTGAGGGGCTGCCTTAGATTGAGGGGCTGCATTAGTTTGAGTGGCTGCATTAGATTGAGGGGCTGCATTAGTTTGAGGGGCTGCATTAGTTTGAGGGGCTGCATTAGTTTGAGGGGTTGCCTTAGATAGAGTGCTGCATTAGTTTGAGGGGCTGCATTAGTTTAAGGGGCAGCCTTAGTTTGAGAGGCTGCCTAAGTTTGAGTGGCTGCCTTCGTTTGAGAGTCTGCCATAGTTTGAGGGGCTGCCTTAATTTGAGCGGCAGCCTTAGTTTGAGGGGCTGCATTAGTTTAAGGGGCAGCCTTAGTTTGAGAGGCTGCCTAAGTTTGAGTGGCTGCCTTCGTTTGAGAGTGTGCCATAGTTTGAGGGGCTGCCATAATTTGAGCGGCAGCCTTAGATTGAGAGGCTGCCTGAGTTTGAGGGGCTGCTTTAGACTGAGGGGCTGCATTAGTTTGAGCGGCTGTCTCAGTTTGAGGGGCTGCCTTAGTTTGAGCGGCTGCCTGAGTTTGAGGGGCTGCATTAGTTTGAGCGGCTGCCTTATTTTGAGGGGCTGCCTTAGTTTGAGCGGCTGCCTTGGTTTGACGGGCTGCATTAGTTTGAGGGGCTGTCTTAGATTATGGGGCTGCCTTAGATTGAGGGGCTGCATTAGTTTGAGAGTCTGCCTTAGTTTGTGGGGATGCCTTAGTTTGATGGGTTGGCTTCGTTAGAGGGGCTGCCTTAGTTTGAGGGGCTGCCTTTGGTTGAGGCGCTCCCTTAGTTTGAGGGGCTGCCTTACTTTAAGGGGCTGTATTAGTTTGAGAGTCTGCCTTAGTTTGAGGGGCTGCCTTAGTTTGAGTGGTTGGCTGAGTTTGAGGGTCTGGCTTTGATTGAGTGGCTGCATTAGTTTGAGAGCTTGCCTTTGATTGAGTGGCTGCATTAGTTTGAGGGGCTGCATTAGATTGAGGGACTGCATTTGTTTGAGGGGCTGCCTTAGATTGAGGGGCTGCCTTAGATTGAGGGGCTGCATTAGTTTGAGAGTCTGCCTTAGTTTGAGGGGATTCCTTAGTTCGAGGGGTTGTCTTAGTTAGAAGTGCTGCCTTAGTTTGAGGGGCTGCATTAGTTTGAGGGGTTGCATTAGAATGAGGGGCTGCCTTAGATTGAGGGGCTGCATTAGTTTGAGGGAGTGCCTTAGTTTGTGGGGCTGCCTTACTTTGAGGGGCTGTCTTAGTTTGAGCGGCTGCCTTAATTTGAGAGGCTGCCTGAGTTTGAGCGGCTGCCTTAGTTTGAGCGGCTGCCTTAGTTTGAGAGTCTGCATTAGTTTGAGCAGCTGCCTTAGTTTGAGGGGCTGCCTTAGTTTGAGAGTCTGCCTTTGTTTGAGCGGCTGCATTAGTTTGAGGGGCTGCCTTTGGTGGAGGCGCTGCATTAGTTTGAGAGTCTGCCTTTGATTGAGTGGCTGCATTAGTTTGAGGGGCTGCATTAGATTGAGGGTCTGCATTAGTTTGAGGGGCTGCATTATTTTGAGGGGCTGCCTCAGTTTGAGGGGCTGCCTTAGTTTGAGGGGTTAGCTTAGTTTGAGGGGCTGCCTTAGATTGAGTGGCTGCATTAGTTTGAGAGTCTGCCTTAGTTTGAGGGGATGCCTTCTTTTGAGGGGCTGCCGTAGTTTGAGGGGCTGCCTTAGTTTGAGGGGTTGCATTAGTTTGAGGGGTTGCATTAGAATGAGGGGCTGCCTTAGATTGAGGGGCTGCATTAGTTTGAGGGAGTGCCTTAGTTTGAGAGGCTGCCTTACTTTGAGGGGCTGCCTTAGTTTGAGCGGCTGCCTTAATTTGAGAGGCTGCCTTAGTTTGAGCGGCTGGCTGAGTTTGAGTGGCTGCCTCAGTTTGAGAGTGTGCATTAGTTTGAGCGGCTGCCTTAGTTAGAGGGGCTGCCTTAGTTTGAGAGTCTTCCTTAGTTTGAGCGGCTGCCTTAGTTTGAGGGTCTGCCTTACTTTTAGAGGCTTCCTTAGTTTGAGGGGCTGCCTTAATTTGAGCGGCTGCATTAGTTTGAGGGGCTGCCTTTGGTTGAGGCGCTCCCTTAGTTTGAGAGTCTGCCTTAGTTTGGGAGTCTGCCTTAGTTTCAGCGGCTGCCTTAGTTTGAGGGTCTGCCTTACTTTTTGAGGCTGCCTTAGTTTGAGGGGCTGCCTTAATTTGAGCGGCTGCATTAGTTTGAGGGGCTTCCTTTGGTTGAGGCGCTCCCTTAGTTTGAGGGTCTGCCTTACTTTGACAGGCTGCCTTAGCTTGAGCGGCTGCGTTAGTTTGAGAGGCTGCCTGAGTTTGAGGGGCTGCCTTAGTTTGAGCGGCTGCATTAGTTTGAGAGTCTGCCTTTGATTGAGTGGCTGCATTACTTTGAGGGGCTGACTTAGTTTGAGGGGCTGACGTAGTTTGAGGGGCTGCATTTGTATGATGGGCTGCCTTAGATTGAGGGGCTGCATTAGTTTGAGGGGCTGCCTTAGTTTGAGGGCCTGCCTTAGTTTGAGGAGCTGCCTCAGATTGAGGGGCTGTATTAGTTTGAGCGGCTGCCTTAGTTTGAGCGGCTGCCTTAATTTGAGAGGCTGCCTGAGTTTGAGCGGCTGCCTTAGTTTGAGTGGCTGCCTTAATTTGAGCGGCTGCCTTAGTTTGAGCGGCTGCCTTAGTTTGAGAGTCTGCATTAGTTTGAGCGGCTGCCTTAGTTTGAGGGGCTGCCTTAGTTTGAGATTCTGCCTTAGTTTGAGCGGCTGCCTTAGTTTGAGGGTCTGCCTTACTTTTAGAGGCTGCCTTAGTTTGAGGGGCTGCCTTAATTTGAGCGGCTGCATTAGTTTGAGGGGCTGCCTTTGGTTGAGGCGCTGCATTAGTTTGAGAGTCTGCCTTTGATTGAGTGGCTGCATTAGTTTGAGGGGCTGCATTAGATTGAGGGTCTGCATTAGTTTGAGGGTCTGCATTATTTTGAGGGGCTGCCTCAGTTTGAGGGGCTGCCTTAGTTTGAGGGGTTAGCTTAGTTTGAGGGGCTGCCTTAGATTGAGTGGCTGCATTAGTTTGAGAGTCTGCCTTAGTTTGAGGGGATGCCTTAGTTTGAGGGGTTGGTTTAGTTAGAGGGGCTGCCTTAGTTTGAGGGGCTGCATTAGTTTGAGGGGTTGCATTAGAATGAGGGGCTGCCTCAGATTGAGGGGCTGCATTAGTTTGAGGGAGTGCCTTAGTTTGAGCGGCTGCCTTAATTTGAGAGGCTGCCTTAGTTTGAGCGTCTGGCTTAGTTTGAGCGGCTGCCTCAGTTTGAGAGTGTGCATTAGTTTGAGCGACTGCCTTAGTTTGAGGGGCTGCCTTAGTTTGAGAGTCTTCCTTAGTTTGAGCGGCTGCCTTAGTTTGAGGGTCTGCCTTACGTTTAGAGGCTTCCTTAGTTTGAGGGGCTGCCTGAATTTGAGCGGCTGCCTTAGTTTCAGCGGCAGCCTTAGTTTGAGAGGCTGCCTTAGTTTGATTGTCTGCCTTACTTTTAGAGGCTTCCTTAGTTTGAGGGGCTGCCTTAATTTGAGCGGATGCATTAGTTTGAGGGGCTGCCTTTGGTTGAGGCGCTCCCTTAGTTTGAGAGTCTGCCTTAGTTTGAGAGTATGCCTTAGTTTGAGCGGCTGCCTTAGTTTGAGGGTCTGCCTTACCTTTTGAGGCTGCCTCAGCTTGAGGGGCTGCCTTAATTTGAGCGGCTGCATTAGTTTGAGGTGCTGCCTTTGGTTGAGGCGCTCCCTTAGTTTGAGGGTCTGCCTTACTTTGACAGGCTGCCTTAGTTTCAGCGGCTGCGTTAGTTTGAGAGGCTGCCTGAGTTTGAGGGGCTGCCTTAGTTTGAGCGGCTGCATTAGTTTGAGAGTCTGCCTTTGATTGAGTGGCTGCATTAGTTTGAGGGGCTGACTTAATTTGGGGGGCTGACGTAGTTTGAGGGGCTGCATTTGTTTGATGGGCTGCCTTAGATTGAGGGGCTGCATTAGTTTGAGGGGCTGCCTTAGTTTGAGGGGCTGCCTTAGTTTGAGGGGCTGCCTTAGATTGAGGGGCTGCATTAGTTTGAGCGGCTGCCTTAGTTTGAGGGGCTGCCTTAGTTTGAGGGGCTGCCTCAGATTGAGCGGCTGACAGTTTGAGAGGCTGCCTTAGTTTGAGAGTCTGCCTTAGTTTGAGTGGCTGCCTTAGTTTGAGTGGCTGCCTTAGTTTGAGCGTTTGCCTCAGTTTGAGAGTCTGCCTTAGTTTGAGCGGCTGCCTTAGTTTGACAGGCTGCCATAGTTTCAGCGGCTGCCTTAGTTTGAGAGGCTGCCTGAGTTTGAGGGGCTGCCTTAGTTTGAGCGGCTGCATGAGTTTGAGGGGCTGCCTTTGGTTGAGGCGCTCCCTTAGTTTGTAGGGCTGCCTGACTTTAAGGGGCAGCGTCAGTTTGAGAGTCTGCCTTAGTTTGAGGGGCTGCCTTAGTTTGAGGGGTTGGCTTAGTTTGAGGTGCTGCTTTTGATTGAGTGGCTGCATTAGTTTGAGAGTCTGCCTTTGATTGAGTGGCTGCATTAGTTTGAGGGGCTGCCTTAGATTGAGGGGCTGCATTAGTTTGAGGGGCTGCATTAGTTTGAGGGGCTGCATTAGTTTGAGGGGGTGCATTAGTTTGAGGGTCTGCCTTAGGTTGAGGGGCTGCATTAGGTTGAGGGGCTGCATTAGTTTGAGGGGCTGCATTAGTTTGAGGGGCTGCCTTATTTTGAGGGGCTGCCTTAGATAGAGTTCTGCATTAGTTTGAGGGGCTGCATTAGTTTAAGGGGCAGCCTTAGTTTGAGAGGCTGCCTAAGTTTGAGGGGCTGCCTTCGTTTGACAGTCTGCCATAGTTTGAGGGGCTGCCTTAATTTGAGCGGCTGCCTTAGTTTGAGGGGCTGCATTAGTTTGAGCGACTGTCTTAGTTTGAGGGGCTGCCTTAGCTTGAGCGGCTGCCTTAGATTGAGAGGCAGCCTGAGTTTGAGGGGCTGCTTTAGACTGAGGGGCTGCATTAGTTTGAGCGGCTGTCTCTGTTTGAGGGGCTGCCTTAGTTTGAGCGGCTGCCTGAGTTTGAGGGGCTGCCTTAGTTTGAGCGGCTGCCTTAGTTTGAGGGGCTGCCTTAGTTTGAGGGGCTGCCTTGGTTTGAGGGGCTGCATTAGTTTGAGGGGCTGTCTCAGTTTAAGGGGCTGCCTTAGATTGAGGGGCTGCATTAGTTTGAGAGTCTGCCTTAGTTTGAGGGGATGCCTCAGTTTGAGGGGTTGGCTTTGTTTGAGGGGCTGCCTTAGATTGAGTGGCTGCATTAGTTTGAGAGTCTGCCTTAGTTTGATGGGATGCCTCAGTTTGATGGGTTGGCTTAGTTTGAGGGGCTGCCTTAGTTTGAGGGGCTGCCTTAGTTTGAGGGGCTGCATTAGTTTGAGGGGCTGCCTTAGATTGAGGGGCGCAATTAGTTTGAGGGGGTGCCTTAGATTGAAGGGCTGCATTAGTTTGAGGGCGTGCCTTAGTTTGAGAGGCTGCCTTAGTTTGAGGGGCTGCCTTAGTTTGAGCGGCTGCCTTAATTTGAGAGGCTGTCTTAGTTTGAGCGGCTGCCTTAGTTTGAGCGGCTGCCTTAGTTTGAGAGTCTGCCTTAAGTTGAGCGGCTGCCTTAGTTTGAGGGGATGCCTTAGTTTGACAGTCTGCCTTATTTTGAGCGGCTGCCTAAGTTTGAGGGTCTGCCTTACTTTTTGAGGCTGCCATAGTTTGACAGGCTGCCTTCGTTTGACAGGCTGCCTTAGCTTGACAGGCTGCCTTAGTTTGAGGGGCTGCCATAATTTGAGCGGCTGCATTAGTTTGAGGGGCTGACTTTGGTTGAGGCGCTCCCTTAGTTTGAGCGGCTGCATTAGTTTGAGGGGTAGGCTTAGTTTGAGGGGCTGCCTTTGATTGAGTGGCTGCATTAGTTTGAGAGTCTGCCTTTGATTGAGTGGCTGCATTAGTTTGAGGGGCGGACTTAGTTTGAGGGTCTGACTTAGTTTGAGGGGCTGCATTTGTTTGAGGGGCTGCCTTAGATTGAGGGCCTGCATTTGTTTGAGGGGCTGCCTTAGTTTGAGAGGCTTCCTTAAATTGAGGGGCTGCTTTAGTTTGAGATGCTGCCTTAGTTTGAGAGTCTGCCTTAGTTTGAGCGGCTGCCTTAGTTTGAGGTTCTGCCTTTGTTTGAGAGGCTGCCTTAGTTTGAGCGGCTGCCTTAGTTTGAGGGTCTGCCTTACTTTGAGAGGCTGCCTTAGTTTGACAGGCTGCTTTAGTTTGAGCGGCTGCCTTAGATTGAGAGGCTGCCTGTGTTTGAGGGGCTGCCTTAGTTGGAGCAGCTGCATTAGTTTGAGTGGCTGCCTTTGGTTGAGGCGCTCCCTTAGTTTGAGGGTCTGCTTTACTTTGAGAGGCTGCCGTGGTTTGACAGTCTGCCTTAGTTTTAGGGGCTGCCTTAGTTTGAGAGTATGCCTGAGTTTGAGGGGCTGCCTTACTTTGAGGGGCTGCCTTAGTTTGAGCGGCTGCCTTAATTTCAGAGGCTGCCTTCGTTTGAGCGGCTGCCTTCGTTTGAGCGGCTGCCTTAGTTTGAGAGTCTGCCTTAGTTTGAGCGGCTGCCTTAGTTTGAGGGTCTGCCTTACTTTTAGAGGCTGCCTTAGTTTGAGGGGCTGCCTTAATTTGAGCGGCTGCATTAGTTTGAGGGGCTGCCTTTGGTTGTGGCGCTCCCTTACTTTGTGGGTCTGCCTTACTTTGACAAGCTGCCTTAGTTTGAGCGGCTGCGTTAGTTTGAGAGGCTGCCTGGGTTTGAGGGGCTGCCTTAGTTTGAGCGGCTGCATTAGTTTGAGAGTCTGGCTTTGATTGAGTGGCTGCATTAGTTTGAGGGGCTGACTTAGTTTGAGGGGCTGACGTAGTTTGAGGGGCTGCATTAGTTTGATGGGATGCTTTATTTTGAGCGGCTGCCTTAGTTGAGGGGCTGCCTTAGATTGAGGGGCTGCCTTAGTTTGAGGGGCTGCCTTAGTTTGAGGGGCTGCCTTAGTTTGAAGGGCTGCCTTAGTTTGAGGGGCTGCATTAGTTTGATGGGCTGCTTTATTTTGAGCGGCTGCCTTAGTTGAGGGGCTGCCTTAGATTGAGGGGCTGCATTAGTTTGAGCGGCTGCCTTAGTTTGAGGGGCTGCCTTAGTTTGAGGGGCTGCCTTAGATTGAGCGGCTGACTTAGTTTGAGAGGCTGCCTTAGTTTGAGAATCTGCCTTAGTTTGAGCGGCTGCCTTGGTTTGAGGGGTTGCCTTAGTTTGAGAGTCTGCCTTAGTTTGAGCGGCTGCCTTCGTTTGACAGGCTGCCTTAGTTTCAGCGGCTGCCTTAGTTTGAGAGGCTGCCTGAAATTGAGGGGCTGCCTTAGTTTGAGCGGCTGCATTAGTTTGAGGGGCTGCCTTTGGTTGAGGCGCTCCCTTAGTTTGTAGGGATGCCTTACTTTAAGTGGCAGCGTCAGTTTGAGTGTCTGCCTTAGTTTGAGGGGCTGCCTTAGTTTGAGGGGCTGCCTTAGATTGTGTGGCTGCATTGGTTTGAGAGTCTGCCTTTCATTGAGTGGCTGCATTATTTTGAGGGGCTGCCTTAGATTGAGGGGCTGCATTAGTTTGAGTGGCAGCATTAGATTGAGGGGCTGCATTTGTTTGAGGGGCTGAATTAGTTTGAGGGGCTGCATTAGTTTGAGGGGCTGCATTAGTTTGAGGGGTTGCCTTAGATAGAGTTCTGCATTAGTTTGAGGGGCTGCCTTAGTTTGAAGGGCTGCCCTAATTTGAGCGGCAGCCTTAGTTTGAGGGGCTGCATTAGTTTGAGCGACTGTCGTAGTTTGAGGGGCTGCCTTAGTTTGAGCGGCTGCCTTAGTTTGAGCGGCTGCCTTAGTTTGAGAGTCTGCATTAGTTTGAGCAGCTGCCTTAGTTTGAGGGGCTGCCTTAGTTTGAGAGTCTGCCTTTGTTTGAGGGGCTGCATTATTTTGAGGGGCTGCCTCAGTTTGAGGGGCTGCCTTAGTTTGAGGGGTTAGCTTAGTTTGAGGGGCTACCTTAGATTGAGTGGCTGCATTAGTTTGAGAGTCTGCCTTAGTTTGAGGGGATGCCTTCTTTTGAGGGGCTGCCGTAGTTTGAGGGGCTGCCTTAGTTTGAGGGGTTGCATTTGTTTGAGGGGTTGCATTAGAATGAGGGGCTGCCTTAGATTGAGGGGCTGCATTAGTTTGAGGGAGTGCCTTAGTTTGAGAGGCTGCCTTACTTTGAGGGGCTGCCTTAGTTTGAGCGGCTGCCTTAATTTGAGAGGCTGCCTTAGTTTGAGCGGCTGGCTGAGTTTGAGTGGCTGCCTCAGTTTGAGAGTGTGCATTAGTTTGAGCGGCTGCCTTAGTTAGAGGGGCTGCCTTAGTTTGAGAGTCTTCCTTAGTTTGAGCGGCTGCCTTAGTTTGAGGGTCTGCCTTACTTTTAGAGGCTTCCTTAGTTTGAGGGGCTGCCTTAATTTGAGCGGCTGCATTAGTTTGAGGGGCTGCCTTTGGTTGAGGCGCTCCCTTAGTTTGAGAGTCTGCCTTAGTTTGGGAGTCTGCCTTAGTTTCAGCGGCTGCCTTAGTTTGAGGGTCTGCCTTACTTTTTGAGGCTGCCTTAGTTTGAGGGGCTGCCTTAATTTGAGCGGCTGCATTAGTTTGAGGGGCTTCCTTTGGTTGAGGCGCTCCCTTAGTTTGAGGGTCTGCCTTACTTTGACAGGCTGCCTTAGTTTGAGCGGCTGCGTTAGTTTGAGAGGCTGCCTGAGTTTGAGGGGCTGCCTTAGTTTGAGCGGCTGCATTAGTTTGAGAGTCTGCCTTTGATTGAGTGGCTGCATTACTTTGAGGGGCTGACTTAGTTTGAGGGGCTGACGTAGTTTGAGGGGCTGCATTTGTATGATGGGCTGCCTTAGATTGAGGGGCTGCATTAGTTTGAGGGGCTGCCTTAGTTTGAGGGCCTGCCTTAGTTTGAGGGGCTGCCTCAGATTGAGGGGCTGTATTAGTTTGAGCGGCTGCCTTAGTTTGAGCGGCTGCCTTAATTTGAGAGGCTGCCTGAGTTTGAGCGGCTGCCTTAGTTTGAGCGGCTGCCTTAGTTTGAGCGGCTGCCTTAGTTTGACAGTCTGCATTAGTTTGAGCGGCTGCCTTAGTTTGAGGGGCTGCCTTAGTTTGAGATTCTGCCTTAGTTTGAGCGGCTGCCTTAGTTTGAGGGTCTGCCTTACTTTTAGAGGCTGCCTTAGTTTGAGGGGCTGCCTTAATTTGAGCGGCTGCATTAGTTTGAGGGGCTGCCTTTGGTTGAGGCGCTGCATTAGTTTGAGAGTCTGCCTTTGATTGAGTGGCTGCATTAGTTTGAGGGGCTGCATTAGATTGAGGGTCTGCATTAGTTTGAGGGTCTGCATTATTTTGAGGGGCTGCCTCAGTTTGAGGGGCTGCCTGAGTTTGAGGGGTTAGCTTAGTTTGAGGGGCTGCCTTAGATTGAGTGGCTGCATTAGTTTGAGAGTCTGCCTTAGTTTGAGGGGATGCCTTAGTTTGAGGGGTTGGTTTAGTTAGAGGGGCTGCCTTAGTTTGAGGGGCTGCATTAGTTTGAGGGGTTGCATTAGAATGAGGGGCTGCCTCAGATTGAGGGGCTGCATTAGTTTGAGGGAGTGCCTTAGTTTGAGAGGCTGCCTTACTTTGAGGGGCTGCCTTAGTTTGAGCGGCTGCCTTAATTTGAGAGGCTGCCTTAGTTTGAGCGTCTGGCTTAGTTTGAGCGGCTGCCTCAGTTTGAGAGTGTGCATTAGTTTGAGCGACTGCCTTAGTTTGAGGGGCTGCCTTAGTTTGAGAGTGTTCCTTAGTTTGAGCGGCTGCCTTAGTTTGAGGGTCTGCCTTATGTTTAGAGGCTTCCTTAGTTTGAGGGGCTGCCTGAATTTGAGCGGCTGCCTTAGTTTCAGCGGCAGCCTTAGTTTGAGAGGCTGCCTTAGTTTGATTGTCTGCCTTACTTTTAGAGGCTTCCTTAGTTTGAGGGGCTGCCTTAATTTGAGCGGATGCATTAGTTTGAGGGGCTGCCTTTGGTTGAGGCGCTCCCTTAGTTTGAGAGTCTGCCTTAGTTTGAGAGTATGCCTTAGTTTGAGCGGCTGCCTTAGTTTGAGGGTCTGCCTTACCTTTTGAGGCTGCCTCAGCTTGAGGGGCTGCCTTAATTTGAGCGGCTGCATTAGTTTGAGGTGCTGCCTTTGGTTGAGGCGCTCCCTTAGTTTGAGGGTCTGCCTTACTTTGACAGGCTGCCTTAGTTTCAGCGGCTGCGTTAGTTTGAGAGGCTGCCTGAGTTTGAGGGGCTGCCTTAGTTTGAGCGGCTGCATTAGTTTGAGAGTCTGCCTTTGATTGAGTGGCTGCATTAGTTTGAGGGGCTGACTTAATTTGAGGGGCTGACGTAGTTTGAGGGGCTGCATTTGTTTGATGGGCTGCCTTAGATTGAGGGGCTGCATTAGTTTGAGGGGCTGCCTTAGTTTGAGGGGCTGCCTTAGATTGAGGGGCTGCATTAGTTTGAGCGGCTGCCTTAGTTTGAGGGGCTGCCTTAGTTTGAGGGGCTGCCTCAGATTGAGCGGCGACAGTTTGAGAGGCTGCCTTAGTTTGAGAGTCTGCCTTAGTTTGAGTGGCTGCCTTAGTTTGAGTGGCTGCCTTAGTTTGAGCGTTTGCCTCAGTTTGAGAGTCTGCCTTAGTTTGAGCGGCAGCCTTAGTTTGACAGGCTGCCATAGTTTCAGCGGCTGCCTTAGTTTGAGAGGCTGCCTGAGTTTGAGGGGCTGCCTTAGTTTGAGCGGCTGCATGAGTTTGAGGGGCTGCCTTTGGTTGAGGCGCTCCCTTAGTTTGTAGGGCTGCCTGACTTTAAGGGGCAGCGTCAGTTTGAGAGTCTGCCTTAGTTTGAGGGGCTGCCTTAGTTTGAGGGGTTGGCTTAGTTTGAGGTGCTGCTTTTGATTGAGTGGCTGCATTAGTTTGAGGGGCTGCCTTAGATTGAGGGGCTGCATTAGTTTGAGGGGCTGCATTAGTTTGAGGGGCTGCATTAGTTTGAGGGGGTGCATTAGTTTGAGGGTCTGCCTTAGATTGAGGGGCTGCATTAGGTTGAGGGGCTGCATTAGTTTGAGGGGCTGCATTAGTTTGAGGGGCTGCCTTATTTTGAGGGGCTGCCTTAGATAGAGTTCAGCATTAGTTTGAGGGGCTGCATTAGTTTAAGGGGCAGCCTTAGTTTGAGAGGCTGCCTAAGTTTGAGGGGCTGCCTTCGTTTGACAGTCTGCCATAGTTTGAGGGGCTGCCTTAATTTGAGCGGCTGCCTTAGTTTGAGGGGCTGCATTAGTTTGAGCGACTGTCTTAGTTTGAGGCGCTGCCTTAGCTTGAGCGGCTGCCTTAGATTGAGAGGCAGCCTGAGTTTGAGGGGCTGCTTTAGACTGAGGGGCTGCATTAGTTTGAGCGGCTGTCTCTGTTTGAGGGGCTGCCTTAGTTTGAGCGGCTGCCTGAGTTTGAGGGGCTGCCTTAGTTTGAGCGGCTGCCTTAGTTTGAGGGGCTGCCTTAGTTTGAGCGGCTGCCTTGGTTTGAGGGGCTGCATTAGTTTGAGGGGCTGTCTCAGTTTAAGGGGCTGCCTTAGATTGAGGGGCTGCATTAGTTTGAGAGTCTGCCTTAGTTTGAGGGGATGCCTCAGTTTGAGGGGTTGGCTTTGTTTGAGGGGCTGCCTTAGATTGAGTGGCTGCATTAGTTTGAGAGTCTGCTTTAGTTTGATGGGATGCCTCAGTTTGATGGGTTGGCTTAGTTTGAGGGGCTGCCTTAGTTTGAGGGGCTGCCTTAGTTTGAGGGGCTGCATTAGTTTGAGGGGCTGCCTTAGATTGAGGGGCGCAATTAGTTTGAGGGGGTGCCTTAGATTGAAGGGTTGCATTAGTTTGAGGGCGTGCCTTAGTTTGAGAGGCTGCCTTATTTTGAGGGGCTGCCTTAGTTTGAGCGGCTGCCTTAATTTGAGAGGCTGTCTTAGTTTGAGCGGCTGCCTTAGTTTGAGCGGCTGCCTTAGTTTGAGAGTCTGCCTTAGTTTGAGCGGCTGCCTTAGTTTGAGGGGATGCCTTAGTTTGACAGTCTGCCTTATTTTGAGCGGCTGCCTAAGTTTGAGGGTCTGCCTTACTTTTTGAGGCTGCCTTAGTTTGACAGGCTGCCTTCGTTTGACAGGCTGCCTTAGCTTGACAGGCTGCCTTAGTTTGAGGGGCTGCCATAATTTGAGCGGCTGCATTAGTTTGAGGGGCTGACTTTGGTTGAGGCGCTCCCTTAGTTTGCGCGGCTGCATTAGTTTGAGGGGTAGGCTTAGTTTGAGGGGCTGCCTTTGATTGAGTGGCTGCATTAGTTTGAGAGTCTGCCTTTGATTGAGTGGCTGCATTAGTTTGAGGGGCGGACTTAGTTTGAGGGGCTGACTTAGTTTGAGGGGCTGCATTTGTTTGAGGGGCTGCCTTAGATTGAGGGCCTGCATTAGTTTGAGGGGCTGCCTTAGTTTGAGAGGCTTCCTTAAATTGAGGGGCTGCTTTAGTTTGAGATGCTGCCTTAGTTTGAGAGTCTGCCTTAGTTTGAGCGGCTGCCTTAGTTTGAGGTTCTGCCTTTGTTTGAGAGGCTGCCTTAGTTTGAGCGGCTGCCTTAGTTTGAGGGTCTGCCTTACTTTGAGAGGCTGCCTTAGTTTGAGGGGCTTCCTTTGGTTGAGGCGCTCCCTTAGTTTGAGGGTCTGCCTTACTTTGACAGGCTGCCTTAGTTTGAGCGGCTGCGTTAGTTTGAGAGGCTGCCTGAGTTTGAGGGGCTGCCTTAGTTTGAGCGGCTGCATTAGTTTGAGAGTCTGCCTTTGATTGAGTGGCTGCATTACTTTGAGGGGCTGACTTAGTTTGAGGGGCTGACGTAGTTTGAGGGGCTGCATTTGTATGATGGGCTGCCTTAGATTGAGGGGCTGCATTAGTTTGAGGGGCTGCCTTAGTTTGAGGGCCTGGCTTAGTTTGAGGGGCTGCCTCAGATTGAGGGGCTGTATTAGTTTGAGCGGCTGCCTTAGTTTGAGCGGCTGCCTTAATTTGAGAGGCTGCCTGAGTTTGAGCGGCTGCCTTAGTTTGAGCGGCTGCCTTAGTTTGAGCGGCTGCCTTAGTTTGAGCGGCTGCCTTAGTTTGAGAGTCTGCATTAGTTTGAGCGGCTGCCTTAGTTTGAAGGGGCTGCCTTAGTTTGAGATTCTGCCTTAGTTTGAGCGGCTGCCTTAGTTTGAGGGTCTGCCTTACTTTTAGAGGCTGCCTTAGTTTGAGGGGCTGCCTTAATTTGAGCGGCTGCATTAGTTTGAGGGGCTGCCTTTGGTTGAGGCGCTGCATTAGTTTGAGAGTCTGCCTTTGATTGAGTGGCTGCATTAGTTTGAGGGGCTGCATTAGATTGAGGGTCTGCATTAGTTTGAGGGTCTGCATTATTTTGAGGGGCTGCCTCAGTTTGAGGGGCTGCCTTAGTTTGAGGGGTTAGCTTAGTTTGAGGGGCTGCCTTAGATTGAGTGGCTGCATTAGTTTGAGAGTCTGCCTTAGTTTGAGGGGATGCCTTAGTTTGAGGGGTTGGTTTAGTTAGAGGGGCTGCCTTAGTTTGAGGGGCTGCATTAGTTTGAGGGGTTGCATTAGAATGAGGGGCTGCCTCAGATTGAGGGGCTGCATTAGTTTGAGGGAGTGCCTTAGTTTGAGAGGCTGCCTTACTTTGAGGGGCTGCCTTAGTTTGAGCGGCTGCCTTAATTTGAGAGGCTGCCTTAGTTTGAGCGTCTGGCTTAGTTTGAGCGGCTGCCTCAGTTTGAGAGTGTGCATTAGTTTGAGCGACTGCCTTAGTTTGAGGGGCTGCCTTAGTTTGAGAGTCTTCCTTAGTTTGAGCGGCTGCCTTAGTTTGAGGGTCTGCCTTACGTTTAGAGGCTTCCTTAGTTTGAGGGGCTGCCTGAATTTGAGCGGCTGCCTTAGTTTCAGCGGCAGCCTTAGTTTGAGAGGCTGCCTTAGTTTGATTGTCTGCCTTACTTTTAGAGGCTTCCTTAGTTTGAGGGGCTGCCTTAATTTGAGCGGATGCATTAGTTTGAGGGGCTGCCTTTGGTTGAGGCGCTCCCTTAGTTTGAGAGTCTGCCTTAGTTTGAGAGTATGCCTTAGTTTGAGGGTCTGCCTTACCTTTTGAGGCTGCCTCAGCTTGAGGGGCTGCCTTAATTTGAGCGGCTGCATTAGTTTGAGGTGCTGCCTTTGGTTGAGGCGCTCCCTTAGTTTGAGGGTCTGCCTTACTTTGACAGGCTGCCTTAGTTTCAGCGGCTGCGTTAGTTTGAGAGGCTGCCTGAGTTTGAGGGGCTGCCTTAGTTTGAGCGGCTGCATTAGTTTGAGAGTCTGCCTTTGATTGAGTGGCTGCATTAGTTTGAGGGGCTGACTTAATTTGGGGGGCTGACGTAGTTTGAGGGGCTGCATTTGTTTGATGGGCTGCCTTAGATTGAGGGGCTGCATTAGTTTGAGGGGCTGCCTTAGTTTGAGGGGCTGCCTTAGTTTGAGGGGCTGCATTAGTTTGAGCGGCTGCCTTAGTTTGAGGGGCTGCCTTAGTTTGAGGGGCTGCCTCAGATTGAGCGGCTGACAGTTTGAGAGGCTGCCTTAGTTTGAGAGTCTGCCTTAGTTTGAGTGGCTGCCTTAGTTTGAGTGGCTGCCTTAGTTTGAGCGTTTGCCTCAGTTTGAGAGTCTGCCTTAGTTTGAGCGGCTGCCTTAGTTTGACAGGCTGCCATAGTTTCAGCGGCTGCCTTAGTTTGAGAGGCTGCCTGAGTTTGAGGGGCTGCCTTAGTTTGAGCGGCTGCATGAGTTTGAGGGGCTGCCTTTGGTTGAGGCGCTCCCTTAGTTTGTAGGGCTGCCTGACTTTAAGGGGCAGCGTCAGTTTGAGAGTCTGCCTTAGTTTGAGGGGCTGCCTTAGTTTGAGGGGTTGGCTTAGTTTGAGGGGCTGCATTAGTTTGAGGGGCTGCATTAGTTTGAGGGGGTGCATTAGTTTGAGGGTCTGCCTTAGGTTGAGGGGCTGCATTAGGTTGAGGGGCTGCATTAGTTTGAGGGGCTGCATTAGTTTGAGGGGCTGCCTTATTTTGAGGGGCTGCCTTAGATAGAGTTCTGCATTAGTTTGAGGGGCTGCATTAGTTTAAGGGGCAGCCTTAGTTTGAGAGGCTGCCTAAGTTTGAGGGGCTGCCTTCGTTTGACAGTCTGCCATAGTTTGAGGGGCTGCCTTAATTTGAGCGGCTGCCTTAGTTTGAGGGGCTGCATTAGTTTGAGCGACTGTCTTAGTTTGAGGGGCTGCCTTAGCTTGAGCGGCTGCCTTAGATTGAGAGGCAGCCTGAGTTTGAGGGGCTGCTTTAGACTGAGGGGCTGCATTAGTTTGAGCGGCTGTCTCTGTTTGAGGGGCTGCCTTAGTTTGAGCGGCTGCCTGAGTTTGAGGGGCTGCCTTAGTTTGAGCGGCTGCCTTAGTTTGAGGGGCTGCCTTAGTTTGAGGGGCTGCCTTGGTTTGAGGGGCTGCATTAGTTTGAGGGGCTGTCTCAGTTTAAGGGGCTGCCTTAGATTGAGGGGCTGCATTAGTTTGAGAGTCTGCCTTAGTTTGAGGGGATGCCTCAGTTTGAGGGGTTGGCTTTGTTTGAGGGGCTGCCTTAGATTGAGTGGCTGCATTAGTTTGAGAGTCTGCCTTAGTTTGATGGGATGCCTCAGTTTGATGGGTTGGCTTAGTTTGAGGGGCTGCCTTAGTTTGAGGGGCTGCCTTAGTTTGAGGGGCTGCATTAGTTTGAGGGGCTGCCTTAGATTGAGGGGCGCAATTAGTTTGAGGGGGTGCCTTAGATTGAAGGGCTGCATTAGTTTGAGGGCGTGCCTTAGTTTGAGAGGCTGCCTTAGTTTGAGGGGCTGCCTTAGTTTGAGCGGCTGCCTTAATTTGAGAGGCTGTCTTAGTTTGAGCGGCTGCCTTAGTTTGAGCGGTTGCCTTAGTTTGAGAGTCTGCCTTAAGTTGAGCGGCTGCCTTAGTTTGAGGGGATGCCTTAGTTTGACAGTCTGCCTTATTTTGAGCGGCTGCCTAAGTTTGAGGGTCTGCCTTACTTTTTGAGGCTGCCATAGTTTGACAGGCTGCCTTCGTTTGACAGGCTGCCTTAGCTTGACAGGCTGCCTTAGTTTGAGGGGCTGCCATAATTTGAGCGGCTGCATTAGTTTGAGGGGCTGACTTTGGTTGAGGCGCTCCCTTAGTTTGAGCGGCTGCATTAGTTTGAGGGGTAGGCTTAGTTTGAGGGGCTGCCTTTGATTGAGTGGCTGCATTAGTTTGAGAGTCTGCCTTTGATTGAGTGGCTGCATTAGTTTGAGGGGCGGACTTAGTTTGAGGGTCTGACTTAGTTTGAGGGGCTGCATTTGTTTGAGGGGCTGCCTTAGATTGAGGGCCTGCATTTGTTTGAGGGGCTGCCTTAGTTTGAGAGGCTTCCTTAAATTGAGGGGCTGCTTTAGTTTGAGATGCTGCCTTAGTTTGAGAGTCTGCCTTAGTTTGAGCGGCTGCCTTAGTTTGAGGTTCTGCCTTTGTTTGAGAGGCTGCCTTAGTTTGAGCGGCTGCCTTAGTTTGAGGGTCTGCCTTACTTTGAGAGGCTGCCTTAGTTTGACAGGCTGCTTTAGTTTGAGCGGCTGCCTTAGATTGAGAGGCTGCCTGTGTTTGAGGGGCTGCCTTAGTTGGAGCAGCTGCATTAGTTTGAGTGGCTGCCTTTGGTTGAGGCGCTCCCTTAGTTTGAGGGTCTGCTTTACTTTGAGAGGCTGCCGTGGTTTGACAGTCTGCCTTAGTTTTAGGGGCTGCCTTAGTTTGAGAGTATGCCTGAGTTTGAGGGGCTGCCTTACTTTGAGGGGCTGCCTTAGTTTGAGCGGCTGCCTTAATTTCAGAGGCTGCCTTCGTTTGAGCGGCTGCCTTCGTTTGAGCGGCTGCCTTAGTTTGAGCGGCTGCCTTAGTTTGAGAGTCTGCCTTAGTTTGAGCGGCTGCCTTAGTTTGAGGGTCTGCCTTACTTTTAGAGGCTGCCTTAGTTTGAGGGGCTGCCTTAATTTGAGCGGCTGTATTAGTTTGAGAGTCTGGCTTTGATTGAGTGGCTGCATTAGTTTGAGGGGCTGCCTTAGTTTGAGGGCCTGCCTTAGTTTGATGGGCTGCCTTAGATTGAGGGGCTGCATTAGTTTGAGGGGCTGCCTTAGTTTGAGGGCCTGCCTTAGTTTGAGGGGCTGCCTCAGATTGAGGGGCTGTATTAGTTTGAGCGGCTGCCTTAGTTTGAGCGGCTGCCTTAATTTGAGAGGCTGCCTGAGTTTGAGCGGCTGCCTTAGTTTGAGCGGCTGCCTTAGTTTGAGCGGCTGCCTTAGTTTGAGAGTCTGCATTAGTTTGAGCGGCTGCCTTAGTTTGAGGGGCTGCCTTAGTTTGAGATTCTGCCTTAGTTTGAGCGGCTGCCTTAGTTTGAGGGTCTGCCTTACTTTTAGAGGCTGCCTTAGTTTGAGGGGCTGCCTTAATTTGAGTGGCTGCATTAGTTTGAGGGGCTGCCTTTGGTTGAGGCGCTGCATTAGTTTGAGAGTCTGCCTTTGATTGAGTGGCTGCATTAGTTTGAGGGGCTGCATTAGATTGAGGGTCTGCATTAGTTTGAGGGTCTGCATTATTTTGAGGGGCTGCCTCAGTTTGAGGGGCTGCCTTAGTTTGAGGGGTTAGCTTAGTTTGAGGGGCTGCCTTAGATTGAGTGGCTGCATTAGTTTGAGAGTCTGCCTTAGTTTGAGGGGATGCCTTAGTTTGAGGGGTTGGTTTAGTTAGAGGGGCTGCCTTAGTTTGAGGGGCTGCATTAGTTTGAGGGGTTGCATTAGAATGAGGGGCTGCCTCAGATTGAGGGGCTGCATTAGTTTGAGGGAGTGCCTTAGTTTGAGAGGCTGCCTTACTTTGAGGGGCTGCCTTAGTTTGAGCGGCTGCCTTAATTTGAGAGGCTGCCTTAGTTTGAGCGTCTGGCTTAGTTTGAGCGGCTGCCTCAGTTTGAGAGTGTGCATTAGTTTGAGCGACTGCCTTAGTTTGAGGGGCTGCCTTAGTTTGAGAGTCTTCCTTAGTTTGAGCGGCTGCCTTAGTTTGAGGGTCTGCCTTACGTTTAGAGGCTTCCTTAGTTTGAGGGGCTGCCTGAATTTGAGCGGCTGCCTTAGTTTCAGCGGCAGCCTTAGTTTGAGAGGCTGCCTTAGTTTGATTGTCTGCCTTACTTTTAAAGGCTTCCTTAGTTTGAGGGGCTGCCTTAATTTGAGCGGATGCATTAGTTTGAGGGGCTGCCTTTGGTTGAGGCGCTCCCTTAGTTTGAGAGTCTGCCTTAGTTTGAGAGTATGCCTTAGTTTGAGCGGCTGCCTTAGTTTGAGGGTCTGCCTTACCTTTTGAGGCTGCCTCAGCTTGAGGGGCTGCCTTAATTTGAGCGGCTGCATTAGTTTGAGGTGCTGCCTTTGGTTGAGGCGCTCCCTTAGTTTGAGGGTCTGCCTTACTTTGACAGGCTGCCTTAGTTTCAGCGGCTGCGTTAGTTTGAGAGGCTGCCTGAGTTTGAGGGGCTGCCTTAGTTTGAGCGGCTGCATTAGTTTGAGAGTCTGCCTTTGATTGAGTGGCTGCATTAGTTTGAGGGGCTGACTTAATTTGGGGGGCTGACGTAGTTTGAGGGGCTGCATTTGTTTGATGGGCTGCCTTAGATTGAGGGGCTGCATTAGTTTGAGGGGCTGCCTTAGTTTGAGGGGCTGCCTTAGTTTGAGGGGCTGCCTTAGATTGAGGGGCTGCATTAGTTTGAGCGGCTGCCTTAGTTTGAGGGGCTGCCTTAGTTTGAGGGGCTGCCTCAGATTGAGCGGCTGACAGTTTGAGAGGCTGCCTTAGTTTGAGAGTCTGCCTTAGTTTGAGTGGCTGCCTTAGTTTGAGTGGCTGCCTTAGTTTGAGCGTTTGCCTCAGTTTGAGAGTCTGCCTTAGTTTGAGCGGCTGCCTTAGTTTGACAGGCTGCCATAGTTTCAGCGGCTGCCTTAGTTTGAGAGGCTGCCTGAGTTTGAGGGGCTGCCTTAGTTTGAGCGGCTGCATGAGTTTGAGGGGCTGCCTTTGGTTGAGGCGCTCCCTTAGTTTGTAGGGCTGCCTGACTTTAAGGGGCAGCGTCAGTTTGAGAGTCTGCCTTAGTTTGAGGGGCTGCCTTAGTTTGAGGGGTTGGCTTAGTTTGAGGGGCTGCATTAGTTTGAGGGGCTGCATTAGTTTGAGGGGGTGCATTAGTTTGAGGGTCTGCCTTAGGTTGAGGGGCTGCATTAGGTTGAGGGGCTGCATTAGTTTGAGGGGCTGCATTAGTTTGAGGGGCTGCCTTATTTTGAGGGGCTGCCTTAGATAGAGTTCTGCATTAGTTTGAGGGGCTGCATTAGTTTAAGGGGCAGCCTTAGTTTGAGAGGCTGCCTAAGTTTGAGGGGCTGCCTTCGTTTGACAGTCTGCCATAGTTTGAGGGGCTGCCTTAATTTGAGCGGCTGCCTTAGTTTGAGGGGCTGCATTAGTTTGAGCGACTGTCTTAGTTTGAGGGGCTGCCTTAGCTTGAGCGGCTGCCTTAGATTGAGAGGCAGCCTGAGTTTGAGGGGCTGCTTTAGACTGAGGGGCTGCATTAGTTTGAGCGGCTGTCTCTGTTTGAGGGGCTGCCTTAGTTTGAGCGGCTGCCTGAGTTTGAGGGGCTGCCTTAGTTTGAGCGGCTGCCTTAGTTTGAGGGGCTGCCTTAGTTTGAGGGGCTGCCTTGGTTTGAGGGGCTGCATTAGTTTGAGGGGCTGTCTCAGTTTAAGGGGCTGCCTTAGATTGAGGGGCTGCATTAGTTTGAGAGTCTGCCTTAGTTTGAGGGGATGCCTCAGTTTGAGGGGTTGGCTTTGTTTGAGGGGCTGCCTTAGATTGAGTGGCTGCATTAGTTTGAGAGTCTGCCTTAGTTTGATGGGATGCCTCAGTTTGATGGGTTGGCTTAGTTTGAGGGGCTGCCTTAGTTTGAGGGGCTGCCTTAGTTTGAGGGGCTGCATTAGTTTGAGGGGCTGCCTTAGATTGAGGGGCGCAATTAGTTTGAGGGGGTGCCTTAGATTGAAGGGCTGCATTAGTTTGAGGGCGTGCCTTAGTTTGAGAGGCTGCCTTAGTTTGAGGGGCTGCCTTAGTTTGAGCGGCTGCCTTAATTTGAGAGGCTGTCTTAGTTTGAGCGGCTGCCTTAGTTTGAGCGGCTGCCTTAGTTTGAGAGTCTGCCTTAAGTTGAGCGGCTGCCTAAGTTTGAGGGTCTGCCTTACTTTTTGAGGCTGCCATAGTTTGACAGGCTGCCTTCGTTTGACAGGCTGCCTTAGCTTGACAGGCTGCCTTAGTTTGAGGGGCTGCCATAATTTGAGCGGCTGCATTAGTTTGAGGGGCTGACTTTGGTTGAGGCGCTCCCTTAGTTTGAGCGGCTGCATTAGTTTGAGGGGTAGGCTTAGTTTGAGGGGCTGCCTTTGATTGAGTGGCTGCATTAGTTTGAGAGTCTGCCTTTGATTGAGTGGCTGCATTAGTTTGAGGGGCGGACTTAGTTTGAGGGTCTGACTTAGTTTGAGGGGCTGCATTTGTTTGAGGGGCTGCCTTAGATTGAGGGCCTGCATTTGTTTGAGGGGCTGCCTTAGTTTGAGAGGCTTCCTTAAATTGAGGGGCTGCTTTAGTTTGAGATGCTGCCTTAGTTTGAGAGTCTGCCTTAGTTTGAGCGGCTGCCTTAGTTTGAGGTTCTGCCTTTGTTTGAGAGGCTGTCTTAGTTTGAGCGGCTGCCTTAGTTTGAGGGTCTGCCTTACTTTGAGAGGCTGCCTTAGTTTGACAGGCTGCTTTAGTTTGAGCGGCTGCCTTAGATTGAGAGGCTGCCTGTGTTTGAGGGGCTGCCTTAGTTGGAGCAGCTGCATTAGTTTGAGTGGCTGCCTTTGGTTGAGGCGCTCCCTTAGTTTGAGGGTCTGCTTTACTTTGAGAGGCTGCCGTGGTTTGACAGTCTGCCTTAGTTTTAGGGGCTGCCTTAGTTTGAGAGTATGCCTGAGTTTGAGGGGCTGCCTTACTTTGAGGGGCTGCCTTAGTTTGAGCGGCTGCCTTAATTTCAGAGGCTGCCTTCGTTTGAGCGGCTGCCTTCGTTTGAGCGGCTGCCTTAGTTTGAGCGGCTGCCTTAGTTTGAGAGTCTGCCTTAGTTTGAGCGGCTGCCTTAGTTTGAGGGTCTGCCTTACTTTTAGAGGCTGCCTTAGTTTGAGGGGCTGCCTTAATTTGAGCGGCTGCATTAGTTTGAGGGGCTGCCTTTGGTTGTGGCGCTCCCTTACTTTGTGGGTCTGCCTTACTTTGACAAGCTGCCTTAGTTTGAGCGGCTGCGTTAGTTTGAGAGGCTGCCTGGGTTTGAGGGGCTGCCTTAGTTTGAGCGGCTGTATTAGTTTGAGAGTCTGGCTTTGATTGAGTGGCTGCATTAGTTTGAGGGGCTGACTTAGTTTGAGGGGCTGACTTAGTTTGAGGGGCTGACGTAGTTTGAGGGGCTGCATTAGTTTGATGGGATGCTTTATTTTGAGCGGCTGCCTTAGTTGAGGGGCTGCCTTAGATTGAGGGGCTGCCTTAGTTTGAGGGGCTGCCTTAGTTTGAGGGGCTGCCTTAGTTTGAAGGGCTGCCTTAGTTTGAGGGGCTGCATTAGTTTGATGGGCTGCTTTATTTTGAGCGGCTGCCTTAGTTGAGGGGCTGCCTTAGATTGAGGGGCTGCATTAGTTTGAGCGGCTGCCTTAGTTTGAGGGGCTGCCTTAGTTTGAGGGGCTGCCTTAGATTGAGCGGCTGACTTAGTTTGAGAGGCTGCCTTAGTTTGAGAATCTGCCTTAGTTTGAGCGGCTGCCTTGGTTTGAGGGGTTGCCTTAGTTTGAGAGTCTGCCTTAGTTTGAGCGGCTGCCTTCGTTTGACAGGCTGCCTTAGTTTCAGCGGCTGCCTTAGTTTGAGAGGCTGCCTGAAATTGAGGGGCTGCCTTAGTTTGAGCGGCTGCATTAGTTTGAGGGACTGCCTTTGGTTGAGGCGCTCCCTTAGTTTGTAGGGATGCCTTACTTTAAGTGGCAGCGTCAGTTTGAGTGTCTGCCTTAGTTTGAGGGGCTGCCTTAGTTTGAGGGGCTGCCTTAGATTGAGTGGCTGCATTGGTTTGAGAGTCTGCCTTTCATTGAGTGGCTGCATTATTTTGAGGGGCTGCCTTAGATTGAGGGGCTGCATTAGTTTGAGTGGCAGCATTAGATTGAGGGGCTGCATTTGTTTGAGGGGCTGAATTAGTTTGAGGGGCTGCATTAGTTTGAGGGGCTGCATTAGTTTGAGGGGTTGCCTTAGATAGAGTTCTGCATTAGTTTGAGGGGCTGCCTTAGTTTGAAGGGCTGCCCTAATTTGAGCGGCAGCCTTAGTTTGAGGGGCTGCATTAGTTTGAGCGACTGTCGTAGTTTGAGGGGCTGCCTTAGTTTGAGCGGCTGCCTTAGTTTGAGCGGCTGCCTTAGTTTGAGAGTCTGCATTAGTTTGAGCAGCTGCCTTAGTTTGAGGGGCTGCCTTAGTTTGAGAGTCTGCCTTTGTTTGAGGGGCTGCATTATTTTGAGGGGCTGCCTCAGTTTGAGGGGCTGCCTTAGTTTGAGGGGTTAGCTTAGTTTGAGGGGCTGCCTTAGATTGAGTGGCTGCATTAGTTTGAGAGTCTGCCTTAGTTTGAGGGGATGCCTTCTTTTGAGGGGCTGCCGTAGTTTGAGGGGCTGCCTTAGTTTGAGGGGTTGCATTTGTTTGAGGGGTTGCATTAGAATGAGGGGCTGCCTTAGATTGAGGGGCTGCATTAGTTTGAGGGAGTGCCTTAGTTTGAGAGGCTGCCTTACTTTGAGGGGCTGCCTTAGTTTGAGCGGCTGCCTTAATTTGAGAGGCTGCCTTAGTTTGAGCGGATGGCTGAGTTTGAGTGGCTGCCTCAGTTTGAGAGTGTGCATTAGTTTGAGCGGCTGCCTTAGTTAGAGGGGCTGCCTTAGTTTGAGAGTCTTCCTTAGTTTGAGCGGCTGCCTTAGTTTGAGGGTCTGCCTTACTTTTAGAGGCTTCCTTAGTTTGAGGGGCTGCCTTAATTTGAGCGGCTGCATTAGTTTGAGGGGCTGCCTTTGGTTGAGGCGCTCCCTTAGTTTGAGAGTCTGCCTTAGTTTGGGAGTCTGCCTTAGTTTCAGCGGCTGCCTTAGTTTGAGGGTCTGCCTTACTTTTTGAGGCTGCCTTAGTTTGAGGGGCTGCCTTAATTTGAGCGGCTGCATTAGTTTGAGGGGCTTCCTTTGGTTGAGGCGCTCCCTTAGTTTGAGGGTCTGCCTTACTTTGACAGGCTGCCTTAGTTTGAGCGGCTGCGTTAGTTTGAGAGGCTGCCTGAGTTTGAGGGGCTGCCTTAGTTTGAGCGGCTGCATTAGTTTGAGAGTCTGCCTTTGATTGAGTGGCTGCATTACTTTGAGGGGCTGACTTAGTTTGAGGGGCTGACGTAGTTTGAGGGGCTGCATTTGTATGATGGGCTGCCTTAGATTGAGGGGCTGCATTAGTTTGAGGGGCTGCCTTAGTTTGAGGGCCTGCCTTAGTTTGAGGGGCTGCCTCAGATTGAGGGGCTGTATTAGTTTGAGCGGCTGCCTTAGTTTGAGCGGCTGCCTTAATTTGAGAGGCTGCCTGAGTTTGAGCGGCTGCCTTAGTTTGAGCGGCTGCCTTAGTTTGAGCGGCTGCCTTAGTTTGAGAGTCTGCATTAGTTTGAGCGGCTGCCTTAGTTTGAGGGGCTGCCTTAGTTTGAGATTCTGCCTTAGTTTGAGCGGCTGCCTTAGTTTGAGGGTCTGCCTTACTTTTAGAGGCTGCCTTAGTTTGAGGGGCTGCCTTAATTTGAGCGGCTGCATTAGTTTGAGGGGCTGCCTTTGGTTGAGGCGCTGCATTAGTTTGAGAGTCTGCCTTTGATTGAGTGGCTGCATTAGTTTGAGGGGCTGCATTAGATTGAGGGTCTGCATTAGTTTGAGGGTCTGCATTATTTTGAGGGGCTGCCTCAGTTTGAGGGGCTGCCTGAGTTTGAGGGGTTAGCTTAGTTTGAGGGGCTGCCTTAGATTGAGTGGCTGCATTAGTTTGAGAGTCTGCCTTAGTTTGAGGGGATGCCTTAGTTTGAGGGGTTGGTTTAGTTAGAGGGGCTGCCTTAGTTTGAGGGGCTGCATTAGCTTGAGGGGTTGCATTAGAATGAGGGGCTGCCTCAGATTGAGGGGCTGCATTAGTTTGAGGGAGTGCCTTAGTTTGAGAGGCTGCCTTACTTTGAGGGGCTGCCTTAGTTTGAGCGGCTGCCTTAATTTGAGAGGCTGCCTTAGTTTGAGCGTCTGGCTTAGTTTGAGCGGCTGCCTCAGTTTGAGAGTGTGCATTAGTTTGAGCGACTGCCTTAGTTTGAGGGGCTGCCTTAGTTTGAGAGTCTTCCTTAGTTTGAGCGGCTGCCTTAGTTTGAGGGTCTGCCTTATGTTTAGAGGCTTCCTTAGTTTGAGGGGCTGCCTGAATTTGAGCGGCTGCCTTAGTTTCAGCGGCAGCCTTAGTTTGAGAGGCTGCCTTAGTTTGATTGTCTGCCTTACTTTTAGAGGCTTCCTTAGTTTGAGGGGCTGCCTTAATTTGAGCGGATGCATTAGTTTGAGGGGCTGCCTTTGGTTGAGGCGCTCCCTTAGTTTGAGAGTCTGCCTTAGTTTGAGAGTATGCCTTAGTTTGAGCGGCTGCCTTAGTTTGAGGGTCTGCCTTACCTTTTGAGGCTGCCTCAGCTTGAGGGGCTGCCTTAATTTGAGCGGCTGCATTAGTTTGAGGTGCTGCCTTTGGTTGAGGCGCTCCCTTAGTTTGAGGGTCTGCCTTACTTTGACAGGCTGCCTTAGTTTCAGCGGCTGCGTTAGTTTGAGAGGCTGCCTGAGTTTGAGGGGCTGCCTTAGTTTGAGCGGCTGCATTAGTTTGAGAGTCTGCCTTTGATTGAGTGGCTGCATTAGTTTGAGGGGCTGACTTAATTTGAGGGGCTGACGTAGTTTGAGGGGCTGCATTTGTTTGATGGGCTGCCTTAGATTGAGGGGCTGCATTAGTTTGAGGGGCTGCCTTAGTTTGAGGGGCTGCCTTAGATTGAGGGGCTGCATTAGTTTGAGCGGCTGCCTTAGTTTGAGGGGCTGCCTTAGTTTGAGGGGCTGCCTCAGATTGAGCGGCTGACAGTTTGAGAGGCTGCCTTAGTTTGAGAGTCTGCCTTAGTTTGAGTGGCTGCCTTAGTTTGAGTGGCTGCCTTAGTTTGAGCGTTTGCCTCAGTTTGAGAGTCTGCCTTAGTTTGAGCGGCAGCCTTAGTTTGACAGGCTGCCCTAGTTTCAGCGGCTGCCTTAGTTTGAGAGGCTGCCTGAGTTTGAGGGGCTGCCTTAGTTTGAGCGGCTGCATGAGTTTGAGGGGCTGCCTTTGGTTGAGGCGCTCCCTTAGTTTGTAGGGCTGCCTGACTTTAAGGGGCAGCGTCAGTTTGAGAGTCTGCCTTAGTTTGAGGGGCTGCCTTAGTTTGAGGGGTTGGCTTAGTTTGAGGTGCTGCTTTTGATTGAGTGGCTGCATTAGTTTGAGGGGCTGCCTTAGATTGAGGGGCTGCATTAGTTTGAGGGGCTGCATTAGTTTGAGGGGCTGCATTAGTTTGAGGGGGTGCATTAGTTTGAGGGTCTGCCTTAGATTGAGGGGCTGCATTAGGTTGAGGGGCTGCATTAGTTTGAGGGGCTGCATTAGTTTGAGGGGCTGCCTTATTTTGAGGGGCTGCCTTAGATAGAGTTCTGCATTAGTTTGAGGGGCTGCATTAGTTTAAGGGGCAGCCTTAGTTTGAGAGGCTGCCTAAGTTTGAGGGGCTGCCTTCGTTTGACAGTCTGCCATAGTTTGAGGGGCTGCCTTAATTTGAGCGGCTGCCTTAGTTTGAGGGGCTGCATTAGTTTGAGCGACTGTCTTAGTTTGAGGGGCTGCCTTAGCTTGAGCGGCTGCCTTAGATTGAGAGGCAGCCTGAGTTTGAGGGGCTGCTTTAGACTGAGGGGCTGCATTAGTTTGAGCGGCTGTCTCTGTTTGAGGGGCTGCCTTAGTTTGAGCGGCTGCCTGAGTTTGAGGGGCTGCCTTAGTTTGAGCGGCTGCCTTAGTTTGAGGGGCTGCCTTAGTTTGAGGGGCTGCCTTGGTTTGAGGGGCTGCATTAGTTTGAGGGGCTGTCTCAGTTTAAGGGGCTGCCTTAGATTGAGGGGCTGCATTAGTTTGAGAGTCTGCCTTAGTTTGAGGGGATGCCTCAGTTTGAGGGGTTGGCTTTGTTTGAGGGGCTGCCTTAGATTGAGTGGCTGCATTAGTTTGAGAGTCTGCTTTAGTTTGATGGGATGCCTCAGTTTGATGGGTTGGCTTAGTTTGAGGGGCTGCCTTAGTTTGAGGGGCTGCCTTAGTTTGAGGGGCTGCATTAGTTTGAGGGGCTGCCTTAGATTGAGGGGCGCAATTAGTTTGAGGGGGTGCCTTAGATTGAAGGGCTGCATTAGTTTGAGGGCGTGCCTTAGTTTGAGAGGCTGCCTTATTTTGAGGGGCTGCCTTAGTTTGAGCGGCTGCCTTAATTTGAGAGGCTGTCTTAGTTTGAGCGGCTGCCTTAGTTTGAGCGGCTGCCTTAATTTGAGAGTCTGCCTTAGTTTGAGCGGCTGCCTTAGTTTGAGGGGATGCCTTAGTTTGACAGTCTGCCTTATTTTGAGCGGCTGCCTAAGTTTGAGGGTCTGCCTTACTTTTTGAGGCTGCCTTAGTTTGACAGGCTGCCTTCGTTTGACAGGCTGCCTTAGCTTGACAGGCTGCCTTAGTTTGAGGGGCTGCCATAATTTGAGCGGCTGCATTAGTTTGAGGGGCTGACTTTGGTTGAGGCGCTCCCTTAGTTTGCGCGGCTGCATTAGTTTGAGGGGTAGGCTTAGTTTGAGGGGCTGCCTTTGATTGAGTGGCTGCATTAGTTTGAGAGTCTGCCTTTGATTGAGTGGCTGCATTAGTTTGAGGGGCGGACTTAGTTTGAGGGGCTGACTTAGTTTGAGGGGCTGCATTTGTTTGAGGGGCTGCCTTAGATTGAGGGCCTGCATTAGTTTGAGGGGCTGCCTTAGTTTGAGAGGCTTCCTTAAATTGAGGGGCTGCTTTAGTTTGAGATGCTGCCTTAGTTTGAGAGTCTGCCTTAGTTTGAGCGGCTGCCTTAGTTTGAGGTTCTGCCTTTGTTTGAGAGGCTGCCTTAGTTTGAGCGGCTGCCTTAGTTTGAGGGTCTGCCTTACTTTGAGAGGCTGCCTTAGTTTGACAGGCTGCTTTAGTTTGAGCGGCTGCCTTAGATTGAGAGGCTGCCTGTGTTTGAGGGGCTGCCTTAGTTGGAGCAGCTGCATTAGTTTGAGTGGCTGCCTTTGGTTGAGGCGCTCCCTTAGTTTGAGGGTCTGCTTTACTTTGAGAGGCTGCCGTGGTTTGACAGTCTGCCTTAGTTTTAGGGGCTGCCTTAGTTTGAGAGTATGCCTGAGTTTGAGGGGCTGCCTTACTTTGAGGGGCTGCCTTAGTTTGAGCGGCTGCCTTAATTTCAGAGGCTGCCTTCGTTTGTGCGGCTGCCTTCGTTTGAGCGGCTGCCTTAGTTTGAGCGGCTGCCTTAGTTTGAGAGTCTGCCTTAGTTTGAGCGGCTGCCTTAGTTTGAGGGTCTGCCTTACTTTTAGAGGCTGCCTTAGTTTGAGGGGCTGCCTTAATTTGAGCGGCTGCATTAGTTTGAGGGGCTGCCTTTGGTTGTGGCGCTCCCTTACTTTGTGGGTCTGCCTTACTTTGACAAGCTGCCTTAGTTTGAGCGGCTGCGTTAGTTTGAGAGGCTGCCTGGGTTTGAGGGGCTGCCTTAGTTTGAGCGGCTGCATTAGTTTGAGAGTCTGGCTTTGATTGACTGGCTGCATTAGTTTGAGGGGCTGACTTAGTTTGAGGGGCTGACGTAGTTTGAGGGGCTGCATTAGTTTGATGGGATGCTTTATTTTGAGCGGCTGCCTTAGTTGAGGGGCTGCCTTAGATTGAGGGGCTGCCTTAGTTTGAGGGGCTGCCTTAGTTTGAGGGGCTGCCTTAGTTTGAGGGGCTGCCTTAGTTTGAAGGGCTGCCTTAGTTTGAGGGGCTGCATTAGTTTGATGGGCTGCTTTATTTTGAGCGGCTGCCTTGATTGAGGGGCTGCATTAGTTTGAGCGGCTGCCTTAGTTTGAGGGGCTGCATTAGTTTGATGGGCTGCTTTATTTTGAGCGGCTGCCTTGATTGAGGGGCTGCATTAGTTTGAGCGGCTGCCTTAGTTTGAGGGGCTGCCTTAGTTTGAGGGGCTGCCTTAGATTGAGCGGCTGACTTAGTTTGAGAGGCTGCCTTAGTTTGAGAATCTGCCTTAGTTTGAGCGGCTGCCTTGGTTTGAGGGGTTGCCTTAGTTTGAGAGTCTGCCTTAGTTTGAGCGGCTGCCTTCGTTTGACAGGCTGCCTTAGTTTCAGCGGCTGCCTTAGTTTGAGAGGCTGCCTGAAATTGAGGGGCTGCCTTAGTTTGAGCGGCTGCATTAGTTTGAGGGGCTGCCTTTGGTTGAGGCGCTCCCTTAGTTTGTAGGGATGCCTTACTTTAAGTGGCAGCGTCAGTTTGAGTGTCTGCCTTAGTTTGAGGGGCTGCCTTAGTTTGAGGGGCTGCCTTAGATTGAGTGGCTGCATTGGTTTGAGAGTCTGCCTTTCATTGAGTGGCTGCATTATTTTGAGGGGCTGCCTTAGATTGAGGGGCTGCATTAGTTTGAGTGGCAGCATTAGATTGAGGGGCTGCATTAGTTTGAGGGGCTGCATTAGTTTGAGGGGCTGCATTAGTTTGAGGGGTTGCCTTAGATAGAGTTCTGCATTAGTTTGAGGGGCTGCCTTAGTTTGAAGGGCTGCCCTAATTTGAGCGGCAGCCTTAGTTTGAGGGGCTGCATTAGTTTGAGGGGCTGCATTAGTTTGAGCGACTGTCGTAGTTTGAGGGGCTGCCTTAGTTTGAGCGGCTGCCTTAGATTGAGAGGCTGCCTGAGTTTGAGGGGCTGCTTTAGACTGAGGGGCTGCATTAGTTTGAGCGGCTGTCTCAGTTTGAGGGGCTGCCTTAGTTTGAGCGGCTGCCTGAGTTTGAGGGGCTGCCTTAGTTTGAGCGGCTGCCTTAGTTTGAGGGGCTGCCTTAGTTTGAGCGGCTGCCTTGGTTTGACGGGCTGCATTAGTTTGAGGGGCTGCCTTAGATTATGGGGCTGCCTTAGACTGAGGGGCTGCATTAGTTTGAGAGTCTGCCTTAGTTTGTGGGGATGCCTTAGTTTGATGGGTTGGCTTCGTTAGAGGGGCTGCCTTTGTTTGAGGGGCTGCCTTTGGTTGAGGCGCTCCCCTAGTTTGAGGGGCTGCCTTAGTTTGAGGGGCTGCCTTAGTTTGAGTGGTTGGCTGAGTTTGAGGGTCTGGCTTTGATTGAGTGGCTGCATTAGTTTGAGAGCTTGCCTTTGATTGAGTGGCTGCATTATTTTGAGGGGCTGCATTAGATTGAGGGACTGCATTTGTTTGAGGGGCTGCATTATTATGAGGGGCTGCCTTAGATTGAGGGGCTGCATTAGTTTGAGAGTCTGCCTTAGTTTGAGGGGATTCCTTAGTTCGAGGGGTTGGCTTAGTTAGAAGTGCTGCCTTAGTTTGTGGGGCTGCATTAGTTTGAGGGGTTGCATTAGAATGAGGGGCTGCCTTAGATTGAGGGGCTGCATTAGTTTGAGGGAGTGCCTTAGTTTGTGGGGCTGCCTTACTTTGAGGGGCTGTCTTAGTTTGAGCGGCTGCCTTAATTTGAGAGGCTGCCTGAGTTTGAGCGGCTGCCTTAGTTTGAGCGGCTGCCTTAGTTTGAGAGTCTGCATTAGTTTGAGAGTCTGCCTTTGATTGAGTGGCTGCATTAGTTTGAGGGGCTGACTTAGTTTGAGGGGCTGACGTAGTTTGAGGGGCTGCATTTGTATGATGGGCTGCCTTAGATTGAGGGGCTGCATTAGTTTGAGGGGCTGCCTTAGTTTGAGGGCCTGCCTTAGTTTGAGGGGCTGCCTCAGATTGAGGGGCTGTATTAGTTTGAGCGGCTGCCTTAGTTTGAGCGGCTGCCTTAATTTGAGAGGCTGCCTGAGTTTGAGCGGCTGCCTTAGTTTCAGAGTCTGCATTAGTTTGAGCGGCTGCCTTAGTTTGAGGGGCTGCCTTAGTTTGAGAGTCTGCCTTAGTTTGAGCGGCTGCCTGAGTTTGAGGGTCTGCCTTACTCTTAGAGGCTGCCTTAGTTTGAGGGGCTGCCTTAATTTGAGCGGCTGCATTAGTTTGAGGGGCTGCCTTTGGTTGAGTGGCTGCATTACTTTGAGGGGCTGCATTAGATTGAGGGTCTGCATTAGTTTGAGGGGCTGCATTATTTTGAGGGGCTGCCTCAGTTTGAGGGGCTGCCTTAGTTTGAGGGGTTAGCTTAGTTTGAGGGGCTGCCTTAGATTGAGTGGCTGCATTACTTTGAGAGTCTGCCTTAGTTTGAGGGGATGCCTTAGTTTGAGGGGTTGGCTTAGTTAGAGGGGCTGCCTTAGTTTGAGGGGCTGCATTAGTTTGAGGGGTTGCATTAGAATGAGGGGCTGCCTTAGATTGAGGGGCTGCATTAGTTTGAGGGAGTGCCTTAGTTTGAGAGGCTGCATTACTTTGAGGGGCTGCATTAGATTGAGGGTCTGCATTAGTTTGAGGGGCTGCATTATTTTGAGGGGCTGCCTCAGTTTGAGGGGCTGCCTTAGTTTGAGGGGTTAGCTTAGTTTGAGGGGCTGCCTTAGATTGAGTGGCTGCATTACTTTGAGAGTCTGCCTTAGTTTGAGGGGATGCCTTAGTTTGAGGGGTTGGCTTAGTTAGAGGGGCTGCCTTAGTTTGAGGGGCTGCATTAGTTTGAGGGGTTGCATTAGAATGAGGGGCTGCCTTAGATTGAGGGGCTGCATTAGTTTGAGGGAGTGCCTTAGTTTGAGAGGCTGCCTTACTTTGAGGGGCTGCCTTAGTTTGAGCGGCTGCCTTAATTTGAGAGGCCCTTAGTTTGAGCGTCTGGCTTAGTTTGAGCGGCTGCCTCAGTTTGAGAGTGTGCATTAGTTTGAGCGGCTGCCTTAGTTTGAGGGGCTGCCTTAGTTTGAGAGTCTTCCTTAGTTTGAGCGGCTGCCTTAGTTTGAGGGTCTGCCTTACGTTTAGAGGCTTCCTTAGTTTGAGGGGCTGCCTTAATTTGAGCGGCTGCATTAGTTTGAGGGGCTGCCTTTGGTTGAGGCGCTCCCTTAGTTTGAGAGTCTGCCTCAGTTTGAGAGTCTGCCTTAGTTTGAGCGGCTGCCTTAGTTTGAGGGTCTGCCTTACTTTTTGAGGCTGCCTTAGCTTGAGGGGCTGCCTTAATTTAAGCGGCTGCATTAGTTTGAGGCGCTGCCTTTGGTTGAGGCGCTCCCTTACTTTGAGGGTCTGCCTTACTTTGACAGGCTGCCTTAGTTTCAGCGGCTGCGTTAGTTTGAGAGGCTGCCTGAGTTTGAGGGGCTGCCTGAAATTGAGGGGCTGCCTTAGTTTGAGCGGCTGCATTAGTTTGAGGGGCTGCCTTTGGTTGAGGCGCTCCCTTAGTTTGTAGGGATGCCTTACTTTAAGGGGCAGCGTCAGTTTGAGTGTCTGCCTTAGTTTGAGGGGCTGCCTTAGTTTGAGGGGCTGCCTTAGATTGAGTGGCTGCATTGGTTTGAGAGTCTGCCTTTCATTGAGTGGCTGCATTATTTTGAGGGGCTGCCTTAGATTGAGGGGCTGCATTAGTTTGAGTGGCAGCATTAGATTGAGGGGCTGCATTAGTTTGAGGGGCTGCATTAGTTTGAGGGGCTGCATTAGTTTGAGGGGTTGCCTTAGATAGAGTTCTGCATTAGTTTGAGGGGCTGCCTTAGTTTGAAGGGCTGCCCTAATTTGAGCGGCAGCCTTAGTTTGAGGGGCTGCATTAGTTTGAGCGGCTGCCTTAGATTGAGAGGCTGCCTGAGTTTGAGGGGCTGCTTTAGACTGAGGGGCTGCATTAGTTTGAGCGGCTGTCTCAGTTTGAGGGGCTGCCTTAGTTTGAGCGGCTGCCTGAGTTTGAGGGGCTGCCTTAGTTTGAGCGGCTGCCTTGGTTTGACGGGCTGCATTAGTTTGAGGGGCTGTCTTAGATTATGGGGCTGCCTTAGATTGAGGGGCTGCATTAGTTTGAGAGTCTGCCTTAGTTTGTGGGGATGCCTTGGTTTGATGGGTTGGCTTCGTTAGAGGGGCTGCCTTAGTTTGAGGGGCTGCCTTTGGTTGAGGCGCTACCCTAGTTTGAGGGGCTGCCTTAGTTTGAGGGGCTGCCTTAGTTTGAGTGGTTGGCTGAGTTTGAGGGTCTGGCTTTGATTGAGTGGCTGCATTAGTTTGAGAGCTTGCCTTTGATTGAGTGGCTGCAATAGTTTTATGGGCTGCATTAGATTGAGGGACTGCATTTCTTTGAGAGGCTGCATTATTATGAGGGGCTGCCTTAGATTGAGGGGCTGCATTAGATTGAGAGTCTGCCTTAGTTTGAGGGGATTCCTTAGTTCGAGGGGTTGGCTTAGTTAGTAGTGCTGCCTTAGTTTGTGGGGCTGCATTATTTTGAGGGAGTGCCTTAGTTTTTGGGGCTGCCTTAGATTGAGTGGCTGCATTGGTTTGAGAGTCTGCCTTTCATTGAGTGGCTGCATTATTTTGAGGGGCTGCCTTAGATTGAGGGGCTGCATTAGTTTGAGTGGCAGCATTAGATTGAGGGGCTGCCTTAGATTGAGGGGCTGCATTAGTTTGAGGGAGTGCCTTAGTTTGTGGGGCTGCCTTACTTTGTGGGGCTGTCTTAGTTTGAGCGGCTGCCTTAATTTGAGAGGCTGCCTGAGTTTGAGCGGCTGCCTTAGTTTGAGCGGCTGCCTTAGTTTGAGAGTCTGCATTAGTTTGAGCGGCTGCCTTAGTTTGAGCGGCTGCGTTAGTTTGAGAGGCTGCCTGAGTTTGAGGGGCTGCCTTAGATTGAGGGGCTGCATTTGTTTGAGGGGCTGCCTTAGTTTGAGGGGCTGCCTTAGATTGAGGGGCTGCATTAGTTTGATGGGCTGCTTTAGTTTGAGCGGCTGCCTTAGTTGAGGGGTTGCCTTAGATTGAGGGGCTGCATTAGTTTGAGCGGCTGCCTTAGTTTGAGGGGCTGCATTAGTTTGAGCGGCTGCCTTAATTTGAGAAGCTGCCTGAGTTTGAGGGGCTGCCTTAGACTGAGGGGCTGCATTAGTTTGAGCGGCTGTCTCAGTTTGAGGGCCTGCCTGAGTTTGAGCGGCTGCCTAAGTTTGAGGGGCTGCCTTGGTTTGAGCGGATGCCTTAGTTTGAGCGGCTGCCATAGTTTGAGCGGCTGCCTTAGATTGAGGGGCTGCCTTGGTTTGAGGGGCTGCATTAGTTTGAGGGGCTGCCTTAGTTTAAGGGGCTGCCTTAGATTGAGGGGCTGCATTTGTTTGAGGGGCTGCAGTACTTTGAGTGGCTGCCTTAGTTTGAGGTGCTACCTTAGTTTGAGTGGTTGGCTTAGTTTGAGGGGCTGCCTTTGATTGAGTGGCTGCATTAATTTGAGAGTCTGCCTTCGTTTGCGGGGATGCCTTAGTTTGAGGTGTTGGCTTAGTTAGAGGGGCTGCCTTTGATTGAGTGGCTGCATTAGTTTGAGGGGCTGGCTTAGTTTAAGGGGCTGCCTTCGTTTGAGGGGCTGCATTAGTTTGAGGGGCTGCCTTGGAATGAGGGGCTGCCATAGATTGAGGGGCTGCATTCGTATGAGGGGGTGCCTTAGATTGAGGGTCTGCATTAGTTTGAGGGGCTGCCTTAGTTTGAGCGGCTGCCTTAGTTTGAGTGTCTGCATTAGTTTGAGTGGCTGCCTTAGTTTGAGGGGCTGCCTTAGTTTGAGCGGCTGCATTAGTTTGATGGGCTGCCTTTGGTTGAGAGGCTGCCTGAGTTTGAGGGGCTGCTTTAATTTGAGCGGCTGCATTAGTTTGAGGGGCTGCCTTTGGTTGAGGCGCTCCCTTAGTTTGAGTGTCTGCCTTACTATGAGAGGCTGCCTTAGTTTGACAGGCTGCCTTAGTTTGAGGGGCTGCCTTAGTTTGAGAGGCTGCCTGAGTTTGAGGACTGCCTTCGTTTCAGCGGCTGCATTAGTTTGAGGGGTAGGCTTAGTTTTAGGGGCTGCCTTACTTTAAGGGGCTGCATGAGTTTGAGAGTCTGCCTTAGTTTGAGGGGCTGCCATAGTTTGAAGGGTTGGCTTAGTTTGAGGCGCTGCCTTTGATTGAGTGGCTGCATTAGTTTGAGAGTCTGCCTTTGATTGAGTGGCTGCATTAGTTTGAGGGGCTGCATTAGATTGAGGGGCTGCATTAGTTTGAGGTGCTGCATTAGTTTGAGGGGCTGCATTAGTTTGAGGGGCTGCCCTAGTTTGAGGGGCTGCATTAGTTTGAGGGGCTGCCCTAGTTTGAGGGTCTGCCTTGGATTGAGTTCTGCATTAGTTTGAGAGTCTGCATTAGTTTGAGAGTCTGCCTTAGTTTGAGGGGCTGCCTTAGTTTGAGGGGCTGCCTTTGTTTGAGAGGCTGCTTTAGTTTGAGGGGCTGCCTTAGACTGGGTATGCATTAGTTTGATCGGCTCTCTCAGTTTGAGGCGCAGTTTAGATTGAGCGGCTGCATTCGTTTGAGGGGCTGCCTTTGGTTGAGGCGCTCACTTAGTTTGTTGGGCTGCCTTACTTTAAGGGGCAGCGTCAGTTTGAGAGTCTGCCTTAGTTTGAGGGGCTGCCTCAGTTTGAGAGGCTGCCTTAGTTTGAGCGGCTGCATTAGTTTGAGGTGCTGCCTTTGGTTGAGTGGCTACATTAGTTTGAGCGTCTGCCTTAGTTTGAGGGGCTGCCTTAGTTTGAGGGGCTGCCTTAGATTGAGGGGCTGCATTAGATTGAGTTCTGCATTAGTTTGAGGGGCTGCCTTAGTTTCAGAGGCTGCCTATGTTTGAGGGGCTGCATTAGTTTGAGCGGCAGTCTTATTTTGAGGGGCTACCTTAGTTTGAGGGGCTGCCTTAATTTGAGAGGCTGCCTTAGTTTGAGCGGCTGCCTTAGTTTGAGCGACTTCCTTAGTTTGAGGTGCTACCTTAGTTTGAGGGTCTGCCTTAATTTGAGAGACTGCCTTAGTTTGAGCGGCTGCCTTAGTTTGAGCGGCTGCTTTAGTTTGAGCGGCTGCCTTAGTTTGAGCGGCTGCCTTAGTTTGAGCGGCTGCCTTAGTTTGAGAATCTGCCTTAGTTTGAGCGGCTGCCTTAGTTTGAGCGGCTGCCTTAGTTTGAGCGGCTGCTTTAGTTTGAGCGGCTGCCTTAGTTTGAGCGGCTGCCTTAGTTTGAGAGGCTGCTTTAGTTTGAGCGGCTGCCTTAGTTTGAGAATCTGCCTTAGTTTGAGGGGCTGCCTTAGTTTGACCGGCTGCCTTAGTTTGAGGGGCTGCCTTTGGTTGAGGCGATCGCCTTAATTTGAGGGTCTGCCTTACTTTGAGAGGCTGCTTTAGTTTGAGCGGCTGCCTTAGTTTGAGCGGCTGCCTTAGTTTGAGCGGCTGCTTTAGTTTGAGCGGCTGCCTTAGTTTGAGAATCTGCCTTAGTTTGAGGGGCTGCCTTAGTTTGACCGGCTGCCTTAGTTTGAGAGGCTGTCTTAGTTTGAGAGGCTGCCTGAGTTTGAGCGGCTGCATTAGTTTGAGGGATAGGCTTAGTTTGAGGTTCAGCCTTTGATTGAGTGGCTGCATTAGTTTGAGGGGCTGACTTAGTTTGAGGGGCTGCCTTAGATTGAGGGGCTGCATTTGTTTGTGGGGCTGCCTTATTTTGAGGGGCTGCCTTAGATTGAGCTGTTGCATTAGTTTGATGGGCTGCTTTAGTTTGAGCGGCTGCCTTAGTTGAGGGGCTGCCTTAGATTGAGGGGCTGCATTAGTTTGAGCGGCTGCCTTAGTTTGAGGGGCTGCATTAGTTTGAGCGGCTGCCTTAGTTTGAGGGGCTGCCTTAGTTTGAGGGGCTGCCTTAGTTTGAGGGGCTGCCTTAGTTTGAGAGACTGCCTTAGTTTGAGAGTCTGCCTTAGTTTGAGGGTCTGCCATACCTTGAGAGGCTGCCTTAGTTTGACAGGCTGCCTTAGTTTGAGAGGCTGCCTGAGTTTGAGCGGCTGCATTAGTTTGAGGGGCTGCCTTTGGTTGAGGCCCTTCCTTAGTTTGAGGGGCTGCCTTACTTTAAGGGGCAGCATTAGTTTGAGAGGCTGCCTCAGTTTGAGGGGCTGCCTTAGTTTCTGGATTGGCCTTGGATTGAGGGGCTGCATTAGTTTGAGGGGCTGTCTTCGTTTGAGGGGCTGTCTTCGTTTAAGGGGCTGCCTTAGATTGAGGGGCTGCATTAGTTTGAGGGGGTGCCTCAGTTTGAGAGGCTGCCTTAGTTTGAGGGGCTGCCTTAGTTTGAGAGGCTGCCTTAGTTTGGGGGCTGTCTTCGTTTGAGTGGCTGCCTTAGTTTGAGGGGCTGCCTTACTTTTAGAGGCTGCCTCAGTTTGACAGACTGCCTTAGTTTGAGAGTCTGCCTTAGTTTGAGATGCTGCCTGGGTTTGAGGGGCTGCCTCAAGTTGAGCGGCTGCATTAGTTTGAGGGGCTTACTTTGGTTGAGGCACTCCCTTAATTTGAAGGTCTGCCTTACTTTGAGAGGCTGCCTTAATGTGAGAGGCTGCCTTAGTTTGAGAGGCAGCTTGAGTTTGAGGGGCTGCCTTAGTTTGAGCGGCTGCATTAATTTGAGGGGTGGGCTTAGTTTGAGGGGCTGCCTTTGATTGAGTGGCTGCAGTAGTTTGAGAGTCTGCTTTTGATTGAGTGGCTGCATTAGTTTGAGGGGCTAACTTAGTTTGAGGGGCTGCCTTAGTTTGAGGGGCTGCCTTAGTTTGAGGGGCCGCCTGAGTTTGAGAGACTGCCTTAGTTTGAGGGTCTGCTTTACTTTGAGAGGCTTCCTTAGTTTGACAGGCTGCCTTAGTTTGAGAGGCTGCCTGAGTTTGAGCGGCTGCATTAGTTTGAGGGGCTGCCTTTGGTTGAGGCCCTTCCTTAGTTTGAGGGGCTGCCTTACTTTAAGGGCCTGCCTTAGTTTGAACGGCTGCCTTAGTTTGAGGGGCTGACTTAGTTTGAGGAGTGGCCTTTGATTGAGGGGCTGCATTAGTTAGAGGGGCTGTCTTAGTTTGAGGGGCTGCCTTAGATTGAGGGGCTGCATTAGTTTGAGGGGGTGCCTTAGCTTGAGAGGCTGCCTTAGTTTGAGGGGCTGCCTTAGTTTGAGGGGCTGCCTTAGTTTGAGGGTCTGCCTTAATTTGAGAGTCTGCCTTAGTTTGAGCGGCTGCCTTAGTTTGAGCGGCTGCCTTAGTTTGAGGGTCTGCCTTACTTTTAGAGGCTGCCTCAGTTTGACAGGCTGCCTTAGTTTGAGTGTCTGCCTTAGGTTGAGAGGCTGCCTGGGTTTGAGGGGCTGCCTCAAGTTGAGCGGCTGCATTAGTTTGAGGGGCTGCCTTTGGTTGAGGCGCTCCCTTAATTTGAGGGTCTGCCTTACTTTGAGAGGCTGCCTTAATGTGAGAGGCTGCCTTAGTTTGAGAGGCTGCTTGAGTTTGAGGGGCTGCCTTAGTTTGAGCGGCTGCATTAATTTGAGGGGTGGGCTTAGTTTGAGGGGCTGCCTTTGATTGAGTGGCTGCAGTAGTTTGAGAGTCTGCCTTTGATAGAGTGGCTGCATTAGTTTGAGGGGCTAACTTAGTTTGAGGGGCTGCCTTAGATTGTGGGGCAGCATTAGATCTGGCAGTATTGGAGGGAGCATGGAGCTGGCAGTATTGGGGAGTACAGAGATCTGGCAGTATTGGAGGGAGCAGGGAGCTGGCAGTATTGGGGAGTACAGAGATCTGACAGTATGGGAGGGAGCAGGGAGCTGGCAGTATTGGTAGTAAAGAGATCTGGCAGTATTGTAGGGAGCAGGGAACTGGCAGTATTGCAGGGTGCAGGGAACGAGTAGTATTGGAAGATGCAGGGTGAAGGCAGTATTGAACGGTGCAGCGGGTGTGCAGTATTGGATGGAACATGGAGCTGTCAGCATTGCCGGGCGCAGGAAGCTGGCAGTATCGGGGTGTACAGAGATCTGGCAGTATTCGAGGTAGCATGAGCTGGCAGTATTGGAATGGGGTGGGAGTTGGCAGTATTTGAGCGAACAGGAAGCTGGCAGTATTGGAGGCTGCAGTGAGTTGGCAGTATTGGGGAGTACAGAGATCTGGCAGTATTGGAGGGAGCAGGGAGCTGGCAGTATTGGGGAGTAGAGAGATCTGGCAGTATTTGATGGAGCAGGGACTTGGCAGCATTGGGGAGTACAGAGATCTGGCAGTATTGGAAGGAGCAGGGAGCTGGCAGTGTTGGGGAGTACAGAGATCTGGCAGTATTGGAAGGAGCAGGGAGCTGGCAGTATTGGGGAGTCCAGAGATGTGGCAGTATTGGAGGTAGCAGGGATCTGGAAGTATTGGGAAGTACAGAGATGTGGCGGTAATGGAAGGAGCAGGGAGCTGGCAGTATTGGGGAGTACAGTGATCCAGCAGTATTGGAGGGAGCAGGGATCTGGCATTATTGGAGGCGGCAGGGAGCTGTCAGTTTTACGGAGTACAGAGTTCTGGCAGTATTGGAAGGAGCAGAGGGCTGGCAGTATTGGAGGGAGCAGGGAGCTGGGAGTATTGTAGGGCGCAGCGAGTATGTAGTGTTGTAGGGAGCAAGGAGCAGGTAATGTTGTGGGGAGCAGGGAGCTGGCAGTATTGGAGGAAGCAGGGAGCTGGCAGTATTGCGGTGTCCAGAAATCTGGCTGTATTGGAGGGAGCAGGGAGCTGACATTACTGGAGGGAGCAGGGTGCTGGCAGTGTTGCGGAGTCCAGAAATCTGGTTGTATTGGAGGGGGAATGGAGTCGTAGTGTTGGAGGGAGCAGGGAGCTGGCATTACTTGAGTGAGCAGGGAGCTGGCAGTGTTGGGGAGTACAGAGATCTGTAATTATTGGAGGAAGCAGGGAGCTGGCTGTATTGGGTTGCACAGAGATCTTGCATTATTTGAGGGGGCAGTGAGTTGTCACTATTGGAAGGAGGAGGGAGATGGCAGTATTGGAGGCTTCTGAAAGCAGGTAGAACTGGAGGGTGCAGGAAGTTGGCAGTATTGGAGGGAGCGGGGAGCTGGCAGTTTTGGAGGGACCTGGGAGCTGGCAGTATTGGAGGGGGCAGGGAGCTGACACTATTGGAGGGAGCAGGGAGATGACAGTATTGGAGGGGGCAGGGAGCTGGCAGTATTGGGGAGTACAGAGTTCTGGCAGTATGGGAGGGAGCAGGGAGCTGGCAGTATTGGGAGTAAAGAGATCTGGCAGTATTTGATGGAGCAGGGATCTTTCATTATTGGAGGCAGTAGGAAGCTGTCAGTATTGGAGGGAGCAGAGAGCAGGTAGTGTTGAAGGGAGCAGGGAGCTGGCAGTGTTGGAGGGAGCAGGGAGCTGGCAGTATTGGAGGCTGCAGTGAGTTGGCAGTTTGGGGAGTACAGAGATCTGGCAGTATTGGAGGGAGCAGGGAGCTGGCAGTATTGGGGAGTAGAGAGATCTGGCAGTATTTGATGGAGCAGGGATCTTTCATTATTGGAGGCAGTAGGAAGCTGTCAGTATTGGAGGGAGCAGAGAGCAGGTAGTGTTGAAGGGAGCAGGGAGCTGGCAGTGTTGGAGGGAGCAGGGAGCTGGCAGTATTGGACGGAGCTGGGATTTGGCAGTATTGGATGGAGCAGGGAGCAGGTAGTGTTGTGGGCAGCAGGGAGCTGGCATTATTGGAGGGAGCAGGGAGCTGGCAGTATTGCGGAGTCCAGAAATCTGGCTGTATTGGAGGGAGCAGGGAGCTGGCAGTATTGGATGGAGCATTGGGTCGTAGTGTTGGAGGGAGCAGGGAGCTGGCATTACTGGAGGGAGCAGCGAGCTGGCAGTGTTGCGGAGTCCAGATATCTGGATGTATTGGAGGGAGAATGGAGTCGTAGTGTTGGAGGGAGCAGGGAGCTGGCAGTATTGGGAGAACTGAGATATGTCAGTATGGTAGGGAGCAGGGAACTGGCAGTATTGAGGAGTACAGAGATCTTGCATTATTGGAGGGAGCAGGGAGTTGTCACTATTGGAAGGAGGAGGGAGATGGCAGCATTGGAGGGTGCTGGGAGCTGGTAGTACTGGAGGGCGCAGGAGGTTGGCAGTATTGGAGGGAGCGGGCAGCTGGCAGTTTTGGAGGGACCTGGGAGCTGGCAGTATTGGAGGGGGCAGGGAGCTGACACTATTGGAGGGAGCAGGGAGATGGCAGTATTGGAGGGGGCAGGGAGCTGGCAGTATTCCGGAGTACAGAGATCTGGCAGTATTGGAGGGAGCAGGGAGCTGGCAGTATTGGGGAGTACAGAGATCTGGCAGTATTGGAGGAAGCAGGGAGCTGGCAGTATTGGGAGTAAAGATATCTGGCAGTATTGTAGGGAGCAGGGAACCGGCAGTATAGGAGGGTGCAGGGAACGAGTAGTATTGGATGGAACATGGAGATGGCAGTATTGGGGGGAGCAGGGAGCTGGCAGCATTGGGGGGAGCAGGAAGCTGGCAGTATGGGAGGGAGCTGGCATTATTGGAAGGTGCAGAGAACTGGTAGTATTGGAGGGTGCAGGGAACTGGCAGTACTGGAGGGTGCAGAAAACTGGTACTATTGGAGGGAGCAGGGAGCTGGCAGTATTGGGAGAAAAGAGATCTGGCAGTATTGGATGGAGCAGGGAGCTGGCAGTTTTGGGGAGTACAGAGATTGGCAGTATTAGAGGGAGAAGTGAGCTGCCAGTATTGGAGGTAGACGTGACCTCCAGTATTGGAGGGAGAAGTGAGCTGGCAGTATTGGAGGGAGCAGTGAGCTCCAGTATTGGAGCAAGCAGGGAGCTGGCAGTATTGGGGAGTACAGAGATTGGCAGTATTGGAGGGAGAAGTGAGCTGGCAGTATTGGAGGGAGCAGTGACCTCCAGTATTGGAGGGAGACGTGAGCTGGCAGCATTGGAGCGGGCAGGGAGCTGGTAGTATTGGGGAGTGCAGAGATGTGGCAATATTGGAGCCAGCAGGGAGCTGGCATTATAGCGGAGTACAGAGATTGGCAATATTGGAGGGAGCAGTGATCTGGCAGTATTTGAGGGAGAAGTGAGCTGACAGTATTGGAGGGAGCAGGGAGCTGGCAGTATTGGAGGGAGCAGGGAGCTGGCAGTATTGGAAGGAGCAGGGAACTGGCAGTATTGGAGGGAGGAGTGAGCTGACAGTATTGGAGGGAGGAGTGCGCTGACAGTATTGGAGGGAGCAGGGAGCTGGCAGTATTTGATGGAGCAGGGAGCTGGCAGTATTGGGCAGTACAGAGACCTGGCAGTATTGGAGCGAGCAGCGAGCTGACAGTAGTGGAGGGAGCAGGGAGCTGGCAGTATTTGATGGAGCAGGGAGCTGGTAGCATTGCGGAGTACAGAGACCTGGCAATATTGGACGAAGCAGGGAGCTGGCAGTATTGGAGGGAGCAGGGAGCTGGCAGCGTTTGGGAGTACAGAGACCTGGCATTATTGGTGGGATCAGAGAGCTGGCAGTATTGCGGAGTACAGAGACCTGACAATATTGGAGGGAGCAGGGAGCTGGCAGTGTTGGAGGGAGCAGTGAGCTCCAGTATTGGAGGGAGCAGCGAGCTGGCAGTACTGGAGAATACAGAGATGTGGCATTATTGGAGTGTCCAGGGAGCTGGCATTATTGGGGAGTGCAGAGATCTGGCAGTATTTGAGGGAGCACGGAGCTGGCAGCATTGGGGAGTACAGAGATCTGGAAATATTGGAGCAAGCAGGGAGCAGGCAATATTGGGGAGTAAGGAGATCAGGCAGTATTGGAGGGAGAAGTGAGCTGGCAGTATTGGTGGGAGCAGGGAGCTGGCAGTTTACGAGGGAGCATGGAGCTGGCAGTATTGGAGTGAGGAGGGAGCTGCAGTATTGGGGAGTACAGAGATCTGGCAGTATTGGAGGGAGCAGGGAGCTGGCTGTATTGGGAGAGCAGAGATCTGGCAGTATTGGAGGGAGCAGGGAGCTGGCAGTATTCGGGAGTACAGAAATCTGGCAGTATTGGAGGGAGCAGTGAGCTGGCTGTATTGCAGGGAGAACAGAAATCTGGCAGTCTCGCGGGGAGCAGGGATCTGGCAGTATTGGAGGCAGCAGGGATCTGGCAGTATTGGAGGGAGCCGTGAGCTGGTAGTATTAGGGAGTACAGAGATATGGCAGTATTGGAGGGAGCAAGGATCTGGCAGTATTGGAGGGAGCAGGGATCTGGCAGTATTGGGAGAACTGAGATATGTCAGTATGGTAGGGAGCAGGGAACTGGTAGTATTGGAGGGAGCAGAGAGCTCCAGTATTGGAGGGAGGAGGGAGCTGGCAGTATTGGAGAGTACAGAGATCTGGCTGTATTGGAGGGAGAAGGGAGATGGCAGTATTGGAGGGAGCAGGGATCTGGCAGTATTGGAGGGAGCAGTGAGCTGGCAGTATTGGAGGGAGCAGAGAGCTCCAGTATTGGAGGGAGGAGTGAGCTGGCAGTATTGGAGATTCCAGAGATCTGGCTGTATTGGAGGGAGAAGGGATCTGGCAGTATTGGAGGGAGCAGGGATCTGGCAGCATTGGAGGGAGCAGGGATCTGGCAGTATTGGTGGGAGCAGTGAGCTGGCAGTATTGGATGGAGCAGAGAGCTCCAGTATTGCAGTGAGCAGGGAACTGGCAGTTTTGGTGAGTACAGAGATCCGGCAATATTGCAGGGAGCAGGTGGCTGGCAGTGTTGGGGGGAGCATGGAGCTGGCATTATTGGGGAGTACAGAGATCTTGCTGTATTGGAGGGTGCAGGGAGCTGGCAGTATTGGGGTGTACAGAGATCTGGCAGTATTGGTGGGAGCAGGGAGCTGTCACTTTTGGGGACTACAGAGATCTGGCAGTAATGCGGGGAGCAGGGAGCTGGCAGTATTGGGGGGAGCAGGGATCTGGCAGTATTGGAGGGAGCAGTAATCTGGCAGTATTGGAGGGAACAGTGAGCTGGCAGTATTGGATGGAGCAGAGAGCTCCAGTATTGCAGTGAGCAGGGAACTGGCAGTTTTGGTGAGTACAGAAATCCGGCAATATTGCAGGGAGCAGGTGGCTGGCAGTGTTGGGGGGAGCAGGGAGCTGGCAGTTTGGGGAGTACAGAGATCTGGCAGTATTGGAGTGAGCAGGGAGCTGGCAATATTGGGGAGTACAGAGATCTGGAAGTATTGAAGTGAGCAGGGAGCTGGCAATATTGGGGAGTACAGAGATCTGGCAGTATTGGAGGGAGCAGGGAGCTGGCAGCCTTGGGGAGTACAGAGATCTGGCAGTATTGTGGGGAGCAGGTAGCTGGCAGTATTGGTGAGGACAGAGTTCTGGCAGTATTGGAGGGAGCACACAGTGGGCATTATTGGATGGAGCAGGGAGCTGGCAGCCTTGGGGAGTACAGAGATCTGGCAATATTGTAGGGAGCAGAGAACTGGCAGAATTGGGGAGTTCAGAGATCTGGCAGTATTGGAGGGAGCACGCAGTGGGCATTGTTGGAGGGAGCAGGGAGCTGGCAGTATTGGGCAGTACAGAGACCAGGAAGTATTGGAGGGAGCAGGGAGCTGGCAGTATAGGAGAGTACAGGTATCTGGTAGTATTGGCGGGAGCAGGGACTTGGCAGAATTGGGGAGTACAGAGATCTGGCAGTTTTGCAGGGAGCAGGGAGCTCCCTGTATTGGGGAGTACAGAGTTCTGGCAGTATTGTAGGGTGCAGGGAACTCCCTGTATTGGGGAGTACAGAGATCTGGCAGTATTGGGGAGTACCGAGTTCTGGCAGTATTGGAGGGAGCTGGGAGCTGGCAGTATTGGGGAGCACAGAGATCTGGCAGTATTGGAGTGAGCAGGGAGATGGCCTTATTGGAGGGAGCAGGGATATGGCAGTATTGGAGGGAGGAGAGATCCGGCAGTATTGGAGTGAGCAGGGAGCAGGCAGTTTTGGAGGGAGCAGGGAGCTGTCAGTATTGGAGGGAGCAGGGAGCTGGCAGTATTGGTGAGTACAGAGATCCGGCAGTATTGGAGTGAGCAAGGTGCTGGCAGTATTGGGGAGCACAGATATCTGGCAGTATTGGAGGGAGCAGGGAGCTGGCATTATTGGAGGGAGCAGGGATATGGCAGTATTGGAGGGAAGAGGGAGCTGGCGGTATTGGAGGGAGCAGGGAGCTGGCATTATTGGAGGCAGCAGCGAGCTGGCATTATTGGAGGCAGCAGGGATATGGCAGTATTGGAGGGAGGAGGGAGCTGGCAGTATTGGAGGGAGCAGGGAGCAGGGAGCTGGCAGTATTGGGGAGTATAGAGATCTGGCAGTATTGGAGTGAGCAGGAGGCTTGCAATATTGGGTAGGGCAGAGATTTGGCAGTATTGGAGGGCGCGCAGGGAGCTGGCAGTATTGGAGGGCGCAGGGAGCTGGCGAGTATCGGAGAGTACAGAGGTCTGGCAGTATTGGATGGAGCAGGGAGCTAACAGTATTGGAGGGAGCAGGGAGCACGCAGTTGGCATTATTAGAGGGGGCAGGCAGCTGACAGTATTGGGGAGTACAGAGATCTGGCTGTACTGGAGGGAGCAGGGAGCAGGCAGGATAAGAGGGTGCAGCGACCTGACAGTATAGGAGGGAGCAGGGATATGGCAGCCTTGGGGAGTGCAGAGATCTGGCAATATTGGAGTGTACAGAGCTCTGGCAGTGTTGGAGGTAGCAGGGTTCTGGCAGTATTTGAGGAAGCAGGGAGCTGGCAGCCTTGGGGAGTTCAGATATCTGGCAGTTTTGGAGGGAGCAGGGAGCTGTCGGTATTGGAGGGAGCAGGGATCTGGCAGCCTTGGGGAGTGCAGAGATCTGGCAATATTGGAGTGTACAGAGCTCTGGCAGTGTTGGAGGTAGCAGGGTTCTGGCAGTATTGGAGGAAGCAGGGAGCTGGCAGCCTTGGGGAGTTCAGAGATCTGGCAGTTTTGGAGGAAGCAGGGAGCTGTCAGTATTGGAGGGAGCAGGGAGCTGGCAGTGTTGGTGAGTACAGAGATCCGGCAGTATTGGAGGGAGCACGCAGTGGGCATTGTTGGAGGGAGCAGGGAGCTGGCAGTATTGGGCAGTACAGAGACCAGGAAGTATTGGAGGGAGCAGGGAGCTGGCAGTTTTTGAGTACAGATATCTGGTAGTATTGGAGGGAGCAAGGAGCTGGCAGAATTGGGGAGTACAGAGATCTGGCAGTATTGGAGGGAGCACGCAGTGGGCATTGTTGGAGGGAGCAGGGAGCTGGCAGTATTGGGCAGTACAGAGACCAGGAAGTATTGGAGGCAGCAGGGAGCTGGCAGTATTGGAGAGTACAGGTATCTGGTAGTATTGGCGGGAGCAGGGACTTGGCAGAATTGGGGAGTACAGAGATCTGGCAGTTTTGCAGGGAGCAGGGAGCTCCCTGGATTGGGGAGTACAGAGTTCTGGCAGTATTGTAGGGTGCAGGGAGCTCCCTGTATTGGGGAGTACAGAGATCTGGCAGTATTGGGGAGTACCGAGTTCTGGCAGTATTGGAGCGAGCAGGGAGATGGCCTTATTGGAGGGAGCAGGTATATGGCAGTATTGGAGGGAGGAGAGATCCGGCAGTATTGGAGGGAGCAGGGAGCAGGCAGTTTTGGTGGGAGCAGGGAGCTGTCAGTATTGGAGGGAGCAGGGAGCTGGCAGTATTGGTGAGTACAGAGATCCGGCAGTATTGGAGTGAGCAATGTGCTGGCAGTATTGGGGGGCACAGATATCTTGCAGTATTGGAGGGAGCAGGGAGCTGGCATTATTGGAGGGAGCAGGGATATGGCAGTATTGGAGGGAGGAGGGAGCTGGCGGTATTGGAGGGAGCAGGGAGTCGGCATTATTGGAGGCAGCAGGGAGCTGGCATTATTGGAGGCAGCAGGGATATGGCAGTATTGGAGGGAGGAGGGAGCTGGCAGTATTGGAGGGAGCAGGGAGCTGGCAGTATTGGGGAGTATAGAGACCTGGCAGTATTGGAGTGAGCAGGGAGCTTGCAATATTGGGTAGTGCAGAGATTTGGCAGTATTGGAGGGCGCGCAGGGAGCTGGCAGTATTGGAGGGCGCAGGGAGCTGGCGAGTATCGGAGAGTACAGAGATCTGGCAGGATTGGATGGAGCAGGGAGCTAACAGTATTGGAGGGAGCAGGGAGCACGCAGTTGGCATTATTAGAGGGGGCAGGCAGCTGACAGTATTGGGGAGTACAGAGATCTGGCTGTACTGGAGGGAGCAGGGAGCAGGCTGTATAAGAGGGTGTAGCGACCTGACAGTATAGAAGGGAGCTGGGATCTGGAAGCCTTGGGGAGTGCAGAGATCTGGCAATATTGGAGTGTACAGAGTTCTGGCAGTGTTGGAGGTAGCAGGGCTCTGGCAGTATTGGAGGAAGCAGGGAGCTGGCAGCCTTGGGGAGTTCAGAGATCTGGCAGTATTGTGGGGAGCAGGTCGCTGGCAGTATTGGGGAGTACAGAGCTCTGGCCGTGTTGGAGAGAGTAGGGTTCTGGCAGTATTGGAGGAAGCAGGCATCTGGCAGCCTTGGGAAGTGCTGAGATATGGCATTATTGGAGGGTGCAGGGAGCTACCTGCATTGGGGAGTACAGAGATCTGGCAGTATTGAAGGGAGCAGGGAGCTGGCAGCATTAGGGAGGACAGAGATCTGGCAGTCCTGGAGGGAGCAGGGAGCTGGCAGTATTGGAGGGAGCGGAGAGCACGCAGTAGGCATTATTGGAGGGAGCAGGGAGCTGGCAGCATTGGGGAGTACAGAGATCTGTCAGTATCGATGGGAGCAGGGAGCTGGCAATATTGGAGGGGGCATGGAGATGGCATTATTGGAGGGAGCTCGGAGCTGGCAGTATTGGAGGGAGCAGGGATATGGAAGTATTGGTGGGAGCAGGGAGCTGGCAGTATTGGAGGGAGCACGGAAATGGCAGTTTTGGAGGGAGCAGGGAGATGGCAGTATTGGAGGGAGCAGGGTGCTCGCAGTATTGGAGGGAGCAGGGAGCACGCAGTTGGCATTCTTGGAGGGAGCTCGGAGCTGGCAGTATTGGAGGGAGCAGGGATATGGAAGTATTGGTGGGAGCAGGGAGCTGGCAGTATTGGAGGGAGCCGGGAGCTGGCAGTATTGGGGAGTACAGAGACCTGTCAGTATCGGTGGGAGCAGGGAGCTGGCAGTATTGGAGGGAGCAGGGAGATGGCAGTATTGGAGGGAGCACGGAAATAGCATGTTTGGAGGGAGCAGGGAGATGGCAGGATTGGAGGAAGCACGCAGTTGGCATTATTGGAAGGAGCAGGGAGCCGGCAGTATTGGGGAGAAAAATGAACAGGCAGTGCTAGAGGGAGCAGGGAGTTGGCAGTATTGGAGGGAGCACGGAGCTGGCAGTTTATGTGGGAGCAGGGAGCACGCAGTTGTCATTATTGGAGGGAGCAGGGAGCTGGCAGTATTGGGGAGTAAAATGATCAGGCATTATTAGAGGGAGCAGGGAGTTGGCAGTATTGGAGGGAGCACGGAGCTGGCATTATTTTAGGGAGCAGCGGCCTGGCAGTTTTGGAGGGAGCAGGGAGATGGCAGTATTGGAGGGATCAGGGAGCTCGCAGTATTAGAGGGAGCAGGGAGCACGCATTTGACATTATAGGAGGGAGCAGGGAGCAGGCAGTATTGGGGAGTACAGAGACCAGGAACTTTTGGAGGGAGCAGGGAGCTGGCTGTATTGGAGAGTACAGATATCTGGTAGTACTGGAGGGAGCAGGGAGCAGGCAGCATTGGCGGGAGCAGGGAGCTGGCAGTATTGGAGGGAGCAGGGAGCATGCAGTGGGCATTATTGGAGGGGGCAGGGAGCAGGCAGTATTGGGGAGTACAGAGACCAGGAACTATTGGAGGGAGCAGGGAGCTGGCAGTAATGGAGGGAGCAGGTAGCTGGCAGTATTGGGGAGTACAGAGATCAGGCAGTATTGGAGGGAGCAGGCATCTGGCAGCCTTGGGGAGTACAGAGATCTGGCAGCATTAGGGGGAGCAGGGATCTGGCAGTATTGGGGGTAGCAGGTAGAAAATTACAGCGCAGTACAGGCCCTTCGGCCCTCGATGTTGCGCCGACCTGTGAAACCATCTGACCTATACTATTCCATTTTCATCCATATGTCTATCCAATGACCACTTAAATGCTCTTAAAGTTGGCGAGTCTACTACTGTTGCAGGCAGGGCGTTCCTCGCCCCTACTACTCTCTGAGTAAAGAAACTACCTCTAACATCTGTCCTATATCTATCACCCCTCAACTTAAAGCTATGTCCCCTCGTGTTTGCCATCACCATCCGAGGAAAAAGACGCTCACTATCCACCCTATCTATCCCACTGATTATCTTATATGTCTCTATTAAGTCACCTCTCCTTCTCCATCTCTCAACGAAAACAACCTCAAGTCCCTCAGCCTTTCCTCGTAAGACCTTCCCTCCATACCAGGCAACATCCTACTAAATCACCTATGCAGCCTTTCCAAAGCTTCCACATCCTTCCGATAATGCGGTGACCAGAACTGCACGCAATACTCCAGGTGCGGTCTCACCAGAGTTTTGTACAGCTGCAGCATGACCTCGTGGCTCCGAAACTCGATCCCCCTACAAATAAAAGCGAATACACCATATGCCTTCTTCACAGCCCTATTAACCTGGGTAGCAACTTTCAGGGATTTATGCACCTGGACACCAAGATCTCTCTGTTCATCGACACTCCCAAGAATCTTCCCATTAGCCCAGTACTCTGCATTCCTGTTGCTCCTTCCAAAGCGAATCACCTCACATTTTTCCGCATTAAACTCCATTTGCCATCTCTCAACCCAGCTCTGCAGCCTATCTATGTCCCTCTGTACCCTACAACATCCTTTGGCACTATCCACAACTCCACCGACCGTCCTGTCATCCGCAAATCTACTAACCCACCCTTCTACACCCTCTTCCAGGTCATTTATAGAAATGACAAACAGCAGTGGCACCAAAACAGATCCTTGCGGTACACCACTAGTAACTAATCTCCAGGTGAACACTTGCCATCAACCACCACCCTCTGTCTTCTTTCAGCTAGCCAATTTCTGATCCAAAGCTCTAAATCACCTTCAACCCCATAGTTCCGTATGTTCTGCAATAGCCTACCATGGGGAACCTTATCAAACGGGTTACTGAAATCCATATACACCACATCCACTGCTTTACCCTCATCCACCTGTTTGGTCACCTTCTCGTAAAACTCACGAAGGTTTGTGAGGCACGACCGACCCTTCACAAAACCGTGCTGACCATCGCTAATGAACTTATTATTTTCAAGATGATTATAAATCCTGTCTCTTATAACCTTTTCCAACATTTTACCCACAACCGAAGTAAGGCTCACAGGTCTATAATTACCAGGGCTGTCTCTACTCCCCTTCTTGAACAATGGGACAATATTTGCTATCCTCCAGTCTTCCGACACTATTCCTGTCGACAATGACGACATAAAGATCAAGGACAAAGGCTCTGCAATCTCCTCCCTGGCTTCCCAGAGAATCCTGGGGTAAATCCCATCTGGCCCAGGGGACTTATCTATTTTCACACTTTCCAAAATTGATAACACCTCCTCCTTGTGAACCTCAATCCCATCTAGCCTAGTAGCCTGAATTTCAGTATTCTCCTCAACAACATTTTCTTTCTCTACTGTAAATACTGACGCAAAATATTCATTTAACACTTCCCCTATCTCCTCTGATTCCACAGACAACTTCCCACTACTATCCTTGATTGGCCCTAATCTAACTCTAGTCATTCTGTTATTCCTGATATACCTAGAGAAAGCCTTCGGGTTTTCCCTGATCCTATCCGCCAATGACTTCTCGTGTCTTCTTCTTGCTCTTCTTAGCTCTCCCTTTAGATACTTCCTTGCAAGCTTGTAGCTCTCAAGCGCCCTAACTGAGCCTTCACGTCTCATCCTAACATAAGCCTTCTTCTTCCTCTTGACAAGCGCTTCAACTTCCTTAGTAAACCACGGCTCCCTGGCTCGACAACTTCCTCCCTGCCTCACAGGTACATACTTATCAAGGACACGCAGTAGCTGCTCCTTGAATAAGCTCCACATTTCGATTGTTCCCATCCCCTGCAATTTCCTTCCCCATGCTACCCATCCTAAATCTTGCATAATCGCATCATAATTTCCTTTCCCCCAGCTATAATTCTTGCCCTGCGGTATATACCTGTCCCTGCCCATCGCTAAGGTAAACCTAACCGAATTGTGATCACTATCACCAAAGTGCTCACCTCCATCTAAATGTCACACCTGGCCGGGTTCATTTCCCGGTACCAAATCCAATGTGGCATCGCCCCTGGTTGGCCTGTCTACATACTGTGTCAGAAAACCCTCCTGCACACACTGGACAAAAACTGACCCATCGAAAGTACTCGAACTATAGTATTTCCAGTCGATATTTGGAAAGTTAAAGTCCCCCATAACAACTACCCTGTTACTCTCGCCCCTGTCGAGAATCATCTTCGCTATCCTTTCCTCTACATCTCTGGAACTATTTGGTGGTCTATAAAGGACTCCCAACAGGGTAACCTCACCTCTCCTGTTTCTAAACTCGGCCCATACTCCCTCAGTAGACGAGTCCTCAAACGTCCTTTCTGTCGCTGTAATACTCTCCTTGATGAACAATGCCACACCTCCCCCTCTTTTACCATCTTCTCTGTTCTTACTGAAACATCTAAATCCCGGAACCTGCAACATCCATTGCTGCCCCTGCTCTGCCCATGTCTACGAAATGGCCACTACATCGAGATCCCAGGTACCAACCCAAGCTGCAAGCTCACCCACCTTATTCCGGATGCTCCTGGCGTTGAATTAGACACACTTTAAACCAGGTTCTTGCTTGCCAGTGCCCTCTTGCGTCCTTGTAACCATATCCCTGACCTCACTACTCTCAACATTCTGCACACTGGCACTACAATTTAGGTTCCCATTCCCCTGCTGAATTAGTTTAAACCCCCCCGAAGAGCACTAACAAATCTCCCGCCCAGTATATTGGTACACCTCTGGTTCAGGTGAAGACCATCCTGTTTGTAGAGGTCCCACCTACCCCAGAAAGATCCCCAATTATCCAGGAAACCAAAACCCTCCCTCCTGCACCTTCCCTGCAGCCACATGTTCAACTCCTCTCTCTCCCTCGCTATCGCTTCGCTATCACGTGGCACGGGCAACAACCCAGACATAACAACTCTGTTTGTTCTCACTCTTCGCTTCCACCCTAGCTCCGTGAATTTATGTCTTAAATCCCCATCTCTCTTCCAACCTATGTCGTTGGTGCCTATGCGGACCACGACTTGGGGCTGCTCCCCCTCCCCATTAAGGATCCCAAAAACACGATCCGAGACATCACGAACCCTGGCACCTGGGAGGCAACATACCAACCGTGAGTCTCTCTCGTTCCCACAGAACCTCCTATCTTTTCCCCTAAATATAGAGTCCCCAATGACTAATGTTCTGCTCCTCTTCCCCCTTCCCTTCTGAGCAACAGGGACAGACTCTGTGCCAGATACCTGTACCCCATTGCTTACCCCTGGTAAGTCGTCCCCCGCAACAGTATCCAAAACGGTATACCTGTTGTTGAGGGAAACGGCCACAGGGGATCCCTGCACTGCCTGCTGGTTCCCTCTCCTTCCCCTGACGGTAACCCATCTACCTACTTCTTTTACCTGAGGTGTGACTCCCTCCCCATAACTCCTCTCAATAACCTCCTCCACCTCCCGAATGATCTGAAGTTCATCCAGCTCCAGCTCCAGTTCCCTAACGCGGTTCTCGAGGAGCTGGAGTTGGGTGCACTTCCCGCAGATGCAGTCAGCAGGGACACTCTTGGCGACCCTTACCTCCTACATTCTGCAGGAGGTACATACAACTGCCTTAACTTCTATTCCCACTATTCCAAATTCCCAACAAATCTACTGAAAAACCAAAAACAAAAAGTCAAAACTTGTTAGGTTAGCCATCCAACGGACAGAACTTCTTTAATAAAAAGCTTACCTCATCAACACACCAGAGTCATTCATTTTGGTTAGAGGAGGAGGGTGGGTGGGAGACACTACACATGTCGTGTCTCGGGTACAGCCACAGCCCAAATATATAGTTCTTACTTACCCAGCAGTCCCCTGGTCCTCCGAAAACAAAAGGGAATTCACTTTTAAACTTACACTGAAATTGACTTCGCAGCAGTAAGCCCGCACCCGCACCTCCGTTACTATCAAAGCTGCAGCCACCGAAACTAAAAGAAAGAGATTTTAAACAACCCAAATGTATAGTTTTTACTTACCCAGCAGTCCGCTGGTCCTCCGAAAACAAAAGATAATTCACATTTAAACTGACACTGAAATTGACTTCGCAGCAGTCAGCCCGCTCCCGCACCTCCGTTAATATCAAAGCTGCAGTCACCGAAACCCTAATAGATGGTCAGTATTGAGGGAGTGCGATACTGTCGGAGGGTCAGTACTGAGGGAGTGACATACTGTCGGATGGTCAGTACTGGTGGAGTGCCAGACTGATGGAGGGTCAGTACCGAGGGAGTGCCCTATTGTTGGAGAGTCAGTACTGAGCGAGCGCTGCCCTGTCGGAGGATCAGTACTGAAGGATGCTGCAGTGACAGGATGTTGGTGCTGATGGAGTGCTGCACTGTCTGAAGATCAGTACTGAGGGAATGCAGCACTCTGCGACGGTCAGTACTGAGGGAGTGATGCACTGTTGTTGAGTCAGTAATGAGGGAGCGCTGCACTCTCAGAGTGTCACTACTGTGGGAGTGCTGCACTGTCAGAAGGTCAGTACTGAGGGAGTGCTGCACCCTCAGAGTGTCAGTACAAAGAACAAAGAACAAAGATAATTACAGCACAGGAACAGGCCCTTCGGCCCTCCAAGCCTGCGCCGATCCAGATCCTCTCTCTAAACATGTCGCCTATTTTCTAAGGTTCTGTATCTCTTTTCTTTCGGCCCATTCATGTATCTGTCTAGATACATCTTAAAAGACACCATCGTGCCCGCATCTACCACCTCCGCTGGCAATGCGTTCCAGGTGCCCACCACCCTCTGCGTAAAGAACCTTCCACGCATATCCCCCCTAAACTTTTCCCCTTTCAGTTTGAACTCGTGTCCTCTGGTAATTGAATCCCCCACTCTGGGAAAAAGCCTCTTGCTATCCACCCTGTCTATACCTCTCATGATTTTGTACACCTCAATCAGGTCCCCCCTCAACCTCCGTCTTTCTAATGAAAATAATCCTAATCTGCTCAACCTCTCTTCATAGCTAGCGCCCTCCATACCAGGCAACATCCTGGTGAACCTCCTCTGCACCCTCTCCAAAGCATCCACATCCTTTTGATAATGTGGCGACCAGAACTGTACGCAGTATTCCAAATGTGGCCGAACCAAAGTCCTATACAACTGTAACATGACCTGCCAACTCTTATACTCAATGCCCCGTCCGATGAAGGAAAGCATGCCGTATGCCTTCTTGACCACTCTATTTACCTGCGTTGCCACCTTCAGGGAACAGTGGACCTGAACACCCAAATCTCTCTGGACATCAATTTTCCCCAGGACTTTTCCATTTACTGTATAGTTCACTCTTGAATTGGATCTTCCAAAATGCATCACCTCGCATTTGCCCTGATTGAACTCCATCTGCCATTTCTCTGCCCAACTCTCCAATCTATCTATATTCTGCTGTATTCTCTGACAGTCCCCTTCACTGTCTGCTTCTCCACCAATCTTGGTGTCGTCTGCAAATTTGCTAATCAGTCCACCTATACTTTCCTCCAAATCATTAATGTATATCACAAACAACAGTGGTCCCAGCACGGATCCCTGTGGAACACCACTGGTCACATGTCTCCATTTTGAGAAACTCCCTTCTACTGCTGCTCTCTGTCTCCTGTTGCCCAGCCAGTTCTTTATCCATCTAGCTAGTACACCTTGGACCCCAAGCGCCTTCACTTTCTCCATCAGCCTGCCATGGGGAACCTTATCAAACGCCTTACTGAAGTCCATGTATATGACATCGACAGCCCTTCCCTCATCAATCAACTTTGTCACTTCCTCAAAGAATTCTATTAAGTTGGTAAGACATGACCTTCCCTGCACAAAACCATGTTGCCTATCACCGATGAGCCCATTTTCTTCCAAATGGGAATGGATCCTATCCCTCAGTATCTTCTCCAGCAGCTTCCCTGCCACTGACGTCAGGCTCACCGGTCTATAATTACCTGGATTATCCCTGCTACCCTTCTTAAACAAGGGGACAACATTAGCAATTCTCCAGTCCTCCGGGACCACACCCGTGTTTAAGGATGCTGCAAAGATATCTGTTAAGGCCCCAGCTATTTCCTCTCTCGCTTCCCTCAGTAACCTGGGATAGATCCCATCCGGACCTGGGGACTTGTCCACCTTAATGCCCTTTAGAATACCCAACACTTCCTCCCTCCTTATGCCGACTTGACCTAGAGTAATCAAACATCTGTTCCTAACCTCAACATCCGTCATGTCCCTCTCCTCGGTGAATACCGATGCAAAGTACTCGTTTAGAATCTCACCCATTTTCTCTGAGTCCAAGCATAACATTCCTCCTTTGTCCTTTAGTGGGCCAATCCTTTCTCTAGTTACCCTCTTTCTCCTTATATATGAATAAAAGGCTTTGGGATTTTCCTTAACCCTGTTTGCTAAAGATATTTCATGACCCCTTTTAGCCCTCTTGATTTGTCATTTCAAATTGGTCCGACATTCCCGATATTCTTTCAAAGCTTCGTCTTTCATCAGCCGCCTAGACCTTATGTATGCTTCCTTTTTCCTCTTAGCTAGTCTCACAATTTCACCTGTCATCCATGGTTCCCTAATCTTGCCATTTCTATCCCTCATTTTCACAGGAACATGTCTCTCCTGCACGCTAATCAACCTCTCTTTAAAAGCCTCCCACATATCACATGTGGATTTACCTTCAAACAGCTGCTCCCAATCTACATTTCCCAGCTCCTGCCGAATTTTGGTATAGTTGGCCTTCCCCCAATTTAGCACTCTTCCTTTAGGACCACTCTCGTCTTTGTCCATGAGTATTTTAAAGCTTACGGAATTGTGATCACTATTCCCAAAGTAGTCCCCTACTGAAACTTCAACAACCTGGCCGGGCTCATTCCCCAACACCAGGTCCAGTATGGCCCCTTCCCGAGTTGGACTATTTACATACTGTTCTAGAAAACCCTCCTGGATGCTCCATACAAATTCTGCTCCATCTGGACCTCTAACACTAAGCGAATCCCAGTCAATGTTGGGAAAATTAAAATCTCCTATCACCACCACCCTGTTGCTCCTACATCTTTCCATAATCTGTTTACATATTTGTACCTCTATCTCACGCTCGCTGTTGGGAGGCCTGTAGTACAGCCCCAACATTGTTACCGCACCCTTCCTATTTCTGTGTTCTGTCCATATTGCCTCACTGCTCGAGTCCTCCATAGTGCCCTCCTTCAGCACAGCTGTGATATCCTCTTTGACCAGTAATGCAACTCCTCCACCCCTTTTACCTCCCTCTCTATCCCGCCTGAAGCATCGATATCCTTTGATATTTAGTTGCCAATCATGCCCTTCCCTCAACCAAGTCTCAGTAATAGCAATAACATCATACTCCCAGGTACTAATCCAAGCCCTAAGTTCATCTGCCTTACCTACTACACTTCTTGCATTAAAACAAATGCACCTCAGACCACCAGTCCCTTTTTATTCATCATCTGCTCCCTGCCTGCTCTTCCCCTTAGTCACACTGACTTCATTATCTAGTTCCTTACAGGCTTTTGTTACTACCTCCTTACTGTCAACTGACCTCAATTGGTTCTCATCCCCCTGCCACATTAGTTTAAACCCTCCCCAACAGCGTTAGCAAAAGCACCTCCAAGGACATTGGTTCCAGTCCGGCCCAGGTGTCGACCGTCCAATTTGTAACAGTCCCACCTCCCCCAGAACCGGTCCCAATGTCCCAAAAATCTGAACCCCTCCTTCCTGCACCATCTCTCAAGCCACGCATTCATCCTGACTATTCTTTCATTTTTACTCTGACTATCACGTGGCACTGGTAGTAATCCTGAGATTACTACCTCTGAGGTCCTACTTTTTAACTTGGCTCCTAACTCCCTAAACTCTGCTTGTAGGACCTCATCCCGTTTTTTACCTATATCATTAGTGCCTATGTGCACAATGACAACTGGCTGTTCACCCTCCCCCTTTAGAATATTCTGCAGCCGATCTGAGACGTCCCTGACCCGTGCACCTGGGAGGCAACATACCATTCGGGAGCCTCGTTTTCGACCACAGAACCGCCTATCTACTCCCCTTACAATCGAATCCCCTACGACTATAGCCCTTCCACTCTTTTTCCCGCCCTTCTGAACAGCAGAGCCAGCCATGGTGCCATGGACCTGGCTACTGCTGCCTTCCCCTGGTGAGCCATCTCCCTCAACAGTATCCAAAACGGTATACTTGTTTTGGAGGGAGATGACAGCAGGGGACTCCTGCGCTGCCTTCCTGCTCTTTCTCTGCCTTTTGGTCACCCATTCCCTTTCTCCCTCAGCAATCCTAATCTGCGGTGTGACCAATTCACTAAACGTGCTATCCACGACCTCCTCAGCATCGCGCATGCTCCAAAGTGAGTCCATCCGCAGCTCGAGAGCCGTCATGCGGTCTAACAAGAGCTGCAGCTGGACACACTTCCTGCACGTGAAGGAGTCATGGTCATCAGCCATGTCCCTGAGCTCCCACATTGAGCAAGAGGAGCATGATACAGGTCTGAGATCTCCTGCCATTTTTAATCTTAAGTTTAAACTTAGTTAAATGAAAAAGGAACGAAAAGTTTTTACCAATCACAATAAAACCAGAGAAATTGAAAAAGCCTTACCTTATAAACACCCCACCGAGTCCTTTTTTTTTGGTTAGAGGAGGAGGGCGGGTGGGAGACACTACAAGTGTGGTGTCTCGGGTTCAGAAACCGCCCAAATATATAGTGTTTTACTTACCCAGCAGCCCCTGGCCTCCGCCGAAAAACAAAAGGAAATTAAATTTACTTTCAAACTGACCTTCCCAGCTGCTCACTCGCTCACACTCTGCTCCCGAAAAAGCTGCTGCACTGAAAGGAAAGTTATTTTAAACCGCCCAAATATATAGTGTTTTACTTACCCAGCAGCCCCCTGGCCTCCGCCGAAAAACAAAAGGAAATTAAATTTACTTTCAAACTGACCTTCCCAGCTGCTCACTCGCTCACACTCTGCTCCCGAAAAAGCTGCTGCACTGAAAGCTGAGGGACTGTTGCATTGTTGTTGATTCAGTACTGAGGGAGTGCTGCACTGTCAGAGGGTCAGTACAAAGTGTGTGCTGCATTGTTCTTGAGTCAGTACGGGAGAAATGCTGAACTCTCAGAGTGTCAGTTCTGAGGGAAATCTGCATTCTCAGACTGTCAGTACTTTGGGAAAGCTGCATTGTTGCAGAGTCAGTTCTGAGGGAGCTCTGCACTCTCAGTGTCAGTACTGAGGCATTGCTGCACTGTTGGATGGTAAGTTCTGAAGGAGAGCTGCATTGTTGTTGAGTCAGTACTGAGGGAATGCTGCACTCTCAGAGTGTCAGTAGTGAGAGAGTGCTGCATGGTTTTTGAGTCAGTAATGAGCAGGCGCTGCACTCTTGGAGTGTAACTGTTGATGATTGCTGCACTGTCAGATTGACAGTACTGAGGGAGTACCATACTGTTGGAGAGTCAGTACTGAGGGAGTGCTGCACTATTGGAGGGTCAGTACTTAGGGAGTGTTGGATGGTCAATACTCTGGGAGAGCGATACTGTTGGAGGATCAGTACTGATGGAGTGCGATACTGTTGGAGGGTCAGTACTGAGGGAGTGCTGCACTGTCGGATGATCAGTACTGAGGGACTGCTGCACTATTAGAGAGTCAGTGCTGACGGAGTGTTGCACTGTCAGAAAATCCTTACTAAGTGAAAGCTGCACTGCCAGAGGGTCTGTATTGAGGGAGTGCTGCACTGTCAGAAACTTGGTGATGCGGGATTACCTTCCATTAGAGGATCAGTACTGAGGGAGCGCTGCATTGTTGATGAGTCAGTACTGAGGGAGCACTGCACTCAGTATTGACGGATGCTGCACCATCAGATGGTCAGCACCGAGGGAGTGCCATACTGTTGGAGGGTCAGTACTGAGGGAGTGCCTTACTGTTGGAAGGTCAGTACTATTGGTTGGCCATACAGGTGGAGGGTCAGCACTGAGGGACTGCTGGACAGTGGGAGGAACAGTACTGAGGGTGTGCCGCACTGTCGGAGGGTCAGGTCTGAGGGACTGACATTTTGTCGGACGGTCAGTATTGTGGGAGTGCCATACCGTCGGATGGTCAGGACTGTGGTGGTGCCGTATTGTCGGAGGGTCAGTTCTGAGGGAGTGCGATAGTTGGAGGGTCAGTACTGAGGGAGTGCTGTGCTGTTGGAGGGTCAGCACTGAAGGTGTGCGGCACTGTCGGAGCATTCCGTACTGAGGGAGTGCTGCTCTGCTAGAGGGTCAGTGCTGTGGCAGTGCTGCAATGTCAGAAATTCGGTACTGAGGCAGTGCTGCACTGTCGGATGATACGTATTGTGGGAGTGCTGCATATTTGGAGAGTCAGTAGTGAGGGAGTGCGACCCTGTTCGAGTGTCAGTATGAGGGTGTGTCGCACTGTCGGAGGGTCAGTACTGAGGGACAGACATTCTGTCGGAGGGTCAGTACTGAGGGAGTGCCATACTGCCGGATGGTCGGTACTGAGGTGGTGCTGTATTGTCGGAGGGTCAGTTCTGAGGCAGTGCGATACTTGGGTGGTCAGTACTGAGGGAGAGCTGCATGGTTGAAGGGTCAGTACTGAGGGTGTTCCATACTGTTGGAGGGTCAGTACTGAGGGAGTGCCATATTTGTGGAGGGTCAGTACTGAGAGTGTGCTGCACTGTCAGAGGATCCGTACTGAGGGAGTGCTGCACTTTCTGAGGATCAGTAGTGAGGGAGAGCTGCACTGTCAGAAAGTTGGTGATGAGGGAATGCTGCACTCTCAGAGTGCCAGTACTGTGTGAATGCTGCGGTGTCAGATGGTCAGTACTGAAGAAATGCTGCACTTCAGCTGGTCAGTACTGAGGGAATGCTGCACTCTCAGAGTATCAGTACTGATGGAGTCCTGCATTGTTGTTGAGTTATTACTGAGGGAATGCTGCACTCTCAGAGTGTCAGTACTGATGGAGTGCTGCATTGTTGTTGAGTTATTACTGAGGGAACGCTGCACCTTCTGAGGATCAGTAGTGAGGGAGAGCTGCACTGTCAGAAAGTTGGTGATGAGGGAATGCTGCACTCTCAGAGTGCCAGTACTGTGTGAATGCTGCGGTGTCAGATGGTCAGTACTGAGGAAATGCTGCACTTCAGCTGGTCAGTACTGAGGGAATGCTGCACTCTCAGAGTGTCAGTTCTGTGGGAGCGCTGCACTGTCAGAGGGTCAGTGATGAGGGAGTGCTGCACAGTAAGATGGTAAGTACTGAGGGAATGGCTCATTGTTGTTGAGTCAGTACTGAGGGAAAGCTGCATTCACAGACTGTCTGTACTGAGAGGGTGCTGCATTGTTGTTGAGTCTGTACTGTGGGAGCGCTGCAATCTCAGAGGGTCAGTACTGAGTGAGTGCTGCACTGTCGGATGGTCAGATCTGAAGGGTCGCTGCATTGTTGTTGAGTCAGTACTACGGGAGTGCTGCACTGTTGGAGGACCAGTACTGAGGGAGTTCTGCACTGTCATCAATTTGGTGATGAAGACTTGCCGACTGTTGGTGTCTCAGTACTGAGGGAGCGCTGCGTTGTTGTTGAGTCAGTTCTGAGGGAGTGCTGCACTCTCACAGTTTCAGTACTGAGAGGTTGCTGCCCTAATAGATGGTTAGTATTGAGGGAGTGCGATACTGTCGGAGGGTCAGTACTGAGGGAGTGACATACTGTCGGATGGTCAGTACTGGTGGAGTGCCAGACTGATGCAGATTCACTACCGAGGGAGTGCCCTATTGTTGGAGACTGAGTACTGAGCGAGCGCTGCCCTGTCGGAGGATCAGTACTGAGGGATGCTGCACTGACAGGATGTTGGTGCTGATGGAGTGCTGCACTGTCTGAAGATCAGTACTGAGGGAATGCAGCACTCTGCGACGGTCAGTACTGAGGGAGTGATGCACTGTTGTTGAGTCAGTAATGAGGGAGCGCTGCACTCTCAGAGTGTCACTACTGTGGGAGTGCTGCACTGTCAGAAGGTCAGTACTGAGGGAGTGCTGCACCCTCAGAGTGTCAGTACTGAGGGACTGTTGCATTGTTGTTGATTCAGTACTGAGGGAGTGCTGCACTGTCAGAGGGTCAGTACAAAGTGTGTGCTGCATTGTTCTTGAGTCAGTACGGGAGGAATGCTGAACTCTCAGAGTGTCAGTTCTGAGGGAAAGCTGCATTCTCAGACTGTAAGTACTGTGGGAAAGCTGCATTGTTGCAGAGTCAGTTCTGAGGGAGCTCTGCACTCTCAGTGTCAGTACTGAGGCATTGCTGCACTGTTGGATGGCAAGTTCTGAAGGAGAGCTGCATTGTTGTTGAGTCAGTACTGAGGGAATGCTGCACTCTCAGAGTGTCAGTTGTGAGAGAGTGCTGCATGGTTTTTGAGTCAGTAATGAGCAGGCGCTGCACTCTTGGAGTGTAACTGTTGATGATTGCTGCACTGTCAGATTGACAGTACTGAGGGAGTACCATACTGTTGGAGAGTCAGTACTGAGGGAGTGCTGCACTATTGTAGGGTCAGTACTTAGGGAGTGTTGGATGGTCAATACTGAGGGAGAGCGATACTGTTGGAGGATCAGTACTGATGGAAAGCCATACTGCTGGAGGGTCAGAAATGAGGGCGTGCCGTACTGTTGGAGGGTCAGTACTGAGGGAGTGCTGCACTGTCGGATGATCAGTACTGAGGGACTGCTGCACTATTAGAGAGTCAGTGCTGACGGAGTGTTGCACTGTCAGAAAGTCGTTACTAAGTGAAAGCTGCACTGCCAGAGGGTCTGTATTGAAGGAGTGCTGCACTGTCAGAAACTTGGTGATGCGGGATTGCCTTCCGTTAGAGGATCAGTTCTGAGGGAGCGCTGCATTGTTGATGAGTCAGTACTGAGGGAGCACTGCACTCAGTATTGACGGATGCTGCACCATCAGATGGTCAGCACCGAGGGAGTGCCATACTGTTGGAGGGTCAGTACTGAGGGAGTGCCTTACTGTTGGAGGGTCAGTACTATTGGTTGGCCATACAGGTGGAGGGTCAGCACTGAGGGACTGCTGGACAGTGGGAGGAACAGTACTGAGGGTGTGCCGCACTGTCGGAGGGTCAGGTCTGAGGGACTGACATTTTGTCGGACGGTCAGTATTGTGGGAGTGCCATACCGTCGGATGGTCAGGACTGTGGTGGTGCTGTATTGTCGGAGGGTCAGTTCTGAGGGAGTGCGATAGTTGGAGGGTCAGTACTGAGGGAGTGCTGTGCTGTTGGAGGGTCAGCACTGAGGGTGTGCGGCACTGTCGGAGGATCCGTACTGAGGGAGTGCTGCTCTGCTAGAGGGTCAGTCCTGTGGCAGTGCTGCAATGTCAGAAATTCGGTACTGAGGCAGTGCTGCACTGTCGGATGATACGTATTGTGGGAGTGCTGCATATTTGGAGAGTCAGTAGTGAGGGAGTGCGACCCTGTTCGAGTGTCAGTATGAGGGTGTGTCGCACTGTCGGAGGGTCAGTACTGAGGGACAGACATTCTGTCGGAGGGTCAGTACTGAGGGAGTGCCATACTGCCGGATGGTCGGTACTGAGGTGGTGCTGTATTGTCGGAGGGTCAGTTCTGAGGCAGTGCGATACTTGGGTGGTCAGTACTGAGGGAGAGCTGCATTGTTGAAGGGTCAGTACTGAGGGTGTTCCATACTGTTGGAGGGTCAGTACTGAGGGAGTGCCATATTTGTGGAGGGTCAGTACTGAGAGTGTGCTGCACTGTCAGAGGATCCGTACTGAGGGAGTGCTGCACTTTCTGAGGATCAGTAGTGAGGGAGAGCTGCACTGTCAGAAAGTTGGTGATGAGGGAATGCTGCACTCTCAGAGTGCCAGTACTGTGTGAATGCTGCGGTGTCAGATGGTCAGTACTGAGGAAATGCTGCACTTCAGCTGGTCAGTACTGAGGGAATGCTGCACTGTCAGAGGGTCAGTGATGAGGGAGTGCTGCACAGTAAGATGGTAAGTACTGAGGGAATGGCTCATTGTTGTTGAGTCAGTACTGAGGGAAGGCTGCATTCACAGACTGTCTGTACTGAGAGGGTGCTGCATTGTTGTTGAGCCTGTACTGTGGGAGCGCTGCAATCTCAGAGGGTCAGTACTGAGTGAGTGCTGCACTGTCGGATGGTCAGATCTGAAGGGTCGCTGCATTTTTGTTGAGTCAGTACTACGGGAGTGCTGCACTGTTGGAGGACCAGTACTGAGGGAGTTCTGCACTGTCATCAATTTGGTGATGAAGACTTGCCTACTGTTGGTGTCTCAGTGCTGAGGGAGCGCTGCGTTGTTGTTGAGTCAGTTCTGAGGGAGTGCTGCACTCTCACTGTTTCAGTACTGAGAGGTTGCTGCCCTAATAGATGGTTAGTATTGAGGGAGTGCGATACTGTCGGAGGGTCAGTACTGAGGGAGTGACATACTGTTGGAAGGTCAGTACTGAGGGAATGCGATGCTGTTGGAGTGTCAGTACGGATGGTTTTCCATACCGGTGGAGGGCCAGTACTGAAGGAGTGCTGCACAGTCAGATGATCAGTACTGAGGGAGTGCTGCACTGTTAGAGGGTCAGTATAGAGTGAGCGCTGCACTGTTGGAGGGTCAGTACTGAGGGAATGCTACACACTCAGAGTGTCAGGACTGGGTGAGTGCTGCAGTGCCAGATCGTCAGGACTGAGGGAATGCTGCATTGTTGTTGAGTCAGCACTGAGTGAACGCTGCACCCTCCGAGTGTAAGTCCTGAAGGAGTGCTGCATTGTTTTTGATTCACAACTGAGGGAGTGCTGCACTGTCAGATGGTCAGTTCTGAGGGAGTGCTGCACTGTTAGAGGGTCAGTACTGAGTGAGTCCTGCACTGTTAGAGGGTCAATACTAAGTGAGTGCTGCACTGTCAGAAAGCTGGAGATGAGGGAGTGCCATACTGTCGGAGGATCATTGCTGAGGGAGTGCCATACTGCTGGATGGTCAGTAATGATGGAGTGCCATACTGCTGAGGGTCAGTACTGAGGGAGTGCTGCACTGTGAGAGGATCAGTACAGAGGGGGTGCTATTCTTTCGAAGGGTCAGTACTGAGGGAGTGCCATACTGTCAGAAGATCAGTAATGAGGGAGTGCTATACTGCAGGAGTGTCAGTATTGAGGGAGTGCCAGACTGATGGTGGGTCAGTAATGAGGGAGTGCCAGACCGTTGGAGCATCAGTACTGAGGGAGTGTAATACTGTTGGAGTGTCAGTATTGAGGGAGTATCATACTATTGGTGGGTCAGTGCTGAGGAAGTGCCATACTGGTGGAGGGTCAGTACTGAGGGAGTGCTATACTGTAGGAGTATCAGTATTGAGGGAGTGCCAGACTGATGGTGGGTCAGTAATGAGGGAGTGCCAGACCGTTGGAGCTTCAGTACTGAGGGAGTGTAATACTGTTGGAGTGTCAGTATTGAGGGAGTATCATACTTTTGGAGGGTCAGTGCTGAGGGAGTGCCATACTGGTGGAGGGTCAGTACTGAGGGAGTGCTGCACTGTCAGAGAATCAGTAATGAGGGAGCACTGCACTGTTAGAGAGTGATTGCTGAGGGAGTGTTGCACTGTCAGAAAGTCGGTACTTAGGGAGCGCTGCACTGCCAGAGGGTCAGTATTGATGGAGTGCTGCACTGTCGAAGGATCAGTACTGAGGCAATGTTGCACTCTCAGAAAGTTGGTGATGAGTGAGTGATGCACTGTTGGAGGATCAGTACTGAGGGAATGCTGCACTGTCAGATGCTCAGTACTGAGGAAATGCTGCTCTCTCAGATTGTCAGTACTGAGGGAGCGTTGCATTGCTGTTGAGTCAGTACTGAGAGAGTGCTGTATTCTCAGAGTGTTAGTATTGAGGGATGCTGACTGCCAGCGGATCAGTACTGAGGGAATATTGTATTGTTGTTGTGTCAGTACTGAGGGAGCGCTGATCTCTCAGAGTGTCAGTATTGAAGGAGTGATGCACTGTCGGAGGAAAAAGTACTGAGGGAGTGACATACTGATGGATGGTCAGTGCTGAGGGAGTGCCAGACTGGTGGAGGGTCAGTACTGAGGGAGTGCTGCACTGTTATAGAGTGAGTGCTGAGGGACTGTTGCACTGTTGGAGGGACAGTAATGAGGGAGTGCCTTACTGGTGGAGGGTCAGCACTGATGGAGTGCCATATTGGTAGAGGGTCAGTAATGATGGAGTGCTGCACTGTCAGAGGGTCAGATCTGAGGGAGTGCTGCAACCTCAAAATGTCAGTACTGAGGGATTTCTGCATTGATGTTGAGTCTGAACTGAGTGAGTGCTGCACTGTCAGATGGTCTGTTGCAAAGGAGCGCTGCATTTTTGTTCAGTCTGTACTGAGGCACTGCTGCACTCTCAGAGTGTCAGTACTGTGCAAGCACGGCATTGTTGTTGAGTATGTACTGAGGGAGCGCTGCATTCTCAGAGCGTTAGTATTGAGGGATGCTGACTGCCAGCGGGTCAGTACTGAGGGAGTGTTGCATTTTTGTTAAGTGAGTACTGAGGGAGCGCTGCACTCTCAGAGTGTCAGTACTGAGGGAGTGCTGCAGTGTCAGAGGTTCAGTACTGAGGGAGTGCCACACTGTCGGAGCATCAGTACTGAGGGAGTGCCATACTGTCGGAGGATCAGTACTGATGGAGTGTCATACTGCTGGATGGTCAGTAATGAGGGAGTGCCATACTGTTGGAGGGTCAGTACTGAGGGTTTATCATAATATTGGAGGGTCAGGACTGAAGGAGAGACATACTAGTGGAGGTTCAGTACTGAGGGAGTGCTGTACTGTCGGAGGATCAGTGCTGAGGGAGTGTTGCACTGCCAGAGGTTCGAGATTGAGGGAGTGCTGCACTGTCGGAGGATCAGTACTGAGGGAATGCTGCTCTTTCAGAGTGTCAGTACAGAGGCAGTGCTGCACTGTCAGAAGGTCAGTACAAAGGGAGGGCTGCACTGCCAGATTGACAGTACTGAGGGAGTGCTGCACTGTCGGAGGATCAGTATTGAGGGAGTGCTGCACTGTTAGGGAGTCAGTACTGAGGGAGTGCTGCACTGTTAGAGAGTCGGTACAGAGGGAGTGCCGCACTGTCGGAGAATCAGTATTGAGGGAGTGCTGCACTTTTGGCGTGTCAGTACTGAGGAAGTGCTGCACTGTTGGAGCATCAGCACTGAGGGAGTGCCAAACTGTCGGAGGATCAGTACTGTGGGAGTGCCATACAGTCAGAGGGTCAGTTCTGATGGTGGGCCATTCTTTTGGAGGGCCAGTACTGTGGGAGCTCTGCCCTGTCAGATGGTCAGCACTGAGGGAGTGCCATCCTGTCGGAGGGACAGTATTGAGTGAGTGCTGCACGGTCGGAGGATCAGTACTGCGGGAGTGTCGTACTGTTGTCGGGTCAGTACTGAGCGAGTGCCGTTCTGGTGGAGAGTCAGCATTGAGGGAATGATGCACTCTTGGATGGTTAGTACTAAGGGAGTGCCTCACTGTTAGAGGGTCAGGGTCACTACTGAGGGAACGCTGCATTCTCAGAGTGTTGAGGGATGCTGACTGCTAGCGGGTCAGTACTGAGGGAGTGTTGCATTGTTGTTGAGTCAGTACTGAGGGAATGCTGCACTCTCAGAGTGTCAGTACTGAGGGAGTGCTGCCCTGTCAGATGGTCTGTACGGAAGGACTGTCACACTGCCGGAGTGTCAGTTCTAAGCGAGTGTCATACTTTCGGAGGTTCAGTACTCAGGGAATGCTGCACTGTTGGACGGTCAGTACTGATGGAGTGCCATACTGGTGGAGGGTCAGTACTGAGGGAATGCTGCACTGTCGGAGGATAAGCACTGAGGGATTACTGCACTGTTAGAGGGTCAGTACTGAGGGAGTGTTGCACTGTCAGAAAATCGGTACTGAAGGAGTGCCAGACTGTCGGACGATCAGTACTGTGGGAGTGCTGTACTGTCAGAGGGTCAGTTCTGATGGTGAGCCATTCTTTAGGAGGGCCAGTACTGAGGGAGCACTGCCCTGTCAGACGGTCAGCACTGAGGGAGTGCCATCCTGTCGGAGGGTCAGTATTGAGTGAATGCTGCACTGTCGGAGGATCAGTACTGCGGGAATGTCGTACTTTTGTCGGTACAGTACTGAGCGAGTGCCGTTCTGGTGGAGAGTCAGCATTGAGGGAGTGCTGCACTCTTGGATGGTTAGTAGTAAGGGAGCACCTCACTGTTAGAGGGTCAGGGTCACTACTGAGGGAGCGCTGCATTATCAGATTGTTCGTATTGAGGGATGCTGACTGCCAGCGGGTAGTACTGAGGGAGTGTAGCATTGTTGTTGAGTCAGTACTGAGGGAATGCTGCACTGTCGGAGGTTCAGCACTGAAGGAGTGCCATACTGTCGGAGGGTCAGAACTGAGGGAGTGCAATACTGTCGGAGGCTCTGTACTGCGGGAGTGCAATACTGTTGGAGGGTCAGTACTGATGGAGTTCTGCAATGTTATAGGGTCAGCACTGAGGGACTGTTGCACTGTCAGAAAGTCGGTACTGAGGGAGTGCTGCACTGTCGGAGGGTCAGTACTGAGGTAGTGGTGCACTTTTGGAGCATCAGTCCTGAGGGAGTTCTGTAGCGTCAGATGGTCAGAACTGATGGAGTGCTGAATTGTTGTTGAGTCAGTACTGAGGGGGCGCTGCATTCCCAGTACTGAGGGACTGCTGCACTGTCAGAATGTCAGTACTGAGGGAGTATCATACAATTGGAGGGTTAGTACTGAGGGTCAGCCATACTGTCGGAGGGTCAGTACTGAGGGAGTGCCAGACTATTACAGGGTCAGTAATGAGGGAGAGCCATCCTGTCAGAAGATCAGTACTGAGGGAGTGACATACTGATGGACGGTCAGTACTGAGGAAGTGCCAGACATTTAGAGGGTCAGTACTGAGGGAGAGCCATCCTGTCAGAAGATCAATAATGAGGGAGTGCCATACTGTGGGTGGGTCAGTACTGAGGGACTGCCATACTGATGGAGCTTCAGTACTGAGGGTGTGCCAGACTGTTGGAGGGTCAGTACTGAGGGAGCTCTCTGCTTATGGTGGGTCAGTATTGAGGGAGTATCATACTATTTGGGGGCCGGACTGAGGGGCAGCCACACTGATGGAGGGTCAGCACTGAGGGAATGCTACAATGTCGGAGGATCAGTCCTGAGGGAGTGCTGCACTGTTAGAGAGTCAGTGCTGAGGGAGACTTTCACTGCCAGAGGGTTAGAATAGAGGGTGTGCGGCACTGTCAGAAGATCAGTACTGAGGGAATGCTGCACTCTCAGAAAGTCTGTGATGAGGGAGTGCTGCACTGTCGGAGGATCAGTACTGAGGAAATGCTGCTCTCTCAGAGTGTCAGTACTGAGGGAGTGCTGCACTGTCAGATGCTTAGAACTGAGGGAGGGCTGCACTGCCAGATGGTCAGCACAGTGGGAGCGCTGCATTGTTGTTGAGTCTGCACTGAGGGAATGCTGCACGCTCAGAGTGTCAGGACTGAGGGAGCGCTGCATTATTGTTGAGTCGGTACTGAGGGGGCCCTGCACTCTCAGAGTGTCAGTACTGAGGAAGTGCTTCACTGTTGGAGAGTCAGCACTGAAGGAGTGCCAGACTGTCGGAGGGCCAGTACTGTGGGCCTGCCGTACTGTCAGAGGGTCAGTTCTGATGGTGTGCCCTTCTTTTGGAGGGCCAGTACTGAGGGATTTCTGCCCTGTGAGATGGTCAACACTGAGGGAGTGCCATACTGTCAGAGTGTAAGTACTGAGGGAGTGTTATACAGTTGGATGGTCAGTATTGAAAGAGTCTCATACTATTGGAGGGTCAGTACTGAGGGAGAGCCATACTGGTAGAGAGTCAGCACTGAGGGAGTGCTACACTGTCGCAAGATCAGTACTGAGGGAGTGCGGCACTGCCAGTGGGTCAGTAGTGAAGGAGGGCCATACAGTCGGAGGGTCATAACTGAGGGATTTCCATACTGTTGGTGGCTCAGTACTGAGGGAGTGCCATACTGCTGGAGGATCAGTTAGGACGGAGTGCCATACTGTTGGAGGGACAGTTCCGATGGTGTGCCATTCGTTTGGAGGGCCGGTACTGAGGGAGCACCGCACTGTTGGAGGATCAGTATTGAGGGAGCGCTGCAGTTTTGGCGCGTCAGTACTGAGGAAGTGCTGCACTGTTGGAGCGTCAGCACTGAGGGGGTGCCGGACCTTCGGAGGGTCAGTACTGGTGGTGCCGTACAGTCAGAGGGTTAGTTCTGATGGTGTGTCATTCTTTTGGAGGACCAGTACTGAGGGAGTTGTGCCCTGTCAGTTGGTGAGCACTGAGGGAGTGCCATACTGTCGGAGGGGCAGTACTGAGGCAGAGCCATACTGCCAGATAATCAGTACTGAGGGAGTGCCATACTGTCGGAGGGTCAGTACTGAGGGAGTGCCATACTGATGTAGGGTCAGTAGTGAGGGAGCGCTGCATTGTTGTTGAGTCAGTACTGAGGGAGCGCTATTCTCAGATTGTTAGTATTGAGGGATGCTGACTGCCAGCGTGTCAGTACTGAGGGAGTGCCGTACTGGTGGAGGTTCAGTACTGATGGAGTGCTGCATTGTTACAGGGTCAGTACTGAGAGAGCGTTGTACAGTCAGAGAGTCGATACTGAGGGAGAGCTGCACTTTCGGAGGGTCAGTACTGAGGGAGAGCCATACTCCCGGAGCATCAGTACTGTGGGAATATCAAACTGATGGAGGGTCAGTATTGAGGGAATGCCATAGTGTTGGATAGTCAGTATTTAGGGAGTGCTGCACTTTTGAAGGGTCAATGCTGAGGGAGTGCCATTCTGGTGAAGGGTCAGTAATGATGGAGTGCTGCACTTTTGGAGGGTCAGCACTGAAGGAATGCTGCACTGTCGGAAGGTCAGTACTGAAGGAGTGCCATACTGTCGGATGGTCAGAACTGAGGGAGTGCAATACTGTCGGAGGCTCTGTACTGCGGGAGTGCAATACTGTTGGAGGGTCAGTACTGATGGAGTTCTGCAATGTTATAGGGTCAGCACTGAGGGAGTGTTGCACTGTCAGAAAGTCGGTACTGAGGGAGCGCTGCACTGTCGGAGGGTCAGTACTGAGGTAGTGGTGCACTTTTGGAGCATCAGTCCTGAGGGAGTTCTGCAGCATCAGATGGTCAGAACTGATGGAGTGCTGAATTGTTGTTCAGTCAGTACTGAGGGGGCGCTGCATTCTCAGTCCTGAGGGACTGCTGCACTGTCAGAATGTCAGTACTGAGGGAGTATCATACAATTGGAGGGTTAGTACTGAGGGTCAGCCATACTGTCGGAGGGTCAGTACTGAGGGAGAGCCAGACTTTTAGAGGGTCAGTACTGAGGGAGAGCCATCCTGTCAGAAGATCAGTACTGAGGGATTGCCACACTGATGGACGGTCAGTACTGAGGAAGTGCCAGACATTTAGAGGGTCAGTACTGAGGGAGAGCCATCCTGTCAGAAGATCAATAATGAAGGAGTGCCATACTGTGGGTGGGTCAGTACTGAGGGACTGCCATACTGATGGAGCTTCAGTACTGAGGGGGTGCCAGACTATTGGAGGGTCAGTACTGAGGGAGTTCTCTACTTATGGTGGGTCAGTATTGAGGGAGTATCATACTATTTGGGGGCCGGAATGAGGGACAGCCACACTGATGGAGGGTCAGCACTGAGGGAATGCTACAATGTCAGAGGATCAGTCCTGAGGGTGTGCTGCACTGTTAGAGAGTCAGTGCTGAGGGAGTCTTTCACTGCCAGAGGGTCAGAATAGAGGGTGTGCGGCACTGTCAGAAGATCAGTACTGAGGGAATGCTGCACTCTCAGAAAGTCTGTGATGAGGGAGTGCTGCACTGTCGGAGGATCAGTACTGAGGAAATGCTGCTCTCTCAGAGTGTCAGTACTGAGGGAGTGCTGCACTGTCAGATGCTTAGAACTGAGGGAGGGCTGCACTGCCAGATGGTCAGCACAGTGGGAGCGCTGAATTGTTGTTGAGTCTGCACTGAGGGAATGCTGCACGCTCAGTGTCAGGACTGAGGGAGCGCTGCATTATTGTTGAGTCGGTACTGAAGGAGTGCCAGACTGTCGGAGGGCCAGTACTGTGGGCCTGCCGTACTGTCAGAGGGTCTGTTCTGATGGTGTGCCCTTCTTTTGGAGGGCCAGTACTGAGGGATTTCTGCCCTGTCAGATGGTCAACACTGAGGGAGTGCCATACTGTCAGAGTGTAAGTACTGAGGGAGTGTTATACAGTTGGATGGTCAGTATTGAGGGAGTCTCATACTATTGGAGGGTCAGTACTGAGGGAGAGCCATACTGGTAGAGGGTCAGCACTGAGGGAGTGTTACACTGTCGAAGGATCAGTACTAAGGGAGTGCTGCACTGTTAGAGATTCAGTACTGAGGGAGTGCTGCACTGTTAGAGAGTCGGTACTGAGGGAGCGCCGCACTGTCGGAGGATCAGTATTGAGGGAGTGCTGTACTTTTGGTGTGTCAGTACTGAGGAACTGCTGCACTGTTGGAGCGTCAGCAGTGAGGGAGTGCCAAACTGTCGGAGGATCAGTACTGTGGGAGTGCCGTACTGTCAGAGGGTCAGTTCTGATGGTGGGCCATTCTTTTGGAGGGCCAGTACTAAGGGAGCTCTGCCCTGTCAGATGGTCAGCACTGAGGGAGTGCCATCCTGTCGAGGGGTCAGTATTGAGTGAGTGCTGCACTGTCGGAGGATCAGTACTGCGGGAGTGTCGTGCTGTTGTCGGGTCAGTACTGAGCGAGTGCCGTTCTGGTGGAGAGTCAGCATTGAGGGAATGATGCACTGTTGGAGGGTCAGTACTGAGGGAGCGCTGCATTCTCAGAGTGTTAGTATTGAGGGATGCTGACTGCCAGCGGGTCAGTACTGAGGGAGTGTTGCATTGTTGTTGAATCAGTACTGAGGGAATGCTGCACTCTCAGAGTGTCAATACTTTGGGAATGCTGCACTGTCAGATGGTCAGTACGGAGGGACTGTAACACTGCTGGAGTGTCAGTTCTGTGGGAGTGTCATACTTTCGGAGGTTCAGTACTCAGGGAATGCTGCACTGTTGGACGGTCAGTACTGAGGGAGTGCCATACTGCCGGCTGCTCTGCACCGAGGAAGTGTCTGCCGTTGGTGGATCAGTACTGAGGGAGTGCAGTCCTGGTGGAGGTTCAGTACTGATGGAGTGCTGCACTGTTAGAGGATCAGTACTGAGGGAGCGTTGCACAGTCAGAGAGTCGATACTGAGGTAGATCTGCACTGTTGGAGGGTCACTACTGAGGGAGTGCCATAGTGTTGGATAGTCAGTATTGAGGGAGTGCTGCAGTTTTGGAGGGTCAGTACTGAGGGAGTGCCATACTGGTGAAGGCTCAGTAATGATGGAGTGCTGCACTGACAGAGGGTCAGTCCAGAGGAAATGCTGCACTTTCTGGGGGTCAGTACTGAGGGAGTGCCATACTGTCGGAGGGTCAGAACTGAGGGAGTGCAAGACTGTGAGATGATCTGTACTGCGGGGTGCCATACTGTTGGAGGGTCAGTCATGAGGGAGTGCCATACTGTTGGAGGGTCAGGACTGAGGGAGTGCCATACTGATGTAGGGTCAGTAGTGAGGGAGCGCTGCATTGTTGTTGAGTCAGTACTGAGTGAGCGCTATACTCTCAGATTGTTAGTATTGAGGGATGCTAACTGCCAGCGTGTCAGTACTGAGGGAGTGCCGTACTGGTGGAGGTTCAGTACTGATGGAGTGCTGCACTGTTACAGGGTCAGTACTGAGAGAGCGTTGCACAGTCAGAGAGTCGATACTGGGGGAGAGCTGCACTTTCGGAGGGTCAGTACTGAGGGAGAGCCATACTCCCGGAGCATCAGTACTGTGGGAATATCAAACTGATGGAGGGTCAGTATTGAGGGAATGCCATAGTGTTGGATAGTCAGTATTTAGGGAGTGCTGCACTTTTGAAGGGTCAATACTGAGGGAGTGCCATTCTGGTGAAGGGTCAGTAATGATGGAGTGCTGCACTTTTGGAGGGTCAGCACTGAAGGAATGCTGCACTGTCGGAAGGTCAGTACTGAAGGAGTGCCATACTGTCGGATGGTCAGAACTGAGGGAGTGCAATACTGTCGGAGGCTCTGTACTGCGGGAGTGCAATACTGTTGGAGGGTCAGTACTGATGGAGTTCTGCAATGTTATAGGGTCAGCACCGAGGGAGTGTTGCACTGTCAGAAAGTCGGTACTGAGGGAGCGCTGCACTGTCGGAGGGTCAGTACTGAGGTAGTGGTGCACTTTTGGAGCATCAGTCCTGAGGGAGTTCTGCAGCATCAGATGGTCAGAACTGATGGAGTGATGAATTGTTGTTCAGTCAGTACTGAGGGGGCGCTGCATTCTCAGTCCTGAGGGACTGCTGCACTGTCAGAATGTCAGTACTGAGGGAGTATCATACAATTGGAGGGTTAGTACTGAGGGTCAGCCATACTGTCGGAGGGTCAGTACTGAGGGAGAGCCAGACTTTTAGAGGGTCAGTACTGAGGGAGAGCCATCCTGTCAGAAGATCAGTACTGAGGGAGTGCCACACTGATGGACGGTCAGTACTGAGGAAGTGCCAGACATTTAGAGGGTCAGTACTGAGGGAGAGCCATCCTGTTAGAAGATCAATAATGAAGGAGTGCCATACTGTGGGTGGGTCAGTACTGAGGGACTGCCATACTGATGGAGCTTCAGTACTGAGGGTGTGCCAGACTATTGGAGGGTCAGTACTGAGGGAGTTCTCTACTTATGGTGGGTCAGTATTGAGGGAGTATCATACTATTTGGGGGCCGGAATGAGGGACAGCCACACTGATGGAGGGTCAGCACTGAGGGAATGCTACAATGTCAGAGGATCAGTCCTGAGGGTGTGCTGCACTGTTAGAGAGTCAGTGCTGAGGGAGTCTTTCACTGCCAGAGGGTCAGAATAGAGGGTGTGCGGCACTGTCAGAAGATCAGTACTGAGGGAATGCTGCACTCTCAGAAAGTCTGTGATGAGGGAGTGCTGCACTGTCGGAGGATCAGTACTGAGGAAATGCTGCTCTCTCAGAGTGTCAGTACTGAGGGAGTGCTGCACTGTCAGATGCTTAGAACTGAGGGAGGGCTGCACTGCCAGATGGTCAGCACAGTGGGAGCGCTGCATTGTTGTTGAGTCTGCACTGAGGGAATGCTGCACGCTCAGTGTCAGGACTGAGGGAGCGCTGCATTATTGTTGAGTCGGTACTGAGGGGGCCCTGCACTCTCAGAGTGTCAGTACTGAGGAAGTGCTGCACTGTTGGAGAGTCAGCACTGAAGGAGTGCCAGACTGTCGGAGGGCCAGTACTGTGGGCCTGCCGTACTGTCAGAGGGTCTGTTCTGATGGTGTGCCCTTCTTTTGGAGGGCCAGTACTGAGGGATTTCTGACCTGTCAGATGGTCAACACTGAGGGAGTGCCATACTGTCAGAGTGTAAGTACTGAGGGAGTGTTATACAGTTGGATGGTCAGTATTGAGGGAGTCTCATACTATTGGAGGGTCAGTACTGAGGGAGAGCCATACTGGTAGAGGGTCAGCACTGAGGGAGTGTTACACTGTCGAAGGATCAGTACTAAGGGAGTGCTGCACTGTTAGAGATTCAGTACTGAGGGAGTGCTGCACTGTTAGAGAGTCGGTACTGAGGGAGCGCCGCACTGTCGGAGGATCAGTATTGAGGGAGTGCTGTACTTTTGGTGTGTCAGTACTGAGGAACTGCTGCACTGTTGGAGCGTCAGCAGTGAGGGAGTGCCAAACTGTCGGAGGATCAGTACTGTGGGAGTGCCGTACTGTCAGAGGGTCAGTTCTGATGGTGGGCCATTCTTTTGGAGGGCCAGTACTAAGGGAGCTCTGCCCTGTCAGATGGTCAGCACTGAGGGAGTGCCATCCTGTCGAGGGGTCAGTATTGAGTGAGTGCTGCACTGTCGGAGGATCAGTACTGCGGGAGTGTCGTGCTGTTGTCGGGTCAGTACTGAGCGAGTGCCGTTCTGGTGGAGAGTCAGCATTGAGGGAATGATGCACTGTTGGAGGGTCAGTACTGAGGGAGCGCTGCATTCTCAGAGTGTTAGTATTGAGGGATGCTGACTGCCAGCGGGTCAGTACTGAGGGAGTGTTGCATTGTTGTTGAATCAGTACTGAGGGAATGCTGCACTCTCAGAGTGTCAATACTTTGGGAATGCTGCACTGTCAGATGGTCAGTACGGAGGGACTGTAACACTGCTGGAGTGCCAGTTCTGTGGGAGTGTCATACTTTCGGAGGTTCAGTACTCAGGGAATGCTGCACTGTTGGACGGTCAGTACTGAGGGAGTGCCATACTGCCGGCTGCTCTGCACCGAGGAAGTGCCTGCCGTTGGCGGATCAGTACTGAGGGAGTGCAGTCCTGGTGGAGGTTCAGTACTGATGGAGTGCTGCACTGTTAGAGGATCAGTACTGAGGGAGCGTTGCAGAGTCAGAGAGTCGATACTGAGGTAGATCTGCACTGTTAGAGGGTCAGTACTGAGGGAGTGCCATACTGTCGGAGCATCAGTACTGAGGGAGTATCAAAGTGATGGAGGGTCAGTATTGAGGGAATGCCACAGTGTTGGATAGTCAGTATTGAGGGAGTGCTGCAGTTTTGGAGGGTCAGTACTGAGGGAGTGCCATACTGGTGAAGGCTCAGTAATGATGGAGTGCTGCACTGTCAGAGGGTCAGTCCAGAGGAAATGCTGCACTTTCTGGGGGTCAGTACTGAGGGAGTGCCATACTGTCGGAGGGTCAGAACTGAGGGAGTGCAAGACTGTGAGATGATCTGTACTGCGGGGTGCCATACTGTTGGAGGGTCAGTCATGAGGGAGTGCCATACTGTTGGAGGGTCAGGACTGAGGGAGTGCCATACTGATGTAGGGTCAGTAGTGAGGGAGCGCTGCATTGTTGTTGAGTCAGTACTGAGGGAGCGCTATACTCTCAGATTGTTAGTATTGAGGGATGCTAACTGCCAGCGTGTCAGTACTGAGGGAGTGCCGTACTGGTGGAGGTTCAGTACTGATGGAGTGCTGCACTGTTACAGTGTCAGTACTGAGAGAGCGTTGCACAGTCAGAGAGTCGATACTGGGGGAGAGCTGCACTTTCGGAGGGTCATTACTGAGGGAGTGCCATACTCTCGGAGCATCAGTACTGTGGGAAAATCAAACTGATGGAGGGTCAGTATTGAGGGAATGCCATAGTGTTGGATAGTCAGTATTGAGGGAGTGCTGCACTTTTGAAGGGTCAGTACTGAGGGAGTGCCATGCTGGTGAAGGGTCAGTAATGATGGAGTGCTGCACTTTTGGAGGGTCAGCACTGAAGGAATGCTGCACTGTCGGAGGGTCAGTACTGAAGGAGTGCCATACTGTCGGAGGGTCAGTACTGAAGGAGCGCCATACTGTCGGAGGGTCTGAACTGAGGGAGTGCAATACTGTTGGAGTGTCAGTACTGAGGACACAGAGGTGGGAAAGAGGTTTTGGGCACAGCGGGGGAGAGGGAGATGGACATAGAGGGGGAGAGATGGATGGACACAGAAGGGGAGAGATGGATGGACACAGACGGGGAGAGAGGGATGGACAAAGAAGGGGAAGAGAGGGATGGACACAGAGGGGGAGAGGTGGATGGACAAAGAGGGGAGAGTAGGGGATGGACACAAGGGGAAAGTGAGGGGGATGGTGACAAGGAGGGAGAGAGGGGATGGACACAGAGGGACAGGAGAGAGGTGATAGACACATCGGAAGGGGGAGGGGGTTGGACATTGGGGGATAGAGGAGGGAGATAAGGGGAAGGACGGGGTGGACGCAGACTCCAGAGAGGGGGATAGGAGAGGGTGATGGACGCAGAGGGACGGGAGAAGGGTGATGGACTATGAGGGGGGACGGGGATGTAAATTGGGGGAGAGGGGAGGGACACAGGGGGAGGGAGGGGGTGGACGCTGACTGGGGAGAGGGGGATAAGAGAGGGGGATGGACCTCCTGCGACTCCAGGCAGAAGTTCCTCCACTATCCCTGAACGGCCCGACCCTCACTCTGGCCATCCTCTTGTTCCTCACATAAGTGTAGAACGCCTTGGGATTTTCCTTAATCCTACCCACCAAGACTTTTTCATGTCCCCTTCTAGCTCTCCTAAGTCCATTCTTCAGTTCCTTCCTGGCTGCCTTGTAACCCTCTAAAGCCCTGTCTGATTATTGCTTCCTCAAACTTAAATAAGCTTTAGTTTTAGAGATACAGCACTGAAACAGACCCTTTGGCAGACCGAGTCTGTGCCAACCATCAGCTATTTGTACCCATTTATACTAATCCTACATTCCTGCCACATCCGCACCTGTCCGTATATTTCCCTACCACCTACCTATGCTAGGGGCAATTTATAATGGCCAATTTACCTACCAACCTGCAAGTCTTTTGGCAGGAAACGGAGCACCCGGAGAAAACCCACGCAGACACTGGGAGAACTTGCAAACCCCACACAGGCAGTACCCGGAATTGAACCCATGTCGCTGGAGTTGTGAGACTGCAGTGCTAACCACTGCGCCACTGTGCCACCCTTTCTTCTTCCTCTTGACTAGCTGTTCTTGTCATCCATGTTTCCTTTACCGTACCACCCCTTCCTTGCCTATCGGGACAAACCTATCCAGCAGTCGCAGCAACTGCTCCCTAAACAACCTCCACATTTCTGTCGTTCATTTCCCTGAGAACATCTGTTCCCAATTTAAGCACCTCAGTTCCTGCCGAATAGCATTGTTGTTCCCCCTCCCCCAATTAAATATTTTCACATCCCATCTGCTCATATCCCTCTCCATGACTATAGTACAGGTCAGGGAGTTGTGATCACTATCAGCGAAATGCTCTCCCACCGAGAGATCTGCCACCTGGCCTGGTTCGTTGCCAAGCACCAAATCCAAAATAGTCGCCCCTCTGGTCGGCCTATCTACATATTGAGTCAGGAAACCTTCCCAGGCACATTAACAAAATCTGCTCCATGCACATTATATGCACTAAGGAGGTTCCAATCAATATTAGGTAAGTTGAAGTCACCCAAGACAACAACGAGGAGGGTTTGTCCACTGAGTCAGTATGGGTGGAAGTCAGAAACGGGAAAGGAGCAGTCACATTATTGGGCGTTTTCTATAGACCCCCTAATAGCAACAGAGACACGGAGGAACAAATTGGAGGCAGATTTTGGAAAGGTGTAGATGTTACAGGGTTGTTGTCATGGGTGACTTCAACTTCCCGAATATTGATTGGAACCTCCTTAGTGCAAATAGTTTGGATGGAGCAGTTTTTGTCAGGTGTGTCCAGGAAGGTTTCCTGACACAATATGCAGATAGGCCGACTAGCGGGGAGGCTATGTTGGATTTGGTGCTTGGCAACGAACCAGGCCAGGTGGCAGATCTCTCGGTGGGAGAGCATTTCGGTGATAGTGATCCGAACTCCCTGACCTTGACGATAGCCGTGGAGAAGGATAGGAGCAGACGGGATGGGAAAATATTTAATTGGAGGAGGGGAAATTTCAATGTGATTAGGCAGGAACTGGGCAGGTTAAATTGTGACAGATTTTCTCAGGGAAATGCACGACAGAAATGTGGAGGTTGTTCAGGGAGCTCTTGCTGCGACTTGTGGATAGGTTTGTCCCGATGAGGCAAGGAAGGGATGGGAGGGTGAAGGAACCTTGGATGACAAGAGATGTGGACCAGCGAGTCAAGAGGAAGAAGGAAACTTACTTAAGGTTGAGGAAGCAAGGATCAGACAGGGCTCTAAAGGGTTACAAGGTAGCCAGGAACATACAGAAGAATGGACTTAGGAGAGCTAGAAGGGGACATGAAAAAGTCTTGGTGGGTAAGATTAAGGAAAGTCCCAAGGCGTTCTATACATATGTGAGGAACAACAGGAAGACCAAAGGGAGGGTAGAGCCGATCAGGGATAGTGGAGGGAACTTGTGCCTGGAGTCTGTGGAGGTAGGGGACGTCCTAAATGAATACTTTGGTTCAATATTCACTGGCGAGAGGGACCTGGTCGTTGGTGAGGACAGCGTGAAACAGGCTGATTTGCTCGAACAGGTTGATGTTAAGAGGGAGGATGTGCTGCCAATTTTGAAAGACATGAGGATAGATACATCCCCTGTGCCAGATGGGATATACCCAAGGTTTTTACGGGAAGCGAGGGAAGAGATTGCCGCGCCTTTGGCGATGATCGTTGCGTCCTCACTGTCCACTGGAGTAGTACTGGATGATTGGAGGGTGGCAAATGTCATTCCCTTGTTCAAGAAAGGGAATAGGGATAACCCTGGGAATTATAGACCAGTCAGTCTTACGTCGGTAGTGGGCAAATTATTGGAGAGGATTCTGAGAGACAAGATGTATGATTATTTGGAAAGGCATAGTTTGATGAGAGACAGTCAGCATGGCTTTGTAAGGGGCAGGTCATGCCTCACAAGCCTTATTGAAATCTTTGAAGATGTGACAAAACACATTGATAAAGGAAGAGTGGTGGATGTGGCGGAGACGGATTTTAGCAAGGCCTTTGATAAGGTTCCCCATGGTAGGCTCATTCAGAAAGTAAGGAGGCATGGGATACAGTGAAATTTGGCTGTCTGGATGCAGAACTGGCTGGCCTATAGAAGACAGAGGGTGGTAGTAGATGGAAAGTATTCAGCCTGGAGCTCGGTGACCAGTGGTGTTCCGCAGGAATCTGTTCTGGGACCTCGGCTCTTTGTGATCTTTATAAATGACATGGATAAGGAAGTGGAAGGCTGGGTTAGCAAGTTTACCGTTGACACGAATGTTGCTGGAGTTGTGGATAGTGTGGAAGGCTGTTGTAGGTTGCAACGGGACATTGACAGGATGCAGAGCTGGGCTGAGAAGTGGCAGATGGAGTTCAACCTGGAAAAGTGTGAAGTGATTCCTTTTGGAAGGGCGAATTTGAATGCAGAATACAGGCTTAAAGACAGGATTCTTGGTAGTGTGGAGGAACAGAGGGATCTTGGGGTCCATGGCCATAAATTGCTCAAAGTTGCCACCCAAGTTGATACTGTTGTTAAGAAGGCGTATGGTGTGTTGACTTTCGTTAACAGGGGGATTGAGTTTAAGAGCCGCGGGGTTATGCTGCAGCTCTATAAAGCCCTGGTTAGACAACACTTGTAATATTGTGTTCAGTTCTGGTCGCCTCATTATCGGAAGGATGTGGAAGCTTTAGAGAGGGTGCAGAGGAGTTTTACCAGGGTGCTGCCTGGACTGGAGGGCATGTCTTGCGAAGAAATGTTGAGGGTGCTAGGTCTTATCTCATTGGAGAGAAGAAGGATGAGAGGTGACTTGATAGAGGCGTACAAGATGATGAGAGGCATCGATAGAGTGGATAGCCAGAGACTTTTTCCCAGGGCGGAAAGGGATATCTCCAGGTGGCATAGTTTTAATGTGATTAGAGGAAGGTTTTGGGGAGATGTCAGCGGTATGTTCTTTACACAGAGAGTGGTGGGTGCGTGGAATGCACTGCCAGGGGTGGTAGTAGAAGCAGATACATTAGGGACATTTAAGCGACTCTTGGATAGGTACATGGATGATCGTAGAATGAAGGGTATGTAGGTCGTTTGATCTTAGAGTTGGTTAAAGGTTCGGCACAACATCGTGGGCCGAAGGGCTTGTACTGTGCTGTACTGTTCTATGTTCTATGTTCTATGTTAACCCTGTTACTTCTGCACCCTTCCAAAATCTGCCTCCCAATCTGTTCCTCCGTGTCTCTGTTCTTATTGTGGGGTCTATAGAAAACTCCCAAAAATTGACTGCTCCTTTCCTGTTTCTGACTTCCACCCATACTGACTCAGTCGAAGAACTCTCCTCGACGACCTCCCTTTCTGCAGCTATGATACTGTCCCTGATTAACAATGCCACTCCCCCACCTCTTTTACCTCCCTCCCTATTCCTTTTGAACCATCTAAACCCCGGAACATCCAACATCCATTCCTGCCCCTGCGACATCCAAGTCTCCGTAATGGCCACTGCATCGTAGCCCCAAGTACTGATCCATGCTCCAAGTTCATCACCCTTATTCCTGACACTTCTTGCGTTAAAATAGACACACTTCAACCCGTCATACTGGCTGAAACTTTGCCCTGTTAACTGTCTAACCTTCCTCCAGACTCTCTGCTCTCTGTATCTGCCTGTCCAACAGCTACCCCATCCACTGATCCGTAGCTCCGGTTCCCATCCCCCTGCCAAACTAGTTTAAACCCTCCCGAAGATCTCTAGCAAACCTCCCGCAGAGGATATTGGTGCCCCTCCAGTTCAGATGCAACCCGTCCTTCTTGTACATGTCCCACCTTTCCCAAAAGGTAATCCAATGATCCACATATCTGAAGCCCTCCCTCCTGCACCAGCTCTGTAGCCACGTGTTCAGCTGCATTCGCTCTCTGTTTCTAGCCTCACAAGCACGTGCCACCTGTATCAATCCTAAGATTACTACTCTGCTCGTCCTGCCTTTTAGCTTCCAACCTAACTCCTATATTTGCTTTTCAGGTCCTCAACCATTTTTCTAGCTATGTCATTGGAACCGATGTGTACCACGACTGCTGGCTGCTCCCCCTCCCCCTTAAGAATCCCGTAGACTCGTTCCGAGACATCCCTGACCCTGGCACCCGGGAAGCAACATACCATCCGGGAGTCTCGTTCGCGACCACAGAATCTCCTGTCTTTTCCTCTAACCATTGAATCTCCTTTCATTATCGTTCTCCTATTCTCCCCCCTTCCCTTCTGAGCCACAGAGCCAGGCTCAGTGCCACAGACCTGGCCGCAGTGGCTTTCTCCTGGTAGGTCGTCGCCCCCAACAGTATCCAAAACGGCATACGTATTATTGAGGGGAACGGCCACAGGGGATCCCTGCACTGTGCGCCTATTCCCTTTCCCTACCCTGACGGTCACACAGCTACCTTTATCCTGTAACTTAGGTTTCACTACTTCCCTATAACTGCTCTCTATCACCCCCTCAGCCTTCTGAATGATCCGAAGTTCATCCAGTTCCCGAACACTGTCTATTAGGAGCTGGAGTTGGGTGCTCTTCTCGCAGGTGAGGTCAGCAGGGACACAGGTGGTGACCCTTACCTCCCACATCCTGCAAGAGGAGCATGCAACTGCCCAACCTTCCATCCCCTCCGCTCTTAATTGACAACAGAGAATAGAAAAAGGGACAGAGGACACGGCAGCGGGGATTTAATTGCCTGTGCGCTGTTAACTGCAACCAGCGTTTACCAAAATGACTGAAGCGGGGTTCCTTATCCTCCTGGTCCAGGAGTCAGCAAAATGTCTGCGCACAGACACCAGTTTCAGTCGTAATAAATGTTGAGTTCCGTGGTTTCCATCCGGCCGCCAGTACTCTGTGACTGACAGCAGGCTGCACGGGGTTCGGCTTTGATTGACAGCTCTCCTATTGCACGGATCTCCCATTTAAGTAAAAGCAAAATACTGCAGATGTTGGAAATCTGAAATAAAAACAGGAAATGCTGGGAATACTCAGCAGGTCTGGCAGTATCTGTGGAGAGAGAAGCAGAATTAATGTTTCAGGTCGGTGACATTTCAACAGAACTGGCAAATGTGGTTGACGGAGCCCGCAACTGTGTCCAGCCCATTTCCCGCACCTCTACCCTCACCCCTTCCCCCCTCTCCCAGAACAGTGACAGGGTTCCCTCTTGTCCTCACTTTCCACCTCACGAGCTTCCACATCCAAAGGATCATCCTCCACCATTTCCGACACGTCCAGCGTGATGCCACTGCCGAAAGCATCCTCCCCTCCCTTCCCTGGTCAGCATTCCGAAGGGATCATTCCGTTCACGAAACCATGGTCCACTGCTCCATTACCCACACCGCCTCGTCCTCTTCCCACGGCACCTTCCCCTGCAATCGCAGGAGGTGTAATACCTGCCCATTTACTTCCTCTCTCCTCAGTAACCCAGGCCTCAAACTCTCCCTTCAGGTGAAGCAGTGATTTACATGTACTTTTTTCAATGGAGTATACTGTATTCACTCCTCAAAATGTTGCCTCCTTGAGTGTTGTTGGAGCTGCATCCATCCAGCGATGGGTCAATACTGATGGAGCACTGCACTGTCGGAGGGTCAGAACTGGGGGAGCGGCGTACTGTCAGAGGGTCAATACTGAGGGAGCACTGCAGTGTTGGAGGTCAGTGCTCAGGGTGCACTGCAGTGTCGGAGGGTCAGTACTGAGGGAGCACTACACTATCAGAGGGTCAGAACTGAGGGAGTGCCGCAATGTCGGAAGGTCAGTACTGAGGGAGAAATGCCCTGTCGGAGGTTCAGTACCGAGGAAGCACTGCACTGTCGGTGGGTCAGGACTGAGGGAGCACTGCAGTTTCATTGGGTCAGTACTGAGGGAGTGCTGCACTGTCAGAGGGTCAGTACTGAGGGAGTGCTGCACTGTCAGAGAGTCACTACTGAGGGAGTGCTGCACTGTCGATGGGTCTTTACTGATGGAGCACTGCACTGTCAGAGTGTCAGTACTGAGGGGCACAGCAGTGTCGTAGGATCAGGACATAGGGAGCGCTGCACTGTCAGAGGGACATTACTGAAGGAGCACTGCAGTGTCAGATGGTCAGTACAGAGAGAGTGCTGCACTGTCGTAGGGTTACCACTGACGGAGTGCCATCCTGTCAGAGTGTCAATTCTGAGGGAACACAGTGGTGTCACAATGTCAGAACTGAAGGAGCACTGCACTGTGAGAGGGCCAGTACTGAGGGAAGACTGCACTTTCGTAGGGTCAGTACTGAAGGGGCACAGCAGTGTCGTCGGGTCAGGACTGAGGGAGCACTGCACTGTCGGAGGATATGTACTGGGGATTGCTGCACTGTCAGAGGGTCAGTATTGAGGGAGCACTGTAGTGTTTTCTGGTCGGTACTGGCAGCACTATACTGTCAGAGGGTCAGTACAGTGGGAGAGCTGCACTGTCGCAGGTTCAGTACTGACGGAGTGCCATACTGTCGGAGGGTCAGGACAGTGGGAGCGCAGCGGTGCCATAGGGTCAGCACAGAAGGAGCAATGCACTGTCATGGGATCAATACTGAGGGAGTGCCTCAACGTCGTAGGGTCAGGAATGAGGGAAAACTGCTCTGTCGGAGGGTCAGTACTGAGGGGGCACTGCAATGTCATAGAGTCAGTACTGAGGGAGTGCTGCACTGTCAGATGGTAGGTACTGAGGGAGCACGGCAGTGTCATCTGGTCAGTACTGAGGGAGTGCTGCACTGTCAGAGGGTCAGTACTGAATGAACATTGCAGTGTCATAGGGTCAGTACTGATGGAGCACTGCACTCTCAGAGGGACAGTACAGAGGGCATGCTGCACTGTCTTAGGGTCAGTGCTGAGGGAGTGCTGCACTGTCATAAGATCAGTACTGACGCAATGCCATACCGTCGGACGGTAAGTACTGAGCGAGCACAGCGGTGTCATAGGTTCAGTACAGAAGGAGCACTGCACTGTCGAAGGCTCAGCACTGAGGGCGTGCGGCACTTTCGGAGGGTCAGTAGTGAGGGAGTGCTGCAGTGTAAATGTGTCCGTACTGAGGGAGTGCTGCACTGTCAAAGGGTCAATACTGAGGAAGCACTGCACTGTCAGACGGTCAGTACTGAGGGAGTGCTGCACTGTCACAGGGTTACCACTGAGGAACCACTGCACTGTCAGAGGGTCAGTACTGAGAGAGTGCTGCAGTGTAAATGTTAACGTACTGAGGGAGTGCTGCACTGTCAGAGGGTCAGTACTAAGGGAGCACTACAGTGTCATCGGGCCAGTACTGAGGGACTTCTGCATTGTCAGAGTGTCAATACTGAGGGAGTACTGCAGTGTCAGAGGGTCAGTACAGAGGGAGTGCTGCACAGTCGTAAGGTCACTACTGACAGAATGCCGTACTGTCCGAGGGTCAGTACTGAGGGAGCACAGTCGTGTCATAGGGTCAGTGCTGAAGGAGCACTGCATTGTCATAGGGTCAGTACTGAGATGGTGCTCCATTGTCAGAGGGTCAGTACTGAGCGAGTGCTTCACTGTCGGAGGGACAGTACTGACTGAGCACTGCACTGTCAGAGGGTCAGTACTGAGGGAGCACTGCAGTGTCATTGGGTCAGTACTGAAGAAGTGCTGCACTGTCAGAGGGTCAGTACAGAAGGAGCACTGCAATGTCAGAGGGTGAGTACTGAGGGAGTGCCGCACTTTCGGATCGTCAGGACTGAGGGACCACTGCACTGTCTAAGGGTCAGTACTGAGGGAAAACTGTTCTGTCGGAATGTCAGTACTGAGTGGGCACTGCAATGTCATAGGGTCATTAATGAAGGAGTGCTGCACTGTGAGATGGTCACTGACGGAGTGCCGGACTGTCGGAGGGTCAGTACTGATGGAGCACAGCGGTGTGATATGGTAAGTACAGAAGGAGCACTGCACTGTCAGAGGCTCAGCACTGAGGTAGTGCCGCACTGTCGGTGGGTCAGTGCTGTGGGAGTGCCACAATGTCAGGTGGCCAGTACTGGGGGAGCACTGCACTGTCGTAAGGTCAGTGCTGAGGGAGCACTGCAGTGTCAGAGGGTCAGTACAGAGGTAGTGCTGCACTGTCGGAGGGTCAGTACTGTGGGAGTGCCACAATGTCAGATGGCCATTACTGGGGGAGCACTGCACTGTCGTAAGGTCAGTACTGAGGTAGCACTGCACTGCCAGAGTGTCAGTAATGAGGGAGCACTGCACTGTCATAGGGTCAGTACTGAGGGAGCACTGCGATGTCACAGGATCAGTACAGAATGAGTACTGCACTGTCGGGGACTCAGCACTGAGTGAGTGCCGCACTGTCGGACGGTCAGTACTGAGGGAGCACTGCACCCTCGGAGGGTCAGTACTGAGGGAGTGCCGCAATGTCAGAAGGACATTACTGAGGGAGCACTGCACTGTCGGAGGTTCAGTACTGAGGGTGCACTGCACTGCCAGATGGTCAGTACTGAGGGAGTGCTGCACTGTCGGAGGGTCAGTACTGATGGAATGTCGTACTGTTGGAGGTTCAGTACTGAGGGAGTACTGCGATGGCACAGGGTCAGTACTGAATGAGCACTGCACTGTCGGAGGCTCAGTACTGAGGGAGTGCCGCACTGTCGGACGTTCAGTACTGAGGGAGCACTGCACCCTCGGAGGGTCAGTACTGAGGGAGTGCCGCAATTTCGGAAGGACATTACTGAGGGAGCACTGCACTGTTGGAGGTTCAGTACTGAGAGTGCACTGCTCTGTCGGTGGTTCAATACTCAAGGAGCACTGCACCGTCAGAGGGTCAGTACTGAGGGAGTGCTGCAATGTGAGAGGGTCAGTAGTGAGGGAGCACAGCAGTGGCAGAGGGTCAGTACTGCGGGAGAGCTGCACTGTCAGTTCTGAGGGAGCTTTGCAGTGTCACAGGGTCAGTACTGACGGAGCACTGCACAGTCAGATGGACAGTACAGAGGGCGTGCTGCACTGTCTTATGCTGACTACTGTCGGAGTGCCGTACTGTCGGAGGGTCAGTACTGAGTGAGCACAGCGGTGTTATCGGGTAAGTACAGAAGGAGCATTGCACCATCAGATGCTCTGCATTGAGGAAGTGCCGCACTGTCGGAGGGTCAGTACTGAGGGATTGCTGCACTTTCGTAGGGTCACTCCTGACGGAATGCCGTACTGTCGGAGGTTCAGTACTGAGGGTTTACAGCGGTGTCATAAGGTCAGTACAGAAGGAGCACTGAACTGTCGGAGGCTCAGCACTGAGGGAGTGCCGCGCTGTCGGAGGATTATTACTGAGGGAGCACTGCGGAGTCATTGGGTCAGTACAGAAGGAGCACTACACTGCCGGAGGCTCAGCACTGAGGGAGTGACGCACTGTCAGAGGGTAAGTACTGAGGGAGTGCTGCTCTGTCATAGGGTCAGTACTGAGGGAGCGCTGCACTGTCAGGAAGTCAGTACTGAGGGAGCACTGCACTGCCAGAGGGTCAGTACTGAGGGAGTGCTGCACTGTCAGGAAGTCAGTACTGAGGGAGCACTGCACTGTCAGAGGGTCAGTACTGAGTGAGCACTGCTGTGTTATAGGGTCAGTACTGTGGGACTGCTGCACTGTCAGGGGGTTCGATACTGAGGGAGCACTGCAGTGTCAGATGGTCAGTACTGAGGGAATGCTGCACTGTCGGAGGGTCAGTATTGCGGGTGCGCTGCACTGTCAGAGTTTTGTTCAGCCTTGACGAAATCTATGCTGGCTATTCTTAACTAACTGAAACTTCTCTGAATGTCAGTTGATATTTTCCCGGATTATTATTTCTAAAACCTTACCGACCACGGATGTTTGTACTAACTGACTTTTACTTTCTCGGACTGTCATCACACACTTTCTTGAATGAAGGTCTTACATTTAGCAGTTTACAATCTTCCAGCATCACACTCGCATCCAGCAAAGACTGGAAGATTACAGCAACCTCGTCTTCTATTTCCGCCCCCATCATTTTTAATAACTGGGGATGCAAGCCATCCAGTCGAAGTGCCTTATGTACTATAAGCCATCCTTTTTAGCACCTTTCCAGACCATTTTTTGTATCCGCTTCCACGATGTCTACTCACTCCACTTCCACTGATATTTTGTCAGCATCCATTCCTCTGGTGAATACTGATAAAACGTAGTCATTAAGTGTATTAGCATTACCCTGCACCTCTAAGTATGTATTACCCTATGTGTCCCTAATAGGCCACATTCCTCCTTGCACAACTCACTTAATAGGCTGTCATTGCATTCTCATATTCTCTCTTTACTGGTCTTATTTTCCTCCCCACCTCTCCTCTCAACTTACTGCCACTGGCCTGGCTCTCACTTGAGTTCACCTGACATGCATTACGTGCCTTGTTTTTTGATTGTTTCATCATCATCTATATCTCCTTCATCAACCAAGGTGACATGTTCTTCATTCCGCTACCTTTCACCCTTGGTGGGATATTCCTAATATGGAACTGAAGCACCTCTCCCTTAAATATAACCTATCGTGCTGATGCAGATCTTCCTGCAATCTTTGGTTCCATTCTTCCCAACTGGATCCCTTCTCATTTTTCGAAATTAGTCCCCTTCCAATCAAGACACTTTCCATTATTTTGTTCTTTGCTTTTCCGCATTACTAGTCGAAAACCTATGATACGATGATCACTCTTACCCAAGTATTTCTGCATAGACGCCGGGTCCACTTGGGTTAGCTCATTTCCCAACACCAGAGTTCGCAATTCCTCTTTTCTCGTTGGCTGAGAGCATGCCGATCAAGAAATTTCTCCTGACACATTTTACAAATTCCTCCCAGTCCTTAATCTTTAATCCAAAATCATATCAATCAACTTCTTGGTCATTAAAGTTCCCAAATTTCACCAAACTTTAGTTGTTGCACATCTCTGTGATTTCCCTGAGATTTGCTCCTCTACCTCTTTTGTACTATTTGGAGGCCTAGAGAATACCCCGAGGACAGCAATCATGCATATTCTGCTCCTCATCTTGGAATAATGGATTCTGTACTTGCCATGTCGAAGCACGTCCCTTTCCAGCAATAAAAAGTCTTCCTTAATTAGTACTGCCACCCCTTTATATCTTTGTATCCTTATATATTAAGGGCCCGGACCTCGTTTCCATTATGTCCACTACTTCGCATTCCCATATTTAAACATTCGCTCACCGACCTTAAACACCACACTTTGTGTGTTCACACATGTATTGTACTCCCGTCTTTGAATTCCTCGTAGTCCTTCTCAGTCCACTGCCATCTAATGCAGACTCACTTTCCTCACTTCAAATATCTATCTTTTTATATTATGCATACATGGCTTGTGGGCGTCATTGGCTTTTTCCAGCATTTATTTTCCATTCCTAATTGCCCTGGAGAAGGTGGTGGTGAGCTGCCTTCTTGAATCGCTGTAGTCCATGTGGGGTAGGTATATCCAAAGTGCTGTTAGGAAGAGATTTCCAGAATTTTGACCGCGCAGCATTGAAGGAACGGCTATATAGTTCTACGTCAGAATGGTTTGTGACTTGGAGAGGAAGTTCTCATGCATGTGCTGACCTCGGCCTTCTAGTTGGTCGAGATTGCCTGTCTGTCAGGTACTGTCAAAGGAGCCTTGGTGCATTGTTGCGGTGCATCTTGTGGATGGTACACACGGCTCTCACTGTGTGTCAATGGTGGAGGAATTGAATGTCTGTGGCTGGAATACCAATCAAGCAGGCTGCTTTCTCCTGGATGGTGGCGAGCTTCTTGAGTGTTGTTGGAGCTGCACCCATCAAAGCAAGTGGAGATTACTTCATCAAACTCTTGACGTGTGCCTTGTAGATGGTGGAAAGGATTTGGGGAGTCTGCAGGTGAGTTACTCGCCACATGATTCCTAGCCTCTACCTGCTCTTCCAGCTATTGTATTTATATGGCTACTCTATTTTACTTTATTGTCAATGGCAAACCCCAGGATGTTGACAGTGGGGGATTAAGCGATCGTAATGCCATTGAATGTCAAGGGGAGATGGTTAGATTCTCTCTTGTTAGAGATCGTCATTGCCTGGCAATTGTGTGGCGTTTATGTTACTAGCCACCGATAACCACAAGGCTGTATATTGCCCAGGTCTTCCTGCGTTTCTACACGGGTCGCTTCAGTATCTGAGGAGTTAGGAATGGTGCTGAACATTGTGCAATCATCAGCGAACATCCCACTTCTGACCTTAGGATTGAAGGAAGGTCATTGATGAAGCAGCTGAACGTGGTTGGGCCGAGGCCACTACCCTGAGGAACTCCTGGAGCTGAGATGATTGACCTCCAACAACCACAACCATTTTTCTTTGCGCTCGTTGTTACTACAACCAGCGGAGAGTTTTCCCCCGATTCACATTGACTTCACTTTTGCTAGGGCCCCTTGCTGCCATACTCGGTCAAATGCTGCCTTGATGTCAAGGGTAGTCACATTTACCTCACCTCTTGAGTTCAACACTTTTGTCCATGTTAGGACCAAGTGTGTAATGAGGTTAGGAGCTGAGTGGCCCTGGCGGAACCCAAACTGAGCGTCACTGAGCAGGTTATTGCGAAGCAAATGCCGCTTGATACCTTTGCTGATGACACCTTCCATCACTTTACTGATGATTGAGAACAGACGTATGGGGCAGTAATTGGCTGTTTGAACATGTCCTGATTTTTGTGTACAGGATGTACCTGGGCAATTTTCTACTTTTATAGGTAGAGGACAATTTGCAGCAGTACTGGAACAGCTTGGCTAGGGGTGTGGCAAGTTATGGAGGACAGGTCTTCAGTTCTATTGCCGGAATATTGTCAGGGCCTATAACATTTGCAGTATCCATAGCCTTCTGTCGTTTCTCCATATCATGCAGAATGAATAAAATTGGCTCAAGTCTGGCATCTGTGATGCTGGGGACTTCATTAGAAGGCCGACATGGATTATCAACTCGGCACTTCTCGCTGGAGATTGTTGCAAATGCTTCAGCCTTATCTTTGCACTGATGTGCTGGGTTCGCCCATCATTACGAATGCTGATATTTGTGGAGCCACCACCTCGGGCTTTTTGTTTATTTGTCCACCATCATTCACAGCTGGATGTGGCAGGACTGCATCTGATCCATTGGTCATGGGATCGCTTAGCTCTGTCTATCGCATGCTGCTTACACAGTTTCGCACACAAGTCGTCCTTTGTTGGAGCTTCACCAGATTGATACCCCATTTTGAGATATGCCTGGTACTGCTCCTGGCACGCCCTCCTGCACTCTTCATTGAACCAGGGTTGGTCTGCTGGCTTGATGGTAATTGTCGATTGGGAATAAGCCAGCCATGAGGTTACAGATTGTGGTAGAGTACAATTCTGCTGCTACTGGTGACCCAAAGCGCATCATGGATGCCCAGTTTTGCACTGCTAGATCTGTTTGAAATCTATCCCATTTCGGACGGTGTTTGTGCCACACAACATGATGGGCGTTATCCTCAATGTAAAGGCATGCTTTTGTCTCCACAACGACTGTGCGATGGTCAGTCCTACCAATAGTGTCATGGACAGATACATCTGCAGCAGGCAGATTGGTGAGGAAAGGTCAAGTATGTTTTTCTTCAAGTTATCCTCATAACTGAAATTCCTCATCACTGGAATCATTCTCATGAATATTTTCTTTACTCGCTCCAATGCTCTCATGTCTTTCCTAATGTGCGGCTTCCAGAACTGGACGCAATACTCGAGCTGAGGCTGAACGAGAGTCTTATCCACGTTCAGCATAACTTCCTTCCTCTTGTGCCCGATGCCCGTATTCATGCCCAGGATACTGTATGCTTAATTAACTGCTCTCTCAACCTGCCCTGCCACCTGCAATGACTTATGCACGTATACACCTAGGTCGTTCTGCCCCTGCACACTCTTTAGAATTGTACATTTTATTTTATATTGTCTCCTCATGTTCTACCTACCAGCATGAATCACATCCCATTTCTGTGCATTTCACTTCATCTGCCACCTGTCTTCTCATTCCACCAATGTATCTATCTCCTTTCGGAGTTCCACACAACCCTCCTCAGTTATGTTATGTGTGAACAGTTATTTTAAGACTGTATAAGGTATTTAGTGAGGATCCCCAGTGGTCAGTGTTGGGATGCCTGCTTTTCATGACCTGCATTAATGACCGAGACTTTGTTGTGCAGGGCACAATTTTTCAAAAAAAGTTGAGCATGAAAAAGGACTTGCTAGTATTGTGAACCATGAGGAGGATAGTGACAATCTTCAACAGGATATAAACAGGCTGATGGTATAGGCTGACAAGACAATAACGAGGAGATTTGATATCATGAGGGGTCTGGACAGAATATACACGGGATACGGAGACATTCAACGATTGGCTCAAGGATCCAGGACTAGAGGATCGAGAACGAAAGAAAGGCGACTTAATGTGAAGTGCAAAAGATGAAGCAGTGACATGCGGAAAACTTTGTTTTATGGAACAAGTGCTTAGGATCTGGAATTCAGTGACTGGCAGTGCGGTAGAGACAAGTTCAATTGGGGCCTTCAGAAGTGTACTGACTAATTATCTGAAGATTAATAAAAACAATGAAGGGCTACAGAAAAAACAGGGGAGTGGGACTAGGTGAGTTGCTCTTTAAGAAAACGGTCACTGACACGGCTTGCCAAATGCCTCCTTCTATGCTGTAACCATTCTATTATTCTTTGACTGTACCTTAGTCTGTCCCCGTTGACTGTATCAAACATGTCGGAGAGATCTACAAAAGAGTACATGCCTATGTTGTATTCTCCACTTTTCTCCTGGACCTGTCTCAGCACAAAAATCATACCTAAAGTTCCTTATTGGGTCTGAATCTTCACAGACTCTCACGGATCCTCTCTGCATCTATTGTCGGAAAACGTTTAGTTCGAATCAAAATGGTCAAGATTTTGCCTGCAATAGAGAGTAAACTTCCGTAGTTTGAATAGTCAGAACTCTCTCCCTTGTTTCTCTTTTTGTTGTTGAGGCAGACAGTCACTGCACCTGGAAGGTTCTGAAGCAATGTACTTTTCTTCCAGCATGCCGAAAGCCCATCTGTAAGCCTATCAAGGTTCACATATCTTCCCTGTTTATAAACCTTGGCTGGAATCCCATCTATTCCAGGGGCTTTAGTGATTTTAATTGTGCTGCAGCGGTCTTGATCTTTTCATGTGTGGTGGTCCATCCAGCTCGCATTTCACTTCCCTCTTCGAGATCATTGCGATGGACGTCTCCTACACCATCTGAGCGTCATCAAATAGGCTCTCATAGTAATCTGACTACTTGTTGACAAGATAACATCAGTGTCTTTGGGCATTGTTGTTCCATCCGAAGACTTTAATGGTGCCTGCACATGGTGGAAGGTCCATATACAGATCTCAAGGCTTCTGAGTAGAATTTCATATCTCCCATAGCTGCATACATCTGTGCCTTCTCAATGACCACTGTTCGTGAATTTCTTTGGTTGGCATGGAGGTTGGTTTGCAGAGGGATGCAGGCTTCCCCAAATGCAGCTTTTGTAGCCTGCTCATCAGGACATGCAAGTTATCGATTGAGACAGATGTGTTTCTTCTGAAGAAGCTCTTGGATTTCAATATAATTTTTCTCGAAAATAATCTTGGCTTCATCTGGTTGAGAAGCCAACCAGCTCTGCAGTTTCTTTTCAACCTTAAAGGACGGAGTTCAACTGTCCCCACTGCTTTGCTGGATTAATATCACTATCCAGAGTCGCTTCACTGCAGAGGCTCTGTTCAAGCTTGCTCTGGGAACGGTTTTCCTCCTGTAATTAGAATTCATGGACTTGCGTTTTCCTTGTTTGTGGCTCTTTTTTTCTTTTGGGCAATGGTTTGATTGTGAAGGCAAGATTGAGTCGAAACAGTATGTGGCTGCTATCGCAGTCAGGACTTGGCATCACACGACTGTGTAGCACTTCCCATATCTTTCGTTGCTGCACCAGAATATAACCCAATAAGTGCTCGTGCTTTGAGCCTGGATGCCTTCAGCTGATTTGAAATCCGGCTTTCTGATGGAATCAGAATTAGTAAATCTGAGTCCGTACTCCATACATAATTCCAGCATAATTCGACCATATTTTCATTACATTTGCCAATACCATATCTTCCCCAGACAGTTTGTCAATGCTCTTGGTCAGGCCCAACTCATGCATTGAAATCTCGAAATCTGGTGAACTTATCATTCGAGTCAAACGTCAGTAGAAGATTATGCAGCTCACGGTAGAAGCTTTCTTTCATCACCATATCGGCTTGTAGGGCAGGTGAATATGTGCTGATAATGGTAGCGAATTGATCGTCCTGGACTGATAATCGTGAGGATATGAGGCGTTTAGAAAAGCCCATGGGGAGGTTCTTACACATGCTAGCAATATATGTTTTAGTCACAAATTCCTTAAGAGGGATCACTCAACTTTAATTTTCTCTGCCCAGAAAAGCCTGCGCCATGTTCTGTTATTGATCCCTGCTCTGCAAAGTAAACTTCACAGAATGATGTGATGTCAATGTCCAGATGGGCATGCTCACTGGCTATTCGTGTGGAAGATCTTTCATGGAGTCTGTAATCATCTTAATCTGACATTGTGTGAATAATCCAGCCCGCAAGCTTCAAGATTTTTATTTCTCATTTGCTTTTTTTTTTTGCATTTATATGTGTTACTTCATTCTTTTGCACTGCTGTACGAGATGCCCGTTGGCTACGGTTCGCCAACAAGGAGAGTTGAGACAAGGATTGTCTGGGCCATCTTTTTAGGCCCATCCCCATTCGGAACAAGCAGTATTATTCCGAGAGAATACTGCTTCGTCACTCAGAGTGTTGCCAGATGATGTTGTTGTCTCAGCTCAACAGTCAAATAACTCATGATGCTGAACCACTTGCATGCAGAATTGAAGCTGAATCTGCCAGTGCCACCTTGCACCTGTCATTGTCGCCTCTCCCCATCGCTGTCTGGTACACTTCCTTACTGTGGTAACTGTTTAAAGTGGAAACCAGCTAGTGCAGCCGAATCCCATTCTTCAGGCTGTGTCATTCTATTCAGTGTCGCAGCAGGCTGAAACAGCTGAAGCAATTGAAAAGATGCATTTGCTGTGGCAGAGGTGCATTAGTGTTAAATATGATGGTGGTTTATTGCTGAAAATTGGGTTCAATAGAAATACTTTAGTGCTGATTTTTGGGGGGACGGGGCGGCGGCGGTGGGAGGAAGTGAACAAGTGCTGCAAGATGGCGATGGCAAAGAAGAAGCAAAGTCTGTGGATGTTGCTGTGAGCGGACGAACCACAACCCTACGCAAATCTCAATGGGGCCTGCACTTTACTCCATCAACTAACAGGTAGAGGTTAGCACTGAGATTGTTTCAGCAGAAGGTTATGCCTCAGGTTTGGTGACTGTTCGGATTAAGGTTGTGCTTTGTTTCATAGTTAGTGTTACATTTAGTGTTGCGGTTAGCAGAGAGCTCGATTTAGGGTTAGGTTCAGTTTAGCAATTTGTGTTAAGGTTCTGGTTTGCGACTGGTTCATTTTACAGTATGTGTTGGGTTAGTTATAGCGTTAGGTTTAGATTAGGAATACAATTTGAGTAAGGGCTAGATTTAGCATTCGGGTTAGTTTGGGGTTAGTCTTGCAGTTAGATTTATGGTCAGGTTGACAGTTTGGTTAAGCATTGATTTGAGGTTCAACATGATGGTTGCACTTAGGCTTCGGCATTCCGTTAGCATAGAGTTGTTCTCTCTGGGTTGTTGCCCGTGCCACGTGCTAGCGAAGCAAGGAATAGGGAGAGAGAGGAGGTGAACACGTGGCTGCAGGGATGGTGTAGGAGGGAGGGTTTTGGTTTCCTGGATAATTGGGGCTCTTTCTGGGGTAGGTGGGACCTCTACAAACGGGGTGGTCTTTACCTGAACCAGAGGGGTACCAATATCCTGAGGGGGAGATTTGCTAGTGCTCTTCGGGGGTTTAAACTAATTCAGCAGGGGGTTAGGAACCTAAATTGTAGTTCCAGTGTACAGGATGTTGAGAGTAGTGATGTCAGGGATAAGGTTACAAGGACGCAAGAGGGCACTGGCAAGCAAGAACTTGGTTGAAAGTGTGTCTGCTTCAACGCCAGGAGCATCCAGAATAAGGTGGGTGAGGTTGCAGCATGGGTTGGCACCTGGGATCTCGATGTTGTGACCATTTCGGAGACATGGGTAGAGCAGGGACAGGAATGGATGTTGCAGGTTCCGGGATTTAGATGTTTCAGTAAGAACAGAGAAGATGGTAAAAGAGGGGGGGGGGGGGAGGGTGTGGCATTGTTAATCAAGGAGAGTATTACGGTGGCAGAAAGGACGTTTGAGGACTCGTCTACTGAGGTAGTATGGGCCGAGGTTAGAATCAGGAGAGGAGAGGTCACCCTGTTGGGAGTTTTCTATAGACCTCCGAATAGTTCCAGAGATGTAAAGGAAAGGATAGCGAAGAGGATTCTCGACAGGAGCGAGAGTAACAGGGTAGTTGTAATGGGGGACTCTAACTTTCCAAATATTGACTGGAAATACTATAGTTCGAGTACTTTAGATGGGTCAGTTTTTGTCCAGTGTGTGCAGGAGGGTTTTCTGACACAGTATGTAGACAAGCCAACCAGGGGCGATGCCACATTGGATTTGGTACTGGGTAATGAACCCGGCCAGGTTTTATATTTAGACGTAGGTGAGCACTTTGGTGACAGTGATCACAATTCGGTTAGGTTTACCTTAGCGATGGGCAGGGACAGGTATATACCGCAGGGAAAGAATTATAGCTGGGGGAAAGGAAATTATGATGCGATTAGGCAAGATTTAGGATGCGTAGGATGGGGAATGAAACTGCAGGGGATGGGAACAATCGAAATGTGGAGCTTATTCAAGGAGCTGCTCCTGCGAGTCCTCGATAAGTATGTACCTGTGAGGCAGGGAGGAAGTTGTCGAGCGAGGGAGCCGTGGTTTACTAAAGAAGTTGAAGCGCTTGTCAAGAGGAAGAAGAAGGCATATGCTCGGATGAGACGTGAAGGCTCAGTTAGGGCGCTTGACAGTTACAAGCTAGCTAGGAATGAACGAAAGGGAGAGCTTAGAAGAGTGAGGAGAGGACACGAGAAGTCATTGGCGGATAGGATCAAGGAAAAACCTAAGGCTTTCTATCGGTATATCAGGAATAAAAGAATGACTAGAGTTAGATTAGGGCCAATCAAGGATAGTCGTGGGAAGTTGTGTGTGGAATGAGAGGAGATAGGGGAAGCGTTAAATGAATATTTTTCGTCAGTATTTACAGGAGAGAAAGAAAATGTTGTCGAGGAGAATACTGAGATACAGACTACTAGGCTAGATGGGATTGAGTTTCACAAGGAGGAGGTGTTATCAATTTTGGTAAGTGTGACAATAGATAAGTCCCCTGGGCCAGATGGGATTTATCCTAGGATTCTCTGGGAAGCCAGGGAGGAGATTGCAGAGCCTTTGTCCTTTATCTTTATGTCGTCATTGTCGACAGGAATAGTGCCAGAAGACTGGAGGATAGCAAATGTTGTCCCCTTGTTCAAGAAGGGGAGTAGAGACAGCCATGGTAATTATAGACCTGTGAGCCTTACTTCGGTTGTGGGTAAAATGTTGGAAAAGGCTAAAAGAGATAGGATTTATAATCATCTTGAAAATAATAAGTTCATTAGCGATCGTCAGCACGGTTTTGTGAAGGGTAGGTCGTGCCTCACAAACCTTATTGAGTTTTTTGACAAGGTGACCAAACAGGTGGATGAGGGTAAAGCCGTGGATGTGGTCTATATGGATTTCAGTAAGGCGTTTCATAAGGTTCCCCACGGTAGGCTATTGCAGAAAATACGGAAGTTTGGGGTTGAAGGTGATTTAGAGCTTTGGATCAGAAATTGGCCAGCTGAAAGAAGACAGAGGGTGGTGGTTGATGGCAAATATTCATCCTGGAGTTTAGTTACTCGTGGTGTACCGCAAGGATCTGTTTTGGGGCCACTGCTGTTTGTGGTTTTTATAAATGACCTGGAAGAGGGTGTAGAAGGGTGGGTTAGTAAATTTGCGGATGACACGAAGGTCGGTGGAGTTGTGGATAGTGCCGAAGGATGTTGTAGGTTACAAAGGGACATAGATAGGCTGCAGAGCTGGGCTGAGAGATGGAAAATAGAGTTTAATGAGGAAAAGTGTCAGGTGATTCACTTTGGAAGGAGTAACAGGAATGCAGAGTACTGGGCTAATGGGAAGATTCTGGGTAGTGTAGATGAGCAGAGAGATCTTGGTGCGAAGGTACATAAATCCCTGAAAGTTGCTACCCAGGTTAATAGGGCTGTTAAGAAGGCATATGGTGTGTTAGCTTTTATTAGTAGGGGGATCGAGTTTCGGAGCCACGAGGTCATGCTGCAGCTGTACAAAACTCTGGTGTGGCCGCACCTGGAGCATTGCGTGCAGTTCTGGGCACCACATTATAGGAAGGATGTGGAAGCTTTGGAAATGGTGCAGAGGAGATTTACTAGGATGTTGCCTGGTATGGAGGGAAGGCCTTTCGAGGAAAGGCTGAGGGACTTGAGGTTGTTTTCGTTAGAGAGAAGGAGGAGGAGAGGTGACTTAATAGAGACATATAAGATAATCAGAGGGTTAGATAGGGTGGATAGTGAGAGTCTTTTTCCTCGGATGGTGATGGCAAACACGAGGGGACATAGCTTTAAGTTGAGGGGTGATAGATATCGGACAGATGTTCGAGGTGGTTTTTTTACTCAGTGCTTAGTCGGGGCGTGGAACGCCCTGCCTGCAACAGTAGTAGACTCGCCAACTTTAAGGGCATTTAAGTGGTCATTGGATAGACATATGGATGAAAATGGAATAGGGTAGGTTAGATGGTTTCACAGGTCGGAGCAACATCGAGGGCCGAAGGGCCTGTACTGCGCTGTAATGTTCCATGTTCTATGTTCATACATTTACGTTTAGGATTAGTTTTTGTTGTTAGGGTTACCGTTAGCGTCAGAGGAAAGGTTAAATTAGGGTCACAGTTAGGTTATAGTTTGAGGTCACAGTTAGGGTGAACTTGGAGAAAGTGTTGTCGTCATAGCTCCGCTAAGGGATAGGTTTGAAGGTTGGGCTATGGTTGGGGTAAGAGTTAGCAGTAAGTGCTATGGTTACGTTTGGCTTATAGTTAAATTTAAGTTTTGGTCGGTGTTAGAGTTGCTGTCATAGATAGTCTCAGGATTACAGTTAGTTTTCCGGTTATTGTCATGGTTTGGGTTAGATTTATAGACAGACTTAAATTTATAGTTAAGTTTAATATCATGTTTATATTTATGGTTTTTGCTCAGGTGTGTTTTACATTATATGTTTGGGCAAGGCTTAGTGTTAATGTTAGTGTTGCAGTTCGGTTGAGCTTTCGGGTTAGCGTATTGAATATGGCTTGGGTTATGGCCAGGGGTTACTTTAGGTACAGGTTTGCAGCTCGGTTCAGGGTTTGGTTTGCAGTTGGAGATCGGTTTAAGGGTAAAATTAGCTTTAGGGTTTGGGATTAGTTCGGTTTGCAGTTAGCAGTAGGGCGCCAGTTACCATCAGTTCTACCATTGTGGTCATTGTTGGGATTATGGCTGGTGTTACTGTTATGGTTATGGTTATTGTGAGGACTATGTTTAATGCTAGGCTTGGAGTTAAAGCTATGTTTCCATCGAGTTTTAGGGTTAGGTTTAGGTTTGCAGTTTGATTTAGGGTTTGCATTAATGTTAAGTTTGCACACAATCCTGGAGCAAAATTAGGGGGATAGTTTGGATTCGGATTCCATTGAGGGTGATAGGGTATGTTTTCATTAGTCTTAGTATTCCATCAAGGTGGGGGAGAAAGCATGAGAGAGAGCTAGATAGATAGAGATCGAGAGGTAGAGAGAGAGACAGACAGAGAGAGACAGAGAAAAATAAAGACACAGCGAGAGAGAGTGAGGGACAGGCAAGAATTATGTTTTAATGGTGATTTTACCATAACAAGAACAAAGAACAAAGAACAAAGAAAATTACAGCACAGGAACAGGCCCTTCGGCCCTCCAAGCCTGCGCCGATCCAGACCCTCTATCTAAATATGTCGCCTATTTTCTAAAGGTCTGTATCTCTTTTCTTTATGCCCATTCATGTATCTGTCTAGATACATCTTAAAAGACGCCATCGTGCCCGCATCTACCACCTCCGCTGGCAACGCGTTCCAGGCACCCACCACCCTCTGCGTAAAGAACTTTCCACGCATATCCCCCCTAAACTTTTCCCCTTTTACTTTGAACTCGTGTCCTCTCGTAATTGAATCCCCCACTCTGGGAAAAAGCCTCTTGCTATCCACCCTGTCTATACCTCTCATGATTTTGTGCACCTCAATCAGGTCCCCCCTCAACCTCCGTATTTCGAATGAAAATAATCCTAATCTACTCAACTTCTCTTCATAGCTAGCGCCCTCCATACCAGGCAACATCCTGGTGAACCTCCTCTGCACCCTCTCCAAAGCATCCACATCCTTTTGGTAATGTGGCGACCAGAACTGCACGCAGTATTCCAAATGTGGCCGAACAAAAGTCCGATACAACTGTAACATGACCTGCCAACTCTTGTATTCAATACCCCGTCCGATGAAGGAAAGCATGCCGTATGCCTTCTTGACCACTCTATTTGCCTGCGTTGCCACCTTCAGCGAACAGGGGACCTGAACACCCAAATCTCTCTGGACATCAATTTTCCCCAGGACTTTTCCATTTACTGTGTAGTTCACTCTTGAATTGCTTCTTCCAAAATTCATCACCTCGCATTTGCCCTGATTGAACTCCGTCTGCCATTTCTCTGCCCAACTCTCCAATCTATCTATATTCTGCTGTATTCTGACAGTCCCCTTCACTATCTGCGACTCCACCAATCTTAGTGTCGTCTGCAAACTTGCTCATCAGACCACCTATACTTTCCTCCAAATCATTAATGTATATCAGAAACAACTGTGGTCCCAGCACAGATCCCTGTGGAACACCACTGGTCACACGTCTCCATTTTGAGAAACTCCCTTCCACTGCTACTCTCTGTCTCCTATTGCCCAGCCTTTTCTTTTTCCATCTAGCTAGTACACCCTGTACCCCATGCGCCTTCACTTTCTCCATCAGCCTGCCATGGGGAACCTTATCAAACGCCTTACTGAAGTCCATGTATATGACATCGACAGCCCTTCCCTCATCAATCAACTTTGTCACTTCCTCAAAGAATTCTATTAAGTTGGTAAGACATGACCTTCCCTGCACAAAACCATCTTGCCTATCACTGATAAGCCCATTTTCTTCCAAATGGGAATAGATCCTATCCCTCAGTATCTTCTCCAGCAGCTTCCCGACCACTTGACGTCAGGCTCACCGGTCTACAATTACCTGGATTATCCCTGCTACCCTTCTTAAACAAGGGGACAACATTAGCAATTCTCCAGTCCTCCGGGACCTCACCCGTGTTTAAGGATGTTGCAAAGATATCTGTTGAGGCCGAAACTATTTCCTCTCTCGCTTCCCACAGTAACCTGGGATAGATCCCGTCCGGACCTGGGGACTTGTCCACCTTAATGCCTTTTGGAATACCCAAAACTTCCTCCCTCCTTATGCCGACTTGACCTAGAGTAATCAAACATCTGTCCCTAACCTCAACATCCGTCATGTCCCTCGCCTCGGTGAATACCGATGCAAAGTACTCGTTTAGAATCTCACTCATTTTCTCTGAGTCCAAGCATAACATTCCTCCTTTGACCTTTAGTGGGCCAATCCTTTCTCTGGTTACCCTCTTGCTCCTTATATATGAATAAAAGGCTTTGGGGTTTTCCTTAACCCTGTTTGCTAAAGATATTTCATGACCCCTTTTAGCCCTCTTAATTCCTCGTTTTAGATTGCGCCTACAATCCCGATATTCTTTCAAAGCTTCGTCTTTCTTCAGCCGCCTGGACCTTATGTATGCTTCCTTTTTCCTCTTAGCTAGTCTTACAATTTCACCTGTCATCCATGGCTCCCTAATCTTGCCATTTCTACCCCTCATTTTCACAGGAAAATGTCTCTCCTGCATGCTAATCAACCGCTCTTTAAAAGCCTCCCACATATCAAATGTGGATTTACCTTCAAACAGCTGCTCCCAATCTACATTCCCCAGCTCCTGCCGAATTTTGGTGTGGTTGGCCTTCCCCCAATTTAGCACTCTTCCTTTTGGACTACTCTCGTCTTTGTCCATGAGTATTCTAAAACTTACGGAATTGTGATCACTATTCCCAAAGTAGTCCACTACTGAAACGTCAACCACCTAGCCCGGCTCATTTCCCAACACCAGGTCCAGTATGGCCCCTTCCCGAGTTGGACTATTTACATACTGCTCTAGATAACCCTCCTGGATGCTCCTTACAAATTTTGCTCCATCTAGACCTCTAACACTAAGTGAATCCCAGTCAATGTTGGGAAAATTAAAATCTCCTATCACCACCACCCTGTTGCTCCTACAGCTTTCCATAATCTGTTTACATATTTGTACCTCTATCTCACGCTCGCTGTTGGGAGGCCTGTAGTACAGCCCCAACATTGTTACCGCACCCTTCCTATTTCTGAGTTCTGCCCATATTGCCTCACAGCTCGAGTCCTCCATAGTGCCTTCCTTCAGCACAGCTGTGATATCCTCTTTGACCAGTAATGCAACTCCTCCACCCCTTTTACCTCCCTCTCTATCCCGCCTGAAGCATCGGTGTCCTGGGATATTTAGTTGCCAATCATGCCCTTCCCTCAACCAAGTCTCAGTAATAGCAATAACATCATACCCCCAGGTACGAATCGAAGCTCTAAGTTCATCTGCCTTACCTACTACACTTCTTGCATTAAAACAAATACACCTCAGACCACCAGTCCCTTTGCTTTCATCATGTGCTCCCTGCCTACTCTTTCCCTTAGTCACGCTGACTTCATTATCTAGTTCCTTACAGGCTTTAGTTACTACACCCTTACTCTCCACTGACCTCATTTGGTTCCCATCCCCCTGCCACATTAGTTTAAACCCTCCCCAACAGCGTTAGCAAAAGCACCCCCAAGGAGATTGGTTCCAGTCCGGCCCAGGGAGGGAGAGATTGAGTGAGTGTGAGGGAGGGAGAGAGTGAGTGAGTGTGAGGGTGGGGGAGTGTGTGAGTGTGTGTGAGTGGGAGGGAGGGGGAGAGTGAGTGAGAATGTGTGAGTGGGAGGGAGGGGGAGAGTGAGTGAGTGTGTGTGAGTGGGAGGGAGGGAGTGAGTGAGTGTGAGTGTGAGGGAGGGAGGGGGAGAGTGTGTCAGTGGGAGGGAGGGGGAGAGAGTGAGTGAGTGTATGTGTGAGTGGGAGGGGGAGAGCGAGTGTGTGTGTGAGTGGGAGGGGGAGAGCGAGTGAGTGTATGTGTGAGGGGGAGAGTGAGTGAGTGTGTGTGTGAGGGGGAGAGTGAGTGAGTGTGTGTGTGAGGGGGAGAGTGAGTGAGTGTGTGTGAGGGGGAGAGTGACTGAGTGTGTGTGTGAGGGGGAGAGTGAGTGTGTGCGTGAGGGGGAGAGTGAGTGAGTGTGTGAGGGGGAGAGTGAGTGGGAGTGAGGGGGAGAGTGTGTGGGAGAGAGGGGGAGAGTGAGTGTGAGGGAGGGTGTGAGGGGGAGTGTGTGTGAGAGGGGGTGGGAGGTGTGTGAGAGGGGGAGAGTGAGTGAGTGTGAGGGAGGGGGAGAGTGAGTATGTGTGTGAGTTTGAGGGAGGGGGAGAGTGAGTGTGAGGGAGGGGGAGAGTGAGTGTGTGAGGGGGAGAGTGAGTGTGTGAGGGGGTGGGAGTGTGTGTGAGGGGGGAGTGAGTGTGGGAGTGTGTGTGAGAGGGGGAGGGAGTGAGTGTGGGAGTGTGTGTGACGGGGGAGGGAGTGAGTGTGGGAGTGGGCGTGGGGGAGGGAGTGGGCGTGGGGGCGGGAGTGGGCGTGGGCATGAGCGTGGGAGTGGGTGAGGGGGAGGGAGTGAGCGTGGGAGTGGGTGAGGGGGAGGGAGTGTGCGTGGGATGGGTGAGGGGAGGGAGTGAGCGTGGGAGTGGGTGAGGGGGAGGGAGTGAGCGTGGGTGAGGGGGAGGGAGTGAGCGTGAGAGTGGGTGAGGGAGGGTGTGAGCGTGGGAGTGGGTGAGGGGGAGGGAGTGAGCGTGGGGGAGGGAGTGAGCGTGAGAGTGGGTGAGGGGGGAGTGAGCGTGGGAGTGGGTGAGGGGGAGGTAGTGGGTGAGGGGGGAGTGGGTGAGTGTGGGAGGGAGTGCGTGTGGGAGGGAGGGAATGGGTGGGGGAGTGGGTGAGGGAGAGGGAGTGGGGGAGGGAGTGGGTGTGGGAGTGGGTGAGTGTGAGGGAGTGAGTGTGTGAGGAGATGGGAGTGGGTGAGAGGGAGGGGGTGAGTGTGGGAGTGGGTGAGGGGGAGGGAGTGAGTGTGGGAGTGGGTGAGGGGGAGGGAGTCAGTTTGGGAGTGGGTGAGGGGGAGGGCGTGAGTGTGGGAGTGGGTGAGGGGGAGGGTGTGAGTGTGGGAGTGTGGGAGGGTGTGAGTGTGGGAGTGGGGGAGGGAGTGAGTGTGGGAGTGGGTGGGTGTGGGAGTTGGGGGAGGGGGTGAGTGTGGGAGTGGGTGAGGGGGAGGGAGTGAGTGTGGGAGTGGGTGAGGGGGAGGGAGTGAGTGTGGGAGTGGGAGTGGGTGAGGGGGAGGGAGTGAGTGTGGGAGTGCGTGAGAGGGAGGGAGTGAGTGTGGGAGTGGGTGAGGGGGAGGGAGTGAGTGTGGGAGTGGGTGAGGGGGAGGGAGTGAGTGTGGGAGTGGGTGAGGGGGAGGGAGTGAGTGTGGGAGTGGGTGAGGGGGAGGGAGTGGGAGTGGGAGTGGGTGAGGGGGAGGGAGTGGGAGTGGGGGAGGGAGTGGGTGTGAGTGGGGGAGTGAGTGGGAGTGAGAGTGGGTGTGGCGGAGGGAGTGGGAGTGAGTGTGGGAGTGGGTGAGGGGGAGTGAGTGTGGAAAGGGTGAGGGGGAGGGAGTTGGAGTGAGTGTGGGAGTGGGTGAGGGAGTGGGAGTGGGAGTGAGTGAGGGGGAGGGAGTGGGAGTGAGCGTGGGAGTGGGTGAAGGGGAGGGAGTGAGCGTGGGAGTGGGTGAGGGGGAGGGAGTGAGGGGGAGGGAGTGAGCGTGGCAGTGGGTGAGGGGAAGGGAGTGAGCGTGGGAGTGAGGGAGTGGGTGAGGGGGAGGGAGAGGGAGGGAGTGAGTGTGGGAGGGAGTGAGTGTGGGAGGGAGTGGGTGAGGGAGTGGGGGAGGGAGTGGGTGTGGGAGTGGGTGAGGGGGAGGGAGTGAGTGAGGGAGTGAGTGTGGGAGTGGGTGAGGGGGAGGGATTGAGTTTGGGAGTGGGTGAGGGGGAGGGAGTGAGTGGGGGAGGGAGTGAGTGGGGGAGGGGGTGGGTGTGGGAGTGGGTGAGGGGGAGGTAGTGAGTGTGGGAGTGGGTGAGGGGGAGGGAGTGAGTGTCGGAGTGGGTGAGGGGGAGGGAATGAGTGTGGGAGTGGGTGAGGGGGAGGGAGTGATTGTGGGAGTGGGTGAAGGGGAGGGAGTGAGTATGGGAATGGGTGAGGGGGAGGGAGTGGGAGTGGGGGAGGGAGTGGGAGCGGGAGAGGGAGTGGGTGTGGTGGAGGGAGTGGGTGTGGGGGAGGCAGTGGGAGTGGGTGTGGGGGAGGGAGTGGGTGTGGGGGAGGGTGTGGGAGAGGGTGTGGGGGAGGGAGTGGGAGTGGGTGTGCGGGAGGGAGTGGGAGTGAGTGTGGGAGTGGGTGAGGGGGAGGGAGTGGGTGAGGGGGAGTGAGTGTGGGAGTGGGTGAGGGGGAGGGAGTGGGAGTGAGTGTGGGAGGGAGTGGGAGTGAGTGGGAGCGAGTGTGGGAGTGGGACCGAGTGTGGGAGTGGGTGAGGGGAAGGGAGTGGGAGCGAGTGCGGGAGTGGGTGAGTGGGAGCGAGTGTGGGAGTGGGTGAGGGGGAGGGAGTGGGTCTGAGTGTGGGAGTGGGTGAGGGGGAGGGAGTGGGACTGAGTGTGGGAGTGGGTGAGGGGGAGGGAGTGGGAGTGAGTGTGTGAGTGGGTGAGGGGGAGGGAGTGGGACTGAGTGTGGGAGTGGGTGAGGGGGAGGGAGTGGGTGAGGGGGAGGGATTGGGAGTGAGTGTGGGAGTGGGAGTGAGTGTGGGAGTGGGTGAGGGGGAGGGAGTGGGAGCGAGTGTGGGAGTGGGAGTGGGTGGGAGTGAGTGTGGGAGTGGGAGGGAGTGAGTGTGGGAGTGGGTGAGGGAGTGGGAGTGAGTGTGGGAGTGGGGGAGGGGGAGTGAGTGTGGGAGTGGGTGAGGGGGAGGGAGGGAGTGTGGGAGTGGGTGAGGGAGTGTGGGAGTGGGTGAGGGGGAGGGAGGGAGTGTGGGTGAGGGAGTGGGTGAGGGAGGGAGTGGGTGAGCGAGGGAGTGGGGGAGTGTGTGAGGGAGGGAGTGGGGGATTGTGTGAGGGAGGGAGTGGGTGAGTGTGGGAGTGGGGGAGGGGGAGTGAGTGTGGGAGTGGGTGAGGGGAGAGAGGGAGTGTGGGAGTGGGTGAGAGGGAGTGGGTGAGGGGGAGGGAGTGGGTGAGTGGGTGAGGGAGGGAGTGTGGGAATGGGTGAGGGGGAGGGAGGGAGTGAGTGGGTGAGGGAGTGAGTTGATGAGGGAGTGAGGGAGTGAGTGGGTGAGGGAGGGAGTGGGGGAGTGTGTGATGGAGGGAGTGGGGGATTGTGTGAGGGAGGGAGTGGGTGAGTGTGGGAGTGGGGGAGGGGGAGTGAGTGTGGGAGTGGGTGAGGGGGAGGGAGGGAGTGTGGGAGTGGGTGAGAGGGAGTGGGTGAGGGGGAGGTAGTGGGTGAGTGGGTGAGGGAGGGAGTGTGGGAATTGGTGAGGGGGAGGGAGGGAGTGAGTGGGTGAGGGAGTGAGTGGATGAGGGAGTGAGTGGGTGAGGGAGGGAGTGTGGGAGTGTGTGAGGGAGGGAGTGGGGGAGTGTGGGAGGTAGTTAGGGAGTGGGAGTGGGGGAGTGGCTGAGGGAGGGAGTGTGAGGGGGTGGGAGTGAGAGATATTGTGTGAAATGATTGAGCATTTACTGACTCTTTTCTTCTGTGTGTTGAGAAGGTGCCGACGCACTGTGTACTGCATGAGTGAAGTGGAATTGTGCCGAGCTGCCTGGGGCCTGGTCAGTGAGGTGAGTTAGAGACTGTAAAGATATGAACCTGCACCTTCCCCCTTCTCCTCTAATTCCACAGTCTGGCCTGAGCTGGGAGGGGTAAAATAGTCAAGGTTCACCAGTTCACCCCCGTAATCTTTAAACTGTTTAATGTACCATGCATTACAGTGCACTGTTCCCTTTAAATACTCGCTATTCCCACTTACACTATTCTCTCATTCTCTTCAATTTCAACCAGTACCCATACTCACTCATCTCCCTTTGATTCTCCTTAAATTCAAAAACTACTCACCCTGTCGGTCACGCAGAGGTGTCGGTTCCCATGTGTGCGGATGATTAACTCCGTCCGTAGTTATCCTTGCACGTCTATGACAACGATTGACACAGCTCTCCGCCCCCCCACCTCCGTCCCCACCCCTTTTATTGTAACATCAATTTTGTCTGTTTCTGCAATCTGTAGATCACTTCCACATCATGAGTCCTTGAATAGTCCATTAACACACAAAGGTGTTTTGATGGGAAAAATTCTGGGTGTATCAGCCTCATGGGGTTCACCTTGAGATGAACATTTCCAAGGGATGTGGAAGCTGTCTCAGATGCTGTGGAATCATGGTTGTTATTTTGTAGGTCCTGTTAACAGCTTGACCACAGGAGTTCAATGGTCAGGACAGTCACTTAAATTTGAGCTGACACATACCATTGTATGGTCTGATTGTGACAGTGATTTCTTGTTTCACACATTTGTGACATCAATCCACCGTGCCTGTGCCTGCATGAATAATATCATTTCGGCTCCCACTTTGTTTTGTGAGTTCAGTTAACAAGTCTCGTTTGTTCCTGGGTACAAAACTTGGCCCATTTCTGAGGATTGCCACTTTCCAAAGTGGCTTCACAGTACAGCTGCATTAAGTTAAATGTGTTCTTGCTGCACAACTGGCTGTAAGACCTTGCACCCTCCCACCATCCACGCACCCTCCTCCTTACCCTGTGTCAGCATCTTCCCCCATTAGCGTCTGCACCCGTCGCCTGCCTTATTTTCCTTCACTCCACCAGCATATCTCCTCATCTCCCTCTCTCTCGTTATTCTGTCTTCAGTCTCTTCCTCCCTGGTTCAAGTTAACCAAGTGACTCGTGACAACGCAGCAGCCCGCAGACGTCCTGAGAGCACTGCCAGCGGTGCACATGCGCAAACGGTCCCCTGCCGTCTTGCCAGGACTGGTTCGCACATGCGCGGGAAGATGTTATCGTGCAGCGGTCGATGTCATCGCGGAATGAGCCTGGTCGGTCTCCACGCATGCGTTTGGCGTTTGTGCATGCACGGTGAAGCATCTGATTGTTTCCTGCTCCCCGCTCTCTGGCCGCTCGCCCCCTGCTTCCTCCCCCCCTTCTTCCTCCTCCCCACCTTCTTCTCCTCCCCCCTCCTCCTCCCCCCTCCTCTTGCCCCCCTCCTCCTGCCCCCCCTTCTTCCTCCTCCCCACTCCTCCTCCTCCCTCCTCCTCCCCCCCTCCTCCTCCCCCCTCCTCCTGCCCCCTCCTCCTCTCCTCCTCCTCTCCCCCCTTCCTCCTCCTCCCCCCTCCTCCTCCCGCCTTCCTCTTCCTCCCCCCCTCCTCCTCCCCCTTCCTCCTCCTCCTCCCCTCTCCTCCGCCTCCTCCTGCCCCCTCCTCCTCCCCCCTTCCTCCTCTCCCCCTTCCTCCTCCTCCCCCTCCTCCTCCCCCCTTCCCTCCTGCTCCCCCCTTCCTCCTCCTCCCCCTTCCTCCTCCTCCCCCCCTTCCTCCTCTTCCCCCCTTCCTCCTCCTCCCCCTTCCTCCTCCTCCCCCTTCCTCCTCCCCCCCCAACCCTTCCTCCTCCCCCACCCTCCCTCCTCCCCCCACCCTTCCTCCTCTCCCCCACCCTTCCTCCTCTCCCCACCCTTCCTCCTCCTCCCCACCCTTCCTCCTCCTCCCGCCCCTACCTCCTCCTCCCCCCTTCCTCCTCCTCCCCCTTCCTCCTCCTGCCCCCCCTTCCTCCTCCTCCCCTTCCTCCTCCTCCCCCCTTCCTCCTCCTCCTCCCCCCTTCCGCCTCCTCTTCTCCCCCCTTCCTCCTCCTCCTCCCCCCTTTCCTCCTCCTCCTCCCCCCCTTCCTCCTCCTCCTCCCCTTCCTCCTCCTCCTCCCCACTTCCTCCTCCTCCTCCCCCCCTTCCTCCTCCTCCTCCTCCCCCCTTCCTCCTCCTCCTCCCCCGCTTCTTCCTCCTCTCTCCCCCCCGCTTCTTCCTCCTTCCCCCCCCCACTTCTTCCTCCTTCCCCCCCCTCCAGCTGCCAGCTCCAGGCCGCCCTGCTTCTCGCCTGTTGGCCATTTCACTCCCTACATCGACCCTTCATCACTCCCGGCTCACCTCGCTTCTTTGGGCGGGCAGGGGGCGAGAGGCTGGAGAGCGGGGGCGCTAAATCTGTGATAAGCCGAGGACTTGCAGGTTGATAGGTGAATTGGCCATTGTAAATTTCAGTAAGTTACAAGTTAATCCCCTTTTTTTTCGGAGGACCAGGGGACTGCTGGATAGGGAAAACTATTTATTTGGGCAGTGGCAGTACCCGAGACACTACACGTGTAGTGTCTCCCACCCACCCTCCTCCTCTAACAAAAAAAAGGACTCTGGTGTGTTGATAAGGTAAGCTTTTTTATTTAAAAAGTTCAGTCCGTCGGATTGCTAAGCGAACAAGTGTTGACTTTTTTTTCGTTTGGTTTTTCAGTAGATTTATTGGGAATCTAGAATAGTGGGAATGGAGGTAAAGGCAGTTGTATGTTCCTCCTGCAGAATGTTGGAGGAAGGGGTCGCCCAAGAGTGGCCCTGCTGACTGCATCTGCGGGAAGTGCACCCAACTCCAGCTCCTCGCAGACCGCGTTAGGGAACTGGAGCTGGATGAACTTCGGATCATTCGGGAGGCGTGAGGGGATTATTGACAGGAGTTATCGGGAGGCAGTCACACCTCAGGTAAAAGAAGTAGGTAGATGGGTTACCGTCAGGGGAAGGAAAGGGAACCAGCAGCAGTGCAGGGATCCCCTGTGGCCGTTTCCCTCAACAACAGCATTACCATTTTGGATACTGTTGGGGGGGACGACTTACCAGGGGTAAGCAATGGGGTGCAGGTCTCTGGCACAGAGTCCTGTCCCTGTTGCTCAGAAGGGAAAAGGGAAGAGGAGCAGAGCATTAGTCATTGGGGACTCCATAGTTAGGGGAACAGATAGGAGTTTCTGTGGAACGAGAGAGACTCACGGTTGGTGTGTTGCCTCCCAGGTGCCAGGGGTTCGTGATGTCTCCGATCGTGTTTTTGGGATCCTTAAGGAGGAGGGGGAGCACCCCCAAGTCGTGGTCCACATAGGCACCAACGACCATCGGTAGGAAGAGAGATGGGGATTTAAGGCAGAAATTCAGGGAGCTAGGGTGGAAGCTTAGAGCAAGAACAACCAGAGTTGTTATCTCTGGGTTGTTGCCTGTGCCACGTGCTAGCGAAGAGAGGAATAGGGAGAGAGAGGAGTTGAACACGTGGCTGCAGGGATGGTGTAGGAGGGAGGGGTTTGGTTTCCTGGATAATTGGGGCTCTTTCTGGGGTAGGTGGGACCTCTGCAAACAGGATGGTCTTCACCTGAACCAGAGGGGTACAATATCCTGGGGGGAGATTTGTTAGTGCTCTTCGGGGGGGTTTAAACTAAATCAGCAGGGGAATGGGAACCTAAATGTAGTTCCAGTGTACAGGCTGTTGAGAGTAGTGAGGTAGGGATAAGGTTACAGGGACGCAAGAGGGCACTGGCAAGCAAGAACTTTGTTTAAAGTGTGTCTACTTCAACGCCAGGAGCATCCGGAATAAGGTGGGTGAGCTTGCAGCATGGGTTGGTACCTGGGATCCTGATGTTGTGGCCATTTCGGTAGACATGGGTAGAGCAGGGGCAGGAATGGATGTTGCAGGTTCCAGGATTTAGATGTTTCAGTAAGAACAGAGAAGAGGGTAAAAGAGGGGTGGGGGGGTGTGGCATTGTTAATCAAGGAAAGTATTACAGCGGCAGAAAGGACGTTTGAGGACTCGTCTACTGAAGGTAGTATGGGCCGAGGTTAGAAACAGGAGAGGAGAGGTCACCCTGTTGGGAGTTTTCTATAGACCTCCGAATAGTTCCAGAGATGTAGAGAAAGGATAGGCGAAGATGATTCTCGACAGGAGCGAGAGTAACAGGGTCGTGGTTATGGGGGACTTTAACTTTCCAAATATTGACTGGAAATACTATAGTTCGAGTACTTTAGATGGGTCTGTTTTTGTCCAGTGTGTGCAGGAGGGTTTTCTGACACAGTATGTGGACAGGACAACCAGGGGCGATGCCACATTGGATTTGGTACTGGGTAATGAACCCGGCCAGGTGTTCGATTTAGATGTAGGTGAGCACTTTGGCGATAGTGATCACAATTCGGTTAGGTTTACCTTAGCGATGGGCAGGGACAGGTATATACGGCAGGGCAAGAATTATAGCTGGGGGAAAGGAAATTATGACGCGATTAGGCAAGATTTAGGATGTGTAGGATGGGGAAGGAAAAGCAGGGGATGGGCACAAACGAAATGTGGAGCTTATTCAAGGAGCAGCTAATGCGTGTCCTTGATAAGTATGTACCTGTCAGGCAGGGAGGAAGTTGTCGAGCGAGGGAGCCGTGGTTTACTCAAGAAGTTGAAGCGCTTGTCAAGAGGAAGAGGGCGGCTTATGTTAGGATGAGACGTGAAGGCTCAGTTAGGGCGCTTGAGAGTTACAAGCTAGCCAGGAAGGATCTAAAGGGAGGGCTAAGAAGAGCAAGGAGAGGACACGAAAAGTCATTGGCGGATAGGATCAAAGAAAACCCTAAGGCTTTCTATAGGTATATCAGGAATAAACGAATGATAAGAGTTAGATTAGGGCGAATCAAGGATAGTAGTGGGAAGTTGTGTGCGGAATCAGAGGAGATAGGGGAAGCGTTATATGAATATTTTTCGTCAGTATTTACAGTAGAAAAAGAAAATGTTGCCGAGGAGATTACTGAGATACAGCCTACTAGGCTAGATGGGATTGAGATTCACAAGGAGGAGGTGTTAGCAATTTTGGAAAGAGTGAAAATAGATAAGTCCCCTGGGCCAAGATGGGATTTATCCTAGGATTCTCTGGGAAGCCAGGGAGGAGATTGCAGAGCCGTTGTTGTTGATCTTTATGTCGTCATTGTCGACAGGAGCAGTGCCGGAGGACTGGAGGAGAGCAAATGTTGTCCCCTTGTTCAAGAAGGGGAGTGGGTAAAATGTTGGAAAAGGTTATAAGAGATAGGATTTGTAATCATCTTGAAAAGAATAAGTTCATTTGCGATAGTCAGCACGGTTTTGTGAAAGGTAGGTCGTGCCTCACAAATCTTATTGAGTTTTTCGAGAAGGTGACCAAACAGGTGGATGAGGGTAAAGCAGTGGATGTGGTGTATATGGATTTCAGTAAGGCGTTTGATAAGGTTCCCCACGGTAGGCTATTGCAGAAAATACGGAAGTATGGGGTTGAAGGTGATTTAGAGCTTTGGATCAGAAATTGCTAGCTGAAAGAAGACAGAGGGTGGTGGTTGATGGCAAATGTTCATCCTGGAGTTTAGTTACTAGTGGTGTACCGCAAGGATCTGTTTTGGGGCCACTGCTGTTTGTCATTTTTATAAATGACCTGGATGAGGGTGTAGAAGGGTGGGTTAGTAAATTTGCGGATGACACTAAGGTCGGTGGAGTTGTGGATAGTGTCGAAGGGTGTTGTAGGCAACAGAGGGACATAGATAGGCTGCAAAGCTGGGCTGAGAGATGGCAAATGGAGTTTAATGCGGAGAAGTGTGAGGTGATTCACTTTGGAAGGAGTAACAGCAATGCAGAGTACTGGGCTAATGGAAGATTCTTGGTAGTGTAGATGAGCAGAGAGATCTTGGTGTCCAGGTACATAAATCCCTGAAAGTTGCTACCCAGGTTAATAGGGCTGTTAAGAAGGCATATGGTGTGTTAGCTTTTATTCGTAGGGGGATCGAGTTTCGGAGCCACGAGGTCATGATGCAGCTGTACAAAACTCTGGTGAGACCGCACCTTGAGTATTGCGTGCAGTTCTGGTCACCGCATTATAGGAAGGATGTGGAAGCTTTGGAAAGGGTGCAGAGGAGATTTACTAGGATGTTGCCTGGTATGGAGGGAAGGTCTTACGAGGAAAGGCTGAGGGACTTGGGGTTGTTTTCGTTAGAGAGAAGGAGGAGGAGAGGTGACTTAATAGAGACATACAAGATAATCAGAGGGTTAGATAGGGTGGATAGTGAGAGTCATTTTCCTCGGATGAGGATGGCAAACACGAGGGGACATAGCTTTAAGTTGAGGGGTGAAAGATGTCGGACAGATGTCAGAGGTAGTTTCTTTATGCAGAGAGTAGTAGGGGCGTGGAACGCCCTGCCTGCAACAGTAGTAGACTCGCCAACTTTAAGGGCATTTAAGTGGTCATTGGATAGATATATGGATGTAAATGGAATAGTGTAGGTCAGATGATCGGCGCAACATCGAGGGCCGAAGGGCCTGGACTGCGCTGTAATATTCTAAAAAATTCTAATTCTAAATTGCCCCAAGTGTAGATAGGTGGTAGGAGAATGGTGGGGATGTGGTATGGAATATGGGATTAATGTCGGATTAGTATAAATGGGTGGTTTAATAGTCAGCACAGACTCGGTGGGCCGAAGGGCCTGTTTCAGTGCTGCATCTCTAAATAAATAAATTGAGCAGCTGCATTTCCTGTGATAAATTGAGCAGCGCCATCTTTCATCCTGGCAGCTGCCTGGAACGTCTCAGACAGTGACGTTTCAGTGGAAGAAGCTGCATTTGCGCATGTGCTAGTACTGTGCCACCTAGTGGTTGCGTTGTCAGCAAACGCAGCGGGAAGTTTAAAGTGTTGATGTTTTCTCTGTTCTTGTGATGCTTCCTTTGCTTCAGTCCCTCTGATTTACATCCTTCCTTTTCAACTGGCTCCATTTCACTCATAAAGCACCAAGTACTAATCTTTCTGCTTGTCTACTTTACAAAGCCGCTCCCTCCCAGCTAACCTGTTTCTCTGTAGCCTCCCGTCCACCCCTGGCAGCCCTTCCTCTGAGCAAAGATACTATCCCCATTTGTGTTGTTCCTTCACTGTTCTCTGTTTTACTTTGTCTGTGAAGGGAAAGAGCGGAGCTGCTCGACTGGACACGGATGTTGCCCCGACCTGCACCTCTCCCGATCGCTCCCGCATCGCACGCTGACCCTGACGGCGAGAAGCGGGAGGGAGCTGCCTTCGCCACCCCCCGCGGAGGGACTGAGCCGAGCACCCCGGCGGAGCCAGCGGCTGGCCCCAGGGATCATTAGCGGGTGTCTCTGACGGTGAGGGGCGACAAGCCCAGCAGCGGCCCCCCTCTCCCTCGCAGGACGACCAGGCTGGAAAACCTGTCAGAGACATTTTCTTTTAAGGCTTTGATTGTGAATCGAGCAGCAAACAAAAAAAAAACAAAAGCTTGGTGGAGATGCCAGCGAATTGCCGGGACTGTGCTGATAGTATTGCTGGAGGAGGCTGGTGCTCTGATCAAGGGGGGACGGAAATAAGGGACAGGGATGTTAAGCAGTCACATCCTAGTCAAACTGCCGCAGAATTGGCAACGCTACACCAATCCTGATAAAGGGGCAATGAGATGACTTGGGCCGGTGGTTAAAAAGTGCCAGAACACCCCCCTGGTAGTTGTGGGTGGAAGAGGGCAGCACCATAGAACTGGGAGAGTGTGGGGGGAGGGGGGTTGGGGAGTTGGCGGTCTTGTGCAACAGATTTACTATTTTATCAAACAGTAGAAGGTTTCTTCCCCGTGTCCTGATCAATAGTTGTCCCTCGACCAGTAACCTGTAAACTCATGATCACATTATCACATTGCAGTTTCTGGGAACTTGATGTGCCCGAATTTGCTGTCAGGAAGAGAGATGAGGTTCCTCAAAGTGAAAATAGGGAGTGAGGCAGAAGGTTAAAAAGCAGGACCTCTAGGGTTGGAATCTCAGGATTTACTCCCTGTGCCACGTGCCAGTGAGGGTAGGAATAGCAGGATAAGGCAAATGAATGCGGGGCTGAAGAGCTGGTGTAGGCGGGAGGGCTTCAGCTGCTTTGATCATTGGGATCTCTTCTGGTGCAGAGGTGACCTGCACAAGAGGGACGGATTGCATCTAAACTGGAAGGGGACCAATATCCTTGTGGGGAGGTTTGCTAGTACTACTCGGGAGGGTTTAAACTAGTCTTGCGGGGGGCGGGGTCGTGGGACCCAAAGTAGAAGTCTCTCAGATGAGATAGTTGAGGCAAATGGGTTTTTAAAAGGACAATTTGGTAGATTCACCATTACTGTGAGAAACTGTTAATTCCAGATTTATTTCATTAATTGTATTTAAATTCCCCAGCTTCTGTGGTGGGGTTGGCATCTGCGTCTCGGGATGAGTCTGGGCCTCTGGATTACTAGCGCCACACTGTTGCTCAAGGTGACCCTCCTCAGACACACTCAATCCCCCTTACTGTCACCAATACTAGTCATCTATTTGGACTGCGGTGGAAAGGCCAGGGTAGTGGGACTAGATAGATAGCTCTTGCAGGAGGGAGCTAGTATGGGTTGGATGGGCAAAATGGCCGCCTTCTGTGCTCTAGATGATTATATTGGACAGTTGCAATACTCAGGGACACTCTCCATTTCGGACTGTGATGCCTTTCTGGATGGTCACTCACTTCCCTCTTTCCACTAAGCCCCTGTCCCAGCACCTTCTTTCTGTGTAAGCTCCAGGTCCTTGACCGAGAGCTGGACATTGATCAGAGCAGAAATTAAATGTTGAAGTATTTTGTTAACGTCCCTGCGTCCATTCACTTTCTTATTCAAGATGTTGCATCTTCTGCCCTGTTTGAACCTTCAGTTGTGGTGGTGATAGGCATTCTCAGATTCTGATGCTCTGTAATAAATAGGAGGATTAGATGGAAATATTAATATGATAAGGAGAGCATTGCTTTGTAAGGCACGTGGTCAGTCCCATCTCCCTCAACAGTATAACAGTTGTTGGCTCGGAGATCAAGCAATTCCCAAGTGCTGCGATCAACCCTCCACATCAGGTTTAACACAGACAGCTGCCCAGGGCAATGCAGCAAGTCCTGCTGATCTCGACAACCTAGTTCTGGACGCATTCCCATTGGCTGAGTCTCTACACGGGGAGTGCCCATTGGCAAGAGTTATTCAAGCAGTGCAGGGCAAATCCAGACTTACTCCTGAAAGAGAGAATATGCAGTATGGGAACATGAAGCAGGGCAATCATTGGTGAATTAAATGATTCTTCACTCAGGTTGTATTCAGCATGAAAATTCGTTAAAAATATGAGCAGATCTTTCGCTAAATAATTTCGATTTGCTGAGTTTTAATATAAAATTCTGCTACTTTATCAATGAACACAATATCTAGAGAGGTATGATTTCTCTGTTCTCCATCTTCATGCAGATGTGCCCTGGTTAGTGCTTCTATTTGAATGTATTTATTATATTTCTCACTGTACCAGCACCTGACTAGTGAACACTGCAGGAGCGGAGGATATTTCCCACTGTTCCACTAATATTAACACTCGTGTAATGTTGTGATTATAATAAATTGCAAAAGAGGCACCAAAACCTGCGGAACGGGCATACAATTGCCAAATGAATTTCAACACATATAAAAGTGAGTTATTACATTCACTAAGAAATATTAAGTCACTTATTACTTGTAAAATAAGAATCTAAATGGGGTACAAATACACAAAAAGGTAGAGATGCAAGTTAATAAGGCCAGATAAAAAAGACAAATCATGCACCAGAGTTTATTTCTAGAGAGACATCATTGAAAAGTCGAGAAGTCATGTGAAGCTTGTATCAAACCTTGGTTTGCCCACACTTGGAGTACTGTGCACAGTTCTGGTCACCATATTACGAAAGTGATATAGAGGCACCAGGGAGAGTGCAAGAAAGATTTACAAAAGATAATACCAGAAATGAGAAGTTGTAGCTATCAGGAAAGGATTAATATGTCAGTTCTCTTATTTTGAAAAAAAGAGAAGGGTTGGGGTGACCAAATACTAATAACACAGGAAGAAAAAAGGAAAATCTGCAGGCAGATTTGAGAGAGCTCAGAAAGAAATTAACAAGCTGGACTTCAGATGCATAAATTTCCAGAATACTCACAGTGCCAAGCGCTGGTGAATAGGAGGATAGAGCAGATGAATGTGTGGCTGGAGAGAGAGGAGGGAGGGCTTTAGATTCCTGGGACATTGGGACAGGTTGTTGGGGAGATGGGAGCTGTACAGGCCACATTAATGGCACCAGAACAGAGCTGGGACCAATGTCCTTGCGGGACAGTTTGCTAGTGCTATCGGGAGGGTTTAAACTAACAAGAGGGGGAGTGGTGGGAATCAGGAGGTAACATTAGAGAGGAAAAGCAAGGTGCACAAAGAATTGAGAGCGATAGCTAGCACTAGCATAAGAAATAATAAGGCATTAGGTGGGTTCAGAGTGTGAGAGAATGCAGTAAGATCTAAATTCGGTTTACAGTGCATGGAAGTGAATGCACAGAGTGTGGTAAATATGATTAGTGAGCTGCAGGTGTCGACAGTCACTTGGGAATATGGCGTTGAGATGATAACGGAGACCTGGTTCAAAATAGGGCAAGACTGGGCACTAACTATTCCTAGATACAAGGTATTCAGGAAAGATTGGGAAGGAAAGAAAGGACAAAGGGTGACATGTGAAAAATGAGGGAAATATTGACAAATATTGTGAACTGGTGTCCCACATCACCACAGTCCTGTTGTTCATTTGTACATTGCTGTTTCCTCCCTCTGCCCCAGGACAAAGCCCGTCCTGTGCTCATTGTCTCCCCACAGCAGCACCTCAGTTCCCAGCAAACCCCATTGTGTTCTCTAAATCACCAGTTAGTTTACTGCAAAGTCCAGTGCAGGAACTGCCAGCTGTTTATTAGATGGAGCTGAATTCACAGCGACACCACCCAGTCATCCCAGTGATATATTTCCTGTTTATCTTAACACCCTGTCCTGTTGAACAAGCAGTTTATGGCACACCATGGTTCTCTGCAGTTGGCAGCAGGAAATCTATTGTTGCACAGAATCACTGAATGGTTACAGCACAGAATGAGGCCATTCAGCCAGTCCATTATGTGCCAGTTCTCTGCAAGAGCAATTTAGCTCCTCCCACTCACCTGCATGTTCCCTGTACCCCTGCAATTCCTCCCTCCCCCCTCCCCCCTCCCCAAACCCCATTTCAGGTACTTATCCAATTCTCTTTTGAAAGCTATGATTGAATCTATCTCCACATTTTTAGACAGTGCATTCCAGATTATAAACACTCGCTGTGTAAAAGTTTTTCATGTGGCCATGTGTCTTCTAGTTCTCGGATCTTCCACCAATGGGAACAGTTTCTCTCTATCTACATTGTCCAGACACCTCATGATTTTGAACACCTCGATCAAATCTCCTCTCAAACTTTCTCTTCACCAAAGAGAACAATTTCAGCTCCTCCAATCTATCCACGCAGCTGAAGTCTGCCATCCCTGGAATCATTCATTTAAATCTTTTGCAACACCTTCTGTAAATCCTTCACATCCTTGCGGGAGTGTGATGCCCTGAATTGGGGCTGAAGGGAGTGGTGTGAGAAAGAGGGGTTCCATTTCATGGGGCATTGGCATCAGTTTTGGAACCGGGGGGATCTGTACCGATGGGACGGTCTCCACCTAAACAGATCTGGAACCAGTGTTCCAGCGACACGGATAAATAGGGTGGTCTCTAGGACTTTAAACTAGCGACTCGGGGGGAAGGGAAAGGGAAAGGGAAAACGACAGGGTGTATGATGATAAATAAAAAGGTAAGCAGCAGGCTAACGTGTGCAGGAGGGTTTAAGTTCAAGGCAGACTATGATAGAAGCAGAAAGGAAGGATAACTCAGGAGTTATTATTAGAGATGTTGGGAATCATGAGGGTAAGAAAGCTAGCATAAAGGCACTTTTCCTGAATGTTCGTAGCATTCGTAACAAGGTTGATGAGTTAACGGCACAAATCATCGTGAATGAATATGATTTGGTAGCCATTACGGAGACATGGTTACAGGTTGGTCACGACTGGGAGTTAAATATCCAGGGGTACCAGACTATTCGGAAGGACAGACAGGAAGGTAAGGGAGGTGGTGTAGTTCTGATACTCAAGGACGACATCAGGGCGGTGCTGAGAGATGATATAGGTTCTATGGAGAATGAGGTTGAATCCATTCGGGTGGAAAATAGAAACTCTAAAGAAAAAGTCATTGATAGGCGTAGTCTATAGGCCACCAAATAATATCACATTGGGGCGGGCAACAAACAAAGAAATAACCAATGCCTGTAAAAATGGTATGGCAATTATCATGAGGGATTTTAATCTACATGTAGATTGGTCGAACCAGCTCAGTCAGGGTAGCCTTGAGAAGGAATTCTTTGAGTGTATCCCTGATAGATTTCTTGAACAGTATGTAATGGGAGGAAGCTATCCTAGATCTAGTCCTGTGTAATGAGACAGGAATAATTAATGATCTCATAGTTAGGGATCCTCTTGGAAGGAGTGATCACAGTATGGTTGAATTTAGAATACAGATGGAGAGTGTGAAGGTAAAATCCAATACCAGGGTCCTGCACTTGAACAAGGGGGACTACAATAGAATGAGGAAGGACTTGGCTAAAGTAGACTGGAAACAAAGATTTTATGGTGGGACAGTTGACGAGCAGTGGAGGATTTTCAAAGCAATTTTTCAAAGTGCTCAGCAAAAGTATATTCCAGTGAAAAGGAAGGACTGGAAGAAAAGGGGTAATCTGCCATGGGTGTCTAAGGAAATAAGGGAGGCTATCAAATTGAAAAAGAAGGCAAACAAAGTGGCCAAAAGCAGCATGAAACTAGAAGATTGGGAAAACTTTAAAGGTCAACAGAAAGCTACAAAAAGAGCTATAAAGAAACGTAAGATGGAACATGAGAAAAATCTAGCACAGAATATAAAGACAGGTAGCAAAAGTTTCTATACATATATAAAACGAAAAAGAGTGGCTAAAGTAAACGTTGGTCCTTTAGAGGATGAGAAGGGGAATTTAGTTATGGGATATGATGAAATGGCCGAGGCATTGAACAGGTATTTTTTATCAGTCTTCACAGTGGAGGACATTAATAACATGCCAGTAATTGACAAAGAGACGAACGTAGGTGAGGACCTGGGAACAATCATTATTATGGAAGAAGTAGTGTTGGGCAAGCTAATGGAGCTAAGGATTGATAAGTCTCCTGGCCCTGATGGAATGCATCCCAGGGTACTAAAAGAGATGGTGGGAGAAATAGCAGGTGCACTGGCGGAAATTTTCCAAAATTTGCTGGACTCTGGGGCAGTCCCAGCTGATTGGAAAACAGTAGATGTGACACCACTGTTTAAAAAGGGAGGTAGACAAAAGATGGGGAATTATAGACCGGTTAGCTTAACTTCTGTAGTGGGGAAGATACTTGAGTCTATTATCAAGGAAGAAATAGCAGGGCATCTCGATAGAAATTGTCCCGTTGGGCAGACGCAGCATGGGTTCATGAAGGGCAGGTCATGCTTGACAAATCTTTTGGAATTCTATGATGACATTACGAGCAAGGTGGACAATGGGGACCCAGTGGATGTGGTGTACACTAGATTTCCAAAAGGCCTTCGGCAAGGTGCTGCACAAGAGGCTGCTGCATAAGATAAGGATGCATGGCGTCAGGTGTAAAGTTATTAGCATGGATAGAGGATTGGTTGACTATCAGGAAGCAGAAAGTGGGGATAAATGAGTGCTATTCTGGTTGGCAATCAGTCACTAGTGGTATGCCTCAGGGATCGGTGTTGGGACCGCAATTATTTACAATTTATATAGATGATTTGGAGTTGGGGGCCACGTGTAGGGTGTCAAAGTTTTCAGATGACACTAAGATGAGTGTGCAGATGACTGTGAAACTTTGCAGAGGAACATAGATACATTGAGTGAGTGGGCAAAGATCTGGCAGATGGAATGCAATGTTAATAAATGTGAAGTCATTCATTTCGGTAGGAGTAAGAGGAAAAAGGATTATTACTGGAATGGTAAAAAGTTGCAGCATGCTGCAATGCAGAGGGACCTCGGTGTCCTTGTGCATGAATCGCAGAAGGTTGGTCTGCAGTACAGCAAGTAATTAGGAAGGCAAATGGAATTTTGTCCTTCATTGCTAAAGGGATTGAGTTTAAAAGCAGAGAGGTTATGTTGCAGCTGTATAAGGTACTGGTGAGGCCGCACCTGGAGTACTGTGTGCAGTTTTGGTCTCCTTACTTGAGAAAGGATGTACTGGCACTGGAGGGGGTGCAGAGGAGGTTCACTAGGTTGATTCCGGAGTTGAGGGGGTTGGCTTATGAGGAGAGACTGAGTAGATTGGGATTATATTCATTGGAATTCAGAAGAATGAGGGGGGATCTTATAGAAACATATACAATCATGAAGGGAATAGATAAGACACAAGTAGAGAGGATGTTTCCACTGGCAGGTGAAGCTAGGACAAGAGGGCATAGCCTCCAGATTAGAGGGAGCAGATTTAGGACTGAATTAAGAAGGAACTTCTTCACCCAGAGGGTTGTTAATCTATGGAATTCCTTGCCCAGTGAAGTAGTTGTCGCTACTTCAGTAAACGTCTTTAAAGCTAAGGTAGATATATTTTTGAACAATAAAGGAAGTATGGGATATGGTGGGAGCGCGGGTAAGTGGATCTGAGTCCACGAAAAGATCAGCCATGATCTTATTGAATGGCGGAGCAGGCTCGAGGGGCCGGACAGCCTCCTCCTGCTCCTAGTTCTTATGAACCAATGTTTTAGAGAAGGTTCATCATAACTTCTTTGCTTTGTACTCTGTGACTCTCTTTATAAAGCCTAGAACCCCACATATTTATTCAATGACTTTCTCAACCTGCCCAGTCACCTTCAACAATTTGTTCACATACACTCCCAGGTCTTTCTGCTCATGCCGACCCCTGGGGAACACCACTGTATCCCTTCATCCAGTCTGAAAAATAATAGTTCACCATTACTCATTGTTTGTCATTCAGCCAACTTGGTATCCATGCTGCCAACGTCCTTTTCATTCCATGGGCTTCAAATTTGCTGATAAAGTCTATTACGTGGCACAGTCTCAGTCTTGAATAAACTCATCTACTGAGTGTCCACAGCAATCTGGGCTAGAGAGTTCCAAAGATTTACAACACTCGGATCGAAGAGGTTTCTGCTCATCTCAGTCCTAATGGACTACCCCTTACCTTGCTACTATGACGACTAGTTCTGAACTCTCCAGCTGGGGGAAACAGTCTCAACTTCTACCCTGTCAAGCCCTCGGAGAATGTTATAAATTTCTACGAGATCACCTTTCATTCTTCTAAACACCAAAGAACATAGGCCTATTCTACTCAATCACTCCCCATAGGACAGTGCACCCATCACAGGAATCAACCCAGTGAACCTTCAATCCACCCCCTAAGGCTCGCATATCTCGATCCCCCAATCCCTTAGACTACAATGTTTACCAGTCTTTCACCTCTAAAAAAAAAGACTGCTTTTCAATTCTTCTGCCCATAGTGAACAATTGCTTGCCCAAACACTTCAGGGGTCTACATTCCTTTGTAGCATCTTTGCGTCCTCTTCAGTTTACATTCCCACCTGGCTTTCTATCGGCAGAACTTGGTCCTCTTGTCCAAGTCATTGATATAGATTGTAAGTAGCTGAGGCCCAAAAACCGATCCTTGCAGTACTCCCAGAGTTACAGCCAACCCTGAAGTGTTTCACTTACTCTTACTTGGTCTTCAGCCTGTTATGCAATATTCAATCCGTGCTCATATATTCTCCCTAATCCCAGAAGCCCTAATATTGTACAACAATCTCCTGTGTGGTATCGTGTCAAATACCTTCTGAAAATCCAATTAGACTACATCCACTGATCTCCCTTATCCACCCTACCAGTGACACCCTCCAAAAAAAAACTTAGTCAAGCAGAACGTACGTTCCAAAAATCCATGTTTACTTTGCCTCATCATATGATTCTCTCTTTCCCCCCTCCGCACAGTTACAATTGCTACCTTCTAATCTGAGGAAACCATTTTAACTTTTACCCAACTTCTGTCTCAGATTTGCCGCACTTTTGCAACATTTAAAGTAGCTTTGCGCAGTCTACTGCCCTCCGCCCACCACTGCTGTGATTGAGACCTCAGTCCCCAGCCTGCTGCAGTTTTCCAGTGGACATCAACGCAAGCTCGAGGAACAGCATTTCATTTACCGATTGGGCACTCTACAGCCTTCCGGACTCAATATTGAGTTCAATAATTTGAGACCATGAGCCCCATTATTTTTTGAGATATACATATATAAACAAAATAATGCAAACTCTAAATATATTTAACCATGTGCTCGCCAAACTTATTTTTCATGTTTTTGCTTTTGTACAGAGCTGTTCATTATTCTGCCATTAACACTCTCTCGGAACTCGCGCTGTCTTTTTGTACAACTATGTCGCACTCAATTTGCATTCTGTTCCATAACATCTGTCATTTAATCTCTCTCACCCCCTCCATCCTTTCACTGTCCGTCTTGTCTCCTGCTGACTCTGTGGCTGGTCGCTGGCTATACTGGTTTTTCAGCTTCAGTCGGATTGTTGGCTGGAATATCACTCACCTGGGTTTTAATGGAGTCCTCCAACTTTGCCATCACCTTTTCATCCTGCAACTGACTCTGTACACCTCCAGAGGATCTCCATTCCTAGGAAATACCTGTATCTATGCATCCTGATACTCTATCTTCAAACTTGCTTTATCTGTCTCCAAACTCACAGAACAGCTCATTGATGCTCCATGCTGATTCCAACCATTCCAAGTCATCATTATTCCACCACAGGTTCTCAGACTAACTCTGAACTCCTTCCTAATATCCCCATCTAATTCCCCTTTACTATCATGTTTTCATGCAACTAGACTGATTTAACTTGAGATCTCCCGGTGTCCATTTTAGCTGCCATCCAAATTCAAGCCGATCAATCTATTTCCACTTTGGCTCTTTCCCTTAAACTTCTTTTCTCTTTACCCCTCCAAAAGCTCTTGTATTGCCATCCCTCTTTTCACTTCCCCACTCTCACATCCCTCTTTTCACTTCCCCACTCTCACACACACTGCACTCCCTACCCCAACCATTCAGGACTCAACGTCCCAGGCTCGAGTCCCATTCCGATAAGCCGGCAGCTTAGCACAGTGCTTCTCTTGGCATCCTCTGATGACCTCACTGAGGCATCGGGTGCTTCCTCATTAGAAGCAGCAACCCAAGTGTCCATCCCACTCTCCTCTCCCTTCCCATCCAGTGCGACCACTAGGGACTGATCATACCAATCTTCACCCTGTTCAACTCACTGCTGACCCTGTGGACTGACCGTTCTCACCACTCCATCTACACATTTTCCTGCAGAATGTCCGTTCACGTGTCATCCGTGACCTTACTGTGCGTCGACATCATGGCCTTAAAGGAAAGCTGGCTGAGGGGTGATGACACCACGCCACTTAATGAAGCCACCCCGCCTGGTTACATCGTCCATCACCTGCCCCGCTAAGACCATCGCTGTGGCTGTGTCGCTCTCATCGCCAGATCACACCTTGGAAGGACACTCCCCGCCCCCCCCCCAGCCACCACCACCACCCCACTCCTCTGCCCCTTTCTCCTCCTTTGAGCATCTCACCTTGTTCCACCCCATCACCTCTCGATCAAAACCATTGTTCTGTACTGCCTTCACTTCCAATAAAGAGTTTTATCACGGAGATACCTTCACTGCTTTTCTCCCTCAGCCTCTGCGCTGAAAGAATTCTCATCCTCAGTGATTTCAATCTCCATCTCAGCTCATCATGTTCTCACTCTCTCCTGAGTTCATGGCCCTCTTATCCTCACTCAATCTCGCTCTTCACGGAAATAGCCAAACCCGGCCATTTTCACGGCCACCCCCTCGACCTTGCCGACTCACGTGACCTTGCTACTCCCACTGCACAAGTTACAGAAAAGGCCATCTCATGATCACTTCCTTGTCTCACTCTGCACCCACATCCCTTTCCCACACTCCAACATCACCTCCTTCCGTATCCATCCCTGGATAAATACAATCCCCCTATTTACTTACAACTACACTTTCAAAATCTCAACGATCTACCCTTTGGCCCTCAGACATTTTCGGCAGCTACTGATTTGCACAACTCACCTCCACCTTTGTCCCCAGTAAACAGATCAAACTCTCACCCTGGCCCTGCCCCCTGGTACAGCCCTAATCTCCACTGCCTTATGTCTAAGGGATGCAGACGTGAATGGACATGGCAAACAACTGGTTTAGCCATCCAGCTGGACAACCTAAAACACCATCAGGTCCTGCTCTCATCGACAAAAACTGTTCATCCTGGATTGCAAGGATAACCCCTGGCTTCCTTTCTCTATTACAAACTGTCTTCTTAAACCCCTCTAACCTCACCTCTGACAATAAATGTGAGCAACTCACAGACTTCTTTGCCACTAAGATCAAGACCTGCCTATCAGCTGCCCCTGTCATTTCCTTCTTCTCATTAGCCCAATGGCCAAACTTCCTATAACGCTGCCTCCTTCCCTCGCCCTGAACTCACACCCATCTCCCCTCATGCCCTGTCTGAACTCATCTTGTCCACAAGACCCACCTCCTGTCCCCTCGATCCTATTCCCTACAATCAGGTTTCCACAACCGCCATAGTACTGAAACACTTCCTATCAAGTCACAATGACATCCACTGTGACTGTGACTGTGGTACACGTTCCCTCCTCCTCCATCTCGATCTGACTGCACCCATCCTCCTCCAACACCTCTCCACTGTCGTCCAGCTGGGTGGGACTGCTCTCACTCTTATTTATCTCATTGCAACCAGAGAATCACTTATAATGGCTCTCTTCCTGCTCCTGCACTGTTACCTCTGGTGTCTATCCGATCTATCCTTGGCTCCCCTCCTAATGCTAATCTGCATGCTGCCCCTCGGCGACATCGAAAAGCATAGCTTTAGTTTTCATACCGTATGCTGATGACACCGAGCTCTACCTCGCCAGTTCCCTCCAGTCCGCCACTGTTGCGAAATTATCAAACTCATTCTCCGACATCCAGGATGAGAGAAATGTCCTCCAATCAAATATCAGGAAGACTGAAACCGTTGTTGCAAACTCTGTTCATTAGCTACTGACCCTCCCCCTGGTCACAGTCCAAGATTATGCCAGTCTATTCACACCGTTGGTGTCCCATCACGCCACCACTAAGACCACCTATTTCCATTTCTAGAGCATCACCCAACTTTGCCCCCGTCTCAGCACATCTGCTGCTGAAACCCTCATTCTTGCCTTCGTTCCCTCTCGACTTGATTATTCCAACACACTCCTGGCTGGTTTCCCACATTCCACTCTGTGAACCTGAGATTACTACCTTTGAGGTCCGACTTCTTAAATTTATGTCCGAACTCCCTATATTCAGCTTGTAGGACCTCATTCCCTTTTTTAAAAAACCTATGTCGTTGGCACCAATATGTACCAAGACAACTGGCTGCTCGCGCTCCCCCTCAGCATTCCCTGCAGTCGAGACATCCTTGACCCCAGCACCAGGGAGACAACATACCATCCTGGAGTCTCTTTTGTGATCACAGAAACGCCTGACTGTTCCCCTTACGATTGAATCCCCAATCACTAAATCCCTGCCACTCTTCTTCCTTCCCTCTTGTGCGACAGAGCCACACATGGTGCCATGAACTTGTCTGTTGCTGCTATCCCCTGAGCCATCTCCCCCAAAAATATTCAAAGCGGTATATCTGTTAGAGAGAAGGGGTTGGCCACAGGGGACTCCTCCACTAACTGCCTTCCTCCACTCCGCCTGCTGGTCACCCACTTCCTTTCTGCCTTTACAGCATTTTCCTGCAGTGACCACCTCGCTAAACGTGCTATCCATGACGTTTTAAGCATCGTGGATGCTCCACAGGAAAACCACCCAGAGCTCCAGCTCCGTAATGCTGGTAGCCAGTAGCTGCAGATGTGTGCACTTCCTGCACACACGGACATCAGGGACACTGGAAGCGTCCGTGATTTCCCACAAAGCGGAGGAGGAGGAGATCACGGGGCTGAGCTCTCCTGTCATGACTTACCCTTAGATTGATTAGTTAATCCCTGAATTAAAAAATACTAATCACGCACGGGGCCTTGTTCTACTCCAAACACTACCCACTACAATCTAAACTCCTTACCTTTACTTTTGAAGTTGCTGATAAATCCTACTAAAAATTAATATAGTTCACTAGTTAACATAAATCTCACTCAAAAAACGTTACTCACTTGTTCCTCATTATTAAACTTTTTACTGCACTAACCCGGCTATTTAAGAGTTATTCCCACAGCATTTACTCAGCAATCACCCTGCATATTTCCTGTTACATCACTGCTCACTTTGTTTTCCAACTCTGGCGTGCTTGGACTCCTCTCCCGGAAGGCAAGTGCTCCAGAAACCTCCAACATATCTGTGCTGCCCAAATTCTGGCCTCTTATGCATCCCTGATTTTAATCGCTCCACCATTGCTGGCTATGTTTTCAGTTGCCTCAGACCCAAGCTCTGGAAGCCCCTCCCTGCATCTCTTCAACTCTCTGTTTTGCTCTTTTAAGACACTTTTTAAAAACCTACCTCCTTGACCAAGCTTTTTGTCATTTAACCCTCCTTTTGTGGCTTGGTGTTATCCTTTGTTTTATGATGCTCCGGTGAAACACCTTGGGATGTTTTATGAAATTAAAGGCGCTGGAAAATACAAGTTGTTGTTGGAAGTCTGGAAGATCAAAACCTGTGCGTCCACGATCACTGCAGCAAGCTCCTTGAATCCAGCAGGGGACAGGCCCTCTGGTCCAGGGCATGTGTCAGCTTCCATTAGTACCCCAGACTGTATTCTTACCCGGTTCGGTCCGTTCGCTGGAGTTTCTATCCCAGACCAGCCCCTGTATTCTGACCCGGTTCGGTCCATTCCCTGGGGTTTCTATCCTGGTGCAGCCCCTGTATTCTGACCCAGTTCAGTCCATTCACTGGAGTTTCTATCCCAGACCATCCACTGTATTCTTACCCGGTTCGGTCCGTTCCCTGGGGTTTCTATCCTGGTGCAGCCCCTGAATTCTGACCCGGTTCGGTCCATTCCCTGGGGTTTCTATCCCGGACCAGCCCCTGTATTCTGACCCGGTTCAGTCCATTCCCTGGGGTTTCTATCCCGGACCATCCCCCGTATTCTGATCCGGTTCAATCCATTCCCTGGGGTTTCTATCCCGTACCAGCCCCTGTATTCTGATCCGGTTCAGTCCATTCCCTGGGGTTTCTATCCCGGACCATCCCCTGTATTCTGATCTGGTTCAGTCCATTCCCTGGGGTTTCTATCCCGTACCAGCCCCTGTATTCTGACCCGCTTCAGTCTAATCCCGAGGGTTTCTATCCCAGACCATCCCCTGTATTCTGATCCGGTTCAGTCCATTCCCTGCGGTTTCTATCCCGGACCATCCCCTGTATTCTGATCCGGTTCAGTCCATTCCCTGGGGTTTCTATCCCGGACCATCCCCTGTATTCTTACCCGGTTTGGTCCATTCCCTGGTGTTTCTATCCTGGTTCAGCCCCTGTATTCTGACCCAGTTCAGTCCATTCCCTGGGGTAACTATCCTGGAGCAGCCCCTGTATTCTGACCCGGTTTGGTCCATTCCCTGGGGTTTCTATCCCGGACCATCCCCTGTATTCTGACACAGTTTGGTCCATTCCCTGGGGTTTCTAACCCGGACAATCCCCTGTATTCTGACCCAGTTCAGTCCATTCCCTGGGGTTTCTATCCCGGAGCAGTTCCTGTATTCTGACCCAGTTCAGTCCATTCCCTGGGGTTTCTATACTGGACCGGCCCCTGTAATCTGACCCGGTTTGGTCCATTGCCTGGGGTTGCTATTCTGAACCAGCCCCTGTATTCTGACCCGGTTCGGTCCATTGCAAAGGATTGCTATTCTGGACCAGCCCCTGTATTCTGACCCGGTTCGGTTCATTGCCTGAGGTTGCTATTCTGGACCAGCCCCTGTATTTTGACCCGGTTTAGTCCATTGCCTCGGGTTGCTATTCTGGACTAGCCCCTGTATTTTGACCCAGTTCAGTCCATTCCCTTGGGTTACTATCCTGGACCAGCCCCTGTCTTCTGACCCAGTTCAGTCCATTCCCTGGGGTTACTATCTTGGACGAGCCCCTGTATTCTGACCCAGTTCAGTTCAGTCCATTCCCTGGGCTTACTATCCTGGAGCAGCCCCTGTATTCTGATCCAGTTCAGTCCAGTCCATGGGGTTACTATTCTGGACCAGCCCCTGTATTCTGACCCAGTTCAGTCCATTCCCTTGGGTTACTATCCTGGACCAGCCCCTGTCTACTGACCCAGTTCAGTCCATTCCATGGGCTTACTATCCTGGACCAGCCCCTGTATTCTGATCCAGTTCAGTCCAGTCCATGGGGTTACTATCATGGACCAGCCCCTATATTCTGACCCAGTTCAGTCCATTCCTTGGGGTTACTATCCTGGACCATCCCCTGTATTCTGATCCAGTTCAGTTCAGTCCATTCCCTGGGGTTACTATCCTGGACCATCCCCTGTATTCTGACCCAGTTCAGTTCAGTCCATTCCCTGGGGTTACTATCCTGGACCAGCATCTGCATTCTGACGCAGTTCAGTTCAGTCCATTACCTGGAGTTACTATCCTGGACCAGTCCCTGTATTCTGAACCATTTCAGTCCATTCCCTGGGGTTACTATCCTGGACCAGCCCCAGTATTCTGACCCAGTCCAGTCCATTCCCTGGGGTTACTATCCTGGACCAGCCCCTGTATTCTGACCCAGTTCGGTCCATTCCCTGGGGTTACTATCCTGGACCAGTCCCTGTATTCTGACCCAGTTCGGTCCATTCCCTGGGATTACTATCCCGGACCAGCCCCTGTATTCTGATCCAGTTCGGTCCTTTCCCTGGGGTTACTATCCCGGAGCAGCCCCTGTATTCTGACCCAGTTCGGTCCATTCCCTGGGGTTACTATCCAGGACCAGCCCCTGTATTCTGACCCAGTTCGGTCCATTCCCTGGGGTTACTATCCTGGAGCAGCCCCTGTATTCTGATACCAGTTCGGTCCATTCCGTGGGGTTACTATCCAGGACCAGCCCCTGTATTCTGACCCAGTTCGGTCCATTACTGGGGTTACTATCCTGGACCAGCCCCTGTATTCTGACCCAGTTCGGTCCATTCCCTGGGGTTACTATCCTGGAGCAGCCCCTGTATTCTGACCCATTTCGGTCCATTCCCTGGGGTTACTATCCTGGACCAGCCCCTGTATTCTGACCCAGTTCGGTCCATTCCCTTGGGTGACTATCCTGGACCAGCCCCTGTGTTCTGAACCAGTTCAGTCCATTTCCTGGGGTTACTATACTGGACCAGCCCCTGTGTTCTGATCCAGGTCTGTCCATTCCCTGGGGTTACTATCCTGGACCAGCCCCTGTATTCTGACCCAGTTCAGTCCATTCCCTGGGGTTACTATCCTGGACCAGCCCCTGTATTCTGATTCAGTTCAGTCCATTCCCTGGGGTTACTATCCAGGACCAGCCCCTGTATTCTGACCTAGTTCGGTCCATTCTCTGGGGTAACTATCCAGGACCAGCCCCTGTATTCTGACCCAGTTCGGTCTATTCCCTGGGGTTTCTATCCTGGACCAGCCCCTGTATTCTGACCCAGTTCGGTCCATTCCCTGGGGTTACTATCCTGGAGCAGCCCCTGTATTCTGACCCAGTTCGGTCCATTCCCTGGGGTTACTATCCTTGAGCAGCCCCTGTATTCTGACCCGGTTTGGACAATCCCTGTGGTTTCTATCCCGGACCATCCCCTGTATTCTGACCCGGTTTGGTCCATTCCCTGGGGTTTCTATCCCGGACAATCCCCTGTATTCTGACCCAGTTCAGTCCATTCCCTGGGGTTTCTATCCCGGAGCAGTTCCTGTATTCTGACCCAGTTCAGTCAACTCCCCTTTTCAGGCAGTGACTTTCAGACCATCACCATCCTCTGGGTGAAAAGGTTTTTCCTCATCTCACCTCTAATCTTTCTACCGATTACTTTAAATCTATGCCCCCCCCTCCCCCCATCACTGACCTCTCTGCTAAGGTGAATAGACCCTTCACCTCCACTCTATCCAGGTCCCTCACAATTTTGTACATTTCAATCTGATCTCCCCTCAGCCTTCTCTGTTCCAAGGAGAACAACCCCAGCCTATCCAATCTTTCCTCATAGCTGCATTTTCCAGTCCAGACAACATCCTGGTAAATATCCTCTGCACCCTCTCTGGTGCAATTCCATCCTTTCTGTAATGAGGTGACCAGAACTACACACAGTACTCAAGTTGTGGCCCAACCAATGAGTTATACAGTTCCAGCAGAACCTCCCTGCTCTTGTATTCGAGACCTCAGTTTATAAAGGAAAGGATTCTATATGCCTTCTTAACCACCTTACCGACCTGTCCTGCTACCTTCAGGGATCTGTGGACATTCACTCCAAGGTCCCTCACCTCCTCTACACTTCTCAGTATTTTCCCATTAATCGTGTATTCCTTTGCCTTGTTTGACCTCCCCAAATGCATCACCTCACACTTCTCCAGGTTGAATTCCATTTGCCACTTTTCTGCACATCTGACCACACCATCAGTATCTTCCTGTAGCCTACAGCTATCCTCCTCGCTATCTACCACACAGCCAATCTTTGCGTCGTCTGCAAACTTCTTAATCATGCCCCCTACATTTATGTCCAAATCGATAATATATACCACAAAAAGCAGGGGACCCAGTACTGAGCCCTGTGGAACGTCACTGGAAACAGCCGTCCAGTTACAAACAAACCCATCAACAATTACTTCTTGTTTCCTGCCATTGAGCCAATTTTGTATCCACCTTGCTGCATTTCCCTAGATCCCATGGGATTTTATTTTTTTAACCAGTCTGCCATGTGGGACCTTGTCAAAAGCCTTGCTAAAATCCGTGTATACCACATCAACTGCATAACCCCCATCTATCTTCCTTGTTACTTCTTCAAAACATTTGATCAAGTTGGTCAAACAAAATCTTCCCTTAACAAATCCATGCTGACTATCGATGATTCACCTGTGCCTTTCTAAGTGACAGTTTACCCTGTCTCTCAGAATAGATTCCAATAATTTGCCCACTACTGAGGTTAGACTGACTGGCCTGTAATTATTCGGTCTATCCTTCGATCCCTTTTTAAACAGAGGTACAACGTTAGCAATTCTCCGACACCACACCTGTATCCAGTGAGGACTGGAAAATGATGGTCAGACCCTCTGCTATTTCCTCTCTTGCTGTTTTTAACAGTCCAGGATACATTTCATCTGGCTCTGGTGGTTTATCAACTTTCAAGTATGCTACTCCTAATAATACTTCCCCTCTCCCTATGTTTATCTCATCCAATGCTTCACACTCTTCCTCCTTAACTATAATATCTGCAACGCCCCCCTGTTTTGTGAAGACAGACGCAAAGTATTCATTATGAACCATACCAATATCTTCCACTCCGAAAAATAGGTTACCTTTTTGGTCTTTTATGGGCCCTACTCTCTCCTTAGTTACTCTTAATGTATTGATAACACATCTTTGGGTTCATCTTGATTTTGCTTGCCAATATTCTTTCATGCCCTCTGTTTGCTTTTCTAATTTCCTTTTTGATTTCACCCCTCCACTTTCTATCCTCCTGCCGGCTTTCTGTAGTATTGAGTTCTCGGTGTTGGACATAAGCTTTCCTTTTCTGCCTTATCTTACCCTGTAGGCTCCTTGCCATCCATAGGGCTCCAGATTTGGCCGCCTCACCCTTTTTCTTTGTAGGAACATGTTTACCCTGAACCCCTTGAATCTCCCCTTTGAATGCCTCCCACTGTTCTGACACTGATTTACCTTCAAGTATCTGATTCGGTCCACTTTCACTAAATCACTCCTCAGTTTAGTCAAATTGGATTTGCCCAATTGAGAACTCTAACTCCTGTTCTATCTATGTCCTTTTCCACAATTATGTTGAAACTGACTGAATTATGATCACTATCACCAAAATGCTCTCTCTCCCACTGCCAATCTTTCCATCTGCCCATCTTCATTTCCGAAAACTAAGTCTCAAACTGCGCCCTCTCTTGTTGGACTTTCTACATACTGGGCAAAAAAGTTCTCCTGAAAGAATTCTGCTCCCTCAATTCCTTTCAAATTAAAACTATCCCGGTTAATATTGGGGGAGTTAAAATCGCCTACTATTACTGCCCTATTGATCTTGAACTTCTCAGAGATTTGCCTACATATCTGCTCTTCTATCTCCCTCTGACTGGGGGTCTATAGTACACTCCTAGCAGTGTCATTGCCCCTTTTTTGTTCTTTCGCTCAATCCATATGGTCTCATTTGATGAACCTTCCAACATATTATCCCTCCTCACAATAGTTTCTTTGACCTAAAATGCCACTCCTCCTCCTTTCTTATCCCCCTCCCTATCGCATCTGAAAAGCCTGTAACTATCAGCTGCCATTCCTGTCCCTCCTTAAGCCATGTTTCTGTAATAGCTATGATATCATACTGCTACTTGTCTATTTCTGCCCTCAGCTCATCTGCTTTATTTGCTATACTTCTTGCATTGAAGTAGATACCCTGAGCACTGCCAAATTTATTTATTTTCTAACCCTCATTTCCTCTGTCTTCCAGACCCATCCATTAATTTTCCACCTTCCATTTTCATTTCTGATTTTGTCCCAACTGAGTCCACCCTCAGGTCCCCATCCCCCTGCCAAACTAGTTTAAACCCTCCCCAACAGCACTGGCAAAACGTCCCGTAAGGAACTCAGTCCCGGCTCTGTTCAGGTGCAACCCGTCCAGCCTGTACAGGTCTCATCTCCCCCCACAGCCGGTCCTATTGTCCCAGGAATCTGAAGCCCTCCCTTATGCACCATCTTTCCAGCTACGCATTCATCTGTCTTATCCTTCTATTTCTATACTCACTAGCACGTGGCACTGGGAGTAATCTGGGGTTTACTACTTTTGAGGTCCTGCTGGCTAATTTCATACCAAGCTCCCTAAATTCTGACTGCAGGACCACATCCCTCTTTCTACCTGTGTCGTTGGTTCCGATGTGGGCCATGACTGCTGGCTGTTCACCCTCCCCCTTCAGAATTCTCAGTGACCCTAGCACCAGGGAAGCAACACACTATCCTGGATTCATGTTTGCGGCCACAGAAACGCTGGTCTGTTCCCCTGACTACTGAATCGCCTATCACTATGGCTCTTCTAGTCTTCCCTGTACCCCACTGTGCAGCTGAGCCACCCATGGTGCCATGGACTTGATTCTGGCTGCACTCCCCAGGTAAAGCATCACTTTCCTCAGTTTTCAGAACTGAATACCTGTTGGAGAGCGAGATGAACTCAGGGGTTTCCTGCACTACCTGCCTGATTCTTTTTGACTGTCTGGTGGTCACCCATTCCCTCTCTCCCTGCAAACTCTTAGCTGTGGGGTGACCATATCTATAAAAGTGCGATCCACGTAGATCTCATCCTCATGAATGCACTGCAGCGTCGCTAGCTGCTGCTCAAGTTCCAAAACCCGGAGCTCAAGCTGCTTCAATTGACGACACTTCCTGCACAAATGTTTCTCCAGGATATGGGAACCGTCCTGGAGCTCCCACATAGCACAGGAGGTGCACTCTTGAGGTTGTAGCAACCCTGCCATACCTTTTATTTATAAGTTGACCCTTTACTATTGCTTAAAAAAAAACATTACTAATACTATAACAGGTTAGAATTATTAATAAACCTTACGAGAACTGATAAATCCTACTAAAAATCAATGCAATTCACTAGTTAAAATAAACCTAACTCAAAAAAAGAAGCAGCTACTCACATGTTCCTTATTATTAAGTTATTTACACACACACACCTGAACAGTAGTGTCCTAACCCAACTAGTTCGAGTTATTCCCACAGCAGTTGCTCACCTTGCAGCTTTCCTGCAACGTCACTGCTCACTTTGTTTTCAAACTCTGATGTGCCTGGACTCCTCTCCACTGCTCTCCCGGAAGGTAAGTTCTCTCGGCCGCAATCCTCAGACTCTATTTATTGGCTCCCCATTCCGTGCTCTTCCCGCAGGCCCGCTGCTCTCCCGGAAGGTAAGTGCTCGAGGCCACGATCCTCAGGCTGTATTTATCGGCTCCCTCCTCGTGCTCTCCTGGAAGGTATGTGCTTTCTATTATTAGGGGATGCTTTTAGTGTGTTCCACTGTGAAGACAGATACAAAGTATTTGTTCAAAGTCTCTGCCATTTCCTTCTTCCCATTACTTATGCCCCAGTCTCAATCTTTATCATGACCAGGTCCATATTTCCCTGCAGAATATTCTCTACCTCAGGCTGCATTGTGTTAATAAATCTCATCAATGAATGCTCCCAGTGCGGAGTCTCGGCCAATGGGATCCTGTCTGCAAATGGGTTCCTGAGATCAGCAGGTTCACTAGATTTCACTGAGCAGCCTCTGATGTGGAGATTTGATCATAACACCTGGGAAAGGCTTGGCCTCAGAACTAACAGCTGCTGTACTGATGGAGGGCGAAGGACTGATACCATATTTAACAAGGCAACGGTCTCCTTCCAATATTGCCGTTCCACCCTCTTATTAATATTGTATTTATTACAGAACGTCAGGATCTGGGAACGTCTGTCACCACCATGGCCGAAGGTCCAAGCGGAGGAGCAGATCTAACACCTTCAAGAATGAGATTGAGCACAGGTAAGTTCACAAATCTCTTCAAATACAAACTCTGCCCTGACAAATGGTCCTACGCTCCTTGAAGAATCTTCAGCTCATACAAGCAGAGCACACAGTACAGGGGTTTAATAGGAAGAGGGGCATCACACAGCTGGAGGGAACCCCTGAGCACCAGAACAGAGCAATAGATATCTGGTATTGGGGACTGTAAACTGGGTAGAGACAGTCATTCAGTGAAGAATATGTTTCTGAGCAAAAGTGTGACCGCAATGAGCAGGAAGCCACCCAACGCTGGACAGGATGAGAAACAGGTGAGGCACAGGAAAAGGTGAGAGATCATGGTGAGATATTGTGTATTCGGTGGAACAGAAAATATCCTCTGTTGCCCTGAGCAGGCCCTGAATGGGATGTTGAGTTGCTGGTGCCAGAGGGAAGAGGCTGTTGATGAAAGTAACAGTCAGTAAGATCAATGTTCAGATCCACTCTGAAACCCCATACACACCTGGCAGGATGCTGATACACTGTGAAAACCCCATAGACACCCGGCAGCATACTGATCCACTGTGAAACCCCATACACACCTGGCAGGATCCTGATCCACTGTGAAACACCCATACACTCCTGGCAGGATCCTGATAAACTGTGAAACCCCATACACACCTGGCAGGATCCTGAGACACTTTGAAAGCCCCATACACACCTGGCAGGATTCTGATAAACTGTGAAACCCCATACACACCTGGCAGGATCCTGACACACTGTGAAAACCCCATACACTCATGGCAGGATCCTGATCCTCTGTGAAAACCCCATACACACCTGGCAGATCCTGTTACACTGTGAAACCCCCATACACACATTGCAGGCTCATGTTACAGTGTGAAACCCCCATATACATCTGGCAGGATCCTGATACACTGTGAAAACCCGTACACACCTGGCAGGATCCTGATACACTGTGAAAACCCCATAGAGGCCTGGCCGGTACATGATACACTGTGAAAACCCCATACACACCTGGCAGGACCCTGATGCACAGTGAAAACCCCATACACACCTGGCAGGATCCTGATCCACTGGGAAACCCCCATACACACCTGGAAGGATCCTGATACACTGTGAATACCCCATTCTCACCTGGCAGGATCCTGATGCACTGTGAAACCCCGTTCACATTTGGCAGGATCCTGATACACTGTGAAACCCCAAACTCACCTGGCAGGATCCTGTTAAACTGTGTGAACCCGATACACATCTGGCAGGATCCTGATCCACTGTGAAAATCCCAAACACACCTGGCAGGATCCTGATCCACTGTGAAAACTCCATAGCCACCTGGCAGATCCTGATACACTGTGAAAAACCCATGCACACCTGGCAGGATCCTGATACACTGTGAAAACCCCATACACACCTGGCAGGATCCTGATACACTGTGAAAACCCCATAAACACCTGGCAGGATATTGATACACTGTGAAAACCCCATTCATACCTGGCAGGATCCTGATACACTGTGAAAAACCCATACACACCTGGCAGGATCCTGATACACTGAGAAAACCCCATACACACCTGGCAGGATCCTGATACACTGTGAAAACCCCAGACACATCTGACAGGATCCTGATGCGCTGTGAAAACCCCATAAAAACCTGGCAGGATCCTGATAGACTGTGAAACTCCCATACACATCTGGCAGGATCCTGATGCACTGTGAAAACCCCATACACACCTGGCAGGATCCTGATGCACTGTGAAATCCCCATACACACCTGGCAGTGTCCTGATACACTGTGAAAACCCCATACACACCTGGCAGGATCCTGATACACTGTGAAAACCCCATACACAACTGGCAGGATCCTGTTTCACTATGAAACCCCCATACACACCTGGCAGGATCCTGATAAACTATGAAACCCCCATACACACCTGGCAGGATCCTGATAAACTGTGAAAATCCCATTCACACCTGGCAGGATCCTGATACACTGTGAAAACCCCATACACACCTGGCAGGATCCTGATAAACTGTGAAACCCCATACACACCTGGCAGGATCCTGAGACACTTTGAAAGCCCCATACACACCTGGCAGGATTCTGATAAACTGTGAAACCCCATACACACCTGGCAGGATCCTGACACACTGTGAAAACCCCATACACTCATGGCAGGATCCTGATCCTCTGTGAAAACCCCATACACACCTGGCAGATCCTGTTACACTGTGAAACCCCCATACACACATTGCAGGCTCATGTTACACTGTGAAATCCCCATATACATCTGGCAGGATCCTGATACACTGTGAAAACCCGTACACACCTGGCAGGATCCTGATATACTGTGAAAACCCCACAGAGGCCTGGCCGGTTCATGATACACTGTGAAAACACCATACACACCTGGCAGGACCCTGATGCACAGTGAAAACCCCAAACACACCTGGCAGGATCCTGATCCACTGTGAAAACCCCATAAACACCTGGCAGATCCTGATACACTGTGCAAACCCCATACACACCTGGCAGGATCCTGATCCACTGTGAAACCCCCTACACAACTGGAAGATTATGTTACACTGTGAAACCCCCATACAGGCCTGGCCGGATCCTGATACACTGTGGAAACCCCATACACATCTGCCAGGATCCTGATACACTGTGAAAACCCATACACACCTGGCAGGATCCTGATCCACTGGGAAACCCCCATACACACCTGGAAGGATCCTGATACACTGTGAATACCCCATTCTCACCTGGCAGGATCCTGATGCACTGTGAAACCCCGTTCACATTTGGCAGGATCCTGATACACTGTGAAACCCCATACTCACCTGGCAGGATCCTGTTACACTGTGTGAACCCGATACACATCTGGCATGATCCTGATCCACTGTGAAAATCCCAAACACACCTGGCAGATCCTGATACACTGTGAAAACCCCATGCACACCTGGCAGAATCCTGATACACTGTGAAAACCCCATACACACCTGGCAGGATCCTGATACACTGTGAAAACCCCATAAACACCTGGCAGGATATTGATACACTGTGAAAACCCCATTCATACCTGGCAGGATCCTGATACACTGTGAAAAACCCATACACACCTGGCAGGATCCTGATACACTGTGAAAACCCCATACACACCTGGCAGGATCCTGATACACTGTGAAAATCCCAGACACATCTGGCAGGATCCTGATGCGCTGTGAAAACCCCATAAAAACCTGGCAGGATCCTGATAGACTGTGAAACTCCCATACACATCATGCAGGATCCTGATGCACTGTGAAAACCCCATACACACCTGGCAGGATCCTGATGCACTGTGAAATCCCCATACACACCTGGCAGTGTCCTGATACACTGTGAAAGCCCCATACACACCTGGCAGGATCCTGATACACTGTGAAAACCCCATACACAACTGGCAGGATCCTGTTTCACTATGAAACCCCTATACACACCTGGCAGGATCCTGATAAACTATGAAACCCCCATACACACCTGGCAGGATCCTGATAAACTGTGAAAATCCCATACACACCTGGCAGGATCCTGATTCACTGTGAAAGCCCCATCCACACCTGGCAGGATCCTGATAAACTATGAAACCCCCATACACGCCTGGCAGGATGCTGATAAACTGTGAAAATCCCATTCACACCTGGCAGGATCCTGATACACTGTGAAAACCCCATACACACCTGGCAGGATCCTGATAAACTGTGAAACCCCATAGACACCTGGCAGGATCCCGAGACACTTTGAAAGCCCCATACACACCTGGCAGGATTCTGATAAACTGTGAAACCCCATACACACCTGGCAGGATCCTGACACACTGTGAAAACCCCATACACTCATGGCAGGATCCTGATCCTCTGTGAAAACCCCATACACACCTGGCAGATCCTGTTACACTGTGAAACCCCCATGCACACATTGCAGGCTCATGTTACACTGTGAAACCCCCATATACATCTGGCAGGATCCTGACACACTGTGAAAACCCCATACACACCTGGCAGGATCCTGATATACTGTGAGAACCCCATACACACCTGGCAGATCCTGTTACACTGTGAAAACCCCCATACACAGCTGGCAGGATCCTGAGACACTGTGAAAACCCCACACACATCTCGCAGGATCCTGAGACACTGTGAAAACCACATACACACCCGGCAGGATCCTGATACACTGTGAAATCCCATACACATCTGGCAGTATCCTGATACATTGTGAAAACCCCATACACACCTGGCAGGATCCTGATACACTGTGAAAACCCATACACACCTGGCAGGATACTGATACACTGTGAAAACCCCATACACAACCGGCAGGATCCTGATACATTGTGAAAACCCCATACACACCTGGCAGGATCCTGATCCACTGTGAAAACCCCATACACACCTGGCAGGATCCTGATCCACTGTGAATACCCCATCCACACCTGGCAGGATCCTGATCCACTGTGTAAACCCCACACACACCGCACAGGATCCTGATACACTGTGAAAATCCCATAAACACCTGGCAGGATCCTGATACTTTGTGAAAACCCCATGCACACCTGACAGGATCCTGATCCACTGTGAAATCCCCATAAACACCAGGCAGGATCCTGATACACTGTGAAAACCCCATACACACCTGGCAGGATCTTGATCCATTGTGAAAACCCCATACACACCCGGCAGGATCCTGATACACTGTCAAAACCCCATACACACCTGGCAGGATCCTGATCCACTGTGAAAACCCCATACACACCTGGCAGGATCCTGATACACTGTGAAAACCCCATACACACCCGGCAGGTTCCTGACCCACTGTGAAAACCCCATACACACCTGGCAGGATCCTGATCCACTGTGAAACCCCCATACACACCTGGCAGGATCCTGATCCACTGGGAAACCCCCATACACACCTGGAAGGATCCTGATACACTGTGAAAAGCCCATTCACACCTGGCAGGATACTGATACACTGTGAAAACCCCATACATACGTGGCAGGATCCTGATACACTGTGAAAAACCCATACACACCTGGCAGGATCCTGATACACTGTGAAAACCCCATACACACCTGGCAGGATCCTGATCCACAGTGAAAACCCCAAACACATCTGGCAGGATCCTGATGCACTGTGAAATCCCCATAAACACCTGGCAGTGTCCTGATACACTGTGAAAACCCCATACGCACCTGACAGGATCCTGATCCACTGTGAAATCCCCATAAACACCTGGCAGGATCCTGATACACTGTCAAAACCCCATACATACCTGGCAGGATCTTGATCCATTGTGAAAACCCCATACACACCCGGCAGGATCCTGATACACTGTGAAACCCCCATACACACCTGGCAGATCCTGATACTCTGTGAAAATCTCAGACACACCTGGCAGGATCCTGATCCACTGTGAAACCTCCATACACACCTGGCAGATCCTGATACTCTGTGAAAACCCCATACACACCTGGCAGGATCCTGAGACACTGTGAAAACCCCATACACACCTGGCATGATCCTGATCCACTGTGAAAACCCCATACACACATGGCAGATCCTGTTACACTGTCAAACCCCCATACAAACCTTGCAGGACCCAGTTGCACTGTGAAACCCCCATACACACCTGGCAGGATCCTGATACACTGTGAAAACCCGTGCACACCTGGCAGGATACTGATACACTGTGAAAACCCCAGACGGCGTGGCCGGATTATGATATACTGTGAAAACCCCATACACACCTGGCAGGACCCTGATGCAATGTGAAAACCCCACACACACCTGGCAGGATCCTGATCCACTGTGAAAACCCCACAAACACCTGGCACATCCTGATACACTGTGAAAAGCCCATACACACCTGGCAGGATCCTGATCCACTGTGAAACCCCCTACACAACTGGCAGATCCTGTTACACTGTGAAACCCTCATCCAGGCCTGGCCGGATCCTGATACACTGTGGAAACCCCATACACATCTGGCAGGATCCTGATACACTGTGAAACCCCATACACACCTGGCAGGATCCAGATCCACTGGGAAACTCCCATAAACACCTGGAAGGATCCTGATACACTGTGAAATCCCCATTCACACCTGGCAGGATCCTGATCCAATGTGAAAACCCCATACACACCTGGCAGGATCCTGATCCACTGTGAATACCCCATCCACACCTGGCAGATCCTGATCCACTGTGAAAACCCCAGACACACCTGGCAGGATCCTGATAAACTGTGAAAAACCCATAAACACCTGGCAGGATCCTGATTCACTGTGAAAACCCCAGACACACCTGACAGGATCCTGATCCACTGTGAAATCCCCATAAACACTTGGCAGGATCCTGATACACTGTGAAAACACCATACACACCTGGCAGGATCTTGATCCATTGTGAAAACCCCATACACACCCGGCAGGATCCTGATCCACTGTGAAAACCCCTTACACACCTGGCAGGATCCTGATCCACTGTGAATACCCCATCCACACCTGGCAGATCCTGATCCACTGTGAAAACCCCATACACACCTGGCAGGATCCTGATACACTGTGAAAACCCCATAAACACCTGGCAGGATCCTGATACACTGTGAAAACCCCATACACACCTGCCAGGATCCTGATCCACTTTGAAATCCCCATAAACACCTGGCAGGATCCTGATACACTGTCAAAACCCCATACGCACCTGGAAGGATCTTGATCCATTGTGAAAACCCCGTACACACCCGGCAGGATCCTGATACACTGTGAAAACCCCATACACACCTGGCAGGATCCTGATCCACTGTGAAAACCCCATACACACCTGGCATGATCCTGATACACTGTGAAAACCCCATACACACCCGGCAGGAACCTGATCCACTGTGAAAACCCCATACACACCTGGCAGGATCCTGATCCACTGGAAAACCCCCATACACACCTGGCAGGATCCTCATCCACTGGGAAACCCCCATACACACCTGGAAGGATCCTGATACACTGTGAAAACCCCATTCACACCTGGCAGGATCCTGATGCACTGTGAAACCCCGTTCACATTTGGCAGGATCCTGATCCACTGTGAATACCCCATAAACACCTGGCAGCATACTGATACACTGTGAAAACCCCATACATATCTGGCAGGATGCTGATACACTGTGAAATACCCATACACACCTGGCAGGATCCTGATACACAGTGAAAAACCCATACACAACTGGCAGGATACTGATACGCTGTTAAAACCCCATACACACCTGGCAGGAACCTGATGCACTGTGAAATCCCCATACACACCTGGCAGGATCCTGATACACTGTGAAAACCCCATACACACCTGGCAGGATCCTCATCCACTGGGAAACCCCCATACACACCTGGAAGGATCCTGATACACTGTGAAAACCCCATTCACACCTGGCAGGATCCTGATGCACTGTGAAACCCCGTTCACATTTGGCAGGATCCTGATCCACTGTGAATACCCCATAAACACCTGGCAGCATACTGATACACTGTGAAAACCCCATACATATCTGGCAGGATGCTGATACACTGTGAAAAACCCATACACACCTGGCAGGATCCTGATACACTGTGAAAACCCCATACACACCTCGCAGGATCCTGATACACAGTGAAAAACCCATACACAACTGGCAGGATACTGATACGCTGTTAAAACCCCATAAACACCTGGCAGGATCCTGATACACTGTGAAACACCCATACACATCTGGCAGGATCCTGATGCACTGTGAAAACCCCATACACACCTGGCAGGAACCTGATGCACAGTGAAATCCCCATAAACACCTGGCAGGGTCCTGATACACTGTGAAAACCCCAGACGCACCTGACAGGATCCTGATCCACTGTGAAATCCCCATAAACACCTGGCAGGATCCTGATAAACCGTGAAAACCCCATACACACCTGGCAGGATCTAGATCCATTGTGAAAACCCATTACACACCCAGCAGGATCCTGATCCACTGTGAAACCCCATACACACCTGGCAGATCCTGATACTCTGTGAAAACCCCAGACACACCTGGCACGATCCTGATCCACTGTGAAACCCCCACACACCTGGCAGATCCTGATACAATGTGAAACCCCCATACACACCTGGCAGATCCTGATACTCTGTGAAAACCCCATACACACCTGGCAGGATCCTGATACACTGTGAAAACCCCATACACACCTGCCATGATCCTGATACACTGTGAAAACCTGTACACACCTGGCAGGATACTGATACACTGTGAAAACCCCATACATGCGTGGCCGGATCATGATATACTGTGAAAACCCCATACACACCTGGCAGGACCCTGATGCACTGTGATAACCCCAAACACACCAGGAAGGATCCTGATCCACTGTGAAACCCCCTACACAACTGGCAGATCCTGTTACACTTTGAAACCCTCATACAGGCCTGGCCGGATCCTGATACACTGTGGAAACTCCATAGACATCTGGCAGGATCCTGATACACTGTGAAAGCCCAGACACACCTGGCAGGATCCTGATCGTCTGGGAAACCCCCATAAACACCTGGAAGGATCCTGATACACTGTGAAATCCCCATTCACACCTGGCAGGATCCTGATCCACTCTGAAAACCCCATACACACCTGGCAGGATCCTGATCCACTGTGAATACCCCATCCACACCTGGCAGATCCTGATCCACTGTGAAAACCCCATACACACCTGGCAGGATCCTGATACACTGTGAAAACCCCATAAACACCTGGCAGGACCCTGATACACTGTGAAAACCCCATACACACCTGGCAGGATCCTGGTACACTGTGAAAACCCCATACACACCGGGCAGGATCTTGATCCATTGTGAAAACCCCATACACACCCGGCAGGATCCTGATACACTGTGAAAACCCCATACACACCTGGCAGGATACTGATCCACTGTTAAATCCCCATACACACCTGGCAGGATCCTGATACACTGTGAAAACCCCATACACACCCGGCAGGATCCTGATCCACTGTGAAAACCCCATACACACCTGGCAGGATCCTGATCCACTGTGAGGCCCCCATACATACCTGGCAGGATCCTGATGCACTGTGAAACCTCGTTCACATTTGGCAGGATCCTGATACACTGTGTAAACCCGATACACATCTGTCAGGATCCTGATACACAGTGAAACCCCGTTCACATTTGGCAGGATCCTGATACACTGTGAATCCCCATACTCACCTGGCAGGATCCTGTTACACGGTGTAAAACCCATACACAACTGGCAGGATCCTGATCAACTCTGAAACCCCCATACACACCTGGCAGGATCCTGATAAACTGTGAAAATCCCATGCACACCTGGCAGGATCCTGATAAGCTATGAAACCCCCATACACACCTGGCAGGATTCTGAGAAACTGTGAAAATCCCACACACACCTGGCAGGATCCTGATACACTGTGAAAACCACATACACACCTGGCAGGATCCTGATAAACTGTGAAACCCCATACAATCTGGCAGGATCCTGATAAACTGTGAAACCCCCATACAAACCTGGCAGGATCCTGATAAACTGTGAAACCCCCATACACACCAGGCAGGATCCTGATAAACTGTGAAACCCCCGTAGACACCTCACAGGATCCTGATACACTCTGAAAACCCCTTACACACCTGGCATGATCCTGATAAACTACGAAACCCCCATACACACCTGGCAGGATCCAGATAAACTTTGAAACCCCATACACATCTGGCAGGATCCTGATACACTGTGAAAACCCCATACACACCTGGCAGGATCCTGATCCACCGTGAAAACCCCACACACCTGGCAGGATGCTGATAAACTATGAAACCGCCATACACACCTGGCAGATCCTGATACACTGTGAAAACCCCATACACACCTGGCAGGATCCTGATGCACTGTGAAACCCCGTTCCCATTTGGCAGGATCCTGATACACTCTGAAACCCCATATTCACCTGGCAGGATCCTGTTACACTGTGTAAACCCCAAATTCACCTGGCAGGATCCTGATAAACTATGAAACCCCCATACACACCTGGCAGGATCCTGAGAAACTGTGAAAATCCCATACACACCTGGCAGGATCCTGATACACTGTGAACACCCCATACACACCTGGCAGGATCCTGATACACTGTGAAAACCCCATACACACCTGGCAGGATCCTGATTCACTATGAAACACCCATACACACCAGGCAGGATCCTGATTAGTTATGAAACCCCCATACTCACCTGGCAGATCCTGATAAACTGTGAAAATCCCATACACACCTGGCAGGATCCTGATAAACTATGAAACCCCCATACACACCTGGCAGGATCCTGAGAAACTGTGAAAATCCCATACACACCTGGCAGGATCCTGATACACTTTGAAAACCCCATACACACCTGGCAGGATCCTGATAAACTGTGAAACCCCCATACACAACTGGCAGGATCCTGATAAACTGTGAAACCCCATACACAACTGGCAGGATCCTGATAGACTGTGATACCCTACTCACACCAGGCATGATCCTGATAAACTGTGAAACCCCCAAGCACACCTGGCAGGATTCTGATAAACTGTGAAACCCACATACACACCAGGCAGGATCCTGATAAACTGTCAAACCCCCATAGACACCTGACAGGATCCTGATACAATGTGAAAACCCCTTACACACCTGGCATGATCCTGATAAACTATGAAACCCCCATACACACCTGGCAGGATCCTGATAAACATTGAAACCCCATACACATCTGGCAGGATCCTGATACACTGTTAAAACCCCATACACACCTGGCAGGATCCTGATCCACCGTGAAAACCCCATACAGACCTGGCAGGATCCTGATAAACTATGAAACCCCCATAGACACCTGGCAGATCCTGATACACTGTGAAAACCCCATACACACCTGGCAGGATCCTGATCCACTGTGAAACCCCATACACACCTGGCAGGATCCTGATACACTGTGAAACCCCCAAACACACCTGGCAGGATCCTGATCCACTGTGAAAACCCATACACACCTGGCAGGATCCTGATAAACTATGAAAACACCATACACACCTGGCAGGATCCTGATAAACTGTGAAAATCCCAAACACACCTGGCAGGATCCTGATAAACTGTGAAACCCCCATACACACCTGGCAGGATCCTGATAAACGATGAAACCCCCATACACACCTGGCAGGATCCTGATAAACTATGAAGCTCCCATACACACCTGGCAGGATCCTGATCCACTGTGAAAACCCCATACACACCTGGCAGGATCCTGATAAACAGTGAAACCCCCATGCACATCTGGCAGGATGCTGATATACTGTGAAAACCCCATACACACCTGGCAGAATCCTGATAAACTGTGAAAACCCCCATACACACCTGGCAGAATCCTGATAAACTATGAAACCCCCATACACACCTGGCAGGATCCTGATAAATTGTGAAAATCCTGTACACACCTGGCAGGATCCTGATACACTGTGAAAACCCCATACACACCTGGCAGGATCCTGATAAACTGTGAAACCCCATACACATCTGGCGGGATCCTGATAGACTGTGAAAGCCCATTCACACCTGGCAGGATCCTGATAAACTGTGAAACACCCATACACACCTGGCAGGATCCTGATAAACTGTGAAACCCACATACACACCAGGCAGTATCCTGATAAACTGTGAAACCCCCATAGGCACCTGACAGGATCCTGATACACTGTAATAAATCCATACACACCTGGCAGGATCCTGATAAACTCTGAAACCCCCATACACACCTGGCAGGATCCTGATAAACTGTGAAACCCCATACACATCTGGCAGGATGCTGATACACTGTGAAAACCCCAAACACACCTGGCAGGATCCTGATCCACTGTGAAACCCCATACACACATGGAAGGATCCTGATACACTGTGAAACCCCATACACACTTGGCAGGATCCTGATCCACTGTGAAACCCCATACACACCTGGCAGGATCCTGATCCACTGGGAAAACCCCATAAACACCTGGAAGAATCCTGATACACTGTGAAATCCCCATTCACACCTGGCATGATCCTGATGCACTGTGAAACCCCGTTCACATTTGGCAGGACCCTGATACACTGTGCAAACCCGATACACATCTGTCAGGATCCTGATACACAGTGAAACCCCCAAACACATCTAGCAGGATCCCGATGCACTGTGAAACCCCGTTCACATTTGGCAGGATCCTGATACACTGTGAATCCCCATACTCACCTGGCAGGATCCTGTTACACGGTGTAAACCCCATACACAACTGGCAGGATCCTGATAAATTATGAAACCCACATACACACCTGGCAGGATCCTGATCCACTGTGAATACCCCATCCACACCTGGCAGATCCTGATCCACTGTGAAAACCCCATACACACCTGGCAGGATCCTGATACACTGTGAAAACCCCATAAACACCTGGCAGGACCCTGATACACTGTGAAAACCCCATACCCACCTGGCAGGATCCTGGTACACTGTGAAAACCCCATACACACCTGGCAGGATCCTGGTACACTGTGAAAACCCCATACACACCTGGCAGGATCCTGATCCACTGGGAAACTCCCATAAACACCTGGAAGGATCCTGATACACTGTGAAATCCCCATTCACACCTGGCAGGATCCTGATGCACTGTGAAACCTCGTTCACATTTGGCAGGATCCTGATACACTGTGTAAACCCGATACACATCTGTCAGGATCCTGATACACAGTGAAACCCCGTTCACATTTGGCAGGATCCTGATACACTGTGAATCCCCATACTCACCTGGCAGGATCCTGTTACACGGTGTAAAACCCATACGCAACTGGCAGGATCCTGATCAACTATGAAACCCCCATACACACCTGGCAGGATTCTGAGAAACTGTGAAAATCCCATACACACCTGGCAGGATCCTGATACACTGTGAAAACCACATACACACCTGGCAGGATCCTGATAAACTGTGAAACCCCATACAATCTGGCAGGATTCTGATAAACTGTGAAACCCCCATACAAACCTGGCAGGAACCTGATAAACTGTGAAACCCCCAGACACACCAGGCAGGATCCTGATAAACTGTGAAACCCCCGTAGACACCTCACAGGATCCTGATACACTGTGAAAACCCCTTACACACCTGGCATGATCCTGATAAACTATGAAACCCCCATACACACCTGGCAGGATCCAGATAAACTTTGAAACCCCATACACATCTGGCAGGATCCTGATACACTGTGAAAACCCCATACACACCTGGCAGGATCCTGATCCACCGTGAAAACCCCACACACCTGGCAGGATGCTGATAAACTATGAAACCGCCATACACACCTGGCAGATCCTGATACACTGTGAAAACCCCATACACACCTGGCAGGATCTTGATGCACTGTGAAACCCCGTTCACATTTGGCAGGATCCTGATACACTCTGAAACCCCATATTCACCTGGCAGGATCCTGTTACACTGTGAAAACCCCATACACACCTGGCAGGATCCTGATTCACTATGAAACACCCATACACACCAGGCAGGATCCTGATTAGTTTTGAAACCCCATACACACCTGGCAGATCCTGATAAACTGTGAAAATCCCATACACACCTGGCAGGATCCTGATCCACTGTGAAAACCCCATCCACACCTGGTAGGATCCTGATAAACTGTGAAACCCCCAAGCACACCTGGCAGGATCCTGATCAACTGTGAAAATCCCATACACACCTGGCAGGATCCTGATAAACTATAAAACCCCCATACACACCTGGCAGGATCCTGAGAAACTGTGAAAATCCCATACACACCTGGCAGGATCCTGATACACTTTGAAAACCCCATACACACCTGGCAGGATCTTGATAAACTGTGAAACCCCCATACACAACTGGCAGGATCCTGATAAACTGTGAAAACCCATACACAACTGGCAGGATCCTGATAGACTGTGATACCCTACTCACACCAGGCATGATCCTGATAAACTGTGAAACCCCCAAGCACACCTGCAGGATTCTGATAAACTGTGAAACCCACATACACACCAGGCAGGATCCTGATAAACTGTCAAACCCCCATAGACACCTGACAGGATCCTGATACAATGCGAAAACCCCTTACACACCTGGCATGATCCTGATAAACTATGAAACCCCCATACACACCTGGCAGGATCCTGATAAACATTGAAACCCCATACACATCTGGCAGGATCCTGATACACTGTTAAAACCCCATACACACCTGGCAGGATCCTGATAAACTATGAAACCCCCATAGACACCTGGCAGATCCTGATACACTGTGAAAACCCCATACACACCTGGCAGGATCCTGATCCACTGTGAAACCCCATACACACCTGGCAGGATCCTGATACACTGTGAAACCCCCATACACACCTGGCAGGATCCTGATCCACTGTGAAAACCCATACACACCTGGCAGGATCCTGATAAACTATGAAAACCCCATACACACCTGGCAGGATCCTGATAAACTGTGAAAATCCCAAACACACCTGGCAGGATCCTGATAAACTGTGAAACCCCCATACACACCTGGCAGGATCCTGATAAACGATGAAACCCCCATACACACCTGGCAGGATCCTGATAAACTATGAAGCTCCCATACACACCTGGCAGGATCCTGATACACTGTGAAAACCCCATACACACCTGGCAGGATCCTGATAAACAGTGAAACCCCCATGCACATCTTGCAGGATGCTGATATACTGTGAAAACCCCATACACACCTGGCAGAATCCTGATAAACTGTGAAACCCCCATACACACCTGGCAGAATCCTGATAAACTATGAAACCCCCATACACACCTGGCAGGATCCTGATAAATTGTGAAAATCCTGTACACACCTGGCAGGATCCTGATACACTGTGAAAACCCCATACACACCTGGCAGGATCCTGATAAACTGTGAAACCCCATACACATCTGGCGGGATCCTGATAGACTGTGAAAGCCCATTCACACCTGGCAGGATCCTGATAAACTGTGAAACACCCATACACACCTGGCAGGATCCTGATAAACTGTGAAACCCACATACACACCAGGCAGTATCCTGATAAACTGTGAAACCCCCATAGGCACCTGACAGGATCCTGATACACTGTAAAAAATCCATACACACCTGGCAGGATCCTGATAAACTCTGAAACCCCCATACACACCTGGCAGGATCCTGATAAACTGTGAAACCCCATACACATCTGGCAGGATGCTGATACACTGTGAAAACCCCAAACACACCTGGCAGGATCCTGATCCACTGTGAAACCCCATACACACATGGAAGGATCCTGATACACTGTGAAACCCCATACACACTTGGCAGGATCCTGATCCACTGTGAAACCCCATACACACCTGGCAGGATCCTGATCCACTGGGAAAACCCCATAAACACCTGGAAGAATCCTGATACACTGTGAAATCCCCATTCACACCTGGCAGGATCCTGATGCACTGTGAAACCCCGTTCACATTTGGCAGGACCCTGATACACTGTGCAAACCCGATACACATCTGTCAGGATCCTGATACACAGTGAAACCCCCAAACACATCTAGCAGGATCCCGATGCACTGTGAAACCCCGTTCACATTTGGCAGGATCCTGATACACTGTGAATCCCCATACTCACCTGGCAGGATCCTGTTACACGGTGTAAACCCCATACACAACTGGCAGGATCCTGATAAATTATGAAACCCCCATACACACCTGGCAGGATCCTGTTAAACTGTGAAAATCCCATACACACCTGACAGGATCCTGATCCACTTTGAAATCCCCATAAACACCTGGCAGGATCCTGATACACTGTCAAAACCCCATACGCACCTGGAAGGATCTTGATCCATTGTGAAAACCCCATACACACCCGGCAGGATCCTGATACACTGTGAAAACCCCATACACACCTGGCAGGATCCTGATCCACTGTGAAAACCCCATACACACCTGGCAGGATCCTGATACACTGTGAAAGCCCCATACACACCCGGCAGGAATCTGATCCACTGTGAAAACCCCATACACACCTGGCAGGATCCTGATCCACTGTGAAACCCCCATACACACCTGGCAGGATCCTGATACACTGTGAAACCCCATACACACCTGGCAGGATCCTCATCCACTGGGAAACCCCCATACACACCTGGAAGGATCCTGATACACTGTGAAAACCCCATTCACACCTGGCAGGATCCTGATGCACTGTGAAACCCCGTTCACATTTGGCAGGATCCTGATCCACTGTGAATACCCCATAAACACCTGGCAGCATACTGATACACTGTGAAAACCCCATACATATCTGGCAGGATGCTGATACACTGTGAAAAACCCATACACACCTGGCAGGATCCTGATACACTGTGAAAACCCCATACACACCTGGCAGGATCCTGATACACAGTGAAAAACCAATACACAACTGGCAGGATACTGATACGCTGTTAAAACCCCATAAACACCTGGCAGGATCCTGATACACTGTGAAACACCCATACACATCTGGCAGGATCCTGATGCACTGTGAAAACCCCATACACACCTGGCAGGAACCTGATGCACTGTGAAATCCCCATAAACACCTGGCAGGGTCCTGATACGCTGTGAAAACACCATACGCACCTGACAGGATCCTGATCCACTGTGAAATCCCCATAAACACCTGGCAGGATCCTGATACACTGTGAAAACCCCATACACACCTGGCAGGATCTAGATCCATTGTGAAAACCCCATACACACCCAGCAGGATCCTGATCCACTGTGAAACCCCCATACACACCTGGCAGATCCTGATACAATGTGAAACCCCCATACACACCTGGCAGATCCTGATACTCTGTGAAAACCCCATACACACCTGGCAGGATCCTGATACACTGTGAAAACCCCATACACACCTGCCATGATCCTGATCCACTGTGAAAACCCGTACACACCTGGCAGGATACTGATACACTGTGAAAACCCCATACATGCGTGGCCGGATCATGATATACTGTGAAAACCCCATACACACCTGGCAGGACCCTGATGCACTGTGATAACCCCAAACACACCAGGCAGGATCCTGATCCACTGTGAAACCCCCTACACAACTGGCAGATCCTGTTACACTTTGAAACCCTCATACAGGCCTGGCCGGATCCTGATACACTGTGGAAACCCCATAGACATCTGGCAGGATCCTGATACACTGTGAAAGCCCAGACACACCTGGCAGGATCCTGATCGTCTGGGAAACCCCCATAAACACCTGGAAGGATCCTGATACACTGTGAAATCCCCATTCACACCTGGCAGGATCCTGATCCACTCTGAAAACCCCATACACACCTGGCAGGATCCTGATCCACTGTGAATACCCCATCGACACCTGGCAGATCCTGATCCACTGTGAAAACCCCATACACACCTGGGAGGATCCTGATACACTGTGAAAACCCCATAAACACCTGGCAGGAATCTGATACACTGTGAAATCCCCATACACACCTGGCAGGATCCTGGTACACTGTGAAAACCCCATACACACAGGGCAGGATCTTGATCCATTGTGAAAACCCCATACACACCCGGCAGGATCCTGATACACTGTGAAAACCCCATACACACCTGGCAGGATACTGATCCACTGTTAAAACCCCATACACACCTGGCAGGATCCTGATACACTGTGAAAACCCCATACACACCCGGCAGGATCCTGATCCACTGTGAAAACCCCATACACACCTGGCAGGATCCTGATCCACTGTGAGGCCCCCATACACACCTGGCAGGATCCTGATACACTGTGAAACCCCATACACACCTGGCAGGATCCTGATGCACTGTGAAAAGCCATACACACTTGGCAGGATCCTGATCCACTGTGAAAACCCCAAACACACCTGGCAGATCCTGATACTCTGTGAAAACCCCAGACACACCTGGCAGGATCCTGATCCACTGTGAATCCCCCATACACACCTGGCAGATCCTGATACAATGTAAAACCCCCATACACACCTGGCAGATCCTGATACTCTGTGAAAACCCCAGACACACCTGGCAGGATCCTGATACACTGTGAAAACCCCATGCACACCTGGCATGACCCTGATCCACTGAGAAAGCCCCATACACACCTGGCAGATCCTGTTACACTGTCAAACCCCCATAAACACCTTGCAGGACCCTGTTACACTGTGAAACCCCCATACACATCTGGCAGGATCCTGATACACTGTGAAAACCCGTACACACCTGGCAGGAGCCTGATACACTGTGAAAACACCATACAGGCGTGGCTGGATCATGATATACTGTGAAAACCCCATACACACCTGGCAGGACCCTGATGCACTGTGAAAACCCCAAACACACCTGGCAGGATCCTGATCCACTGTGAAAACCCCACAAACACCTGGCACATCCTGATACACTGTGAAAAGCCCATACACACCTGGCAGGATCCTGATCCACTGTGAAACCCCCTACACAACTGGCAGATCCTGTTACACTGTGAAACCCTCATGCAGGCCTGGCCGGAACCTGATACACTGTGGAAACCCCATACACATCTGGCAGGATTCTGATACACTGTGAAACCCCATACACACCTGGCAGGATCCTGATCCACTGGGAAACTCCCATAAACACCTGGAAGGATCCTGATACACTGTGAAATCCCCATTCACACCTGGCAGGATCCTGATGCACTGTGAAACCTCGTTCACATTTGGCAGGATCCTGATACACAGTGTAAACCCGATACACATCTGTCAGGATCCTGATACACAGTGAAACCCCGTTCACATTTGGCAGGATCCTGATTCACTATGAAACACCCATACACACCAGGCAGGATCCTGATTAGTTATGAAACCCCCATACACACCTGGCAGATCCTGATAAACTGTGAAAATCCCATACACACCTGGCAGGATCCTGATCCACTGTGAAAACCCCATCCACACCTGGCAGGATCCTGATAAACTGTGAAACCCCCATGCACACCTGGCAGGTTCCTGATAAACTGTGAAAATCCCATACACACCTGGCAGGATCCTGATAAACTATGAAACCCCCATACATACCTGGCAGGATCCTGAGAAACTGTGAAAATCCCATACACACCTGGCAGGATCCTGATACACTTTGAAAACCCCATACACACCTGGCAGGATCCTGATAAACTGTGAAACCCCCATACACAACTGGCAGGATCCTGATAAACTGTGAAACCCCATACACAACTGGCAGGATCCTGATAGACTGTGATACCCTACTCACACCAGGCATGATCCTGATAAACTGTGAAACCCCCAAGCACACCTGGCAGGATTCTGATAAACTGTGAAACCCACATACACACCAGGCAGGATCCTGATAAACTGTCAAACCCCCATAGACACCTGACAGGATCCTGATACAATGTGAAAACCCCTTACACACCTGGCATGATCCTGATAAACTATGAAACCCCCATACACACCTGGCAGGATCCTGATAAACATTGAAACCCCATACACATCTGGCAGGATCCTGATACACTGTTAAAACCCCATACACACCTGGCAAGATCCTGATCCACCGTGAAAACCCCATACACACGTGGCAGGATCCTGATAAACTATGAAACCCCCATAGACACCTGGCAGATCCTGATACACTGTGAAAACCCCATACACACCTGGCAGGATCCTGATCCACTGTGAAACCCCATACACACCTGGCAGGATCCTGATGCACTGTGAAAACCCCAAACACACCTGGCAGGATCCTGATCCACTGTGAAAACCCATACACACCTGGCAGGATCCTGATAAACTATGAAAACACCATACACACCTGGCAGGATCCTGATAAACTGTGAAAATCCCAAACACACCTGGCAGGATCCTGATAAACTGTGAAACCCCCATACACACCTGGCAGGATCCTGATAAACGATGAAACCCCCATACACACCTGGCAGGATCCTGATAAACTATGAAGCTCCCATACACACCTGGCAGGATCCTGATACACTGTGAAAACCCCATACACACCTGGCAGGATTCTGATAAACAGTGAAACCCCCATGCACATCTGGCAGGATGCTGATATACTGTGAAAACCCCATACACACCTGGCAGAATCCTGATAAACTGTGAAAACCCCCATACACACCTGGCAGAATCCTGATAAACTATGAAACCCCCATACACACCTGGCAGGATCCTGATAAATTGTGAAAATCCTGTACACACCTGGCAGGATCCTGATAAACTGTGAAACCCCATACACATCTGGCGGGATCCTGATAGACTGTAAAAGCCCATTCACACCTGGCAGGATCCTGATAAACTGTGAAACACCCATACACACCTGGCAGGATCCTGATAAACTGTGAAACCCACATACACACCAGGCAGTATCCTGATAAACTGTGAAACCCCCATAGGCACCTGACAGGATCCTGATACACTGTAATAAATCCATACACACCTGGCAGGATCCTGATAAACTCTGAAACCCCCATACACACCTGGCAGGATCCTGATAAACTGTGAAACCCCATACACATCTGGCAGGATGCTGATACACTGTGAAAACCCCAAACACACCTGGCAGGATCCTGATCCACTGTGAAACCCCATACACACATGGAAGGATCCTGATACACTGTGAAACCCCATACACACTTGGCAGGATCCTGATCCACTGTGAAACCCCATACACACCTGGCAGGATCCTGATCCACTGGGAAAACCCCATAAACACCTGGAAGAATCCTGATACACTGTGAAATCCCCATTCACACCTGGCAGGATCCTGATGCACTGTGAAACCCCGTTCACATTTGGCAGGACCCTGATACACTGTGCAAACCCGATACACATCTGTCAGGATCCTGATACACAGTGAAACCCCCAAACACATCTAGCAGGATCCCGATGCACTGTGAAACCCCGTTCACATTTGGCAGGATCCTGATACACTGTGAATCCCCATACTCACCTGGCAGGATCCTGTTACACGGTGTAAACCCCATACACAACTGGCAGGATCCTGATAAATTATGAAACCCACATACACACCTGGCAGGATCCTGATCCACTGTGAATACCCCATCCACACCTGGCAGATCCTGATCCACTGTGAAAACCCCATACACACCTGGCAGGATCCTGATACACTGTGAAAACCCCATAAACACCTGGCAGGACCCTGATACACTGTGAAAACCCCATACACACCTGGCAGGATCCTGGTACACTGTGAAAACCCCATACACACCTGGCAGGATCCTGGTACACTGTGAAAACCCCATACACACCTGGCAGGATCCTGATCCACTGGGAAACTCCCATAAACACCTGGAAGGATCCTGATACACTGTGAAATCCCCATGCACACCTGGCAGGATCCTGATGCACTGTGAAACCTCGTTCACATTTGGCAGGATCCTGATACACTGTGTAAACCCGATACACATCTGTCAGGATCCTGATACACAGTGAAACCCCGTTCACATTTGGCAGGATCCTGATACACTGTGAATCCCCATACTCACCTGGCAGGATCCTGTTACACGGTGTAAAACCCATACACAACTGGCAGGATCCTGATCAACTATGAAACCCCCATACACACCTGGCAGGATCCTGATAAACTGTGAAAATCCCATGCACACCTGGCAGGATCCTGATAAGCTATGAAACCCCCATACACACCTGGCAGGATTCTGAGAAACTGTGAAAATCCCATACACACCTGGCAGGATCCTGATACACTGTGAAAACCACATACACACCTGGCAGGATCCTGATAAACTGTGAAACCCCATACAATCTGGCAGGATTCTGATAAACTGTGAAACCCCCATACAAACCTGGCAGGATCCTGATAAACTGTGAAACCCCCAGACACACCAGGCAGGATCCTGATAAACTGTGAAACCCCCGTAGACACCTCACAGGATCCTGATACACTGTGAAAACCCCTTACACACCTGGCATGATCCTGATAAACTATGAAACCCCCATACACACCTGGCAGGATCCAGATAAACTTTGAAACCCCATACACATCTGGCAGGATCCTGATACACTGTGAAAACCCCATACACACCTGGCAGGATCCTGATCCACCGTGAAAACCCCACACACCTGGCAGGATGCTGATAAACTATGAAACCGCCATACACACCTGGCAGATCCTGATACACTGTGAAAACCCCATACACACCTGGCAGGATCTTGATGCACTGTGAAACCCCGTTCACATTTGGCAGGATCCTGATACACTCTGAAACCCCATATTCACCTGGCAGGATCCTGTTACACTGTGAAAACCCCATACACACCTGGCAGGATCCTGATTCACTATGAAACACCCATACACACCAGGCAGGATCCTGATTAGTTATGAAACCCCATACACACCTGGCAGATCCTGATAAACTGTGAAAATCCCATACACACCTGGCAGGATCCTGATCCACTGTGAAAACCCCATCCACACCTGGCAGGATCCTGATAAACTGTGAAACCCCCAAGCACACCTGGCAGGATCCTGATAAACTGTGAAAATCCCATACACACCTGGCAGGATCCTGATAAACTATAAAACCCCCATACACACCTGGCAGGATCCTGAGAAACTGTGAAAATCCCATACACACCTGGCAGGATCCTGATACACTTTGAAAACCCCATACACACCTGGCAGGATCTTGATAAACTGTGAAACCCCCATACACAACTGGCAGGATCCTGATAAACTGTGAAAACCCATACACAACTGGCAGGATCCTGATAGACTGTGATACCCTACTCACACCAGGCATGATCCTGATAAACTGTGAAACCCCCAAGCACACCTGCAGGATTCTGATAAACTGTGAAACCCACATACACACCAGGCAGGATCCTGATAAACTGTCAAACCCCCATAGACACCTGACAGGATCCTGATACAATGCGAAAACCCCTTACACACCTGGCATGATCCTGATAAACTATGAAACCCCCATACACACCTGGCAGGATCCTGATAAACATTGAAACCCCATACACATCTGGCAGGATCCTGATACACTGTTAAAACCCCATACACACCTGGCAGGATCCTGATAAACTATGAAACCCCCATAGACACCTGGCAGATCCTGATACACTGTGAAAACCCCATACACACCTGGCAGGATCCTGATCCACTGTGAAACCCCATACACACCTGGCAGGATCCTGATACACTGTGAAACCCCCATACACACCTGGCAGGATCCTGATCCACTGTGAAAACCCATACACACCTGGCAGGATCCTGATAAACTATGAAAACCCCATACACACCTGGCAGGATCCTGATAAACTGTGAAAATCCCAAACACACCTGGCAGGATCCTGATAAACTGTGAAACCCCCATACACACCTGGCAGGATCCTGATAAACGATGAAACCCCCATACACACCTGGCAGGATCCTGATAAACTATGAAGCTCCCATACACACCTGGCAGGATCCTGATACACTGTGAAAACCCCATACACACCTGGCAGGATCCTGATAAACAGTGAAACCCCCATGCACATCTTGCAGGATGCTGATATACTGTGAAAACCCCATACACACCTGGCAGAATCCTGATAAACTGTGAAACCCCCATACACACCTGGCAGAATCCTGATAAACTATGAAACCCCCATACACACCTGGCAGGATCCTGATAAATTGTGAAAATCCTGTACACACCTGGCAGGATCCTGATACACTGTGAAAACCCCATACACACCTGGCAGGATCCTGATAAACTGTGAAACCCCATACACATCTGGCGGGATCCTGATAGACTGTGAAAGCCCATTCACACCTGGCAGGATCCTGATAAACTGTGAAACACCCATACACACCTGGCAGGATCCTGATAAACTGTGAAACCCACATACACACCAGGCAGTATCCTGATAAACTGTGAAACCCCCATAGGCACCTGACAGGATCCTGATACACTGTAAAAAATCCATACACACCTGGCAGGATCCTGATAAACTCTGAAACCCCCATACACACCTGGCAGGATCCTGATAAACTGTGAAACCCCATACACATCTGGCAGGATGCTGATACACTGTGAAAACCCCAAACACACCTGGCAGGATCCTGATCCACTGTGAAACCCCATACACACATGGAAGGATCCTGATACACTGTGAAAACCCCATAAACACCTGGCAGGACCCTGATACACTGTGAAAACCCCATACACACCTGGCAGGATCCTGGTACACTGTGAAAACCCCATACACACCTGGCAGGATCCTGGTACACTGTGAAAACCCCATACACACCTGGCAGGATCCTGATCCACTGGGAAACTCCCATAAACACCTGGAAGGATCCTGATACACTGTGAAATCCCCATGCACACCTGGCAGGATCCTGATGCACTGTGAAACCTCGTTCACATTTGGCAGGATCCTGATACACTGTGTAAACCCGATACACATCTGTCAGGATCCTGATACACAGTGAAACCCCGTTCACATTTGGCAGGATCCTGATACACTGTGAATCCCCATACTCACCTGGCAGGATCCTGTTACACGGTGTAAAACCCATACACAACTGGCAGGATCCTGATCAACTATGAAACCCCCATACACACCTGGCAGGATCCTGATAAACTGTGAAAATCCCATGCACACCTGGCAGGATCCTGATAAGCTATGAAACCCCCATACACACCTGGCAGGATTCTGAGAAACTGTGAAAATCCCATACACACCTGGCAGGATCCTGATACACTGTGAAAACCACATACACACCTGGCAGGATCCTGATAAACTGTGAAACCCCATACAATCTGGCAGGATTCTGATAAACTGTGAAACCCCCATACAAACCTGGCAGGATCCTGATAAACTGTGAAACCCCCAGACACACCAGGCAGGATCCTGATAAACTGTGAAACCCCCGTAGACACCTCACAGGATCCTGATACACTGTGAAAACCCCTTACACACCTGGCATGATCCTGATAAACTATGAAACCCCCATACACACCTGGCAGGATCCAGATAAACTTTGAAACCCCATACACATCTGGCAGGATCCTGATACACTGTGAAAACCCCATACACACCTGGCAGGATCCTGATCCACCGTGAAAACCCCACACACCTGGCAGGATGCTGATAAACTATGAAACCGCCATACACACCTGGCAGATCCTGATACACTGTGAAAACCCCATACACACCTGGCAGGATCTTGATGCACTGTGAAACCCCGTTCACATTTGGCAGGATCCTGATACACTCTGAAACCCCATATTCACCTGGCAGGATCCTGTTACACTGTGAAAACCCCATACACACCTGGCAGGATCCTGATTCACTATGAAACACCCATACACACCAGGCAGGATCCTGATTAGTTATGAAACCCCATACACACCTGGCAGATCCTGATAAACTGTGAAAATCCCATACACACCTGGCAGGATCCTGATCCACTGTGAAAACCCCATCCACACCTGGCAGGATCCTGATAAACTGTGAAACCCCCAAGCACACCTGGCAGGATCCTGATAAACTGTGAAAATCCCATACACACCTGGCAGGATCCTGATAAACTATAAAACCCCCATACACACCTGGCAGGATCCTGAGAAACTGTGAAAATCCCATACACACCTGGCAGGATCCTGATACACTTTGAAAACCCCATACACACCTGGCAGGATCTTGATAAACTGTGAAACCCCCATACACAACTGGCAGGATCCTGATAAACTGTGAAAACCCATACACAACTGGCAGGATCCTGATAGACTGTGATACCCTACTCACACCAGGCATGATCCTGATAAACTGTGAAACCCCCAAGCACACCTGCAGGATTCTGATAAACTGTGAAACCCACATACACACCAGGCAGGATCCTGATAAACTGTCAAACCCCCATAGACACCTGACAGGATCCTGATACAATGCGAAAACCCCTTACACACCTGGCATGATCCTGATAAACTATGAAACCCCCATACACACCTGGCAGGATCCTGATAAACATTGAAACCCCATACACATCTGGCAGGATCCTGATACACTGTTAAAACCCCATACACACCTGGCAGGATCCTGATAAACTATGAAACCCCCATAGACACCTGGCAGATCCTGATACACTGTGAAAACCCCATACACACCTGGCAGGATCCTGATCCACTGTGAAACCCCATACACACCTGGCAGGATCCTGATACACTGTGAAACCCCCATACACACCTGGCAGGATCCTGATCCACTGTGAAAACCCATACACACCTGGCAGGATCCTGATAAACTATGAAAACCCCATACACACCTGGCAGGATCCTGATAAACTGTGAAAATCCCAAACACACCTGGCAGGATCCTGATAAACTGTGAAACCCCCATACACACCTGGCAGGATCCTGATAAACGATGAAACCCCCATACACACCTGGCAGGATCCTGATAAACTATGAAGCTCCCATACACACCTGGCAGGATCCTGATACACTGTGAAAACCCCATACACACCTGGCAGGATCCTGATAAACAGTGAAACCCCCATGCACATCTTGCAGGATGCTGATATACTGTGAAAACCCCATACACACCTGGCAGAATCCTGATAAACTGTGAAACCCCCATACACACCTGGCAGAATCCTGATAAACTATGAAACCCCCATACACACCTGGCAGGATCCTGATAAATTGTGAAAATCCTGTACACACCTGGCAGGATCCTGATACACTGTGAAAACCCCATACACACCTGGCAGGATCCTGATAAACTGTGAAACCCCATACACATCTGGCGGGATCCTGATAGACTGTGAAAGCCCATTCACACCTGGCAGGATCCTGATAAACTGTGAAACACCCATACACACCTGGCAGGATCCTGATAAACTGTGAAACCCACATACACACCAGGCAGTATCCTGATAAACTGTGAAACCCCCATAGGCACCTGACAGGATCCTGATACACTGTAAAAAATCCATACACACCTGGCAGGATCCTGATAAACTCTGAAACCCCCATACACACCTGGCAGGATCCTGATAAACTGTGAAACCCCATACACATCTGGCAGGATGCTGATACACTGTGAAAACCCCAAACACACCTGGCAGGATCCTGATCCACTGTGAAACCCCATACACACATGGAAGGATCCTGATACACTGTGAAACCCCATACACACTTGGCAGGATCCTGATCCACTGTGAAACCCCATACACACCTGGCAGGATCCTGATCCACTGGGAAAACCCCATAAACACCTGGAAGAATCCTGATACACTGTGAAATCCCCATTCACACCTGGCAGGATCCTGATGCACTGTGAAACCCCGTTCACATTTGGCAGGACCCTGATACACTGTGCAAACCCGATACACATCTGTCAGGATCCTGATACACAGTGAAACCCCCAAACACATCTAGCAGGATCCCGATGCACTGTGAAACCCCGTTCACATTTGGCAGGATCCTGATACACTGTGAATCCCCATACTCACCTGGCAGGATCCTGTTACACGGTGTAAACCCCATACACAACTGGCAGGATCCTGATAAATTATGAAACCCCCATACACACCTGGCAGGATCCTGTTAAACTGTGAAAATCCCATACACAACTGACAGGATCCTGATCCACTTTGAAATCCCCATAAACACCTGGCAGGATCCTGATACACTGTCAAAACCCCATACGCACCTGGAAGGATCTTGATCCATTGTGAAAACCCCATACACACCCGGCAGGATCCTGATACACTGTGAAAACCCCATACACACCTGGCAGGATCCTGATCCACTGTGAAAACCCCATACACACCTGGCAGGATCCTGATACACTGTGAAAGCTCCATACACACCCGGCAGGAATCTGATCCACTGTGAAAACCCCATACACACCTGGCAGGATCCTGATCCACTGTGAAACCCCCATACACACCTGGCAGGATCCTGATACACTGTGAAACCCCATACACACCTGGCAGGATCCTCATCCACTGGGAAACCCCCATACACACCTGGAAGGATCCTGATACACTGTGAAAACCCCATTCACACCTGGCAGGATCCTGATGCACTGTGAAACCCCGTTCACATTTGGCAGGATCCTGATCCACTGTGAATACCCCATAAACACCTGGCAGCATACTGATACACTGTGAAAACCCCATACATATCTGGCAGGATGCTGATACACTGTGAAAAACCCATACACACCTGGCAGGATCCTGATACACTGTGAAAACCCCATACACACCTGGCAGGATCCTGATACACAGTGAAAAACCCATACACAACTGGCAGGATACTGATACGCTGTTAAAACCCCATAAACACCTGGCAGGATCCTGATACACTGTGAAACATCCATACACATCTGGCAGGATCCTGATGCACTGTGAAAACCCCATACACACCTGGCAGGAACCTGATGCACTGTGAAATCCCCATAAACACCTGGCAGGGTCCTGATACGCTGTGAAAACCCCATACGCACCTGACAGGATCCTGATCCACTGTGAAATCCCCATAAACACCTGGCAGGATCCTGATACACTGTGAAAACCCCATACACACCTGGCAGGATCTAGATCCATTGTGAAAACCCCATACACACCCAGCAGGATCCTGATCCACTGTGAAACCCCCATACACACCTGGCAGATCCTGATACAATGTGAAACCCCCATACACACCTGGCAGATCCTGATACTCTGTGAAAACCCCATACACACCTGGCAGGATCCTGATACACTGTGAAAACCCCATACACACCTGCCATGATCCTGATCCACTGTGAAAACCCGTACACACCTGGCAGGATACTGATACACTGTGAAAACCCCATACATGCGTGGCCGGATCATGATATACTGTGAAAACCCCATACACACCTGGCAGGACCCTGATGCACTGTGATAACCCCAAACACACCAGGCAGGATCCTGATCCACTGTGAAACCCCCTACACAACTGGCAGATCCTGTTACACTTTGAAACCCTCATACAGGCCTGGCCGGATCCTGATACACTGTGGAAACCCCATAGACATCTGGCAGGATCCTGATACACTGTGAAAGCCCAGACACACCTGGCAGGATCCTGATCGTCTGGGAAACCCCCATAAACACCTGGAAGGATCCTGATACACTGTGAAATCCCCATTCACACCTGGCAGGATCCTGATCCACTCTGAAAACCCCATACACACCTGGCAGGATCCTGATCCACTGTGAATACCCCATCGACACCTGGCAGATCCTGATCCACTGTGAAAACCCCATACACACCTGGGAGGATCCTGATACACTGTGAAAACCCCATAAACACCTGGCAGGAATCTGATACACTGTGAAATCCCCATACACACCTGGCAGGATCCTGGTACACTGTGAAAACCCCATACACACAGGGCAGGATCTTGATCCATTGTGAAAACCCCATACACACCCGGCAGGATCCTGATACACTGTGAAAACCCCATACACACCTGGCAGGATACTGATCCACTGATAAAACCCCATACACACCTGGCAGGATCCTGATACACTGTGAAAACCCCATACACACCCGGCAGGATCCTGATCCACTGTGAAAACCCCATACACACCTGGCAGGATCCTGATCCACTGTGAGGCCCCCATACACACCTGGCAGGATCCTAATACACTGTGAAACCCCATACACACCTGGCAGGATCCTGATGCACTGTGAAAAGCCATACACACTTGGCAGGATCCTGATCCACTGTGAAACCCCCAAACACACCTGGCAGATCCTGATACTCTGTGAAAACCCCAGACACACCTGGCAGGATCCTGATCCACTGTGAATCCCCCATACACACCTGGCAGATCCTGATACAATGTAAAACCCCCATACACACCTGGCAGATCCTGATCCTCTGTGAAAACCCCAGACACACCTGGCAGGATCCTGATACACTGTGAAAACCCCATGCACACCTGGTATGATCCTGATCCACTGAGAAAGCCCCATACACACAAGGCAGATCCTGTTACACAGTCATACCCCCATAAACACCTTGCAGGACCCTGTTACACTGTGAAACCCCCATACACATCTGGCAGGATCCTGATACACTGTGAAAACCCGTACACACCTGGCAGGAGCCTGATACACTGTGAAAACACCATACAGGCGTGGCCGGATCATGATATACTGTGAAAACCCCATACACACCTGGCAGGACCCTGATGCACTGTGAAAACCCCAAAAACACCTGGCAGGATCCTGATCCACTGTGAAAACCCCACAAACACCTGGCACATCCTGATACACTGTGAAAAGCCCATACACACCTGGCAGGATCCTGATCCACTGTGAAACCCCCTACACAACTGGCAGATCCTGTTACACTGTGAAACCCTCATGCAGGCCTGGCCGGATCCTGATACACTGTGGAAACCCCATACACATCTGGCAGGATCCTGATACACTGTGAAACCCCATACACACCTGGCAGGATCCTGATCCACTGGGAAACTCCCATAAACACCTGGAAGGATCCTGATACACTGTGAAATCCCCATTCACACCTGGCAGGATCCTGATGCACTGTGAAACCTCGTTCACATTTGGCAGGATCCTGATACACAGTGTAAACCCGATACACATCTGTCAGGATCCTGATACACAGTGAAACCCCGTTCACATTTGGCAGGATCCTGATACACTGTGAATCCCCATACTCACCTGGCAGGATCCTGTTACACGGTGTAAAACCCATACACAACTGGCAGGATCCTGATCAACTATGAAACCCCCATACACACCTGGCAGGATCCTGATAAACTGTGAAAATCCCATGCACACCTGGCAGGATCCTGATAAGCTATGAAACCCCCATACACACCTGGCAGGATTCTGAGAAACTGTGAAAATCCCACACACACCTGGCAGGATCCTGATACACTGTGAAAACCCCATACACACCTGGCAGGATCCTGATAAACTGTGAAACCCCATACAATCTGGCAGAATCCTGATAAACTGTGAAACCCCCATACAAACCTGGCATGATCCTGATAAACTGTGAAACCCCCATACACACCAGGCAGGATCCTGTTAAACTGTGAAACCCCCGTAGACACCTCACAGGATCCTGATACACTGTGAAAACCCCTTAAACACCTGGCATGATCCTGATAAACTATGAAACCCCCATACACACCTGGCAGGATCCAGATAAACTTTGAAACCCCATACACATCTGGCAGGATCCTGATACACTGTGAAAACCCCATACACACCTGGCAGGATCCTGATCCACCGTGAAAACCCCACACACCTGGCAGGATCCTGATAAACTATGAAACCGCCATACACACCTGGCAGATCCTGATGCACTGTGAAACCCCGTTCACATTTGGCAGGATCCTGATACACTCTGAAACCCCATATTCACCTGGCAGGATCCTGTTACACTGTGTAAACCCCATATTCACCTGGCAGGGTCCTGATACACTGTGAACACCCCATACACACCTGGCAGGATCCTGATACACTGTGAAAACCCCATACACACCTGGCAGGATCCTGATTCACTATGAAACACCCATACACACCAGGCAGGATCCTGATTAGTTATGAAACCCCCATACACACCTGGCAGATCCTGATAAACTGTGAAAATCCCATACACACCTGGCAGGATCCTGATCCACTGTGAAAACCCCATCCACACCTGGCAGGATCCTGATAAACTGTGAAACCCCCATGCACACCTGGCAGGATCCTGATAAACTGCGCAAATCCCATACACACCTGGCAGGATACTGATAAACTATGAAACCCCCATACACACCTGGCAGGATCCTGAGAAACTGTGAAAATCCCATACACACCTGGCAGGATCCTGATACACTTTGAAAACCCCATACACACCTGGCAGGATCCTGATAAACTGTGAAACCCCCATACACAACTGGCAGGATCATGATAAACTGTGAAACCCCATACACAACTGGCAGGATCCTGATAGACTGTGATACCCTACTCACACCAGGCATGATCCTGATAAACTGTGAAACCCCCAAGCACACCTGGCAGGATTCTGATAAACTGTGAAACCCACATACACACCAGGCAGGATCCTGATAAACTGTCAAACCCCCATAGACACCTGACAGGATCCTGATACAATGTGAAAACCCCTTACACACCTGGCATGATCCTGATAAACTATGAAACCCCCATACACACCTGGCAGGATCCTGATAAACATTGAAACCCCATACACATCTGGCAGGATCCTGATACACTGTTAAAACCCCATACACACCTGGCAGGATCCTGATCCACCGTGAAAACCCCATACACACCTGGCAGGATCCTGATAAACTATGAAACCTCCATAGACACCTGGCAGATCCTGATACACTGTGAAAACCCCATACACACCTGGCAGGATCCTGATCCACTGTGAAACCCCATACACACCTGGCAGGATCCTGATACACTGTGAAACCCCCATACACACCTGGCAGGATCCTGATCCACTGTGAAAACCCATACACACCTGGCAGGATGCTGATAAACTATGAAAACCCCATACACACCTGTCAGGATCCTGATAAACTGTGAAAATCCCATACACACCTGGCAGGATCCTGATAAACTGTGAAACCCCCATACACACCTGGCAGGATCCTGATAAACGATGAAACCCCCATACACACCTGGCAGGATCCTGATAAACTATGAAGCTCCCATACACACCTGGCAGGATCCTGATCCACTGTGAAAACCCCATACACACCTGGCAGGATCCTGATAAACAGTGAAACCCCCATGCACATCTGGCAGGATGCTGATATACTGTGAAACCCCCATACACATCTGGCAGGATCCTGATACACTGTGAAAACCCGTACACACCTGGCAGGAGCCTGATACACTGTGAAAACACCATACAGGCGTGGCCGGATCATGATATACTGTGAAAACCCCATACACACCTGGCAGGACCCTGATGCACTGTGAAAACCCCAAACACACCTGGCAGGATCCTGATCCACTGTGAAAACCCCACAAACACCTGGCACATCCTGATACACTGTGAAAAGCCCATACACAACTGGCAGGATCCTGATCCACTGTGAAACCCCCTACACAACTGGCAGATCCTGTTACACTGTGAAACCCTCATGCAGGCCTGGCCGGATCCTGATACACTGTGGAAACCCCATACACATCTGGCAGGATCCTGATACACTGTGAAACCCCATACACACCTGGCAGGATCCTGATCCACTGGGAAACTCCCATAAACACCTGGAAGGATCCTGATACACTGTGAAATCCCCATTCACACCTGGCAGGATCCTGATGCACTGTGAAACCTCGTTCACATTTGGCAGGATCCTGATACACAGTGTAAACCCGATACACATCTGTCAGGATCCTGATACACAGTGAAACCCCGTTCACATTTGGCAGGATCCTGATACACAGTGAATCCCCATACTCACCTGGCAGGATCCTGTTACACGGTGTAAAACCCATACACAACTGGCAGGATCCTGATCAACTATGAAACCCCCATACACACCTGGCAGGATCCTGATAAACTGTGAAAATCCCATGCACACCTGGCAGGATCCTGATAAGCTATGAAACCCCCATACACACCTGGCAGGATTCTGAGAAACTGTGAAAATCCCACACACACCTGGCAGGATCCTGATACACTGTGAAAACCCCATACACACCTGGCAGGATCCTGATAAACTGTGAAACCCCATACAATCTGGCAGAATCCTGATAAACTGTGAAACCCCCATACAAACCTGGCATGATCCTGATAAACTGTGAAACCCCCATACACACCAGGCAGGATCCTGATAAACTGTGAAACCCCCGTAGACACCTCACAGGATCCTGATACACTGTGAAAACCCCTTAAACACCTGGCATGATCCTGATAAACTATGAAACCCCCATACACACCTGGCAGGATCCAGATAAACTTTGAAACCCCATACACATCTGGCAGGATCCTGATACACTGTGAAAACCCCATACACACCTGGCAGGATCCTGATCCACCGTGAAAACCCCACACACCTGGCAGGATCCTGATAAACTATGAAACCGCCATACACACCTGGCAGATCCTGATGCACTGTGAAACCCCGTTCACATTTGGCAGGATCCTGATACACTCTGAAACCCCATATTCACCTGGCAGGATCCTGTTACACTGTGTAAACCCCATATTCACCTGGCAGGGTCCTGATACACTGTGAACACCCCATACACACCTGGCAGGATCCTGATACACTGTGAAAACCCCATACACACCTGGCAGGATCCTGATTCACTATGAAACACCCATACACACCAGGCAGGATCCTGATTAGTTATGAAACCCCCATACACACCTGGCAGATCCTGATAAACTGTGAAAATCCCATACACACCTGGCAGGATCCTGATCCACTGTGAAAACCCCATCCACACCTGGCAGGATCCTGATAAACTGTGAAACCCCCATGCACACCTGGCAGGATCCTGATAAACTGCGCAAATCCCATACACACCTGGCAGGATACTGATAAACTATGAAACCCCCATACACACCTGGCAGTATCCTGAGAAACTGTGAAAATCCCATACACACCTGGCAGGATCCTGATACACTTTGAAAACCCCATACACACCTGGCAGGATCCTGATAAACTGTGAAACCCCCATACACAACTGGCAGGATCCTGATAAACTGTGAAACCCCATACACAACTGGCAGGATCCTGATAGACTGTGATACCCTACTCACACCAGGCATGATCCTGATAAACTGTGAAACCCCCAAGCACACCTGGCAGGATTCTGATAAACTGTGAAACCCACATACACACCAGGCAGGATCCTGATAAACTGTCAAACCCCCATAGACACCTGACAGGATCCTGATACAATGTGAAAACCCCTTACACACCTGGCATGATCCTGATAAACTATGAAACCCCCATACACACCTGGCAGGATCCTGATAAACATTGAAACCCCATACACATCTGGCAGGATCCTGATACACTGTTAAAACCCCATACACACCTGGCAGGATCCTGATCCACCGTGAAAACCCCATACACACCTGGCAGGATCCTGATAAACTATGAAACCCCCATAGACACCTGGCAGATCCTGATACACTGTGAAAACCCCATACACACCTGGCAGGATCCTGATCCACTGTGAAACCCCATACACACCTGGCAGGATCCTGATACACTGTGAAACCCCCATACACACCTGGCAGGATCCTGATCCACTGTGAAAACCCATACACACCTGGCAGGATGCTGATAAACTATGAAAACCCCATACACACCTGTCAGGATCCTGATAAACTGTGAAAATCCCATACACACCTGGCAGGATCCTGATAAACTGTGAAACCCCCATACACACCTGGCAGGATCCTGATAAACGATGAAACCCCCATACACACCTGGCAGGATCCTGATAAACTATGAAGCTCCCATACACACCTGGCAGGATCCTGATCCACTGTGAAAACCCCATACACACCTGGCAGGATCCTGATAAACAGTGAAACCCCCATGCACATCTGGCAGGATGCTGATATACTGTGAAAACCCCATACACACCTGGCAGAATCCTGATAAACTGTGAAACCCCCATACACACCTGGCAGAATCCTGATAAACTATGAAACCCCCATACACACCTGGCAGGATCCTGATAAATTGTGAAAATCCTGTACACACCTGGCAGGATCCTGATACACTGTGAAAACCCCATACACACCTGGCAGGATCCTGATAAACTGTGAAATCCCATACACATCTGGCGGGATCCTGATAGACTGTGAAAGCCCATTCACACCTGGCAGGATCCTGATAATCTGTGAAACACCCATACACACCTGGCAGGATCCTGATAAACTGTGAAACCCACATACACACCAGGCAGTATCCTGATAAACTGTGAAACCCCCATAGGCACCTGACAGGATCCTGATACACTGTAAAAAATCCATACACACCTGGCAGGATCCTGATAAACTCTGAAACCCCCATACACACCTGGCAGGATCCTGATAAACTGTGAAACCCCATACACATCTGGCAGGATGCTGATACACTGTGAAAACCCCAAACACAACTGGCAGGATCCTGATCCACTGTGAAACCCCCATACACACATGGAAGGATCCTGATACACTGTGAAACCCCATACACACTTGGCAGGATCCTGATCCACTGTGAAACCCCATACACACCTGGCAGGATCCTGATCCACTGGGAAAACCCCATAAACACCTGGAAGAATCCTGATACACTGTGAAATCCCCATTCACACCTGGCAGGATCCTGATGCACTGTGAAACCCCGTTCACATTTGGCAGGACCCTGATACACTGTGCAAACCCGATACACATCTGTCAGGATCCTGATACACAGTGAAACCCCCAAACACATCTAGCAGGATCCCGATGCACTGTGAAACCCCGTTCACATTTGGCAGGATCCTGATACACTGTGAATCCCCATACTCACCTGGCAGGATCCTGTTACACGGTGTAAACCCCATACACAACTGGCAGGATCCTGATAAATTATGAAACCCCCATACACACCTGGCAGGATCCTGTTAAACTGTGAAAATCCCACACACACCTGGCAGGATCCTGATATACTATGAAACCCCATGCGCACCTGGCAGGATTCTGAGAAACTGTGAAAATCCCATGCACACCTGGCAGGATCCTGAGACACTGTGAAAACCCCATACACACCTGGCAGGATCCTGATAAACTGTGAAACCCCCAAACACAACTGACAGGATTCTGATAAACTGTGAAACCCCAATATATCTGGCAGGATCCTGATGAACTGTGAAACCCTCATACACACCTGGCAGGAACCTGATAAACTGTGAAACCCCCATACACACCAGGCAAGCTCCTGATAAACTGTGAAACCCCCATAGACACCTGACAGGATTCTGATACACTGTGAAAACCCCTTACACAGCTGGCGTGATCCAGATAAACTATGAAACCCCCATACACACCTGGCAGGATCCTGATAAACTTTGAAACCCCATACACATCTGGCAGGATCCTGATACACTGTGAAAACCCCATACACACCTGGCAGGATCCTGATCCACCGTGAAAACACCATAAACACCTGGCAGGATCCTGATAAACTATGAAACCGCCATACACACCTGGCAGATCCTGATACACTGTGAAAACCCCATTCACACCTGGCAGGATCCTGATGCACTATGAAACCCCGTTCACATTTGGCAGGATCCTGATACACTGTGAAACCCCATATTCACCTGGCAGGATCCTGTTACACTGTGCAAACCCCATATTCACCTGGCAGGGTCCTGATACACTGTGAACACCCCATACACACCTGGCAGGATCCTGATACACTGTGAAAAACCCATACATACCTGGCAGGATCCTGATTCATTTTGAAACTCCCATACACACCTGGCAGGATCCTGATTAGTTATGAAACCCCCATACACACCTGGCAGATCCTGATAAACTGTGAAAATCCCATACACACCTGGCAGGATCCTGATCCACTGTGAAAACCCCATCCACACCTGGCAGGATCCTGATACACTGTGAAACCCCCATGCACACCTGGCAGGATCCTGATAAACTGTGAAAATCCCATACACACCTGGCAGCATCCTGATAAACTATGAAACCCCCATACACACCTGGCAGGATCCTGAGAAACTGTGAAAATCCCATACACACCTGGCAGGATCCTGATACACTTTGAAAACCCCATACACACCTGGCAGGATCCTGATAAACTGTGAAACTCCCATACACAACTGGCAGGATCCTGATAAACTGTGAAACCCCATACACAACTGGCAGGATCCTGATAGACTGTGACACACTACTCACACCAGGCAGGATCCTGATAAACTGTGAAAACCCCAAGCACACATGGAAGGATCCTGATACACTGCGAAACCCCATACACACTTGGCAGGATCCTGATCCACTGTGAAACCCCCATAAGCACACCTGGAAGGATCCTGATGCACTGTAAAACCCCAAACACACCTGGCAGGATCCTGATATATTTTGCAAACCCCATACACAACTGGCAGGATCCTGATACACTGTGAAAACCCCATACACACCTGGCAGGAACCTGATACACTGTGAAACCCCATTCACATCTGGCGGGATCCTGATACACTGTGAAACCCCATACACACCTGGCAGGATCCTGATAAACAGTGAAACACCCATCCACACCTGGCAGGATCCTGATAAACTATGAAACCCCCAGACACACCTGGCAGGATCCTGATAAACTGTGAAAATCCCATACACACCTGGCAGGTTCCTGATACACTGTGAAAACCCCATACACACCTGGCAGGAACCTGTTAAACTGTGAAACCCCCATACACATCTGGCAGGATCCTGATATACTGTGAAAACCCCATACACACCTGGCAGTATCCTGATAATCTGTGAAACCCCTATACACACCTGGCAGGATCCTGATGAACTATGATACCCCCATGCACACTTGGCAGGATCCGGAGAAATTGTGAAAATCCTGTAAACACCTGGCAGGATCCTGATACACTGTGAAAACCCCATACACAACTGGCAGGATCCTGATAAACTGTGAAACCCCCATACACACCTGGCAGGATCCTGATAAACTGTGAAACCCCATACACATCTGGCGGGATCCTGATAGACTGTGAAACCTCATTCACACCTGGCAGGATCCTGATAAAATGTGAAACCCCCATAAACTCCTGGCAGGATCCTGATAAACTGTGAAACCCACATACAGACCAGGCAGGATCCTGATAAACTGTGAAACCCCATAGACACCTGACAGGATCCTGATACACTTTAAAAAGTCCATACACACCTGGCAGGATCCTGATAAACTGTGAAACCCCATACACATCTGGCAGGATCCTGATACACTATGAAAATCCCAAATAAACCTGGCAGGATCCTGATCCACTGGGAAACCCCCATACACACCTTTTAGGATCCTGATCAATTATGAAACCCCCATACACACCTGGCAGGATGCTGATAAACAGTGAAATCCCCACAGACACCTGACAGGATCCTGATGCACTGTAAAAACCCCAGACATACCTGGCAGGATCCTGATATACAGTGAAACCCCATTCACACCTGGCAGGATCCTGATACACTGTGAAACCTCCATACACATCTGGAAGGATCCTGATAAACTGTGAAACCTCAAACACACCTGGCAGGAACCTGATAATCTATGAAACCCCCATGCACACCTGGCAGGATCCTGATAAACAGTGAAACCCCATACACATCTGGCAGGATCCTGATACACTGTGAAAACCCCAAATAAACCTGGCAGGATCCTGATCCACTGTGAAACCCCCATACACACCTTTTAGGTTCCTGATCAACTATGAAACCCCCATACACACCTGGCAGGATGCTGATAAACAGTGAAATCCCCATAGACACCTGACAGGATCCTGATGCACTGTAAATGCCCCAGACATGCCTGGCAGTCTCCTGATACACAGTGAAACCCCATTCACACCTGGCAGGATCCTGATCCACTGTGTAACCCCCATAAACACATGGAAGGATCCTGATACACTGTGAAACCCCATGCACACTTGGCAGGATCCTGATACACTGTGAAACCTCCATACACACCTGGAAGGATCCTGATAGACTGTGAAACCCCAAACACACCTGGCAGGATCCTGATATATTTTGAAAACCCCATACACACCTGGCAGGATCCTGATACACTGTGAAAACCCCATACACACCTGGCAGGATCCTGATGCACTGTGAAAACCCCATACACATGTGGCAGGATCCTGATCCACTTTGAAAACCCCATACACACCTGGCAGTATCCTGATAATCTATTAAACCCCCATACACACCTGGCAGGATCCTGATAAACTGTGAAACCCCCATACACATCTGGCAGGATGCTGATATACAGTGAAAACCCCATACACACCTGGCAGAATCCTGATAAACTGTGAAACCCCCACACACACCTGGCAGGATGCTGATAAACTATGAAACCCCCATACACACCTGGCAGGATCCTGATAAATTGTGAAAATCCTGTACACACCTGGCAGGATCCTGATACACTGTGAAAACCCCATACGCACCTGGCAGGGTCCTGATAAACTGTGAAGCCCCATACACATCGGGCGGGATGCTGATAGACTGTGAAACCCCATTCACACCTGGCAGGATCCTGATAAACTGTGAAACCCACATACACACCAGGCAGGACCCTGATAAACTGTGAAACCCACATACACACCAGGCAGGACCCTGATAAACTGTGAAACCCCCATAGACAGCTGACAGGATCCTGATGCACTGTGAAAAATCCATACACACCTGGCAGGATCCTGATAAACTATGAAACCCCCATACACACCTGGCAGGATCCTGATAAAATGTGAAACCCCATACTCATCTGGCAGGATCCTGATACACTGTGAAAACCCCAAACACACCTGGCAGGATCCTGATCCACTGTGAAAACCCCATACACACCTGGCAGGATACTGATGAACTATGAAACCCCCATACACACCTGGCAGGATGCTGATAAACAGTGAAAACCCCATGGACACCTGACAGGATCCTGATGCTCTGTGAAAACCCCAGACATACCTGGCAGGATCCTGATACACAGTGAAACCCCATTCACACCTGGCAGGATCCTGATCCACTGTGAAACCCCCATACACACATGGAAGGATCCTGATACACTGTGAAACCCCATACACACTTGGCAGGATCCTGATCCACTGTGAAACACCCATACACACCTGGAAGGATCCTGATACACTGTGAAACCCCAAACACACCTGGCAGGATCCTGATATATTTTGAAAACCCCATACACACCTGGCAGGATCCTGATACACTGTGAAAACCCCATACACACCTGGCAGAAACCTGATGCACTGTGAAAACCCCATACACACCTGGCAGGATCCTGATGCACTGTGAAAACCCCATACACACCTGGCAGGATCCTGATACACTGTGAAAACCACATACACACCAGGCAGAATCCTGACACACTGTGAAAACGCCATACACACCTGGCAGGATCCTGATGCACTGTGAAAACCCCATACACACCTGGCAGGATCCTGATACACTGTGAAAACCACATACACACCTGGCAGGATTCTGATGCACTGTGAAAACCCCATACAAACTTGGCAGGATCCTGATCCACTTTGAAAACCCCATACACATCTGGCAGGATCCTGATAAACTGTGAATCCCCCATACATACCAGGCAGGATCCTGATATACTGTTAAAACCCCATAGACACCTGACACAATCCTGATACACTGTGAAACCCCATTCACATCTGGCGGGATCCTGATACACTGTGAAACCCCATACACACCTGGCAGGATCCTGATGAACAGTGAAACCCCCATCCTCACCTGGCAGGATCTTGATAAACTATGAAACCCCCATACACACCTGGCAGGATCCTGATAAACTGTGAAAATCCCATACACACCTGGCAGGTTCCTGATACACTGTGAAAACCCCATACACATCTGGCAGGAACCAGATAAACTGTGAAACCCCCATACACATCTGGCAGGATCCTGATATACTGTTAAAACCCCATACACACCTGGCAGGATCCTGATAATCTGTGAAACCCCCATGCACACCTGGCAGGATCCTGGTGAACTATGAAACCCCCATACACACCTGGCAGGATGCTGATAAACAGTGAAACCCCCATAGACACCTGACAGGATCCTGATGCACTGTGAAAATCCCAGACATACCTGGCAGGATCCTGAAACACAGTGAAACCCCATTCACACCTGGCAGGATCCTGATCCACTGTGAAACCCCCATACACACATGGAAGGATCCTGATACACTGTGAAACCCCATACACACTTGGCAGGATCCTGATCCACTGTGAAACCCCGATACACACCTGGAAGGATCCTGATACATTGTGAAACCCCAAACACACCTGGCAGGATCCTGATAAATTGTGAAAATCCTGTACACACCTGGCAGGATCCTGATACACTGTGAAAACCCCATACACAACTGGCAGGATCCTGACAAACTGTGAAACCCCCAAACACACCTGGCAGGATCCTGATATACTGTGAAACCCCATACACATCTGGCAGGATCCTGATAAACTGTGAAACCCCCATAAACAACTGGCAGGATCCTGATAAACTGTGAAACCCACATCCAGACCAGGCAGGAACCTGATAAACTGTGAAACCTCCATAGACACCTGACAGGATCCTGATACACTATAAAAAGTCCATACACACCTGGCAGGATCCTGATAAACTATGAAACCCCCATACACACCTGGCAGGATCCTGATAAACCTGAAACCCCATACACATCTGGCAGGATCCTGATACACTGTGAAAACCCCAAACACACCTGGCAGGATCCTGATCCACTGTGAAACCCCCATACACACCTGGCAGGACCCTGATAAACTATGAAACCCCCATACACACCTGGCAGGGTGCTGATAAACAGTGAAATCCCCATAGACACCTGACAGGATCCTGATGAACTGTGAAAACCCCAGACATACCTGGCAGGATCCTGATACACAGTGATACCCCATTCACACCTGGCAGGATCCTGATCCACTGTGAAACCCCCATACACACATGGAAGGATCCTGATACACTGTGAAACCCCATACACACTTGGCAGGATCCTGATACACTGTGAAACCCCCATACACACCTGGAAGGATCCTGATAAACTGTGAAACCCCAAACACACCTGGCAGGATCCTGATATATTTTGAAAACCCCATACACACCTGGTAGGATCCTGATGCACTGTGAAATCCCCAAACACACCTGGCAGGATCCTGATAATCTATTAAACCCCCATAAACACCGGCAGGATCCTGATAAACTGTGAAACACCCATACACACCAGACAGGATCCTGATACACTGTGAAAACCCCATACACACCTGGCAGGATCCTGATACACTGTGAAAACCCCATACACACCTGGCAGGATCCTGATGCACTGTGAAAACCCCATACACACTTGGCAGGATCCTGATCCACTGTGAAAACCCCATACACACCAGGCAGGATCCTGATAATCTATGAAACCCCCATACACACCTGGCAGGATCCTGATAAACTGTGAATCCCCCATACATACCAGGCAGTATCCTGATACACTGTGAAAACCCCATAGACACCTGACAGGATCCTGATGCACTGTGAAAACCCCCATACATACCTGGCAGGATCCTGATACAGAGTGTAACCCCATTCACATCTGGCGGTAGCCTGATACACTGTGAAACCCCATACACACCTGGCAGTTTGCTGATACACTGTGTAAACCCCATACACACCTAGCAGGATACTGATGCACTGTGAAAAACCTATACAGACCTGGCAGTGTCCTGATACACTGTGAAAACCCCATTCACACCTGGCAGGGTACTGATACACTGTGAAAACCCCATACACACCTGGCAGGATCCTGATACACTGTGAAACCCCATACACACCTGGCAGGATCCTGATGAACAGTGAAACCCCCATCCTCACCTGGCAGGATCTTGATAAACTATGAAACCCCCATACACACCTGGCAGGATCCTGATAAACTGTGAAAATCCCATACACACCTGGCATGTTCCTGATACACTGTGAAAACCCCATACACATCTGGCAGGAACCAGATAAACTGTGAAACCCCCATACACATCTGGCAGGATCCTGATATACTGTTAAAACCCCATACACACCTGGCAGGATCCTGATAATCTGTGAAACCCCCATGCACACCTGGCAGGATCCTGGTGAACTATGAAACCCCCATACACACCTGGCAGGATGCTGATAAACAGTGAAACCCCCATAGACACCTGACAGGATCCTGATGCACTGTGAAAATCCCAGACATACCTGGCAGGATCCTGAAACACAGTGAAACCCCATTCACACCTGGCAGGATCCTGATCCACTGTGAAACCCCCATACACACATGGAAGGATCCTGATACACTGTGAAACCCCATACACACTTGGCAGGATCCTGATCCACTGTGAAACCCCGATACACACCTGGAAGGATCCTGATACATTGTGAAACCCCAAACACACCTGGCAGGATCCTGATAAATTGTGAAAATCCTGTACACACCTGGCAGGATCCTGATACACTGTGAAAACCCCATACACAACTGGCAGGATCCTGACAAACTGTGAAACCCCCAAACACACCTGGCAGGATCCTGATATACTGTGAAACCCCATACACATCTGGCAGGATCCTGATAAACTGTGAAACCCCCATAAACAACTGGCAGGATCCTGATAAACTGTGAAACCCACATCCAGACCAGGCAGGAACCTGATAAACTGTGAAACCTCCATAGACACCTGACAGGATCCTGATACACTATAAAAAGTCCATACACACCTGGCAGGATCCTGATAAACTATGAAACCCCCATACACACCTGGCAGGATCCTGATAAACCTGAAACTCCATACACATCTGGCAGGATCCTGATACACTGTGAAAACCCCAAACACACCTGGCAGGATCCTGATCCACTGTGAAACCCCCATACACACCTGGCAGGACCCTGATAAACTATGAAACCCCCATACACACCTGGCAGTGTGCTGATAAACAGTGAAATCCCCATAGACACCTGACAGGATCCTGATGAACTGTGAAAACCCCAGACATACCTGGCAGGATCCTGATACACAGTGATACCCCATTCACACCTGGCAGGATCCTGATCCACTGTGAAACCCCCATACACACATGGAAGGATCCTGATACAATGTGAAACCCCATACACACTTGGCAGGATCCTGATACACTGTGAAACCCCCATACACACCTGGAAGGATCCTGATAAACTGTGAAACCCCAAACACACCTGGCAGGATCCTGATATATTTTGAAAACCCCATACACACCTGGTAGGATCCTGATGCACTGTGAAATCCCCAAACACACCTGGCAGGATCCTGATAATCTATTAAACCCCCATAAACACCGGCAGGATCCTGATAAACTGTGAAACACCCATACACACCAGACAGGATCCTGATACACTGTGAAAACCCCATACACACCTGGCAGGATCCTGATACACTGTGAAAACCCCATACACACCTGGCAGGATCCTGATGCACTGTGAAAACCCCATACACACTTGGCAGGATCCTGATCCACTGTGAAAACCCCATACACACCAGGCAGGATCCTGATAATCTATGAAACCCCCATACACACCTGGCAGGATCCTGATAAACTGTGAATCCCCCATACATACCAGGCAGTATCCTGATACACTGTGAAAACCCCATAGACACCTGACAGGATCCTGATGCACTGTGAAAACCCCCATACATACCTGGCAGGATCCTGATACAGAGTGTAACCCCATTCACATCTGGCGGTATCCTGATACACTGTGAAACCCCATACACACCTGGCAGTTTGCTGATACACTGTGTAAACCCCATACACACCTAGCAGGATACTGATGCACTGTGAAAAACCTATACAGACCTGGCAGTGTCCTGATACACTGTGAAAACCCCATTCACACCTGGCAGGGTACTGATACACTGTGAAAACCCCATACACACCTGGCAGGATCCTGATACACTGTGAAACTCCCATACACATCTGGCAGGATCCTGATTCACTATGAAACCCCCATACACACCTGGCAGGATCCTGATAAACTATGAAACCCCCATCCACAACTCGCAGGATCCTGATAAATTATGAAACCCCCATACACACATGGCAGGATGCTGACAAACTGTGAAAACCCCATACACACCTGCCAGGATCCTGATAAACTGTGAAACCCACATACACACCAGGCAGGATCCTGATCCACTGTGAAACCCCCATAAACACCTGGCAGGATCCTGATAAACTTTGAAATACCCATACACACTTGGCAGGATCCTGATAAACTTTGCAACCCCCATAGACACATGACAGGATCCTGATACTCTGTGAAAACCCCACACATGCCTGGCAGGATCCTGATACACAGTGAAAACCCATTCACACCTGTCAGGTTCCTGATACTCTGTGAAACTCCCATACACACCTGGAAGGATCCTGATACACTGTGAAACCCCAAACACACCTGGCAGGATCCTGATATATTTTGAAAACCCCATACACAGCTGGCAGGATCCTGATGCACTGTGAAAACCCCACACACCTGGCAGGATCCTGATCCACTGCGAAAAACCCATACAAACCTGGCAGTATCCTGATAATGTATGAAACCCCCATACACACCTGGCAGGATCCTGATAAACTGTGAAACCCCCAAACACACCAGGCAGGATCCTGATACACTGTAAAAACCCCATACACACCTGGCAGGATACTGATGCACTGTGAAAAACCCATACACACCTGGCAGGATCCTGATCCACTGTGAAAACCACATGCACACCTGGCAGGATCCTGATAATCTATGAAACACCATAAACACCTGGCAGGATCCTGATAAACTGTGAAACCCCCATAAACACCAGGCAGGCTCCTGACACTCTTTAAAACCCCCATAGACACCTGACAGGATCCGGATACACAGTGAAACCCCCATACATACCTGGCAGGATCCTGATACACAGTGAAACCCCATTAACAACTGGCGGGATCCTGATACACTGTGAAACCCCATAAACACCTGGCAGGTTCCTGATCCACTGTGTAAACCCCATACACACCTAGCAGGATCCTGATGCACTGTGAAAACCCCATACACACCTGGCAGGGTCCTGATACACCTTGGAAAACCCCATTCACACCTGGCTGGATCCTGATACACTGTGAAAACCCCATACACACCTGGCAGGATCCTGATACACTGTGAAACCCCCATACACACCTGGCAGGATCCTGATAAACAATGAAACCCCCATACACACCTGGCAGGATACTGATCCACTGTGAAACTCCCATCCACACCTCGCAGGATCCTGATAAACTATGAAACCCCCATACACACCTGGCAGGATCCTGATAAACTGTGACAATCCCATACACACCTGGCAGGATCCTGATACACTGTGAAAACCCCATACACACCTGGCAGGATCCTGATAAACTGTGAAACCCACATACACACCAGGCAGGATCCTGATAAACTGTGAAGCCTCCAGAGACACATGGCAGGATCCTGATACACTGTGAAAAACCCATACACACCTGGCAGGATCCTGATAAACTATGGAAGCCCCCATACACACCTGGCAGGATCCTGATCCACAGTGAAACCCCCATACACACCTGGCAGGATCCTGATAAACTATGAAACCCCCATCGACACCTGGCAGGATCCTGATAAACTTTGAAACCCCCACAGACACCTGACAGGATCCTGATACACTGTGAAAACCCATACATACCTGGCAGGATCCTGATAAATAGTGAAACCCCATTCACACCTGGCAGGATCCTGATCCACTGTGAAACCCCCATACACACCTGGCAGGATCCTGATACACTGTGAAACCCCCAAACACACCTGGAAGGATCCTGATACACTGTGAAACCCCAAACACACCTGGCAGGATCCTGATATATTTTGAAAAACCCATACACACCTGGCTGGATCCTGATAAACTGTGAAAACCCCATACACTTTTGACAGAATCCTGATGTACTGTGAAAACCCCATACACACCTGGCAGGATCCTGATAATCTATGAAACCCCCATACACACCTGGCAGGATCCTGATAAACTGTGAAACCCCCATGCACACCAGGCAGGATACTGATAATCTATGAAACCCCCATACAGACCTAGCAGGATCCTGATGCACTGTGAAAGCCCCAGACACACCTGGCAGGATCCTGATGCACTGTGAAAGCCCCATACACACCTGGCAGGATCCTGATAAACTATGAAACCCACATACACACCTGGCAGGATCCTGATAAACTGTGAAAATCCCATACACACCTGGCAGGATCCTGATCCACTGTGAAACCCCCATCTACACCTGGCAGGATTCTGATAAACTATGAAACCCCCATACACACCTGGCAGGATGCTGATAAACTGTGTAAATCCCATACACATCTGGCAGGATCGTGATACACTGTGAAAACCCCATGCACAACTGGCAGGATCTGGATAAACTGTGAAAACCCCATACACACCTGGCAGGATCCTGATATACTGTGGAATCCCCATACATACCTGGCAGGATCCTGATACACAGTGAAACCCCATTAACAACTGGCGGGATCCTGATACACTGTGAAACCCCATAAACACCTGGCAGGTTCCTGATCCACTGTGTAAACCCCATACACACCTAGCAGGATCCTGATGCACTGTGAAAACCCCATACACACCTGGCAGGGTCCTGATACACCTTGGAAAACCCCATTCACACCTGGCTGGATCCTGATACACTGTGAAAACCCCATACACACCTGGCAGGATCCTGATACACTGTGAAACCCCCATACACACCTGGCAGGATCCTGATAAACAATGAAACCCCCATACACACCTGGCAGGATACTGATCCACTGTGAAACTCCCATCCACACCTCGCAGGATCCTGATAAACTATGAAACCCCCATACACACCTGGCAGGATCCTGATAAACTGTGACAATCCCATACACACCTGGCAGGATCCTGATACACTGTGAAAACCCCATACACACCTGGCAGGATCCTGATAAACTGTGAAACCCACATACACACCAGGCAGGATCCTGATAAACTGTGAAGCCTCCAGAGACACATGGCAGGATCCTGATACACTGTGAAAAACCCATACACACCTGGCAGGATCCTGATAAACTATGGAAGCCCCCATACACACCTGGCAGGATCCTGATCCACAGTGAAACCCCCATACACACCTGGCAGGATCCTGATAAACTATGAAACCCCCATCGACACCTGGCAGGATCCTGATAAACTTTGAAACCCCCACAGACACCTGACAGGATCCTGATACACTGTGAAAACCCATACATACCTGGCAGGATCCTGATAAATAGTGAAACCCCATTCACACCTGGCAGGATCCTGATCCACTGTGAAACCCCCATACACACCTGGCAGGATCCTGATACACTGTGAAACCCCCAAACACACCTGGAAGGATCCTGATACACTGTGAAACCCCAAACACACCTGGCAGGATCCTGATATATTTTGAAAAACCCATACACACCTGGCTGGATCCTGATAAACTGTGAAAACCCCATACACTTTTGACAGAATCCTGATGTACTGTGAAAACCCCATACACACCTGGCAGGATCCTGATAATCTATGAAACCCCCATACACACCTGGCAGGATCCTGATAAACTGTGAAACCCCCATGCACACCAGGCAGGATACTGATAATCTATGAAACCCCCATACAGACCTAGCAGGATCCTGATGCACTGTGAAAGCCCCAGACACACCTGGCAGGATCCTGATGCACTGTGAAAGCCCCATACACACCTGGCAGGATCCTGATAAACTATGAAACCCACATACACACCTGGCAGGATCCTGATAAACTGTGAAAATCCCATACACACCTGGCAGGATCCTGATCCACTGTGAAACCCCCATCTACACCTGGCAGGATTCTGATAAACTATGAAACCCCCATACACACCTGGCAGGATGCTGATAAACTGTGTAAATCCCATACACATCTGGCAGGATCGTGATACACTGTGAAAACCCCATGCACAACTGGCAGGATCTGGATAAACTGTGAAAACCCCATACACACCTGGCAGGATCCTGATATACTGTGGAATCCCCAGACACACCTGGCAGGATCCTTATAAACTGTGAAAACCACATCCACACAGGGCAGGATTCTGATAAACTATGAAAGCCCCATAAACACCTGGCAGGATCCTGATAAACTGTGAAACCCCCAAACACATCAGGCAGGATCCTGATACACTGTGAAAACCCCATACACACCTGGCAGGATACTGATGCACTGTGAAAACCCCATACACACCTGGCAGGATCCTGATACACTGTGAAAACCCCATACACACCTGGCAGGATCCTGATGCACTGTGAAAACCACATACACACCTCGCAGGATCCTGATAATCTATGAAACCCCATAGACACCTGGCAGGATCCTGATACACAGTGAAACCCCATTAACAACTGGCCGGATCCTGATACACTGTGAAACCCCATAAACACCTGGCAGGTTCCTGATCCTCTGTGTAAACCCCATACACACCTAGCAGGATCCTGATGCACTGTGAAAACCCCATACACACCTGGCAGGGTCCTGATACACCTTGGAAAACCCCATTCACACCTGGCTGGATCCTAATACACGGTGAAAACCCCATACACACCTGGCAGGATCCTGATACACTGTGAAACCCCCATACTCATCTGGCAGGATCCTGATTCACTATGAAACCCCCATACACACCTGGCAGGATCCTGATAAACTATGAAACCCCCATCCACACCTGGCAGGATACTGATCCACTGTGAAACCCCCATCCACACCTCGCAGGATCCTGATAAACTATGAAACCCACATACACACCTGGCAGGATCCTGATAAACTGTGACAATCCCATACACGCCTGGCAGGATCGTGATACACTGTGAAATGCCCATACACACATGGCAGGATCCTGATAAACTGTGAAACCCCCATACACACCTGGCAGGATCCTGATAAACTGTGAAAACCCCATACACACCTGGCAGGATCCTGATAAACTGTGAAACCCACATACACACCAGGCAGGATCCTGATAAACTGTGAAACCCCCATAGACACATGACAGGATCCTGATACACTGTGAAAAACCCATACACACCTGGCAGGATCCTGATAAACTATGGAAGCCCCCATACACACCTGGCAGGATCCTGATCCATAGTGAAACCCCCATACACACCTGGCAGTATCCTGATAAACTATGAAACCCCCATACACACCTGGCAGGATCCTGATAAACTTTGAAACCCCCACAGACACCTGACAGGATCCTGATACACTGTGAAAACCCATACATACCTGGCAGGATCCTGATACACAGTGAAACCCCATTCACACCTGGCAGGATCCTGATCCACTGTGAAACCCCCATACACACCTGGAAGGATCCTGATGCACTGTGAAACCCCATACACACTTGGCAGGATCCTGATACACTGCGAAACGCCCATACACACCTGGAAGGATGCTGATACACTGTGAAACCCCAAACACACCATGGCAGGATCCTGATAAACTTTGAAAACCCCATACACACCTGGCTGGATCCCGATAAACTGTGAAAACCCCATACACTTTTGACAGGATCCTGATGTACTGTGAAGACCCCATACACACCGGGCAGGATCCTGATAATCTATGAAACCCCCATACACACCTGGCAGGATCCTAATAAACTGTGAAACCCCCATGCACACCAGGCAGGATACTGATAATCGATGAAACCCCCATACACACCTAGCAGGATCCTGATGCACTGTGAAAGCCCCAGACATACCTGGCAGGATCCTGATGCACTGTGAAAGCCCCATACACACCTGGCAGGATCCTGATAAACTGTGAAACCCACATACACACCAGGCAGAATCCTGATAAACTGTGAAACCCCCATAGACACATGAGAGGATCCTGATACACTGTGAAAAACACATACACACCTGGCAGGATCCTGATAAACTATGGAAGCCCCCATACACACCTGGCAGGAACCTGATCCATAGTGAAACCCCCATACACACCTGGCAGTATCCTGATAAACTATGAAACCCCCATACACACCTGGCAGGATCCTGATAAACATTGAAACCCCCACAGACACCTGACAGGATCCTGATACACTGTGAAAACCCATACATACCTGGCAGGATCCTGATACACAGTGAAACCCCATTCACACCTGGCAGGCTCCTGATCCACTGTGAAACCCCCATACACACCTGGAAGGATCCTGATGCACTGTGAAATCCCATACACACTTGGCAGGATCCTGATACACTGCGAAACGCCCATACACACCTGGAAGGATGCTGATACACTGTGAAACCCCAAACACACCATGGCAGGATCCTGACAAACTTTGAAAACCCCATACACACCTGGCTGGATCCTGATAAACTGTGAAAACCCCATACACTTTTGACAGGATCCTGATGTACTGTGAAGACCCCATACACACCGGGCAGGATCCTGATAATCTATGAAACCCCCAAACACACCTGGCAGGATCCTAATAAACTGTGAAACCCCCATGCACACCAGGCAGGATACTGATAATCGATGAAACCCCCATACACACCTAGCAGGATCCTGATGCACTGTGAAAGCCCCAGACACACCTGGCAGGATCCTGATGCACTGTGAAAGCCCCATACACACCTGGCAGGATCCTGATAAACTATGAAACCCCCATACACACCTGGCAGGATCGTGATAAACTGTGAAAATCCCATACACACCTGGCAGGATCCTGATCCACTGTGAAACCCCCATCCACACCTGGCAGGATCCTGATAAACTGTGAAACCCCCATGCACACCAGGCAGGATACTGATAATCTATGAAACCCCCATACACACCTAGCAGGATCCTGATGCACTGTGAAAGCCCCAGACACACCTGGCAGGATCCTGATGCACTGTGAAAATCCCATACACACCTGGCAGGATCCTGATCCACTGTGAAACCCCCATCCACACCTGGCAGGATCCTGATAAACTTTGAAACCCCCATACACACCTGGCAGGATGCTGATAAACTGTGTAAATCCCATACACATCTGGCAGAATCATGATACACTGTGAAAACCCCATGCACAACTGGAAGGATCTGGATAAACTGTGAAAACCCCATACACACCTGGCAGGATACTGATATACTGTGGAATCCCCAGACACACCTGGCAGGATCCTTATAAACTGTGAAAACCACAACCACACAGGGCAGGATTCTGATAAACTATGAAAGCCCCATACACACCTGGCAGGATCCTGATAAATTGTGAAAATCTCAAACACACCTGGCAGGATCCTGATATACTGTGAAAACCCCATACCCACCTGGCAGGATCCTGATAAACTGTGAAACGCCCATACACACCAGGCAGGATCCTGATAAACTGTGAAACCCCCATAGACACCTGACAGGATCCTGATAGACTGTGAAAACCCCATACATAACTGGCAGATTCCTGATACACAGTAAAACACCATTCACATCTGGCGGGATCCTGATACACTGTGAAACCCGATACACACCTGGCAGGATCCTGATACTCTGTGACACCCCCATACACACCTGGAAGGATCCTGATACACTGTGAAACCCCATACACACCTGGCAGGATCATGATAAACTGCGGAAACCCCATACACACCCAGCAGGATCCTGATGCACTGTGTGAACCCCAGATACACCTGGCAGGATCCTGATGCACTGTGAAAGCTCCATACACACTTGGCAGGATCCTGATCCACTGTGAAAACCCCATACACACCTGGCAGGATCCTGATAATCTATGAAACCCCCATACACACCTGGCAGGATCCTGATAAACTGTGAAAACCCCAGAGACAACAGGCAGGATACTGATACACTGTGAAAACCCCATACACACCTGGCAGGATACTGATGCACTGTGAAAACCCCACACACACCTGGCAGGATCCTGATCCACTGTGAAAACCCCATACACACCTGGCAGGATCCTGATAATCTAGGAAACCCCCATACACACCTGGCAGGATCCTGATGAACTGTGAAAACCCCAGACATACCTGGCAGGATCCTGATACACAGTGAAACCCAATTCACACCTGGCAGGATCCTGATAATCTATTAAACCCCCATACACACCTGGCAGGATCCTGATACACTGTAAAAACACCATACACACCTGGCAGGATCCTGATGCACTGTGAAAACCCCATACACACCTGGCAGGATCCTGATAAACTGTGAAAACCCCATACACACCTGGCTGGATCCTGATGCACTGTGAAAACCCCATACACACTTGGCAGGATCCTGATCCACTGTGAAAACCCCATACACACCTGGCAGGATCCTGATAATCTATGAAACCCCCATACACACCTGGCAGGATCCTGATAAACTGTGAATCCCCCACACATACCAGGCAGGATCCTGATACACTGTGAAAACCCCATAGACACCTGACAGGATCCTGATAAACTGTGAAAATCCCATACACTCCTGGCAGGATCGTGAACACTGTGAAAACCCCATGCACACCTGGCAGGATCCTGAGAAACTGTGAAACCCCCATACACACATGGGAGGATGCTGATAAACTGTGAAAACCCCATAAACACCTGGCAGGATCCTGATAAACTGTGAAACCCACATACACACCAGGCAGGAGCCTGATAAACTGTGAAACCCCCATAGACACCTGACATGATCCTGATACGCTGTGAAAAACCCAGACACACCTGGCAGGATACTTATCCACTGTGAAACCCCCATAAACACCTGGCAGTATCCTGATAAACTATGAAATACCCATACACACCTGGCAGAATCCTGATAAACTTTGCAACCCCCATAGACACCTGACAGGATCCTGATACACTGGGAAAACCCCACACATACCTGGCAGGATCCTGATACACAGTGAAACCCCAGTCACACCTGGCAGGATCCTGATCCACTGTGAAACCCCCATACACACATGGAAGGATCCTGATACACTGTGAAACCCCATACACACTTAGCAGGATCCTGATGCACTGTGAAACCCCAAACACATCTGTCAGGATCCTGATATATTTTGAAAAACCCATACACTCCTGGCAGGATCCTGATGCACTGTGAAAACCCCATACACACCTGGCAGGATCCTAATCCACTGTGAAAACCCCATACAAACCTGGCAGTATCCTGATAATCTATGAAACCCCCATACGCACCTGGCAGTATCCTGATAAACTGTGAAACCCCCAAACACACCAGGCAGGATCCTGATACACTGTAAAAACCTCATACACACCTGGCAGGATACTGATGCACTGTGAAAACCCCATACACACCTGGCAGGGTCCTGATACACTGTGAAAACCCCATACGCACCTGGCAGGATCCTGATGCACTGTGAAAACCACATACACACCAGGCAGGCTCCTGATACTCTGTAAAACACCCATAGACACCTGACAGGATCCTGATACACATTGAAAACCCCATGCATACCTGGCAGGATCCTGATACACAGTGAAACCCCATTAACAACTGGCCGGATCCTGATACACTGTGAAACCCCATAAACACCTGGCAGGTTCCTGATCCACTGTGTAAACCCCATACACACCTAGCAGGATCCTGATGCACTGTGAAAACCCCATACACACCTGGCAGGGTCCTGATACACCTTGGAAAACCCCATTCACACCTGGCTGGATCCTAATACACGGTGAAAACCCCATACACACCTGGCAGGATCCTGATACACTGTGAAACCCCCATACTCATCTGGCAGGATCCTGATTCACTATGAAACCCCCATACACACCTGGCAGGATCCTGATAAACTATGAAACCCCCATACACACCTGGCAGGATACTGATCCACTGTGAAACCCCCATCCACTCCTCGCAGGATCCTGATAAACTATGAAACCCACATACACACCTGGCAGGATCCAGATAAACTGTGACAATCCCATACACGCCTGGCAGGATCGTGATACACTGTGAAAAGCCCATATACACCTGGCAGGATCCTGATAAACTGTGAAACCCCCATACACACCTGGCAGGAACCTGATAACCTGTGAAACCCACAGACACACCAGGCAGGATCCTGATAAACTGCGAAACCCCCATAGACACATGACAGGATCCTGATACACTGTGAAAAACCCATACACACCTGGCAGGATCCTGATAAACTATGGAAGCCCCCATACACACCTGGCAGGATCCTGATCCATAGTGAAATCCCCATACACACCTGGCAGTATCCTGATAAACTATGAAACCCCCATACACACCTGGCAGGATCCTGATTAACTTTGAAACCCCCACAGACACCTGACAGGATCCTGATACACTGTGAAAACCCATACATACCTGGCAGGATCCTGATACACAGTGAAACCCCATTCACACCTGGAAGGATCCTGATCCACTGTGAAACCCCCATACACACCTGGAAGGATCCTGATGCACTGTGAAACCCCATACACACTTGGCAGGATCCTGATACACTGCGAAACGCCCATACACACCTGGAAGGAAGCTGATACACTGTGAAACCACAAACACACCTTGGCAGGATCCTGATAAACTTTGAAAACCCCATACACACCTGGCTGGATCCTGATAAACTGTGAAAACCCCATACACTTTTGACAGGATCCTGATGTACTGTGAAGACCCCATATACACCGGGCAGGATCCTGATAATCTATGAAACCCCCATACACACCTGGCAGGATCCTGATAAACTGTGAAACCCCCATGCACACCAGGCAGGATACTGATAATCTATGAAACCCCCATACACACCTAGCAGGATCCTGATGCACTGTAAAAGCCCCAGACACACCTGGCAGGATCCTGATGCAGTGTGAAAGCCCCATACACACCTGGCAGGATCCTGATAAACTATGAAACCCACATACACACCTGGCAGGATCCTGATAAACTGTGAAAATCCCATACACACCTGGCAGGATCCTGATCCACTGTGAAACCCCCATCCACACCTGGCAGGATCCTGATAAACTATGAAACCCCCATACACACCTGGCAGTATGCTGATAAACTGTGTAAATCCCATACACATCTGGCAGGATCGTGATACACTGTGAAAACCCCATGCACAACTGGCAGGATCTGGTTAAACTGTGAAAACCTCATACACACCTGGCAGGATCCTGATATACTGTGGAATCCCCAGACACACCTGGCAGGATCCTTATAAACTGTGAAAACCACATCCACACAGGGCAGGATTCTGATAAACTATGAAAGCCCCATACACACCTGGCAGGATCCTGATAAATTGTGAAAATCTCATACACACCTGGCAAGATCCTGATATACTGTGAAAACCCCATACCCACCTGGCAGGATCCTGATAAACTGTGAAACGCCCATACACACCAGGCAGGATCCTGATAAACTGTGAAACCTCCATAGACACCTGACAGGATCCTGATAGACTGTGAAAACCCCATACATAACTGGCAGATTCCTGATACACAGTAAAACACCATTCACATCTGGCGTGATCCTGATACACTGTGAAACCCGATACACACCTGGCAGGATCCTGATACTCTGTGACACCCCCATACACACCTGGAAGGATCCTGATACACTGTGAAACCCCATCCACACCTGGCAGGATCACGATAAACTGCGGAAACCCCATACACACCCAGCAGGATCCTGATACACTGTGTGAACCCCAGATACACCTGGCAGGACCCTGATGCACTGTGAAAGCTCCATACACACTTGGCAGGATCCTGATCCACTGTGAAAACCCCATACACACCTGGCAGGATCCTGATAATCGATGAAACCCCCATGCACACCTGGCAGGATCCTGATAAACTGTGAAAACCCCAGGGACAACAGGCAGGATACTGATACACTGTGAAAACCCCATACACACCTGGCAGGATACTGATGCACTGTGAAAACCCCAGACACACCTGGCAGGATCCTGATCCACTGTGAAAACCCCATACACACCTGGCAGGATCCTGATAATCTATGAAACCCCCATACACACCTAGCAGGATCCTGATGAAATGTGAAAACCCCAGACATACCTGGCAGGATCCTGATACACAGTGAAACCCCATTCACACCTGGCAGGATCCTGATCCACTGTGAAACCCCCATACACAAATGGAAGGATCCTGATACACTGTGAAACCCCATACACACTTGGCAGGATCATGATACACTGTCAAACCCCCATACACACCTGGAAGGATCCTGATAAACTGTGAAACCCCAAACACACCTGGCAGGATACTGATATATTTTGAAAACCCCATACACACCTGGCAGGATCCTGATACACTGTGAAAACCCATTCACACCTGGCAGGATCCTGATACACTGTGAAAACCCCATACACATCTGGCAGGATCCTGATGCACTGTGAAAACCCCATACACACCTGGCAGGATCCTGATCCAATTTGAAAACCCCATACACACCTGGCAGGATCCTGATAATCTATTAAACCCCCATACACACCTGGCAGGATCCTGATACACTGTCAAAACACCATACACACCTGGCAGGATCCTGATGCACTGTGAAAACCCCATACACACCTGGCAGGATCCTGATCCACTGTGAAAGCCCCATACACACCTGGCAGGATCCTGATAATCTATGAAACCCCCATACACACCTGGCAGGATCCTGATAAACTGTGAATCCCCCACACATACCAGGCAGGATCCTGATACACTGTGAAAACCCCATAGACACCTGACAGGATCCTGATGCACTGTGAAAACCCCCATACATACCTGGCAGGATCCTGATACAGAGTGAAACCCCATTCACATCTGGCGGTATCCTGATACACTGTGAAACCCCAGACACACCTGGCAGGTTGCTGATACACTGTGTAAACCCCATACACACCTAGCAGGATACTGATGGACTGTGAAAAACCTATACACACCTGGCAGGGTCCTGATACACTGTGAAAACCCCATTCACACCTGGCAGGATACTGATACACTGTGAAAACCCCATACACACCTGGCAGGATCCTGATACACTGTGAAAACCCCATACACACCTGGCAGGATACTGATGCACTGTGAAAACCCCATACACACCTGGCAGGATCCTGATACACTGTGAAAACCCCATACACACCTGGCAGGATCCTGATGCACTGTGAAACCCCAAACACACCTGGCAGGATCCTGATATATTTTGAAAACCCCATACACTCCTGGCAGGATCCTGATCCACTGTGAAAACCCCATACACACCTGGCAGGATCCTGATCCACTATGAAAACCCCATACAAACCTGGCAGTATCCTGATAATCTATGAAACCCCCATACGCACCTGGCAGGATCCTGATAAACTGTGAAACCCCCAAACACGCCAGGCAGGATCCTGATACACTGTGAAAACCCCATACACACCTGGCAGGATACTGATTCACTGTGAAAACCCCATACACACCTGGCAGGATCCTGATACACTGTGAAAACCCCATACGCACCTGGCAGGATCCTGATGCACTGTGACAACCACATACACACCTGGCAGGATCCTGAGAATCTATGAAACACCATAAACACCTGGCAGGATCCTGATAAACTGTGAAACCCCCATAAACACCAGGCAGGCTCCTGATACTCTGTAAAACACCCATAGACACCTGACAGGATCCTGATACACATTGAAAACCCCATGCATACCTGGCAGGATCCTGATACACAGTGATACCCCATTAACAACTGGCGGGATCCTGATACACTGTGAAACCCCATAAACACCTGGCAGGTTCCTGATCCACTGTGTAAACCCCATACACACCTAGCAGAATCCTGATCCACTGTGTAAACCCCATACACACCTAGCAGGATCCTGATGCACTGTGAAAACTCCATACACACCTGGCAGGGTCCTGATACACCTTGGAAAACCCCATTCACACCTGGCTGGATCCTAACACACGGTGAAAACCCCATACAAACCTGGCAGGATCCTGATACACTGTGAAACCCCCATACTCATCTGGCAGGATCCTGATTCACTATGAAACCCCCAAACACACCTGGCAGGATCCTGATAAACTATGAAACCCCCATACACACCTGGCAGGATACTGATCCACTGTGAAACCCCCATCCACACCTCGCAGGATCCTGATAAACTATGAAACCCACATACACACCTGGCAGGATCCTGATAAACTGTGACAATCCCATACAGGCCTTGCAGGATCGTGATACACTGTGAAAAGCCCATATACACCTGGCAGGATCCTGATAAACTGTGAAACCCCCATACACACCTGGCAGGATCCTGATAAACTATGAAAACCCCATACACACCTGGCAGGATCCTGATAAACTGTGAAACCCACATACACACCAGGCAGGATCCTGATAAACTGTGAAACCCCCATAGACACATGACAGGATCCTGATACACTGTGAAAAACCCATACACACCTGGCAGGATCCTGATAAACTTTGGAAGCCCCCATACACACCTGGCAGGATCCTGATCCATAGTGAAACCCCCATACACACCTGGCAGTATCCTGATAAACTATGAAACCCCCATACACACCTGGCAGGATCCTGATAAACTTTGAAACACCCACAGACACCTGACAGGATCCTGATACACAGTGAAACCCCATTCACACCTGGCAGGATCCTGATACACTGCGAAACGCCCATACACACCTGGAAGGATGCTGATACACTGTGAAACCCCAAACACACCATGGCAGGATCCTGATAAACTTTGAAAACCCCATACACACCTGGCTGGATCCTGACAAACTGTGAAAACCCCATACACTTTTGACAGGATCCTGATGTACTGTGAAGACCCCATACACACCGGGCAGGATCCTGATAATCTATGAAACCCCCATCCACACCTGGCAGGATCCTGATAAACTGTGAAACCCCCATGCACACCAGGCAGGATACTGATAATCGATGAAACCCCCATACACACCTAGCAGGATCCTGATGCACTGTGAAAGCCCCAGACACACCTGGCAGGATCCTGATGCACTGTGAAAGCCCCATACACACCTGGCAGGATCCTGATAAACTATGGAACCCCCATACACACCTGGCAGGATCCTGATAAACTGTGAAAATCCCATACACACCTGGCAGGATCCTGATCCACTGTGAAACACCCATCCACACCTGGCAGGATCCTGATAAACTATGAAACCCCCATACACACCTGGCAGGATACTGATAAACTGTGTAAATCCCATACACACCTGGCAGGATCGTGATACACTGTGAAAACCCCATGCACAACTGGCAGGATCTGGATAAACTGTGAAACCCCCAACACACCTGGCAGGATCCTGATATACTGTGAAATCCCCAGACACACCTGGCAGGATCCTTATAAACTGTGAAAACCCCATACACACAGGGCAGGATCCTGATAAACTATGAAAGCCCCAAACACACCTGGCAGGATCCTGATAAATTGTGAAAATCTCATACACACCTGGCAGGATCCTGATACACTGTGAAAACCCCATACACACCTGGCAGGATCCTGATAAACTGTGAAACGCCCATACACACCAGGCAGGATCCTGATAAACTGTGAAACCTCCATAGACACCTGACAGGATCCTGATAGACTGTGAAAACCCCATACATAACTGGCAGATTCCTGATACACAGTAAAACACCATACACATCTGGCGGGATCCTGATACAATGTGAAACCCGATACACACCTGGCAGGATCCTGATACTCTGTGACACCCCCATACACACCTGGAAGGATCCTGATACACTGTGAAACCCGACACACACCTGGCAGGATCATGATAAACTGCGAAAACCCCATACACACCCAGCAGGATCCTGATGCACTGTGAAAACTCCATAAACACCTGGCAGGATCCTGATGCACTGTGAAAACCCCATACACACCTGCCAGGATCTGATTCACTGTGAAAACCCCATACACACCTGGCAGGATCCTGATAATCTATGAAACCCCCATACACACCTGGCAGGATCCTGATAAAATGTGAAAACCCCATATACACCTGGCAGGTTCCTGATCCACTGTGTAAACCCCATACATACCGAGCAGGAACCTGATGCACTGTGAAAACTCTAAACACACCTGGCAGGGTCCTGATACACTGTGAAACCCCCATACACACCTGGCAGGATCCTGATACACTGTGAAAACCCCATACACACATGGCAGGATCCTGATACACTGTGAAACACCCATACACATCTGGCAGGATACTGATTCACTATGAAACACCCATACACACCTGGCAGGATCCTGATAAACTATGAAACACCCATACTCATCTGGCAAGATCCTGATTCACTATGACACCCCCATACACACCTGGCAGGATCCTGATAAACTATGAAACCCCCATACACACCTGGCAGGATACTGATCCACTGTGAAACCCCCATCCACACCTCGCAGGATCCTGATAAACTATGAAACCCCCATACACACCTGGCAGGATCCTGATAAACTGTGACAATCCCATACACACCTGGCAGGATCGTGATACACTGTGAAAAGCCCATATACACCTGGCAGGATCCTGATAAACTGTGAAACCCCCATACACACCTGGCAGGATCCTGATAAACTGTTAAAACCCCATACACACCTGGCAGGATCCTGATAAACTGTGAAACCCACATACACACCAGGCAGGATCCTGATAAACTGTGAAACCCCCATAGACACATGACAGGATCCTGATACACTGTGGAAAACCCATACACACATGGCAGGATCCTGATCCACTGTGAAACCCCCAAACACACCTGGCAGGATCCTGATAAACTATGAAACCCCCATACACACCTGGCAGGATCCTGATAAACTTTGAAACCCCCACAGACACCTGACAGGATCCTGATACACTGTGAAAAACCCATACATACCTGGCAGGATCCTGATAAACTGTGAAACCCACATACAGACCAGGCAGGATCCTGATAAACTGTGAAACCCCCATAGACACCTGACAGGATCCTGATAAACTGTGAAACCCCATACACATCTGGCAGGATCCTGATACACTCTGAAAACCCCAAACACACCTGGCAGGATCCTGATCCACTGTGAAACCCCCATACACACCTGGCAGGACCCTGATAATCTATGAAACCCCCATACACACCTGGCAGGATGCTGATAAACAGTGAAATCCCCATAGACACCTGACAGGATCCTGATGAACTGTGAAAACCCCAGACATACCTGGCAGGATCCTGATACACAGGGAAACCCCACTCATACCTGGCAGGATCCTGATCCACTGTGAAACCCCCATACAGACATGGAAGGATCCTGATACACTGTGAAAACCCCATACACACCTGGCAGGAACCAGATAAACTGTGAAACCCCCATACACATCTGGCAGGATCCTGATATACTGTGAAAACACCAAACACACATGGCAGGCTCCTGATAATCTGTGAAACCCCCATACACACCTGGCAGGATCCTGATAAACAATGAAACCTCCATACACACCTGGCAGGATCCTGATAAATTGTGAAAATCCTGTACACACCTGGCAGGATCCTGATACACTGTGAAAACCCCATACACAACTGGCAGGATCCTGATAAACTGTGAACCCCCATACACACCTGGCAGGATCCTGATATACTGTGAAACCCCATACACATCTGGCGGGATCCTGATAGACTGTGAAACCCCATTCACACCTGGCAGGATCCTGATAAACTGATAAACCCCCATAAACACCTGGCAGGATCCTGATAAACTGTGAAACCCACATACAGACCAGGCAGGATCCTGATAAACTGTGAAACCCCCATAGACACCTGACAGGATCCTGATAAACTGTGAAACCCCATACACATCTGGCAGGATCCTGATACACTGTGAAAACCCCAAACACACCTGGCAGGATCCTGATCCACTGTGAAACCCCCATACACACCTGGCAGGACCCTGATAAACTATGAAACCCCCATACACACCTGACAGGATGCTGATAAACAGTGAAATCCCCATAGACACCTGACAGGATCCTGATGAACTGTGAAAACCCCAGACATACCTGGCAGGATCCTGATACACAGTGAAACCCCATTCACACCTGGCAGGATCCTGATCCACTGTGAAACCCCCATACAGACATGGAAGGATCCTGATACACTGTGAAACCCCATACACAATTAGCAGGATCCTGATACACTGTGAAACCCCCATACACACCTGGAAGGATCCTGATAAACTGTGAAACCCCAAACATACCTGGCAGGATCCTGATATATTTTGAAAACCCCATACACACCTGGCAGGATACTGATACACTGTGAAAACCCCATAGACATCTGGCAGGATCCTTATGCACTGTGAAAACCCCATACACACCTGGCAGGATCCTGATCCAATTTGAAAACCCCATACACACCTGGCAGGATCCTGATAATCTATTAAACCCCCATACACACCTGGCAGGATCCTGATAAACTGTGAAACCCCCAAATACACCAGGCAGGATCCTGATACACTGTAAAAACACCATACACACCTGGCAGGATCCTGATGCACTGTGAAAACCCCATACACACCTGGCGGGATCCTGATACACTGTGAAAACCCCATACACATCTGGCAGGATCCTGATGCACTGTGAAAACCCCATACACACCTGGCAGGATCCTGATCCTATTTGAAAACCCCATACACACCTGGCAGGATCCTGATAATCTACTAAACCCCCATACACACCTGGCAGGATCCTGATACACTGTCAAAACACCATACACACCTGGCAGGATCCTGATGCACTGTGAAAACCCCATACACACCTGGCAGGATCCTGATACACTGTGAAACCCCCATACACACCTGGCTGGATCCTGATGCACTGTGAAAACCCCATACACACTTGGCAGGATCCTGATCCACTGTGAAAACCCCATACACACCTGGCAGGATCCTGATAATCTATGAAACCCCCATACACACCTGGCAGGATCCTGATAAACTGTGAATCCCCCACACATACCAGGCAGGATCCTGATACACTGTGAAAACCCCATAGACACCTGACAGGATCCTGATGCACTGTGAAAACCCCCATACATACCTGGCAGGATCCTGATACAGAGTGAAACCCCATTCACATCTGGCGGTATCCTGATACACTGTGAAACCCCAGACACACCTGGCAGGTTGCTGATACACTGTGTAAACCCCATACACACCTAGCAGGATACTGATGGACTGTGAAAAACCTATACACACCTGGCAGTGTCCTGATACACTGTGAAAACCCCATTCACACCTGGCAGGATACTGATACACTGTGAAAACCCCATCCACACCTGGCAGGATCCTGATACACTGTGAAACTCCCATACACATCTGGCAGGATCCTGATTCACTATGAAACCCCCATACACACCTGGCAGGATCCTGATAAACTATGAAACCCCCATCCACACCTCGCAGGATCCTGATAAACTATGAAACCCCCATACACACATGGCAGGATGCTGATAAACTGTGAAAACCCCATACACACCTGGCAGGATCCTGATAAACTGTGAAACCCACATACACACCAGGCAGGATCCTGATAAACTGTGAAACCCCCATAGACACATGACAGGATCCTGATACACTGTGAAAAACCAATACACACTTGGCAGGATCCTGATAAACTATGAAACCCCCATACACACCTGGCAGGATCCTGATAAATTGTGAAAATCCTGTACACACCTGGCAGGATCCTGATAAACTGTGAAACCCACATACAGACCAGGCAGGATCCTGATAAACTGTGAAACCCCCATAGACACCTGACAGGATCCTGATAAACTGTGAAACCGCATACACATCTGGCAGGATCCTGATACACTCTGAAAACCCCAAACACACCTGGCAGGATCCTGATCCACTGTGAAACCCCCATACACACCTGGCAGGACCCTGATAATCTATGAAACCCCCATACACACCTGGCAGGATGCTGATAAACAGTGAAATCCCCATAGTCACCTGACAGGATCCTGATGAACTGTGAAAACCCCAGACATACCTGGCAGGATCCTGATACACAGGGAAACCCCACTCATACCTGGCAGGATCCTGATCCACTGTGAAACCCCCATACAGACATGGAAGGATCCTGATACACTGTGAAAACCCCATACACACCTGGCAGGAACCAGATAAACTGTGAAACCCCCATACACATCTGGCAGGATCCTGATATACTGTGAAAACACCAAACACACATGGCAGGCTCCTGATAATCTGTGAAACCCCCATACACACCTGGCAGGATCCTGATAAACTATGAAACCTCCATACACACCTGGCAGGATCCTGATAAATTGTGAAAATCCTGTACACACCTGGCAGGATCCTGATACACTGTGAAAACCCCATACACAACTGGCAGGATCCTGATAAACTGTGAAAACCCCATACACACCTGGCAGGATCCTGATATACTGTGAAACCCCATACACATCTGGCGGGATCCTGATAGACTGTGAAACCCCATTCACACCTGGCAGGATCCTGATAAACTGATAAACCCCCATAAACACCTGGCAGGATCCTGATAAACTGTGAAACCCACATACAGACCAGGCAGGATCCTGATAAACTGTGAAACCCCCATAGACACCTGACAGGATCCTGATAAACTGTGAAACCCCATACACATCTGGCAGGATCCTGATACACTGTGAAAACCCCAAACACACCTGGCAGGATCCTGATCCACTGTGAAACCCCCATACACACCTGGCAGGACCCTGATAAACTATGAAACCCCCATACACACCTGACAGGATGCTGATAAACAGTGAAATCCCCATAGACACCTGACAGGATCCTGATGAACTGTGAAAACCCCAGACATACCTGGCAGGATCCTGATACACAGTGAAACCCCATTCACACCTGGCAGGATCCTGATCCACTGTGAAACCCCCATACAGACATGGAAGGATCCTGATACACTGTGAAACCCCATACACAATTAGCAGGATCCTGATACACTGTGAAACACCCATACACACCTGGAAGGATCCTGATAAACTGTGAAACCCCAAACATACCTGGCAGGAACCTGATATATTTTGAAAACCCCATACACACCTGGCAGGATCCTGATACACTGTGAAAACCCCATAGACATCTGGCAGGATCCTTATGCACTGTGAAAACCCCATACACACCTGGCAGGATCCTGATCCAATTTGAAAACCCCATACACACCTGGCAGGATCCTGATAATCTATTAAACCCCCATACACACCTGGCAGGATCCTGATAAACTGTGAAACCCCCAAATACACCAGGCAGGATCCTGATACACTGTAAAAACACCATACACACCTGGCAGGATCCTGATGCACTGTGAAAACCCCATACACACCTGGCAGGATCCTGATACACTGTGAAAACCCCATACACATCTGGCAGGATCCTGATGCACTGTGAAAACCCCATACACACCTGGCAGGATCCTGATCCTATTTGAAAACCCCATACACACCTGGCAGGATCCTGATAATCTACTAAACCCCCATACACACCTGGCAGGATCCTGATACACTGTCAAAACACCATACACACCTGGCAGGATCCTGATGCACTGTGAAAACCCCATACACACCTGGCAGGATCCTGATACACTGTGAAACCCCCATACACACCTGGCTGGATCCTGATGCACTGTGAAAACCCCATACACACTTGGCAGGATACTGATCCACTGTGAAAACCCCATACACACCTGGCAGGATCCTGATAATCTATGAAACCCCCATACACACCTGGCAGGATCCTGATAAACTGTGAATCCCCCACACATACCAGGCAGGATCCTGATACACTGTGAAAACCCCATAGACACCTGACAGGATCCTGATGCACTGTGAAAACCCCCATACATACCTGGCAGGATCCTGATACAGAGTGAAACCCCATTCACATCTGGCGGTATCCTGATACACTGTGAAACCCCAGACACACCTGGCAGGTTGCTGATACACTGTGTAAACCCCATACACACCTAGCAGGATACTGATGGACTGTGAAAAACCTATACACACCTGGCAGTGTCCTGATACACTGTGAAAACCCCATTCACACCTGGCAGGATACTGATACACTGTGAAAACCCCATCCACACCTGGCAGGATCCTGATTCACTATGAAACCCTCATACACACCTGGCAGGATCCTGATAAACTATGAAACCCCCATCCACACCTCGCAGGATCCTGATAAACTATGAAACCCCCATACACACATGGCAGGATGCTGATAAACTGTGAAAACCCCATACACACCTGGCAGGATCCTGATAAACTGTGAAACCCACATACACACCAGGCAGGATCCTGATAAACTGTGAAACCCCCAGAGACACATGACATGATCCTGATACACTGTGAAAAACCAATACACACCTGGCAGGATCCTGATAAACTATGAAACCCCCATACACACCTGGCAGGATCCTGATAAATTGTGAAAATCCTGTACACACCTGGCAGGATCCTGATACACTGTGAAAACCCCATACACAACTGGCAGGATCCTGATAAACTGTGAAACCCCCATACACACCTGGCAGGATCCTGATATACTGTGAAACCCCATACACATCTGGCGGGATACTGATAGACTGTGAAACCCCATTCACACCTGGCAGGATCCTGATAAACTGATAAACCCCCATAAACACCTGGCAGGATCCTGATAAACTGTGAAACCCACATACAGACCAGGCAGGATCCTGATAAACTGTGAAACCCCCATAGACACCTGACAGGATCCTGATAAACTGTGAAACCCCATACACATCTGGCAGGATCCTGATACACTGTGAAAACCCCAAACACACCTGGCAGGATCCTGATCCACTGTGAAACCCCCATACACACATGGCAGGACCCTGATAAACTATGAAACCCCGATACACACCTGACAGGATGCTGATAAACAGTGAAATCCCCATAGACACCTGACAGGATCCTGATGAACTGTGAAAACCCCAGACATACCTGGCAGGATCCTGATACACAGTGAAACCCCATTCACACCTGGCAGGATCCTGATCCACTGTGAAACCCCCATACAGACATGGAAGGATCCTGATACACTGTGAAACCCCATACACAATGAGCAGGATCCTGATACACTGTGAAACCCCCATACACACCTGGAAGGATCCTGATAAACTGTGAAACCCCAAACACACCTGGCAGGATCCTCATATATTTTGAAAACCCCATACACACCTGGCAGGATCCTGATACACTGTGAAAACCCCATAGACATCTGGCAGGATCCTTATGCACTGTGAAAACCCCATACACACCTGGCAGGATCCTGATCCAATTTGAAAACCCCATACACACCTGGCAGGATCCTGATAATCTATTAAACCCCCATACACACCTGGCAGGATCCTGATAAACTGTGAAACCCCCAAATACACCAGGCAGGATCCTGATACACTGTGAAAACCCCATAGACACCTGACAGGATCCTGATGCACTGTGAAAACCCCCATACATACCTGGCAGGATCCTGAGACAGAGTGAAACCCCATTCACATCTGGCGGTATCCTGATACACTGTGAAACCCCAGACACACCTGGCAGGTTGCTGATACACTGTGTAAACCCCATACACACCTAGCAGGATACTGATGGACTGTGAAAAACCTATACACACCTGGCAGTGTCCTGATACACTGTGAAAACCCCATTCACACCTGGCAGGATACTGATACACTGTGAAAACCCCATCCACACCTGGCAGGATCCTGATACACTGTGAAACTCCCATACACATCTGGCAGGATCCTGATTCACTATGAAACCCCCATACACACCTGGCAGGATCCTGATAAACTATGAAACCCCCATCCACACCTCGCAGGATCCTGATAAACTATGAAACCCCCATACACACATGGCAGGATGCTGATAAACTGTGAAAACCCCATACACACCTGGCAGGATCCTGATAAACTGTGAAACCCACATACACACCAGGCAGGATCCTGATAAACTGTGAAACCCCCATAGACACATGACAGGATCCTGATACACTGTGAAAAACCAATACACACCTGGCAGGATCCTGATAAACTATGGAAGCCCCCATACACACCTGGCAGGATCGTGATCCACAGTGAAACCCCCATACACACCTGGCAGGATCCTGATCCACTGTGAAACCCCCATACATACCTGGAAGGATCCTGATGCACTGTGAAACCCCATACACACTTGGCAGGATCCTGATACACTGCGAAACCCCCATACACACCTGGAAGGATCCTGATACACTGTGAAACCCCAAACACACCTGGCAGGATCCTGATAAATTTTGAAAACCCCATACACACCTGGCTGGATCCTGATAAACTGTGAAAACCCCATACACTTTTGACAGGATCCTGATGTACTGTGAAGACCCCATACACACCTGGCAGGATCCTGATAATCTATGAAACCCCCATACACACCTGGCAGGATCCTGATAAACTGTGAAACCCCCATGCACACCAGGCAGGATACTGATAATCTATGAAACCCCCATACACACCCAGCAGGATCCTGATGCACTGTGAAAGCCCCAGACACACCTGGCAGGATCCTGATAAACTATGAAACCCCCATACACACCTGGCAGGATCGTGATACACTGTGAAAACCACATACACACAGGGCAGAATCCTGATAAACTATGAAAGCCCCATACACACCTGGCAGGATCCTGATAAATTGTGAAAATCTCATACACACCTGGCAGGATCCTGATACACTGTGAAAACCCCATACACAACTGGCAGGATCCTGATAAACTGTGAAACGCCCATACACACCAGGCAGGATCCTGATAAACTGTGAAACCTCCATAGACACCTGACAGGATCCTGATAGACTGTGAAAACCCCATACATAACTGGCAGATTCCTGATACACAGTAAAACACAATTCACATCTGGCGGGATCCTGATACACTGTGAAACCCGATACACACCTGGCAGGATCCTGATACTCTGTGACACCCCCATACACACCTGGAAGGATCCTGATACACTGTGAAACCCCACACACACCTGGCAGGATCATGATAAACTGCGAAAACCCCATACACACCCAGCAGGATCCTGATGCACTGTGAAAACCCCAGATACACCTGGCAGGATCCTGATGCACTGTGAAAGCTCCATAAACACCTGGCAGGATCCTGATCCACTGCGAAAACCCCATACACACCCAGCAGGATCCTGATAATCTATGAAACCCCCATACACACCTGGCAGGATCCTGATAAACTGTGAAAACCCCATAGACAACAGGCAGGATTCTGATACACTGTGAAAACCCCATACACACCTGGCAGGATACAGAGGCACTGTGAAAACCCCATACACACCTGGCAGGATCCTGATCCACTGTGAAAACCCCATACACACCTGGCAGGATCCTGATAATCTATGAAACCCCCATACACACCTGGCAGGATCCTGATAAAATGTGAAACCCCCATATAAACCTGGCAGGTTCCTGATCCATTGTGTAAACTCCATACATACCGAGCAGGAACCTGATGCACTGTGAAAACCCCAAACACACCTGGCAGGGTCCTGATAATCTATTAAACCCCCATACACACCTGGCAGGATCCTGATAAACTGTGAAACCCCCAAATACACCAGGCAGGATCCTGATACACTGTAAAAACACCATACACACCTGGCAGGATCCTGATGCACTGTGAAAACCCCATACACACCTGGCAGGATCCTGATACACTGTGAAAACCCCATACACACCTGGCAGGATCCTGATGCACTGTGAAAACCCCATACACACTTGGCAGGATCCTGATCCACTGTGAAAACCCCATACACACCTGGCAGGATCCTGATAATCTATGAAACCCCCATACACACCTGGCAGGATCCTGATAAACTGTGAATCCCCCATAGACACCTGACAGGATCCTGATGCACTGTGAAAACCCCCATACATACCTGGCAGGATCCTGATACAGAGTGAAACCCCATTCACATCTGGCGGTATCCTGATACACTGTGAAACCCCATACACACCTGACAGGTTGCTGATACACTGTGTAAACCCCATACACACCTAGCAGGATACTGATGGACTGTGAAAAACCTATACACACCTGGCAGTGTCCTGATACACTGTGAAAACCCCATTCACACCTGGCAGGATACTGATACACTGTGAAAACCCCATACACACCAGGCAGGATCCTGATACACTGTGAAACTCCCATACACATCTGGCAGGATCCTGATTCACTATGAAACCCCCATACACACCTGGCAGGATCCTGATAAACTATGAAACCCCCATACACACCTGGCAGGATCCTGATAAACTATGAAACCCCCATACTCATCTGGCAGGATCCTGATTCACTATGAAAACCCCATACACACCTGGCAGGATCCTGATAAACTATGAAACCCCCATACACACCTGGCAGGATACTGATCCACTGTGAAACACCCATCCACACCTCGCAGGATCCTGAGAAAATGTGAAACCCCCATACACACCTGGCAGGATCCTGATAAACTGTGACAATCCCATACACACCTGGCAGGATCGTGATACACTGTGAAAAGCCCATATACACCTGGCAGGATCCTGATAAACTGTGAAACCCCCAGACACACCTAGCAGGATCCTGATAAACAGTGAATCCCACATACACACCAGGCAGGATCCTGATAAACTGTGAAACCCCCATAGACACATGACAGGATCCTGATACACTGTGAAAAACCCATACACACCTGGCAGGAACCTGATCCACTGTGAAACCCCCATACACACCTGGCAGGATCCTGATAAACTATGAAACCCCCATACACACCTGGCAGGATCCTGATAAACTTTGAAACCCCCACAGACACCTGACAGGATCCTGATACACTGTGAAAACCCATACATACCTGGCAGGATCCTGATACACATTGAAACCCCATACACACCTGGCAGGATCCTGATGAACAGTGAAACCCCAATCCACACTTGGCAGGATCCTGATAAACTATGAAACCCCCAGACACACCTGGCAGGATCCTGATAAACTGTGAAAATCCCATACACACCTGGCAGGTTCCTGATACACTGTGAAAACCCCATACACACCTGGCAGGAACCAGATAAACTGTGAAACCCCCATACACATCTGGCAGGATCCTGATATACTGTGAAAACCCCATACACACATGGCATGATCCTGATAATCTGTGAAGCCCCAATACACACCTGGCAGAATCCTGATAAACTATGAAACCCCCATACACACCTGGCAGGATCCTGATAAATTGTGAAAATCCTGCACACACCTGGCAGGATCCTGATACACTGTGAAAACCCCATACACAACTGGCAGCATCCTGATAAACTGTGAAACCCCCATACACACCTGGCAGGATACTGATATACTGTGAAACCCCATACACATCTGGCGGGATCTTGATGGACTGTGAAACCCCATTCACACCTGACAGGATCCTGATAAACTGTGAAACCCCCATAAACACCTGGCAGGATCCTGATAAACTGTGAAACCCACATACAGACCAGGCAGGATCCTGATCAACTGTGAAACCCCCATAGACACCTGACAGGATCCTGATTCACTGTAAAAAGTCCATACACACCTGGCAGGATCCTGATGCACTGTGAAACCCCCATACACACCTGGCAGGATCCTGATAAACTGTGAAACCCCATACACATCTGGCAGGATCCTGATACACTGTGAAAACCCCAAACACACCTGGCAGGATCCTGATCCACTGTGAAACCCCCATACACACCTGGCAGGACCCTGATAAACTATGAAACCCCCATACACACCTGGCAGGATGCTGATAAACAGTGAAATCCCCATAGACACCTGACAGGATCCTGATGAACTGTGAAAACCCCAGACATACCTGGCAGGATCCTGATACACAGTGAAACCCCATTCACACCTGGCAGGATCCTGATCCACTGTGAAACCCCCATACACACATGGAAGGATCCTGATACGCTGTGAAACCCCATACATACTTGGCAGGATCCTGATGCACTGTGAAACCCCCATACACACCTGGAAGGATCCTGATAAACTGTGAAACCCCAAACACACCTGGCAGGATCCTGATATATTTTGAAAACCCCATACACACCTGGCAGGATCCTGATGCACTGTGAAAACCCCATACACACCTGGCAGGATCCTGATCCAATTTGAAAACCCCATACACACCTGGCAGGATCCTGATAATCTATTAATCCCCCATACACACCTGGCAGGATCCTGATAAACTGTGAAACCCCCATACACACCAGGCAGGATCCTGATACACTGTAAAAACACCATACACACCTGGCAGGATCCTGATGCACTGTGAAAACCCCATACACACCTGGCACGATCCTGATGCACTGTGAAAACCCCATACACACCTGGCAGGATCCTGATAAACTGTGAAACCCCCATACACACCAGGCAGGATCCTGATAAACTGTGAATCCCCCACACATACCAGGCAGGATCCTGATACACTGTGAAACCCCATAGACACCTGACAGGATCCTGATGCACTGTGAAAACCCCCATACATACCTGGCAGGATCCTGATACAGAGTGAAACCCCATTCACATCTGGCGGTATCCTGATACACTGTGAAACCCCATACACACCTGACAGGTTGCTGATACACTGTGCAAATCCCATACACACCTAGCAGGATACTGATGCACTGTGAAAAACCTATACACACCTGGCAGTGTCCTGATACACTGTGAAAACCCCATTCACACCTGGCAGGATACTGATACACTGTGAAAACCCCATACACACCTGGCAGGATCCTGATACACTGTGAAACTCCCATACACATCTGGCAGGATCCTGATTCACTATGAAACCCCCAGACACACCTGGCAGGATCCTGATAAAGTATGAAACCCCCATCCACACCTCGCAGGATCCTGATAAACTATGAAAACCCCATACACACATGGCAGGATGCTGATAAACTGTGAAAACCCCATGCACACCTGGCAGGATCCTGATAAACTGTGAAACCCACATACACACCAGGCAGGATCCTGATATACTGTGAAACCCCCATAGACACCTGACAGGATCCTGATACGCTGTGAAAACCCATACATACCTGGCAGGATCCTGATACACAGTGAAACCCCATACACACCAGGCAGGATCCTGATGAACACTGAAACCCCCATCCACACCTGGCAGGATCCTGATAAACTATGAAACCACCATACACACCTGGCAGGATCCTGATAAATTGTGAAAATCCCATACACAACTGGCAGGATCCTGACAAACTGTGAAACCCCCATACACACCTGGCAGGATCCTGATATACTGTGAAACCCCATACACATCTGGCGGGATCCTGATAGACTGTGAAACCCCATTCACACCTGGCAGGATCCTGATAAACTGTGAAACCCCCATAAACACCTGGCAGGATCCTGATAAACTGTGAAACCCACATACAGACCAGGCAGGATCCTGATAAACTGTGAAACCCCCATAGACACCTGACAGGATCCTGATACACTGTAAAAAGTCCATACACACCTGGCAGGATCCTGATAAACTATGAAACCCCCATACACACCTGGCAGGATCCTGAGAAACTGTGAAACCCCCATACACACCTGGCAGGATCCAGATAAATTGTGAAAATCCTGCACACACCTGACAGGATCCTGATACACTGTGAAAACCCCATACACAACTGGCAGCATCCTGATAAACTGTGAAACCCCCATACACACCTGGCAGGATCCTGATATACTGTGAAACCCCATACACGTCTGGCGGGATCTTGATAGACTGTGAAACCCCATTCACACCTTCAGGATCCTGATAAACTGTGAAACCCCCATAAACACCTGGCAGGATCCTGATAAACTGTGAAACCCACATACAGACCAGGCAGGATCCTGATGAACTGTGAAACCCCCATAGACACCTGACAGGATCCTGATTCACTGTAAAAAGTCCATACACACCTGGCAGGATCCTGATAAACTGTGAAACTCCCATACACACCTGGCAGGATCCTGATAAACTGTGAAACCCCATACACATCTGGCAGGATCCTGATACACTGTGAAAACCACAAACACACCTGGCAGGATCCTGATCCACTGTGAAACCCCCATACACACCTGGCAGGACCCTGATAAACTATGAAACCCCCATACACACCTGGCAGGATGCTGATAAACAGTGAAATCCCCATAGACACCTGACAGGATCCTGATGAACTGTGAAAACCCCAGACATACCTGGCAGGATCCTGATACACAGTGAAACCCCATTCACACCTGGCAGGATCCTGATCCACTGTGAAACCCCCATACACACATGGAAGGATCCTGATACGCTGTGATACCCCATACATACTTGGCAGGATCCTGATGCACTGTGAAACCCCCATACACACCTGGAAGGATCCTGATAAACTGTGAAACCCCAAACACACCTGGCAGGAACCTGATATATTTTGAAAACCCCATACACACCTGGCAGGATCCTGATGCACTGTGAAAACCCCATACACACCTGGCAGGATCCTGATCCAATTTGAAAACCCCATACACACCTGGCAGGATCCTGATAATCTATTAATCCCCCATACACACCTGGCAGGATCCTGATAAACTGTGAAACCCCCATACACACCAGGCAGGATCCTGATACACTGTAAAAACACCATACACACCTGGCAGGATCCTGATGCACTGTGAAAACCCCATACACACCTGGCACGATACTGATGCACTGTGAAAACCCCATACACACCTGGCAGGATCCTGATAAACTGTGAAACCCCCATACACACCAGGCAGGATCCTGATAAACTGTGAATCCCCCACACATACCAGGCAGGATCCTGATACACTGTGAAAACCCCATAGACACCTGACAGGATCCTGATGCACTGTGAAAACCCCCATACATACCTGGCAGGATACTGATACAGAGTGAAACCCCATTCACATCTGGCGGTATCCTGATACACTGTGAAACCCCATACACACCTGACAGGTTGCTGATACACTGTGCAAATCCCATACACACCTAGCAGGATACTGATGCACTGTGAAAAACCTATACACACCTGGCAGTGTCCTGATACACTGTGAAAACCCCATTCACACCTGGCAGGATACTGATACACTGTGAAACTCCCATACACATCTGGCAGGATCCTGATTCACTATGAAACCCCCATACACACCTGGCAGGATCCTGATAAACAATGAAACCCCCATCCACACCTCGCAGGCTCCTGATAAACTATGAAACCCCCATACACACATGGCAGGATGCTGATAAACTGTGAAAACGCCATGCACACCTGGCAGGATCCTGATAAACTGTGAAACCCACATACACACCAGGCAGGATCCTGATATACTGTGAAACCCCCATAGACACCTGACAGGATCCTGATACGCTGTGAAAACCCATACATACCTGGCAGGATCCTGATACACAGTGAAACCCCATACACACCTGGCAGGATCCTGATGAACACTGAAACCCCCATCCACACCTGGCAGGATCCTGATAAACTGTGAAAATCCCATACACACCTGGCAGGTTCCTGATACACTGTGAAAACCCCAAACACACCTGGCAGGAACCAGATAAACTGTGAAACCCCCATACACATCTGGCAGGATCCTGATATACTGTGAAAACCCCATACACACATGGCAGGATCCTGATAATCTGTGAAACCCCCATACACACCTGGCAGGATCCTGATAAACTATGAAACCACCATACACACCTGGCAGGATCCTGATAAATTGTGAAAATCCCATACACAACTGGCAGGATCCTGACAAACTGTGAAACCCCCATACACACCTGGCAGGATCCTGATATACTGTGAAACCCCATACACATCTGGCGGGATCCTGATAGACTGTGAAACCCCATTCACACCTGGCAGGATCCTGATAAACTGTGAAACCCCCATAAACACCTGGCAGGATCCTGATAAACTGTGAAACCCACATACAGACCAGGCAGGATCCTGATAAACTGTGAAACCCCCATAGACACCTGACAGGATCCTGATACACTGTAAAAAGTCCATACACACCTGGCAGGACCCTGATAAACTATGAAACCCCCATACACACCTGGCAGGATCCTGATAAACTGTGAAACCCCATACACATCTGGCAGGATCCTGATACACTGTGAAAACCCCAAACACACCTGGCAGGATCCTGATCCACTGTGAAACCCCCATACACACCTGGCAGGACCCTGATAAACTATGAAACCCCCATACACACCTGGCAGGATGCTGATAAACAGTGAAATCCCCATAGACACCTGACAGTATCCTGATGAACTGTGAAAACCCCAGACATACCTGGCAGGATCCTGATACACAGTGAAACCCCATTCACACCTGGCAGGATCCTGATCCACTGTGAAACCCCCATACACACATGGAAGGATCCTGATACACTGTGAAACCCCATACACACTTGGCAGGATCCTGATCCACTTTGAAACCCCCATACACACCTGGAAGGATCCTGATAAACTGTGAAACCCCAAACACACCTGGCAGGATCCTGATATATTTTGAAAACCCCATACACACCTGGCAGGATCCTGATACACTGTGAAAACCCCATACACATCTGGCAGGATCCTGATGCACTGTGAAAACCCCATACACACCTGGCAGGATCCTGATAATCTATTAAACCCCCATACACAACTGGCAGGATCCTGATAAACTGTGAAACCCCCATACACGCCAGGCAGGATCCTGATACACTGTAAAAACACCATACACACCTGGCAGGATCCTGATGCACTGTGAAAACCCCACACACACCTGGCAGGATCCTGATACACTGTGAAAACCCCATACACACCTGGCAGGATCCTGATGCACTGTGAAAACCCCATACACACTTGGCAGGATCCTGATCCACTGTGAAAACCCCATACACACCTGGCAGGATCCTGATAATCTATGAAACCCCCATACACACTTGGCAGGATCCTGATAAACTGTGAATCCCCAATACATACCAGGCAGGATCCTGATACACTGTGAAAAACCCATAGACACCTGACAGGATCCTGATGCACTGTGAAAACCCCCATACATACCTGGCAGGATCCTGAAACAGAGTGAAACCCCATTCACATCTGGCGGTATCCTGATACACTGTGAAACCCCATACACACCTGACAGGTTGCTGATACACTGTGTAAACCCCATACACACCGAGCAGGATACTGAGGCACTGTGAAAAATCTATACACACCTGGCAGTGTCCTGATACACTGTGGAAACCCCATTCACACCTGGCAGGATACTGATACACTGTGAAAACCCCATACACACCTGGCAGGATCCTGATACACTGTGAAACTCCCATACACATCTGGCAGGATCCTGATTCACTATGAAACCCCCATACACACCTGGCAGGATCCTGATATACAATGATACACCCATCCACACCTCGCAGGATCCTGATAAACTATGAAACCCCCATACACACCTGGCAGGATGCTGATAAACTGTGAAAACCCCATACACACCTGGCAGGATCCTGATAAACTGTGAACCCCCCATAGACACCTGACAGGATCCTGATACGCTGTGAAAACCCATACATGCCTGGCAGGATCCTGATACACAGTGAAACCCCATACACACCTGGCAGGATCCTGATGAACAGTGAAACCCCCATCAACACCTGGCAGGATCCAGATAAACTATGAAACCCCCGACACACCTGGCAGGATCCTGATAAACTGTGAAAATCCCATACACACCTGGCAGGTTCCTGATACGCTGTGAAAACCCCATACACACATGGCAGGATCCTGATAAACTATGAAACCCCCAGACACACCTGGAAGGAACCAGATAAACTGTGAAACCCCCATACACATCAGGCAGGATCCTGATATACTGTGAAAACCCCATACACACATGGCAGGATCCTGATAATCTGTGAAACCCCCATACACACCTGGCAGGATCGTGATAAACTATGAAACCCCCATACACACCTGGCAGGATCCTGATAAATTGTGAAAATCCTGTACACACCTGGCAGGATCCTGATACACAGTGAAACCCTATTCACACATGGCAGGATCCTGATCCACTGTGAAACCCCCATACACACTTGGCAGGATCCTGATCCACTGTGAAACCCCCATACACACCTGGAAGTATCCTGATAAACTGTGAAACCCCAAACACACCTGGCAGGATCCTGATATATTTTGAAAACCCCATACACACCTGGCAGGATCCTGATCCACTGTGAAAACCCCACAGACATCCGGCAGGATCCTGATGCACTGTGAAACCCCATACACACCTGGCAGGATCCTGATCCAATTTGAGAACCCCATACACACCTGGCAGGATCCTGATAATCTATTAAACCCCCATACACACCTGGCAGGATCCTGATAAACTGTGAAACCCCCATTCACACCAGGCAGGATCCTGATACACTGTAAAAACACCATACACACCTGGCAGGATCCTGATGCACTGTGAAAACCCCATACACACCTGGCAGGATCCTGATACACTGTGAAAACCCCATACACACCTGGCAGGATCCTGATGCTCTGTGAAACCCCCATACACACTTGGCAGGATCCTGATCCACTGTGAAAACCCCATACACACCTGGCAGGATCCTGATAATCTATGAAACCCCCATACACACCTGGCAGGATCCTGATAAACTGTGAATCCCCCATACATACCAGGCAGGATCCTGATACACTGTGAAAAACCCTTAGACACCTGACAGGATCCTGATGCACTGTGAAAACCCCCATACATACCTGGCAGGATCCTGATACAGAGTGAAACCCCATTCACATCTGGCGGTATCCTGATACACTGTGAAACCCCATACACACCTGACAGGTTGCTGATACACTGTGTAAACCCCATACACACCTAGCAGGATACTGATGCACTGTGAAAAGCCTATACACACCTGGCAGTGTACTGATACACTGTGAAAACCCCATTCACACCTGGCAGGATACTGATACACTGTGAAAACCCCACACACACCTGGCAGGATCCTGATGCACTGTGAAAACCCCATACACACCTGGCAGGATCCTGATGCTCTGTGAAAACCCCATACACACTTGGCAGGATCCTGATCCACTGTGAAAACCCCATACACACCTGGCAGGATCCTGATAATCTATGAAACCCCCATACACACCTGGCAGGATCCTGATAAACTGTGAATCCCCCATACATACCAGGCAGGATCCTGATACACTGAAAAACCCTTAGACACCTGACAGGATCCTGATGCAGTGTGAAAACCCCCATACATACCTGGCAGGATCCTGATACAGTGTGAAACCCCATTCACATCTGGCGGTATCCTGATACACTGTGAAACCCCATACACACCTGACAGGTTGCTGATACACTGTGTAAACCCCATACACACCTAGCAGGATACTGATGCACTGTGAAAAACCTATACACACCTGGCAGTGTACTGATACACTGTGAAAACCCCATTCACACCTGGCAGGATACTGATACACTGTGAAAACCCCACACACACCTGGCAGGATCCTGATACACTGTGAAAACCCCATACACACCTGGCAGGATCCTGATGCTCTGTGAAAACCCCATACACACTTGGCAGGATCCTGATCCACTGTGAAAACCCCATACACACCTGGCAGGATCCTGATAATCTATGAAACCCCCATACACACCTGGCAGGATCCTGATAAACTGTGAATCCCCAATACATACCAGGCAGGATCCTGATACACTGTGAAAAACCCATAGACACCTGACAGGATCCTGATGCACTGTGAAAACCCCCATACATACCGGGCAGGATCCTGATACAGAGTGAAACCCCATTCACATCTGGCGGTATCCTGATACACTGTGAAACCCCATACACACCTGACAGGTTGCTGATACACTGTGTAAACCCCATACACACCTAGCAGGATACTGAGGCACTGTGAAAAATCTATACACACCTGGTAGTGTCCTGATACACTGTGGAAACCCCATTCACACCTGGCAGGATACTGATACACTGTGAAAACCCCATACACACCTGGCAGGATCCTGATACACTGTGAAACTCCCATACACATCTGGCAGGATCCTGATTCACTATGAAACCCCCATACACACCTGGCAGGATCCTGATATACAGTGATACCCCCATCCACACCTCGCAGGATCCTGATAAACTATGAAACCCCCATACACACCTGGCAGGATGCTGATAAACTGTGAAAACCCCATACACACCTGGCAGGATCCTGATAAACTGTGAACCCCCCATAGACACCTGACAGGATCCTGATACGCTGTGAAAACCCATACATGCCTGGCAGGATCCTGATACACAGTGAAACCCCATACACACCTGGCAGGATCCTGATGAACAGTGAAACCCCCATCAACACCTGGCAGGATCCTGATAAACTATGAAACCCCCGACACACCTGGCAGGATCCTGATAAACTGTGAAAATCCCATACACACCTGGCAGGTTCCTGATACGCTGTGAAAACCCCATACACACATGGCAGGATCCTGATAAACTATGAAACCCCCAGACACACCTGGAAGGAACCAGATAAACTGTGAAACCCCCATACACATCTGGCAGGATCCTGATATACTGTGAAAACCCCATACACACATGGCAGGATCCTGATAATCTGTGAAACCCCCATACACACCTGGCAGGATCGTGATAAACTATGAAACCCCCATACACACCTGGCAGGATCCTGATAAATTGTGAAAATCCTGTACACACCTGGCAGGATCCTGATACACAGTGAAACCCTATTCACACATGGCAGGATCCTGATCCACTGTGAAACCCCCATACACACATGGAAGGATCCTGATACACTGTGAAACCCCATACACACTTGGCAGGATCCTGATCCACTGTGAAACCCCCATACACACCTGGCAGTAACCTGATAAACTGTGAAACCCCAAACACACCTGGAAGGATGCTGATATATTTTGAAAACCCCATACACACCTGGCAGGATCCTGATCCACTGTGAAAACCCCACAGACATCCGGCAGGATCCTGATGCACTGTGAAACCCCATACACACCTGGCAGGATCCTGATCCAATTTGAGAACCCCATACACACCTGGCAGGATCCTGATAATCTATTAAACCCCCATACACACCTGGCAGGATCCTGATAAACTGTGAAACCCCCATTCACATCAGGCAGGATCCTGATACACTGTAAAAACACCATACACACCTGGCAGGATCCTGATGCACTGTGAAAACCCCATACACACCTGGCAGGATACTGATACACTGTGAAAACCCCATACACACCTGGCAGGATCCTGATACACTGTGAAACTCCCAAACACATCTGGCAGGATCCTGATTCACTATGAAACCCCCATACACACCTGGCAGGATCCTGATATACAGTGATACCCCCATCCACACCTCGCAGGATCCTGATAAACTATGAAACCCCCATACACACCTGGCAGGATGCTGATAAACTGTGAAAACCCCATACACACCTGGCAGGATCCTGATAAACTGTGAACCCCCCATAGACACCTGACAGGATCCTGATACGCTGTGAAAACCCATACATGCCTGGCAGGATCCTGATACACAGTGAAACCCCATACACACCTGGCAGGATCCTGATGAACAGTGAAACCCCCATCAACACCTGGCAGGATCCTGATAAACTATGAAACCCCCGACACACCTGGCAGGATCCTGATCCACTGTGAAACCCCCATACACACATGGAAGGATCCTGATACACTGTGAAACCCCATACACACTTGGCAGGATCCTGATCCACAGTGAAACCCCCATACACACCTGGAAGTAACCTGATAAACTGTGAAACCCCAAACACACCTGGCAGGATCCTGATATATTTTGAAAACCCCATACACACCTGGCAGGATCCTGATCCACTATGAAAACCCCACAGACATCCGGCAGGATCCTGATGCACTGTGAAACCCCATACACACCTGGCAGGATCCTGATCCAATTTGAGAACCCCATACACACCTGGCAGGATCCTGATAATCTATTAAACCCCCATACACACCTGGCAGGATCCTGATAAACTGTGAAACCCCCATTCACACCAGGCAGGATCCTGATACACTGTAAAAACACCATACACACCTGGCAGGATCCTGATGCACTGTGAAAACCCCATACACACCTGGCAGGATCCTGATACACTGTGAAAACCCCATACACACCTGGCAGGATCCTGATGCTCTGTGAAACTCCCATACACATCTGGCAGGATCCTGATTCACTATGAAACCCCCATACACACCTGGCAGGATCCTGATATACAGTGATACCCCCATCCACACCTCGCAGGATCCTGATAAACTATGAAACCCCCACACACACCTGGCAGGATCCTGATACACTGTGAAAACCCCATACACACCTGGCAGGATCCTGATCCACTGTGAAACCCCCATACACACCTGGAAGTAACCTGATACACTGTGAAACCCCATACACACCTGGCAGGATCCTGATAATCTATGAAACCCCCATACACACCTGGCAGGATCCTGATAAACTGTGAATCCCCCATGCATACCAGGCAGGATCCTGATACACTGTGAAAAACCCTTAGACAACCTGACAGGATCCTGATGCACTGTGAAAACCCCCATACATACCTGGCAGGATCCTGATACAGAGTGAAACCCCATTCACATCTGGCGGTATCCTGATACACTGTGAAACCCCATACACACCTGACAGGTTGCTGATACACTGTGTAAACCCCATACACACCTAGCAGGATACTGATGCACTGTGAAAAACCTATACTCACCTGGCAGTGTACTGATACACTGTGAAAACCCCATTCACACATGGCAGGATGCTGATAAACTGTGAAAACCCCATACACACCTGGCAGGATCCTGATAAACTGTGAAACCCACATGCACACCAGGCAGGATCCTGATAAACTGTGAAACCCCCATAGACACCTGACAGGATCCTGATACGCTGTGAAAATCCATACATACCTGGCAGGATCCTGATACACAGTGAATCCCCATACACACCTGGCAGGATCCTGATGAACGGTGAAACCCCCATCCACACCTGGCAGGATCCTGATAAACTATGAAACCCCCAGACACACCTGGCAGGATACTGAAAAACTGTGAAAATCCCATACACACCTGGCAGGTTCCTGATACACTGTGAAAACCCCATACACACCTGGCAGGAACCAGATAAACTGTGAAACCCCCATACACATCTGGCAGGATCCTGATATACTGTGAAAACCCCATACACACATGGCAGGATCCTGATAATCTGTGAAACCCCCATACACACCTGGCAGGATCCTGATAAACTATGAAACGCGCATACACACCTGGCAGGATCCTGATAAATTGTGAATATCCTGTACACACCTGGCAGGATCCTGATACACTGTGAAAAACCCACACACAACTGGCAGGATCCTGATAAACTGTGAAACCCCCATACACACCTGGCAGGATCCTGATATACTGTGAAACCCCATACACATCTGGCGGGATCCTGATAAACTGTGAAACCCCCATAAACACCTGGCAGGATCCTGATAAACTGTGAAACCCACATACAGACCAGGCAGGATCCTGATAAACTGTGAAACTCCCATAGACACCTGACAGGATCCTGATACACTGTAAAAAGTCCATACACACCTGGCAGGATCCTGATAAACTATGAAACCCCCATACACACCTGGCAGGATCCTGATAAACTGTGAAACCCCATACACATCTGGCAGGATCCTGATACACTGTGAAAACCCCAAACACACCTGGCAGGATCCTGATCCACTGTGAAACCCCCATACACACCTGGCAGGACCCTGATAAACTATGAAACCCCATACACACTTGGCAGGATCCTGATCCACTGTGAAACCCCCATACACACATGGAAGGATCCTGATACACTGTGAAACCCCATACACACTTGGCAGGATCCTGATACACTGTGAAACCCCCATACACACCTGGAAGGATCCTGATAAACTGTGAAACCCCAAACACACCTGGCAGGATCCTGATATATTTTGAAAACCCCATACACACCTGGCAGGATCCTGATACACTGTGAAAACCCCATACACATCTGGCAGGATCCTGATGCACTGTGAAAACCCCATACACACCTGGCAGGATACTGATCCAATTTGAAAACGCCATACACACCTGGCAGTATCCTGATAATCTATTAAACCCCCATGCACACCTGGCAGGATACTGATAAACTGTGAAACCCCCATACACACCAGGCAGGATCCTGATACACTGTAAAAGCACCATACACACCTGGCAGGATCCTGATGCACTGTGAAAACCCCATACACACCTGGCAGGATCCTGATGCACTGTGAAAACCCCATACACACTTGGCAGGATCATGATCCACTGTGAAAACCCCATGCACACCTGGCAGGATCCTGATAATCTATGAAACCCCCATACACACCTGGCAGGATCCTGATAAACTGTGAATCCCCCAAACATACCAGGCAGGATCCTGATACACAGTGAAAACCCCATAGACACCTGACAGGATCCTGATGCACTGTGAAAACCCCCATACATACCTGGCAGGATCCTGATACAGAGTGAAACCCCATTCACATCTGGCGGTATCCTGATACACTGTGAAACCCCATACACACCTGACAGGTTGCTGATACACTGTGTAAACCCCATACACACCTAGCAGGATACTGATGCACTGTGAAAAACCTATACACAACTGGCAGTGTCCTGATACACTGTGAAAACCCCATTCACACCTGGCAGGATACTGATACACTGTGAAAACCCCATACATACCTGGCAGGATCCTGATACACTGTAAAACTCCCATACACACCTGGCAGGATCCTGATAAACTATGAAACCCCCATCCACACCTCGCAGGATCCTGATAAACTATGAAACCCCCATACACACCTGGCAGGATCCTGATAAACTGTGAAAATCCCATTCACTCCTGGCAGGATCCTGATACACTGTGAAAACCCCATACACACCTGGCAGGATCCTGAGAAACTGTGAAACCCCCATACACACATGGCAGGATGCTGATAAACTGTGAAAACCCCATACACACCTGGCAGGATCCTGATAAACTGTGAAACCCACATACACATCAGGCAGGATCCTGATAAACTGTGCAACCCCCATACACACCTGACAGGATCCTGATACGCTGTGAAAAACCCAGACACACCTGGCAGGATCCTGATCCACTGTGAAACCCCTATAAACACCTGGCAGCATCCTGATAAACTATGAAATACCCATACACACCTGGCAGGATCCTGATAAACTTTGCAACCCCCATAGACACCTGACTGGATCCTGATGCACTGTGAAAACCCCACACATACCTGGCAGGATCCTGATACACAGTGAAACCCCATTCACACCTGGCAGGATCCTGATCCACTGTGAAACCCCCATACTCACCTGGAAGGATCCTGATACACTGTGAAACCCCATACACACCTGGCAGGATCCTGATATATTTTGAAAACCCCATACACACCTGGCAGGATCCTGATACACTGTGAAAACACCATACACAGCTGGCAGGATCCTGATGCACTGTGAAAACCCCATACACACCTGGCAGGATCCTGATCCACTGTGAAAACCCCATACAAACCTGGCAGTATCCTGATAATGTATGAAACCCCCATACACACCTGGCAGGATCCTGATAAACTGTGAAACCCCCAAACACACCAGGCAGGATCCTGATACACTGTGAAAACTCCATACAAACCTGGCAGGATCCTGATGCACTGTGAAAACCCCATACACACCTGGCAGGATCCTGATGCACTGTGAAAACCCCATACACACTTGGCAGGATCATGATCCACTGTGAAAACCCCATGCACACCTGGCAGGATCCTGATAATCTATGAAACCCCCATACACACCTGGCAGGATCCTGATAAACTGTGAATCCCCCAAACATACCAGGCAGGATCCTGATACACAGTGAAAACCCCATAGACACCTGACAGGATCCTGATGCACTGTGAAAACCCCCATACATACCTGGCAGGATCCTGATACAGAGTGAAACCCCATTCACATCTGGCGGTATCCTGATACACTGTGAAACCCCATACACACCTGACAGGTTGCTGATACACTGTGTAAACCCCATACACACCTAGCAGGATACTGATGCACTGTGAAAAACCTATACACAACTGGCAGTGTCCTGATACACTGTGAAAACCCCATTCACACCTGGCAGGATACTGATACACTGTGAAAACCCCATACATACCTGGCAGGATCCTGATACACTGTAAAACTCCCATACACACCTGGCAGGATCCTGATAAACTATGAAACCCCCATCCACACCTCGCAGGATCCTGATAAACTATGAAACCCCCATACACACCTGGCAGGATCCTGATAAACTGTGAAAATCCCATTCACTCCTGGCAGGATCCTGATACACTGTGAAAACCCCATACACACCTGGCAGGATCCTGAGAAACTGTGAAACCCCCATACACACATGGCAGGATGCTGATAAACTGTGAAAACCCCATACACACCTGGCAGGATCCTGATAAACTGTGAAACCCACATACACATCAGGCAGGATCCTGATAAACTGTGCAACCCCCATACACACCTGACAGGATCCTGATACGCTGTGAAAAACCCAGACACACCTGGCAGGATCCTGATCCACTGTGAAACCCCTATAAACACCTGGCAGCATCCTGATAAACTATGAAATACCCATACACACCTGGCAGGATCCTGATAAACTTTGCAACCCCCATAGACACCTGACTGGATCCTGATACACTGTGAAAACCCCACACATACCTGGCAGGATCCTGATACACAGTGAAACCCCATTCACACCTGGCAGGATCCTGATCCACTGTGAAACCCCCATACTCACCTGGAAGGATCCTGATACACTGTGAAACCCCATACACACCTGGCAGGATCCTGATATATTTTGAAAACCCCATACACACCTGGCAGGATCCTGATACACTGTGAAAACACCATACACAGCTGGCAGGATCCTGATGCACTGTGAAAACCCCATACACACCTGGCAGGATCCTGATCCACTGTGAAAACCCCATACAAACCTGGCAGTATCCTGATAATGTATGAAACCCCCATACACACCTGGCAGGATCCTGATAAACTGTGAAACCCCCAAACACACCAGGCAGGATCCTGATACACTGTGAAAACCCCATACACACCTGGCAGGATACTGATGCACTGTGAAAACCCCATACACACCTGGCAGGATCCTGATACACTGTGAAAACCCCATACGCACCTGGCAGGATCCTGATGCACTGTGAAAACCCCATACACACCTGGCAGGATCCTGATCCTCTGTGAAAACCACATACACACCTGGCAGGATCCTGATAATCTATGAAACACCATAAACACCTGGCAGGATCCTGATAAACTGTGAAACCCCCATAAACACCAGGCAGGCTCCTGACACTCTTTAAAACCCCCATAGACACCTGACAGGATCCTGATACACAGTGAAAACCCCATACATACCTGGCAGGATCCTGATACACAGTGAAACCCCATTAACAACTGGCGGGATCCTGATACACTGTGAAACCCCATAACCACCTGGCAGGTACCTGATCCACTGTGTAAACCCCATACACACCTAGCAGGATCCTGATGCACTGTGAAAACCCCATAAACACCTGGCAGGGTCCTGATACACCTTGGAAAACCCCATTCACACCTGGCTGGATCCTGATACACTGTGAAAACCCCATACACACCTGGCAGGATACTGATACACTGTGAAACCCCCATACTCATCTGGTAGGATCCTGATTCACTATGAAACCCCCATACACACCTGGAAGAATCCTGATAAACAATGAAACCCCCATACACACCTGGCAGGATACTGATCCACTGTGAAACTCCCATCCACACCTGGCAGTATCCTGATAATGTATGAAACCCCCATACACACCTGGCAGGATCCTGATAAACTGTGAAACCCCCAAACACACCAGGCAGGATCCTGATACACTGTGAAAACCCCATACACACCTGGCAGGTTACTGATGCACTGTGAAAACCCCATACACACCTGGCAGGATCCTGATACACTGTGAAAACCCCATACGCACCTGGCAGGATCCTGATGCACTGTGAAAACCCCATACACACCTGGCAGGATCCTGATCTACTGTGAAAACCACATACACACCTGGCAGGATCCTGATAATCTATGAAACACCATAAACATCTGGCAGGATCCTGATAAACTGTGAAACCCCCATAAACACCAGGCAGGCTCCTGACACTCTTTAAAACCCCCATAGACACCTGACAGGATCCTGATACACAGTGAAAACCCCATACATACCTGGCAGGATCCTGATACACAGTGAAACCCCATTAACAACTGGCCGGATCCTGATACACTGTGAAACCCCATACACACCTAGCAGGATCCTGATGCACTGTGAAAACCCCATACACACCTGGCAGGGTCCTGATACACCTTGGAAAACCCCATTCACACCTAGCTGGATCCTGATACACTGTGAAAACCCCATACACACCTGGCAGGATACTGATACACTGTGAAACCCCCATACTCATCTGGTAGGATCCTGATTCACTATGAAACACCCATACACTCCTGGCAGAATCCTGATAAACAATGAAACCCCCATACACACCTGGCAGGATACTGATCCACTGTGAAACTCCCATCCACACCTCGCAGGATCCTGATAAACTATGAAACCCCCATACACACCTGGCAGGATCCTGATAAACTGTGACAATCCCATACACATCTGGCAGGATCGTGATACACTGTGAAAAGCCCATATACACCTGGCAGGATCCTGATAAACTGTGAAACCCCCATACACACCTGGCAGGATCCTGATAAACTGTGAAAACCCCATGCACACCTGGCAGGATCCTGATAAACTGTGAAAACTACATACACACCAGGCAGGATCCTGATAAACTGTGAAACCCCCAGAGACACATGACAGGATCCTGATACACTGTGAAAAACCCATAAACACCTGGCAGGATCCTGATAAACTATGGAAGCCCCCATACACACCTGGCAGGATCCTGATCCACAGTGAAACCCCCATACACACCTGGCAGGATCCTGATAAACTATGAAACCCCCATACACACCTGGCAGGATCCTGATAAACTTTGAAACCCCCACAGACACCTGACAGGATCCTGATACACTGTGAAAACCCATACATACCTGGCAGGATCCTGATACATAGTGAAACCCCCATACACACCTGGAAGGATCCTGATACACTGTGATACCCCATACACACTTGGAAGGATCCCGATACACTGCGAAACCCCCATACACACCTGGAAGGATCCTGATACACTGTGAAACCCCAAACACACCTGGCAGGATCCTGATATATTTTGAAAACCCCATACACACCTGGCTGGATCCTGATAAACTGTGAAAACCCCATACACTTTTGACAGGATCCTGATGTACTATGAAAACCCCATACACACCTGGCAGGATCCTGATAATCTATGAAACCCCCATACACACCTGGCAGGATCCTGATAAACTGTTAAACCCCCATGCACACCAGGCAGGATACTGATAATCTATGAAACCCCCATACACACCTAGCAGGATCCTGATGCACTGTGAAAGCCACAGACACACCTGGCAGGATCCTGATTCACTGTGAAAGCCCCATACACACCTGGCAGGATCCTGATAAACTATGAAACCCCCATACACACCTGGCAGGATCCTGATAAACTGTGAAAATCCCATACACACCTGGCAGGATCCTGATCCACTGTGAAACCCCCATCCACACCTGGCAGGATCCTGATAAACTATGAAACCCCCATACACACCTGGCAGGATGCTGATAAACTGTGTAAATCCCATACACACCTGGCAGGATCGTGATACACTGTGAAACCCCCATACATACCTGGCAGGATCCTGATACAGAGTGAAACCCCATTCACATCTGGCGGTATCCTGATACACTGTGAAACCCCATACACACCTGACAGGTTGCTGATACACTGTGTAAACCCCATACACACCTAGCAGGATACTGATGCACTGTGAAAAACCTATACACAACTGGCAGTGTCCTGATACACTGTGAAAACCCCATTCACACCTGGCAGGATACTGATACACTGTGAAAACCCCATACATACCTGGCAGGATCCTGATACACTGTAAAACTCCCATACACACCTGGCAGGATCCTGATAAACTATGAAACCCCCATCCACACCTCGCAGGATCCTGATAAACTATGAAACCCCCATACACACCTGGCAGGATCCTGATAAACTGTGAAAATCCCATTCACTCCTGGCAGGATCCTGATACACTGTGAAAACCCCATACACACCTGGCAGGATCCTGAGAAACTGTGAAACCCCCATACACACATGGCAGGATGCTGATAAACTGTGAAAACCGCATACACACCTGGCAGGATCCTGATAAACTGTGAAACCCACATACACATCAGGCAGGATCCTGATAAACTGTGCAACCCCCATACACACCTGACAGGATCCTGATACGCTGTGAAAAACCCAGACACACCTGGCAGCATCCTGATAAACTATGAAATACCCATACACACCTGGCAGGATCCTGATAAACTTTGCAACCCCCATAGACACCTGACTGGATCCTGATACACTGTGAAAACCCCACACATACCTGGCAGGATCCTGATACACAGTGAAACCCCATTCACACCTGGCAGGATCCTGATCCACTGTGAAACCCCCACACTCACCTGGAAGGATCCTGATACACTGTGAAACCCCATACACACCTGGCAGGATCCTGATATATTTTGAAAACCCCATACACACCTGGCAGGATCCTGATACACTGTGAAAACACCATACACAGCTGGCAGGATCCTGATGCACTGTGAAAACCCCATACACACCTGGCAGGATCCTGATCCACTGTGAAAACCCCATACAAACCTGGCAGTATCCTGATAATGTATGAAACCCCCATACACACCTGGCAGGATCCTGATAAACTTTGAAACCCCCAAACACACCAGGCAGGATCCTGATACACTGTGAAAACCCCATACACACCTGGCAGGATACTGATGCACTGTGAAAACCCCATACACACCTGGCAGGATCCTGATACACTGTGAAAACCCCATACGCACCTGGCAGGATCCTGATGCACTGTGAAAACCCCATACACACCTGGCAGGATCCTGATCCTCTGTGAAAACCACATACACACCTGGCAGGATCCTGATAATCTATGAAACACCATAAACACCTGGCAGGATCCTGATAAACTGTGAAACCCCCATAAACACCAGGCAGGCTCCTGACACTCTTTAAAACCCCCATAGACACCTGACAGGATCCTGATACACAGTGAAAACCCCATACATACCTGGCAGGATCCTGATACACAGTGAAACCCCATTAACAACTGGCGGGATCCTGATACACTGTGAAACCCCATAACCACCTGGCAGGTACCTGATCCACTGTGTAAACCCCATACACACCTAGCAGGATCCTGATGCACTGTGAAAACCCCATAAACACCTGGCAGGGTCCTGATACACCTTGGAAAACCCCATTCACACCTGGCTGGATCCTGATACACTGTGAAAACCCCATACACACCTGGCAGGATACTGATACACTGTGAAACCCCCATACTCATCTGGTAGGATCCTGATTCACTATGAAACCCCCATACACACCTGGCAGAATCCTGATAAACAATGAAACCCCCATACACACCTGGCAGGATACTGATCCACTGTGAAACTCCCATCCACACCTGGCAGTATCCTGATAATGTATGAAACCCCCATACACACCTGGCAGGATCCTGATAAACTGTGAAACCCCCAAACACACCAGGCAGGATCCTGATACACTGTGAAAACCCCATACACACCTGGCAGGTTACTGATGCACTGTGAAAACCCCATACACACCTGGCAGGATCCTGATACACTGTGAAAACCCCATACGCACCTGGCAGGATCCTGATGCACTGTGAAAACCCCATACACACCTGGCAGGATCCTGATCTACTGTGAAAACCACATACACACCTGGCAGGATCCTGATAATCCATGAAACACCATAAACACCTGGCAGGATCCTGATAAACTGTGAAACCCCTATAAACACCAGGCAGGCTCCTGACACTCTTTAAAACCCCCATAGACACCTGACAGGATCCTGATACACAGTGAAAACCCCATACATACCTGGCAGGATCCTGATACACAGTGAAACCCCATTAACAACTGGCGGGATCCTGATACACTGTGAAACCCCATACACACCTAGCAGGATCCTGATGCACTGTGAAAACCCCATACACACCTGGCAGGGTCCTGATACACCTTGGAAAACCCCATTCACACCTGGCTGGATCCTGATACACTGTGAAAACCCCATACACACCTGGCAGGATACTGATACACTGTGAAACCCCCATACTCATCTGGTAGGATCCTGATTCACTATGAAACCCCCATACACTCCTGGCAGAATCCTGATAAACAATGAAACCCCCATACACACCTGGCAGGATACTGATCCACTGTGAAACTCCCATCCACACCTCGCAGGATCCTGATAAACTATGAAACCCCCATACACACCTGGCAGGATCCTGATAAACTGTGACAATCCCATACACATCTGGCAGGATCGTGATACACTGTGAAAAGCCCATATACACCTGGCAGGATCCTGATAAACTGTGAAACCCCCATACACACCTGGCAGGATCCTGATAAACTGTGAAAACCCCATGCACACGTGGCAGGATCCTGATAAACTGTGAAACCTACAAACACACCAGGCAGGATCCTGATAAACTGTGAAACCCCCAGAGACACATGACAGGATCCTGATACACTGTGAAAAACCCATAAACACCTGGCAGGATCCTGATAAACTATGGAAGCCCCCATACACACCTGGCAGGATCCTGATCCACAGTGAAACCCCCATACACACCTGGCAGGATCCTGATAAACTATGAAACCCCCATACACACCTGGCAGGATCCTGATAAACTTTGAAACCCCCACAGACACCTGACAGGATCATGATACACTGTGAAAACCCATACATACCTGGCAGGATCCTGATACATAGTGAAACCCCCATACACACCTGGAAGAATCCTGATACACTGTGAAACCCCATACACACTTGGCAGGATCCTGATACACTGCGAAACCCCCATACACACCTGGAAGGATCCTGATACACTGTGAAACCCCAAACACACCTGGCAGGATCCTGATATATTTTGAAAACCCCATACACACCTGGCTGGATCCTGATAAACTGTGAAAACCCCATACACTTTTGACAGGATCCTGATGTACTATGAAAACCCCATACACACCTGGCAGGATCCTGATAATCTATGAAACCCCCATACACACCTGGCAGGATCCTGATAAACTGTTAAAACCCCATGCACACCAGGCAGGATACTGATAATCTATGAAACCCCCATACACACCTAGCAGGATCCTGATGCACTGTGAAAGCCACAGACACACCTGGCAGGATCCTGATTCACTGTGAAAGCCCCATACACACCTGGCAGGATCCTGATAAACTATGAAATCCCCATACACACATGGCAGGATCCTGATAAACTGTGAAAATCCCATACACACCTGGCAGGATCCTGATCCACTGTGAAACCCCCATCCACACCTGGCAGGATCCTGATAAACTATGAAACCCCCATACACACCTGGCAGGATGCTGATAAACTGTGTAAATCCCATACACACCTGGCAGGATCGTGATACACTGTGAAAACCCCATACACAACTGGCAGGATCTGGATAAACTGTGAAACCCCCATACACACCTGGCAGGATTCTGATATACTGTGAAATCCCCAGACACACCTGGCAGGATCCTTATAAACTGTGAAAACCACATACACACAGGGCAGGATTCTGATAAACTATGAAAGCCCCATACACACCTGGCAGGAACCTGATAAATTGTGAAAATCTCATACACACCTGGCAGGATCCCGATGTACTGTGAAAACCCCATACACACCTGGCAGGATCCTGATAAACTGTGAAACGCCCATACACACCAGGCAGGATCCTGATAAACTGTGAAACCCCCATAGACACCTGATAGGATCCTGATAGACTGTGAAAACCCCATACATAACTGGCAGATTCCTGATACACAGTAAAACACCATTCACATTTGGCGGGATCCTGATACACTGTGAAACCCGATACACACCTGGCAGGATCCTGATACTCTGTGACACCCCCATACACACCTGGAAGGATCCTGATACACTGTGAAACCCCATACACACCTGGAAGGATCATGATAAACTGCGAAAACCCATACACACCCAGCAGGATCCTGATGCACTGTGAAAACCCCAGATACACCTGGCAGGATCCTGATGCACTGTGAAAGCTCCATACACACCTGGCAGGATCCTGATCCACTGTGAAAACCCCATACACACCTGGCAGGATCCTGATAATCTATGAAACCCCCATACACACCTGGCAGGATCCTGATAAACTGTGAAAACCCCATAGACAACAGGCAGGATTCTGATACACTGTGAAAACCCCATACACATCTGGCAGGATACTGATGCACTGTGAAAAGCCCATACACACCTGGCAGGATCCTGATCCACTGTGAAAACCCCATACACACCTGGCAGGTTCCTGATAATCTATGAAACCCCCATACACACCTGGCAGGATCCTGATGAACTGTGAAAACCCCAGACATACCTGGCAGGATCCTGATACACAGTGAAACCCCATTCACACCTGGCAGGATCCTGATCCTCTGTGAATCCCCCATACACACATGGCAGGATTCTGATACACTGTGAAACCCCATACACACTTGGCAGGATCCTGATACACTGTGAAACCCCCATACACACCTGGAAGGATCCTGATAAACTGTGAAACCCCAAACACACCTGTCAGGATCCTGATATATTTTGAAAACCCCATACACACCTGGCAGGATCATGATACACTGCGAAAACCCCATACACATCTGGCAGGATCCTGATGCACTGTGAAAACCCCATGCACACCTGGCAGGATCCTGATCCAATTTGAAAACCCCATACACACCTGGCAGGATCCTGATAATCTATTAAACCCCCATACACACCTGGCAGTATCCTGATAAACTGTGAAACCCCCATACACGCCTGGCAGGATCCTGATACACTGTAAAAACACCATACTCACCTGGCAGGATCCTGATGCACTGTGAAAACTCCATACACACCTGGCAGGATCCTGATACACTGTGAAAACCCCATACACACCTGGCAGGATCCTGATGCACTGTGAAAACCCCATACACACTTGGCAGGATCCTGATCCACTGTGAAAACTCCATACACACCTGGCAGGATCCTGATACACTGTGAAAACCCCATACACACCTGGCAGGATCCTGATGCACTGTGAAAACCCCATACACACCTGGCAGGATCCTGATAATCTATGAAACCCCCATACACACCTGGCAGGATCCTGATAAACTGTGAATCCCCCATACATACCAGGCAGGATCCTGATACACTGTGAAAACCCCATAGACACCTGACAGGATACTGATCCACTGTGAAAACCCCCATACATACCTGGCAGGATCCTGATACAGAGTGAAACCCCATTCACATCTGGCGGTATCCTGATACACTGTGAAACCCCATACACACCTGGCAGGTTGCTGATACACTGTGTAAACCCCATACACACCTAGCAGGATACTGATGCACTGTGAAAAACCTATACACACCTGGCAGGGTCCTGATACACTGTGAGAACCCCATTCACACCTGGCAGGATACTGATACACTGTGAAAACCCCATACACTCCTGGCAGGATCCTGATACACTGTGAAACCCCCATACACATCTGACAGGATCCTGATTCACTATGAAACCCCCATACACACCTGGCAGGATCCTGATACACTGTGAAAACCCCATACACACCTGGCAGGATCCTGATGCACTGTGAAAACCCCATACACACCTGGCAGGATCCTGATAAACTATGAAACCCCCATAAACACCTGGCAGGATCCTGATAAACTGTGAAAATCCCATACAATTCTGGCTGGATCGTGATACACTGTGAAAACCCCATGCACACCTGGCAGGATCCTGAGAAACTGTGAAACCCCCATACACACCTGGCAGGATGCTGATAAACTGTGAAAACCCCATACATACCTGGCAGGATCCTGATAAACTGTGAAACCCACATACACACCAGGCAGGATCCTGATAAACTGTGAAACACCCATAGACACCTGACAGGATCCTGATACGCTGTGAAAAACCCAGACACACCTGGCAGGATCCTGATCCACTGTGAAACCTCCATAAACACCTGGCAGGATCCTGATAAACTATGAAATACCCATACACACCTGGCAGGATCCTGATAAACTTTGCAACTCCCATAGACACCTGACAGGATCCTGATACACTGTGAAAACCTCACACGTACCTGGCAGGATCCTGATACACAGTGAAACCCCATTCACACCTGGCAGGATCCTGATCCACTGTGAAACCCCCATACACACCTGGAAGGATCCTGATACACTGTGAAACCCCATACACACTTAGCAGGATCCTGATGCACTGTGAAACCCCAAAAACACCTGGCAGGATCCTGATATATATTGAAAACCCCATACACACCTGGCAGGATCCTGATACACTGTGAAAACACCATACACAGCTGGCAGGATCCTGATGCACTGTGAAAACCCCATACACACCTGGCAGGATCCGGATCCACTGTGAAAACCCCAGACAAACCAGGCAGTATCCTGATAATCTATGAAACCCCCAAACACACCTGGCAGAATCCTGATAAACTGTGAAACCCCCAAACACACCAGGCAGGATCCTGATACACTGTGAAAACCCCATACACACCTGGCAGGATACTGATGCACTGTGAAAACCCCATACACACCTGGCAGGATCCTGATACACTGTGAAAACCCCACACGCACCTGGCAGGATCCTGATGCACTGTGAAAACCCCATACACACCAGGCAGGATCCTGATCCACTGTGAAAACCACATACACACCTGGCAGGATCCTGATAATCTATGAAACACCATAAACACCTGGCAGGATCCTGATAAACTGTGAAACCCCCATAAACACCAGGCAGGCTCCTGATACTCTGTAAAACCCCCATAGACACCTGACAGGATCCTGATACACAGTGAAAACCCCATACATACCTGGCAGGATCCTGATACACAGTGAAACCCCATTAACAACTGGCCGGATCCTGACACACTGTGAAACCCCATAAACACCTGGCAGGTTACTGATCCACTGTGTAAACCCCATACACACCTAGCAGGATCCTGATGCACTGTGAAAACCCCATACACACCTGGCATGGTCCTAATACACCTTGGAAAACACCATTCACACCTGGCTGGATCCTGATACACTGTGAAAACCCCATACACACCTGGCTGGATCCTGATAAACTGTGAAAACCCCATACACTTTTGACAGGATACTGATGTACTGTGAAAACCCCATACACACCTGGCAGGATCCTGATAATCTATGAAACCCCCATACACACCTGGCAGGATCCTGATAAACTGTGAAAATCCCATGCACACCTGGCAGGATCGTGATACACTGTGAAAACCCCATACACAACTGGCAGGATCTGGATAAACTGTGAAACCCCCATACACACCTGGCAGGATCCTGATATACTGTGAAATCCCCAGACACACCTGGCAGGATCCTTATAAACAGTGAAAACCACATACACACAGGGCAGGATCCTGATAAACTATGAAAGCCCCATACACACCTGGCTGGATCCTGATAAATTGTGAAAATCTCATACACATCTGGCAGGATCCTGATATAATGTGAAAACCCCATACACACATGGCAGGATCCTGATAATCTGTGAAACCCCCATACACAGCTGGCAGGATCCTGATAAACTATGAAACCCCCATACACACATGGCAGGATCCTGATAAATTGTGAAAATCCTGTACACACCTGGCAGGATACTGATACACTGTGAAAACCCCATACACAACTGGCAGGATCCTGATAAACTGTGAAACCCCCACACACACATGGCAGGATCCTGATATACTGTGAAACCCCATACACATCTGGCGGGATCCTGATAGACTGTGAAACCCCATTCACACCTGGCAGGATCCTGATAAACTGTGAAACCCCCATAAACACCTGGCAGGATCCTGATAAACTGTGAAACCCACATACAGACCAGGCAGGATCCTGATAAACTGTGAAACCCCCATAGACACCTGACAGGATCCTGATACACTGTAAAAAGTCCATACACACCTGGCAGGATCCTGATAAACTATGAAACCCCCATACACACCTGGCAGGATCCTGATAAACTGTGAAACCCCATACACATCTGGCAGGATCCTGATACACTGTGAAAACCCCAAACACACCTGGCAGGATCCTGATCCACTGTGAAACCCCCATACACACCTGGCAGGACCCTGATAAACTATGAAACCCCCATACACACCTGGCAGGATCCTGATAAACTATGAAACCCCCATACACACCTGGCAGGATCCTGATAAATTGTGAAAATCCTGTACACACCTGGCAGGATCCTGATGCACTGTGAAAACCCCATACACAACGGGCAGGATCCTGATAAACTGTGAAACCCCCACACACACCTGGCAGGATCCTGATATACTGTGAAACCCCATACACATCTGGCGGGATCCTGATAGACTGTGAAACCCCATTCACACCTGGCAGGATCCTGATAAACTGTGAAACCCCCATAAACACCTGGCAGGATCCTGATAAACTGTGAAACCCACATACAGACCAGGCAGGATCCTGATAAACTGTGAAACCCCCATAGACACCTGACAGGATCCTGATACACTGTAAAAAGTCCATACACACCTGGCAGGATCCTGATAAACTATGAAACCCCCATACACACCTGGCAGGATCCTGATAAACTGTGAAACCCCATACACATCTGGCAGGATCCTGATACACTGTGAAAACCCCAAACACACCTGGCAGGATCCTGATCCACTGTGAAACCCCCATACACACCTGGCAGGACCCTGATAAACTATGAAACCCCCATACACACCTGGCAGGATGCTGATAAACAGTGAAATCCCCATAGACACCTGACAGGATCCTGATGAACTGTGAAAACCCCAGACATACCTGGCAGGATCCTGATACACAGTGAAACCCCATTCACACCTGGCAGGATCCTGATCCACTGTGAAACCCCCATACACACATGGAAGGATCCTGATAAACTATGAAACCCCCATACACACCTGGCAGGATCCTGATAAACTGTGAAACCTCATACACATCTGGCAGGATCCTGATACACTGTGAAAACCCCAAACACACCTGGCAGGATCCTGATCCACTGTGAAACCCCCATACACACCTGGCAGGACCCTGATAAACTATGAAACCCCCATACACACCTGGCAGGATCCTGATAAACTATGAAACCCCCATACACACCTGGCAGGATCCTGATAAATTGTGAAAATCCTGTACACACCTGGCAGGATCCTGATACACTGTGAAAACCCCATACACAACTGGCAGGATCCTGATAAACTGTGAAACCCCCACACACACCTGGCAGGATCCTGATATACTGTGAAACCCCATACACATCTGGCGGGATCCTGATAGACTGTGAAACCCCATTCACACCTGGCAGGATCCTGATAAACTGTGAAACCCCCATAAACACCTGGCAGGATCCTGATAAACTGTGAAACCCACATACAGACCAGGCAGGATCCTGATAAACTGTGAAACCCCCATAGACACCTGACAGGATCCTGATACACTGTAAAAAGTCCATACACACCTGGCAGGATCCTGATAAACTATGAAACCCCCATACACACCTGGCAGGATCCTGATAAACTGTGAAACCCCATACACATCTGGCAGGATCCTGATACACTGTGAAAACCCCAAACACACCTGGCAGGATCCTGATCCACTGTGAAACCCCCATACACACCTGGCAGGACCCTGATAAACTATGAAACCCCCATACACACCTGGCAGGATGCTGATAAACAGTGAAATCCCCATAGACACCTGACAGGATCCTGATGAACTGTGAAAACCCCAGACATACCTGGCAGGATCCTGATACACAGTGAAACCCCATTCACACCTGGCAGGATCCTGATCCACTGTGAAACCCCCATACACACATGGAAGGATCCTGATACACTGTGAAACCCCATACACACTTGGCAGGATCCTGATACACTGTGAAACCCCCATACACACCTGGAAGGATCCTGATAAACTGTGAAACCCCAAGCACACCTGGCAGGATCCTGATATATTTTGAAATCCCCATACACACCTGGCAGGATCCTGATACACTGTGAAAACCCCATACACATCTGGCAGGATCCTGATGCACTGTGAAAACCCCATACACACCTGGCAGGATCCTGATCCAATTTGAAAACCCCATACACACCTGGCAGGATCCTGATAATCTATTAAACCCCCATACACACCTGGCAGGATCCTGATAAACTGTGAAACCCCCATACACACCTGGCAGGATCCTGATACACTGTAAAAACACCATACACACCTGGCAGGATCCTGATGCACTGTGAAAACCCCATACACACCTGGCAGGATCCTGATACACTGTGAAAACCCCATACACACCTGGCAGGATCCTGATGCACTGTGAAAACCCCATACACACTTGGCAGGATCCTGATCCACTGTGAAAACCCCAATCACACCTGGCAGGATCCTGATAATCTATGAAACCCCCATACACACCTGGCAGGATCCTGATAAACTGTGTATCCCCCATACATACCAGGCAGGATCCTGATACACTGTGAAAACCCCATAGACACCTGACAGGATCCTGATGCACTGTGAAAACCCCCATACATACCTGGCAGGATCCTGATACAGAGTGAAACCCCATTCACATCTGGCGGTATCCTGATAAACTGTGAAACCCCATACACACCTGACAGGTTGCTGATACACTGTGAAAACCCCATTCATTCCTGGCAGGATACTGATACACTGTGAAAACCCCATACACACCTGGCAGGAACCTGATACACTGTGAAACTCCCATACACACCTGGCAGGATCCTGATAAACTATGAAACCCCCATCCACACCTCGCAGGATCCTGATAAACTATGAAACCCCCATACACACCTGGCAGGATCCTGATAAACTGTGAAACCCACATACACACCAGGCAGGTTCCTGATGAACTGTGAAACCCCCATAGACACCTGACAGGATCCTGATACGCTGTGAAAACCCATACACACCTGGCAGGATCCTGATACACAGTGAAGCCCCATACACACCTGGCAGGATCCTGATGAACAGTGAAACCCCCATCCACACCTGGCAGGATCCTGATAAACTATGAAACCCCCAGACATACCTGGCAGGATCCTGATAAACTGTGAAAATCCCATGCACACCTGGCAGGTTCCTGATACACTGTGAAAACCCCATACACACCGGGCAGGAACCAGATAAACTGTGAAACCCCCATACACATCTGGCAGGATCCTGATATACTGTGAAAACCCCATACACACATGGCAGGATCCTGATCATCTGTGAAACCCCCATACACACCTGGCAGGATCCTGATAAACTATGAAACCCCCATACACACCTGGCAGGATCCTGATAAATTGTGAAAATCCTGTACACACCTGGCAGGATCCTGATACACTGTGAAAACGCCATACACAACTGGCAGGATCCTGATAAACTGTGAAACCCCCATACACACCTGGCAGGATCCTGATATACTGTGAAACCCCATACACATCTGGCGGGATCCTGATAGACTGTGAAACCCCATTCACACCTGGCAGGATCCTGATAAACTGTGAAACAACCATAAACACCTGGCAGGATCCTGATAAACTGTGAAACCCACATACAGACCAGGCAGGATCCTGATAAACTGTGAAACCCCCATAGACACCTGACAGGATACTGATACACTGTAAAAAGTCCATACACACCTGGCAGGATCCTGATAAACTGTGAAACCCCCATACACACCTGGCAGGATCCTGATAAACTGTGAAACCCCATACACATCTGGCAGGATCCTGATACACTGTGAAAACCCCAAACACACCTGGCAGGATCCTGATCCACTGTGAAACCCCCATACACCTGGCAGGACACTGATAAACTATGAAACCCCCATACACACCTGGCAGGATGCTGATAAACAGTGAAATCCCCATAGACACCTGACAGGATCCTGATGAACTGTGAAAACCCCAGACATACCTGGCAGGATCCTGATACACAGTGAAACCCCATTCACACCTGGCAGGATCCTGATCCACTGTGAAACCCCCATACACACATGGAAGGATCCTGATACACTGTGAAACCCCATACACACTTGGCAGGATCCTGATACACTGTGAAACCCCCATACACACATGGAAGGATCCTGATACACTGTGAAACCCCATACATACCAGGCAGGATCCTGATACACTGTGAAAACCCCATAGACACCTGACAGGATCCTGATGCACTGTGAAAACCCCCATACATACCTGGCAGGATCCTGATACAGAGTGAAACCCCATTCACATCTGGCGGTATCCTGATAAACTGTGAAACCCCATACACACCTGACAGGTTGCTGATACACTGTGAAAACCCCATTCATACCTGGCAGGATACTGATACACTGTGAAAACCCCATACACACCTGGCAGGAACCTGATACACTGTGAAACTCCCATACACACCTGGCAGGATCCTGATAAACTATGAAACCCCCATCCACACCTCGCAGGATCCTGATAAACTATGAAACCCCCATACACACCTGGCAGGATCCTGATAAACTGTGAAACCCACATACACACCAGGCAGGTTCCTGATGAACTGTGAAACCCCCATAGACACCTGACAGGATCCTGATACGCTGTGAAAACCCATACACACCTGGCAGGATCCTGATACACAGTGAAACCCCATACACACCTGGCAGGATCCTGATGAACAGTGAAACCCCCATCCACACCTGGCAGGATCCTGATAAACTATGAAACCCCCAGACATACCTGGCAGGATCCTGATAAACTGTGAAAATCCCATGCACACCTGGCAGGTTCCTGATACACTGTGAAAACCCCATACACACCGGGCAGGAACCAGATAAACTGTGAAACCCCCATACACATCTGGCAGGATCCTGATATACTGTGAAAACCCCATACACACATGGCAGGATCCTGATAATCTGTGAAACCCCCATACACACCTGGCAGGATCCTGATAAACTATGAAACCCCCATACACACCTGGCAGGATCCTGATAAATTGTGAAAATCCTGTACACACCTGGCAGGATCCTGATACACTGTGAAAACGCCATACACAACTGGCAGGATCCTGATACACTGTGAAACCCCCATACACACCTGGCAGGATCCTGATATACTGTGAAACCCCATACACATCTGGCGGGATCCTGATAGACTGTGAAACCCCATTCACACCTGGCAGGATCCTGATAAACTGTGAAACCACCATAAACACCTGGCAGGATCCTGATAAACTGTGAAACCCACATACAGACCAGGCAGGATCCTGATAAACTGTGAAACCCCCATAGACACCTGACAGGATACTGATACACTGTAAAAAGTCCATACACACCTGGAAGGATCCTGATAAACTGTGAAACCCCCATACACACCTGGCAGGATCCTGATAAACTGTGAAACCCCATACACATCTGGCAGGATCCTGATACACTGTGAAAACCCCAAACACACCTGGCAGGATCCTGATCCACTGTGAAACCCCCATACACACCTGGCAGGACACTGATAAACTATGAAACCCCCATACACACCTGGCAGGATGCTGATAAACAGTGAAATCCCCATAGACACCTGACAGGATCCTGATGAACTGTGAAAACCCCAGACATACCTGGCAGTATCCTGATACACAGTGAAACCCCATTCACACCTGGCAGGATCCTGATCCACTGTGAAACCCCCATACACACATGGAAGGATCCTGATACACTGTGAAACCCCATACACACTTGGCAGGATCCTGATACACTGTGAAACCCCCATACACACATGGAAGGATCCTGATACACTGTGAAACCCCATACACACTTGGCAGGATCCTGATACACTGTGAAACCCCCATACACACCTGGAAGGATCCTGATAAACTGTGAAACCCCAAACACACCTGGCAGGATCCTGATATATTTTGAAAACCCCATACACACCTGGCAGGATCCTGATACACTGTGAAAACCCCATACACATCTGACAGGATCCTGATGCACTGTGTAAACCCCATACACACCTGGCAGGATCCTGATCCAATTTGAAAACCCCATACACACCTGGCAGGATCCTGATAATCTATTAAACCCCCATACACACCTGGCACTTTCCTGATAAACTGTGAAACCCCCATACACACCAGGCAGGATCCTGATACACTGTAAAAACCCCATACACACCTGGCAGGATCCTGATACACTGTGAAAACCCCATACACACCTGGCAGGGTCCTGATGCACTGTGAAAACCCCATACACACTTGGCAGGATCCTGATCCACTGTGAAAACCCCATACACACCTGGCAGGATCCTGATAATCTATGAAACCCCCATACACACCTGGCAGGATCCTGATAAACTGTGAATCCCCCATACATACCAGGCAGGATCCTGATACACTGTGAAAACCCCATAGACACCTGACAGGATCCTGATGCACTGTGAAAACCCCCATACATACCTGGCAGGATCCTGATACAGAGTGAAACCCCATTTACATCTGGCGGTATCCTGATACACTGTGAAACCCCATACACACCTGACACGTTGCTGATACACTGTGTAAACCCCATACACACCTAGCAGGATACTGATGCACTGGGAAAAACCTATACACACCTGGCAGTGTCCTGATACACTGTGAAAACCCCATACACACTTGGCAGGATCCTGATCCACTGTGAAAACTCCATACACACCTGGCAGGATCCTGATACACTGTGAAAACCCCATACACACCTGGCAGGATCCTGATGCACTGTGAAAACCCCATACACACCTGGCAGGATCCTGATAATCTATGAAACCCCCATACACACCTGGCAGGATCCTGATAAACTGTGAATCCCCCAAACATACCAGGCAGGATCCTGATAAACTGTGAAAACCCCATAGACACATGACAGGATACTGATCCACTGTGAAAACCCCCATACATACCTGGCAGGATCCTGATACAGAGTGAAACCCCTTTCACATCTGGCGGTATCCTGATACACTGTGAAACCCCATACACACCTGGCAGGTTGCTGATACACTGTGTAAACCCCATACACACCTAGCAGGATACTGATGCACTGTGAAAAACCTATACACACCTGGCAGGGTCCTGATACACTGTGAGAACCCCATTCACACCTGGCAGGATACTGATACACTGTGAAAACCCCATACACTCCTGGCAGGATCCTGATACACTGTGAAACCCCCATACACATCTGACAGGATCCTGATTCACTATGAAACCCCCATACACACCTGGCAGGATCCTGATACACTGTGAAAACCCCATACACACCTGGCAGGATCCTGATGCACTGTGAAAACCCCATACACACCTGGCAGGATCCTGATAAACTATGAAACCCCCATAAACACCTGGCAGGATCCTGATAAACTGTGAAAATCCCATACAATTCTGGCTGGATCGTGATACACTGTGAAAACCCCATGCACACCTGGCAGGATCCTGAGAAACTGTGAAACCCCCATACACACCTGGCAGGATGCTGATAAACTGTGAAAACCCCATACATACCTGGCAGGATCCTGATAAACTGTGAAACCCACATACACACCAGGCAGGATCCTGATAAACTGTGAAACACCCATAGACACCTGACAGGATCCTGATACGCTGTGAAAAACCCAGACACACCTGGCAGGATCCTGATCCACTGTGAAACCTCCATAAACACCTGGCAGGATCCTGATAAACTATGAAATACCCATACACACCTGGCAGGATCCTGATAAACTTTGCAACCCCCATAGACACCTGACAGGATCCTGATACACTGTGAAAACCTCACACATACCTGGCAGGATCCTGATACACAGTGAAACCCCATTCACACCTGGCAGGATCCTGATCCACTGTGAAACCCCCATACACACCTGGAAGGATCCTGATACACTGTGAAACCCCATACACACTTAGCAGGATCCTGATGCACTGTGAAACCCCAAAAACACCTGGCAGGATCCTGATATATATTGAAAACCCCATACACACCTGGCAGGATCCTGATACACTGTGAAAACACCATACACAGCTGGCAGGATCCTGATGCACTGTGAAAACCCCATACACACCTGGCAGGATCCGGATCCACTTTGAAAACCCCAGACAAACCAGGCAGTATCCTGATAATCTATGAAACCCCCAAATACACCTTGCAGAATCCTGATAAACTGTGAAACCCCCAGACACACCAGGCAGGATCCTGATACACTGTGAAAACCCCATACACACCTGGCAGGATACTGATGCACTGTGAAAACCCCATACACACCTGGCAGGATCCTGATACACTGTGAAAACCCCACACGCACCTGGCAGGATCCTGATGCACTGTGAAAACCCCATACACACCAGGCAGGATCCTGATCCACTGTGAAAACCACATACACACCTGGCAGGATCCTGATAATCTATGAAACACCATAAACACCTGGCAGGATCCTGATAAACTGTGAAACCCCCATAAACACCAGGCAGGCTCCTGATACTCTGTAAAACCCCCATAGACACCTGACAGGATCCTGATACACAGTGAAAACCCCATACATACCTGGCAGGATCCTGATACACAGTGAAACCCCATTAACAACTGGCCGGATCCTGACACACTGTGAAACCCCATAAACACCTGGCAGGTTACTGATCCACTGTGTAAACCCCATACACACCTAGCAGGATCCTGATGCACTGTGAAAACCCCATACACACCTGGCATGGTCCTAATACACCTTGGAAAACACCATTCACACCTGGCTGGATCCTGATACACTGTGAAAACCCCATACACACCTGGCAGGATCCTGATACACTGTGAAACCCCCATACTCATCTGGCAGGATCCTGATTCACTATGAAACCCCCATACTCATCTGGCAGGATCCTGATAAACTATGAAACCCCCATACACACCTGGCAGGATCCTGATAAACTGTGACAATCCCATACACACCTGGCAGGATCGTGAGACACTGTGAAAAGCCCATATACACCTGGCAGGATCCTGATAAACTGTGAAACCCCCATACACACCTGGCAGGATCCTGATAAACTGTGAAAACCCCATACACACCTGGCAGGATCCTGATAAACTGTGAAACCCACATACACACCAGGCAGGATCCTGATAAACTGTGAAACCCGCATAGACACATGACAGGATCCTGATACACTGTGAAAAACCCATACACACCTGGCAGGATCCTGATAAACTATGGAAGCCCCCATACACACCTGGCAGGGTCCTGATCCACAGTGAAACCCCCATACACACCTGGCAGGATCCTGATAAAATATGAAACCCCCATACACACCTGGCAGGATCCTGATAAACTTTGAAACCCCCACAGACACCTGACAGGATCCTGATCCACTGTGAAAACCCATACATACCTGGCAGGATCCTGATACACATTGAAACCCCATTCACACCTGGCAGGATCCTGATCCACTGTGAAACCCCCATACACACCTGGAAGGATCCTGATACACTGTGAAACCCCATACACAGTTGGCAGGATCCTGATACACTGCGAAACCCCCATACACACCTGGAAGGATCCTGATACACTGTGAAACACCAAACACACCTGGCAGGATCCTGATAAATTTTGAAAACCCCATACACACCTGGCTGGATCCTGATAAACTGTGAAAACCCCATACACTTTTGACAGGATCCTGATGTACTGTGAAAACCCCATACACACCTGGCAGGATCCTGATAATCTATGAAACCCCCATACACACCTGGCAGGATCCTGATAAACTGTGAAACCCCCATGCACACCAGGCAGGATACTGATAATCTATGAAACCCCCATCCACACCTAGCAGGAACCTGATGCACTGTGAAAGCCCCAGACACACCTGGCAGGATCCTGATGCACTGTGAAAGCCCCATACACACCTGGCAGGATCCTGATAAACTATGAAACCCCCATACACACCTGGCAGGATCCTGATAAACTGTGAAAATCCCATACACACCTGGCAGGATCGTGATACACTGTGAAAACCCCATACACAACTGGCAGGATCTTGATAAACTGTGAAACCCCCATACACACCTGGCAGGATCCTGATATACTGTGAAATCCCCAGACACACCTGGCAGGATCCTTATAAACAGTGAAAACCACATACACACAGGGCAGGATCCTGATAAACTATGAAAGCCCCATACACACCTGGCTGGATCCTGATAAATTGTGAAAATCTCATACACATCTGGCAGGATCCTGATATACTGTGAAAACCCCACACACACATGGCAGGATCCTGATAATCTGTGAAACCCCCATACACAGCTGGCAGGATCCTGATAAACTATGAAACCCCCATACACACATGGCAGGATCCTGATAAATTGTGAAAATCCTGTACACACCTGGCAGGATCCTGATACACTGTGAAAACCCCATACACAACTGGCAGGATCCTGATAAACTGTGAAACCCCCACACACACCTGGCAGGATCCTGATATACTGTGAAACCCCATACACATCTGGCGGGATCCTGATAGACTGTGAAACCCCATTCACACATGGCAGGATCCTGATAAACTGTGAAACCCCCATAAACACCTGGCAGGATCCTGATAAACTGTGAAACCCACATACAGACAAGGCAGGATCCTGATAAACTGTGAAACCCCCATAGACACCTGACAGGATCCTGATACACTGTAAAAAGTCCATACACACCTGGCAGGATCCTGATAAACTATGAAACCCCCATACACACCTGGCAGGATCCTGATAAACTGTGAAACCCCATACACATCTGGCAGGATCCTGATACACTGTGAAAACCCCAAACACACCTGGCAGGATCCTGATCCACTGTGAAACCCCCATACACACCTGGCAGGACCCTGATAAACTATGAAACCCCCATACACACCTGGTAAGATGCTGATAAACAGTGAAATCCCCATAGACATCTGACAGGATCCTGATGAACTGTGAAAACCCCAGACATACCTGGCAGGATCCTGATACACAGTGAAACCCCATTCACACCTGGCAGGATCCTGATCCACTGTGAAACCCCCATACACACATGGAAGGATCCTGATACACTGTGAAACCCCATACACACTTGGCAGGATCCTGATACACTGTGAAACCCCCATACACACCTGGAAGGATCATGATAAACTGTGAAACCCCAAGCACACCTGGCAGGATCCTGATATATTTTGAAATCCCCTTACACACCTGGCAGGATCCTGATACACTGTGAAAACCCCATACACATCTGGCAGGATCCTGATGCACTGTGAAAACCCCATACACACCTGGCAGGATCCTGATCCAATTTGAAAACCCCATACACACCTGGCAGGATCCTGATAATCTATTAAACCCCCATACACACCTGGCAGGATCCTGATAAACTGTGAAACCCCCATACACACCAGGCAGGATCCTGATACACTGTAAAAACACCATACACACCTGGCAGGATCCTGATGCACTGTGAAAACCCCATACACACCTGGCAGGATCCTGATACACTGTGAAAACCCCATACACACCTGGCAGGATCCTGATGCACTGTGAAAACCCCATACACACTTGGCAGGATCCTGATCCACTGTGAAAACCCCATACACACCTGGCAGGATCCTGATAATCTATGAAACCCCCATACACACCTGGCAGGATCCTGATAAACTGTGTATCCCCCATACATACCAGGCAGGATCCTGATACACTGTGAAAACCCCATAGACACCTGACAGGATCCTGATGCACTGTGAAAACCCCCATACATACCTGGCAGGATCCTGATACAGAGTGAAACCCCATTCACATCTGGCGGTATCCTGATAAACTGTGAAACCCCATACACACCTGACAGGTTGCTGATGCACTGTGAAAACCCCATTCATACCTGGCAGGATACTGATACACTGTGAAAACCCCATACACACCTGGCAGGAACCTGATACACTGTGAAACTCCCATACACACCTGGCAGGATCCTGATAAACTATGAAACCCCCATCCACACCTCGCAGGATCCTGATAAACTATGAAACCCCCATACACACCTGGCAGGATCCTGATAAACTGTGAAACCCACATACATACCAGGCAGGTTCCTGATGAACTGTGAAACCCCCATAGACACCTGACAGGATCCTGATACGCTGTGAAAACCCATACACACCTGGCAGGATCCTGATACACAGTGAAACCCCATACACACCTGGCAGGATCCTGATGAACAGTGAAACCCCCATCCACACCTGGCAGGATCCTGATAAACTATGAAACCCCCAGACATACCTGGCAGGATCCTGATAAACTGTGAAAATCCCATGCACACCTGGCAGGTTCCTGATACACTGTGAAAACCCCATACACACCGGGCAGGAACCAGATAAACTGTGAAACCCCCATACACATCTGGCAGGGTCCTGATATACTGTAAAAACCCCATACACACATGGCAGGATCCTGATAATCTGTGAAACCCCCATACACACCTGGCAGGATCCTGATAAACTATGAAACCCCCATACACACCTGGCAGGATCCTGATAAATTGTGAAAATCCTGTACACACCTGGCAGGATCCTGATACACTGTGAAAACGCCATACACAACTGGCAGGATCCTGATAAACTGTGAAACCCCCATACACACCTGGCAGGATCCTGATATACTGTGAAACCCCATACACATCTGGCGGGATCCTGATAGACTGTGAAACCCCATTCACACCTGGCAGGATCCTGATAAACTGTGAAACCACCATAAACACCTGGCAGGATCCTGATAAACTGTGAAACCCACATACAGACCAGGCAGGATCCTGATAAACTGTGAAACCCCCATAGACACCTGACAGGATACTGATACACTGTAAAAAGTCCATACACACCTGGCAGGATCCTGATAAACTGTGAAACCCCCATACACACCTGGCAGGATCCTGATAAACTGTGAAACCCCATACACATCTGGCAGGATCCTGATACACTGTGAAAACCCCAAACACACCTGGCAGGATCCTGATCCACTGTGAAACCCCCATACACACCTGGCAGGACACTGATAAACTATGAAACCCCCATACACACCTGGCAGGATGCTGATAAACAGTGAAATCCCCATAGACACCTGACAGGATCCTGATGAACTGTGAAAACCCCAGACATACCTGGCAGGATCCTGATACACAGTGAAACCCCATTCACACCTGGCAGGCTCCTGATCCACTGTGAAACCCCCATACACACATGGAAGGATCCTGATACACTGTGAAACCCCATACACACTTGGCAGGATCCTGATACACTGTGAAACCCCCATACACACATGGAAGGATCCTGATACACTGTGAAACCCCATACACACTTGGCAGGATCCTGATACACTGTGAAACCCCCATACACACCTGGAAGGATCCTGATAAACTGTGAAACCCCAAACACACCTGGCAGGATCCTGATATATTTTGAAAACCCCATACACACCTGGCAGGATCCTGATACACTGTGAAAACCCCATACACATCTGACAGGATCCTGATGCACTGTGTAAACCCCATACACACCTGGCAGGATCCTGATCCAATTTGAAAACCCCATACACACCTGGCAGGATCCTGATAATCTATTAAACCCCCATACACACCTGGCAGGATCCTGATAAACTGTGAAACCCCCATACACACCAGGCAGGATCCTGATACACTGTAAAAACCCCATACACACCTGGCAGGATCCTGATGCACTTTGAAAACCCCATACACACCTGGCAGGATCCTGATACACTGTGAAAACCCCATACACACCTGGCAGGATCCTGATGCACTGTGAAAACCCCATACACACTTGGCAGGATCCTGATCCACTGTGAAAACCCCTTACACACCTGGCAGGATCCTGATAATCTATGAAACCCCCATACACACCTGGCAGGATCCTGATAAACTGTGAATCCCCCATACATACCAGGCAGGATCCTGATACACTGTGAAAACCCCATAGACACCTGACAGGATCCTGATGCACTGTGAAAACCCCCATACATACCTGGCAGGATCCTGATACAGAGTGAAACCCCATTCACATCTGGCGGTATCCTGATACACTGTGAAACCCCATACACACCTGATAGGTTGCTGATACACTGTGTAAACCCCATACACACCTAGCAGGATACTGATGCACTGTAAAAACCCCATACACACCTGGCAGGATCCTGATGCACTTTGAAAACCCCATACACACCTGGCAGGATCCTGATAAACTGTGAAACCCACATACACACCAGGCAGGTTCCTGATGAACTGTGAAACCCCCATAGACACCTGACAGGATCCTGATACGCTGTGAAAACCCATACACACCTGGCAGGATCCTGATACACAGTGAAACCCCATACACACCTGGCAGGATCCTGATGAACAGTGAAACCCCCATCCACACCTGGCAGGATCCTGATAAACTATGAAACCCCCAGACATACCTGGCAGGATCCTGATAAACTGTGAAAATCCCATGCACACCTGGCAGGTTCCTGATACACTGTGAAAACCCCATACACACCGGGCAGGAACCAGATAAACTGTGAAACCCCCATACACATCTGGCAGGGTCCTGATATACTGTAAAAACCCCATTCACACATGGCAGGATCCTGATAATCTGTGAAACCCCCATACACACCTGGCAGGATCCTGATAAACTATGAAACCCCCATACACACCTGGCAGGATCCTGATAAATTGTGAAAATCCTGTACACACCTGGCAGGATCCTGATACACTGTGAAAACGCCATACACAACTGGCAGGATCCTGATAAACTGTGAAACCCCCATACACACCTGGCAGGATCCTGATATACTGTGAAACCCCATACACATCTGGTGGGATCCTGATAGACTGTGAAACCCCATTCACACCTGGCAGGATCCTGATAAACTGTGAAACCACCATAAACACCTGGCAGGATCCTGATAAACTGTGAAACCCACATACAGACCAGGCAGGATCCTGATAAACTGTGAAACCCCCATAGACACCTGACAGGATACTGATACACTGTAAAAAGTCCATACACACCTGGCAGGATCCTGATAAACTGTGAAACCCCCATACACACCTGGCAGGATCCTGATAAACTGTGAAACCCCATACACATCTGGCAGGATCCTGATACACTGTGAAAACCCCAAACACACCTGGCAGGATCCTGATCCACTGTGAAACCCCCATACACACCTGGCAGGACACTGATAAACTATGAAACCCCCATACACACCTGGCAGGATGCTGATAAACAGTGAAATCCCCATAGACACCTGACAGGATCCTGATGAACTGTGAAAACCCCAGACATACCTGGCAGGATCCTGATACACAGTGAAACCCCATTCACACCTGGCAGGATCCTGATCCACTGTGAAACCCCCATACACACATGGAAGGATCCTGATACACTGTGAAACCCCATACACACTTGGCAGGATCCTGATACACTGTGAAACCCCCATACACACATGGAAGGATCCTGATACACTGTGAAACCCCATACACACTTGGCAGGATCCTGATACACTGTGAAACCCCCATACACACCTGGAAGGATCCTGATAAACTGCGAAACCCCAAACACACCTGGCAGGATCCTGATATATTTTGAAAACCCCATACACACCTGGCAGGATCCTGATACACTGTGAAAACCCCATACACATCTGACAGGATCCTGATGCACTGTGTAAACCCCATACACACCTGGCAGGATCCTGATCCAATTTGAAAACCCCATACACACCTGGCAGGATCCTGATAATCTATTAAACCCCCATACACACCTGGCAGGATCCTGATAAACTGTGAAACCCCCATACACACCAGGCAGGATCCTGATACACTGTAAAAACCCCATACACACCTGGCAGGATCCTGATGCACTTTGAAAACCCCATACACACCTGGCAGGATCCTGATACACTGTGAAAACCCCATACACACCTGGCAGGATCCTGATGCACTGTGAAAACCCCATACACACTTGGCAGGATCCTGATCCACTTTGAAAACCCCTTACACACCTGGCAGGATCCTGATAATCTATGAAACCCCCATACACACCTGGCAGGATCCTGATAAACTGTGAATCCCCCATACATACCAGGCAGGATCCTGATACACTGTGAAAACCCCATAGACACCTGACAGGATCCTGATGCACTGTGAAAACCCCCATACATACCTGGCAGGATCCTGATACAGAGTGAAACCCCATTCACATCTGGCGGTATCCTGATACACTGTGAAACCCCATACACACCTGATAGGTTGCTGATACACTGTGTAAACCCCATACACACCTAGCAGGATACTGATGCACTGGGAAAAACCTATACACACCTGGCAGTGTCCTGATACACTGTGAAAACCACATTCACACCTGGCAGGATACTGATACACTGTGAAAACCCCATACACACCTGGCAGGAACCTGATACACTGTGTAACTCCCATACACACCTGGCAGGATCCTGATAAACTATGAAACCACCATCCACACCTCGCGGGATCCTGATAAACTATGAAACCCCCATACACACCTGGCAGGATCCTGATAAAATGTGAAACCCACATACACAGCAGGCAGGTTCCTGATAAACTGTGAAACCCCCATAGACACCTGACAGGATCCTGATACGCTGTGAAAACCCATACACACCTGGCAGGATCCTGATACACAGTGAAACCCCATACACACCTGGCAGGATCCTGATGAACAGTGAAACCCCCATCCACACCTGGCAGGATCCTGATAAACTATGAAACCCCCAGACATACCTGGCAGGATCCTGATAAACTGTGAAAATCCCATACACACCTGGCAGGTTCCTGATACACTGTGAAAACCCCATACACACCGGGCAGGAACCAGATAAACTGTGAAACCCCCATACACATCTGGCAGGATCCTGATAAACTATGAAACCCCCATACACACCTGGCAGGATCCTGATAAACTGTGAAAATCCCATTCACTCCTGGCAGGATCGTGATACACAGTGAAACCCCATTCACACCTGGCAGGATCCTGATCCACTGTGAAACCCCCATACACACCTGGAATGATCCTCATACACTGTGAAACACCATCCACACTTAGCAGGATCCTGATGCACTGTGAAACCCCAAACACACCTGGCAGGATCCTGATATATTTTGAAAACCCCATACACACCTGGCAGGATCCTGATACACTGTGAAAACACCATACACAGCTGGCAGGATCCTGATGCACTGTGAAAACCCCATACACACCTGGCAGGATCCTGATCCACTGTGAAAACCCCATACAAACCTGGCAGTATCCTGATAATGTATGAAACCCCCATACACACCTGGCAGGATCCTGATAAACTGTGAAACCCCCAAACACGCCAGGCAGGATCCTGATACACTGTGAAAACCCCATACACACCTGGCAGGATACTGATGCACTGTGAAAACCCCATACACACCTGGCAGGATCCTGATACACTGTGAAAACCCCATACGCACCTGGCAGGATCCTGATGCACTGTGAAAACCCCATACACACCTGGCAGGATCCTGATCCACTGTGAAAACCACATTCACACCTGGCAGGATCCTGATAATCTATGAAACACCATAAACACCTGGCAGGATCCTGATAAACTGTGAAACCCCCATAGACACCTGACAGGATCCTGATACACAGTGAAAACCCCATACATACCTGGCAGGATCCTGATACACAGTGAAACCCCATTAACAACTGGCGGGATCCTGATACACTGTGAAACCCCATAAACACCTGGCAGGTACCTGATCCACTGTGTAAACCCCATACACACCTAGCAGGATCCTGATGCACTGTGAAAACCCCATACACACCTGGCAGGGTCCTGATACACCTTGGAAAACCCCATTCACACCTGGCTGGATCCTGATACACTGTGAAAACCCCATACACACCTGGCAGGATACTGATACACTGTGAAACCCCCATACTCATCTGGCAGGATCCTGATTCACTATGAAACCCCCATACACACCTGGCAGAATCCTGATAAACAATGAAACCCCCACACACACGGCGGGATACTGATCCACTGTGAAACTCCCATCCACACCTCGCAGGATCCTGATAAACTATGAAACCCCCATACACACCTGGCAGGATCCTGATAAACTGTGACAATCCCATACACACCTGGCAGGATCGTGATACACTGTGAAAAGCCCATATACACCTGGCAGGATCCTGATAAACTGTGAAACCCCCATACACACCTGGCAGGTTCCTGATAAACTGTGAAAACCCCATACACACCTGGCAGGATCCTGACAAACTGTGAAACCCACATACACACCAGGCAGGATCCTGATCAACTGTGAAACCCCCAGAGACACATGACAGGATCCTGATACACTGTAAAAAACCCATAAACACCTGGCAGGATCCTGATAAACTATGGAAGCCCCCATACACACCTGGCAGGATCCTGATCCACAGTGAAACCCCCATACACACCTGGCAGGATCCTGATAAACTATGAAACCCCCATACACATCTGGCAGGATCCTGATAAACTTTGAAACCCCCACAGACACCTGACAGGATCCTGATACACTGTGAAAACCCATACATACCTGGCAGGATCCTGATACATAGTGAAACCCCATTCACACCTGGCAGGATCCTGATCCACTTTGAAACCCCCAAACACACCTGGAAGGATCCTGATACACTGTGAAACCCCATACACACTTGGCAGGATCCTGATACACTGCGAAACCCCCATACACACCTGGAAGGATCCTGATACACTGTGAAACCCCAAACACACCTGGCAGGATCCTGATATATTTTGAAAACCCCATACACACCTGGCTGGATCCTGATAAACTGTGAAAACCCCATACACTTTTGACAGGATCCTGATGTACTGTGATACCCCATACACACCTGGCAGGATCCTGATAATCTATGAAACCCCCATACACACCTGGCAGGATCCTGATAAACTGTGAAACCCCCATGCACACCAGGCAGGATACTGATAATCTATGAAACCCCCATACACACCTAGCAGGATCCTGATGCACTGTGAAAGCCCCAGACACACCTGGCAGGATCCTGATGCACTGTGAAACCCCCATACACACCTGGCAGGATGCTGATAAACTGTGTAAATCCCATACACACCTGGCAGGATCGTGATACACTGTGAAAACCCCATACACAACTGGCAGGATCTGGATAAACTGTGAAACCCCCATACACACCTGGCAGGATCCTGATATACTGTGAAATCCCCAGACACACCTGGCAGGATCCTTATAAACTGTGAAAACCACATACACACCGGGCAGGATTCTGATAAACTATGAAAGCCCCATACACACCTGGCAGGATCCTGATAAATTGTGAAAATCTCATACACACCTGGCAGGATCCTGATGTACTGTGAAAACCCCATACACACCTGGCAGGATCCTGATAGACTGTGAAACCCCCATAGACACCTGACAGGATCCTGATAGACTGTGTAAACCCCATACTTAACTGGCAGATTCCTGATACACAGTAAAACACCATTCACATCTGGCGGGATCCTGATACACTGTGAAACCCGATACACACCTGGCAGGATCCTGATCCACTGTGAAAACCCCATACACACCTGGCAGGATCCTGATAATCTATGAAACCCCCATACACACCTGGCAGGATCCTGATAAACTGTGAAAACCCCATAGACAACAGGCAGGATTCTGATACACTGTGAAAACCCCATACACATCTGGCAGGATACTGATGCACTGTGAAAATCCCATACACACCTGGCAGGATCCTGATCCACTGTGAAAACCCCATACACACCTGGCAGGTTCCTGATAATCTATGAAACCCCCTTACACACCTGGCAGGATCCTGATGAACTGTGAAAACCCCAGACATACCTGGCAGGATCCTGATACACAGTGAAACCCCATTCACACCTGGCAGGATCCTGATCCTCTGTGAAACCCCCATACACACATGGCAGGATCCTGATACACTGTGAAACCCCATGCACACTTGGCAGGATCCTGATACACTGTGAAACCCCCATACACACCTGGAAGGATCCTGATAAACTGTGAAACCCCAAACACACCTGGCAGGATCCTGATATATTTTGAAAACACCATACACAACTGGCAGGATCATGATACACTGTGAAAACCCCATACACATCTGGCAGGATCCTGATGCACTGTGACAACCCCATACACACCTGGCAGGATCCTGATCCAATTTGAAAACCCCATACAAACCTGGCAGGATTCTGATAATCTATTAAACCCCCATACACACCTGGCAGGATCCTGATAAACTGTGAAACCCCCATACACACCTGGCAGGATCCTGATACACTGTAAAAACACCATACACACCTGGCAGGATCCTGATGCACTGTGAAAACCCCATACACACCTGGCAGGATCCTGATACACTGTGAAAACCCCATACACACCTGGCAGGATACTGATACACTGTGAAAACCCCATACACACCTGGCAGGATCCTGATACACTGTGAAACCCCCATACACATCTGACAGGATCCTGATTCACTATGAAACCCCCATACACACCTGGCAGGATCCTGATAAACTATGAAACCCCCATCCACACCTCGCAGGATCCTGATAAACTATGAAACCCCCATACACACCTGGCAGGATCCTGATGAACTGTGAAAATCCCATACACTCCTGGCAGGATCGTGATACACTGTGAAAACCCCATGCACACCTGGCAGGATCCTGAGAAACTGTGATACCCCCATACACACATGGCAGGATCCTGATAAACTGTGAAACCCACAAACACACCAGTCAGGATCCTGATAAACTGTGAAACCCCCATAGACACCTGACAGGATCCTGATACGCTGTGAAAAACCCAGACACACCTGGCAGGATCCTGATCCACTGTGAAACCCCCATAAACACCTGGCAGGATGCTGATAACTATGAAATACCCATACACACCTGGCAGGATCCTGATAAACTTTGCAACCCCCATAGACACCTGACAGGATCCTGATACACTGTGAAAACCTCACACATACCTGGCAGAATCCTGATACACAGTGAAAACCCATTCACACCTGGCAGGATCCTGATCCACTGTGAAACCCCCATACACACCTGGAAGGATCCTGATACACTGTGAAACCCCATACACACTTAGCAGGATCCTGATGCACTGTGAAACCCCAAACACACCTGGCAGGATCCTGATATATTTTGAAAACCCCATACACACCTGGCAGGATCCTGATACACTGTGAAAACACCATACACAGCTGGCAGGATCCTGATGCACTGTGAAAACCCCATACACACCTGGCAGGATCCTGATCCACTGTGAAAACCCCATACAAACCTGGCAGTATCCTGATAATCTATGAAACCCCCATACACACCTGGCAGAATCCTGATAAACTGTGAAACCCCCAAACACACCAGGCAGGATCCTGATACACTGTGAAAACCCCATGCACACCTGGCAGGATCCTGATAATCTATGAAACACCATAAACACCTGGCAGGATCCTGATAAACTGTGAAACCCCCATAAACACCAGGCAGGCTCCTGATACTCTGGAAAACCCCCATAGACACCTGACAGGATCCTGATACACAGTGAAAACCCCATACATACCTGGCAGGATCCTGATACACAGTGAAACCCCATTAACAACTGGCCGGATCCTGATACACTGTGAAACCCCATAAACACCTGGCAGGTTCCTGATCCACTGTGTAAACCCCATACACACCTAGCAGGATCCTGATGCACTGTGAAAACCCCATACACACCTGGCAGGGTCCTGATACACCTTGGAAAACACCATTCACACCTGGCTGGATCCTGATACACTGCGAAAACCCCATACACACCTGGCAGGATCCTGATACACTGTGAAACCCCCATACTCATCTGGCAGGATCCTGATTCACTATGAAACCCCCATACTCATCTGGCAGGATCCTGATAAACTATGAAACCCCCATACACACCTGGCAGGATCCTGATAAACTGTGACAATCCCATACACACCTGGCAGGATCGTGAGACACTGTGAAAAGCCCATATACACCTGGCAGGATCCTGATAAACTGTGAAACCCCCATGCACACCTGGCAGGATCCTGGTAAACTGTGAAAACCCCATACACACCTGGCAGGATCCTGATAAACTGTGAAACCCACATACACACCAGGCAGGATCCTGATAAACTGTGAAACCCCAATAGACACATGACAGGATCCTGATACACTGTGAAAAACCCATACACACCTGGCAGGATCCTGATCCACAGTGAAACCCCCATACACACCTGGCAGGATCCTGATAAACTATGAAACCCCCATAAACACCAGGCAGGCTCCTGATACTCTGGAAAACCCCCATAGACACCTGACAGGATCCTGATACACAGTGAAAACCCCATACATACCTGGCAGAATCCTGATACACAGTGAAAACCCATTCACACCTGGCAGGATCCTGATCCACTGTGAAACCCCCATACACACCTGGAAGGATCCTGATACACTGTGAAACCCCATACACACTTAGCAGGATCCTGATGCACTGTGAAACCCCAAACACACCTGGCAGGATCCTGATATATTTTGAAAACCCCATACACACCTGGCAGGATCCTGATACACTGTGAAAACACCATACACAGCTGGCAGGATCCTGATGCACTGTGAAAACCCCATACACACCTGGCAGGATCCTGATCCACTGTGAAAACCCCATACAAACCTGGCAGTATCCTGATAATCTATGAAACCCCCATACACACCTGGCAGAATCCTGATAAACTGTGAAACCCCCAAACACACCAGGCAGGATCCTGATACACTGTGAAAACCCCATGCACACCTGGCAGGATCCTGATAATCTATGAAACACCATAAACACCTGGCAGGATCCTGATAAACTGTGAAACCCCCATAAACACCAGGCAGGCTCCTGATACTCTGGAAAACCCCCATAGACACCTGACAGGATCCTGATACACAGTGAAAACCCCATACATACCTGGCAGGATCCTGATACACAGTGAAACCCCATTAACAACTGGCCGGATCCTGATACACTGTGAAACCCCATAAACACCTGGCAGGTTCCTGATCCACTGTGTAAACCCCATACACACCTAGCAGGATCCTGATGCACTGTGAAAACCCCATACACACCTGGCAGGGTCCTGATACACCTTGGAAAACACCATTCACACCTGGCTGGATCCTGATACACTGCGAAAACCCCATACACACCTGGCAGGATCCTGATACACTGTGAAACCCCCATACTCATCTGGCAGGATCCTGATTCACTATGAAACCCCCATACTCATCTGGCAGGATCCTGATAAACTATGAAACCCCCATACACACCTGGCAGGATCCTGATAAACTGTGACAATCCCATACACACCTGGCAGGATCGTGAGACACTGTGAAAAGCCCATATACACCTGGCAGGATCCTGATAAACTGTGAAACCCCCATGCACACCTGGCAGGATCCTGGTAAACTGTGAAAACCCCATACACACCTGGCAGGATCCTGATAAACTGTGAAACCCACATACACACCAGGCAGGATCCTGATAAACTGTGAAACCCCAATAGACACATGACAGGATCCTGATACACTGTGAAAAACCCATACACACCTGGCAGGATCCTGATCCACAGTGAAACCCCCATACACACCTGGCAGGATCCTGATAAACTATGAAACCCCCATACACACCTGGCAGGATCCTGATAAACTTTGAAACCTCCACAGACACCTGACAGGATCCTGATACACTGTGAAAACCCATACATACCTGGCAGGATCCTGATACACGGTGAAACCCCATTCTCACCTGGCAGGATCCTGATCCACTGTGAAACCCCCACACACACCTGGAAGGATCCTGATACACTGTGAAACCCCATACACACTTGGCAGGATCCTGATACACTGCGAAACCCCCATACACACCTGGAAGGATCCTGATACACTGTGAAACCCCAAACACACCTGGCAGGATCCTGATAAATTTTCAAAACCCCATACACACCTGGCTGGATCCTGATAAACTGTGAAAACCCCATACACTTTTGACAGGATCCTGATGTACTGTGAAAACCCCATACACACCTGGCAGGATCCTGATAATCTATGAAACCCCCATACACACCTGGCAGGATCCTGATAAACGGTGAAACCCCCATGCACACCAGGCAGGATACTGATAATCTATGAAACCCCCATACACACCTAGCAGGATCCTGATGCACTGTGAAAGCCCCAGACACACCTGGCAGGATCCTGATGCACTGTGAAAGCCCCATACACACCTGGCAGCATCCTGATAAACTATGAAACCCCCATACACACCTGGCAGGATCCTGATAGCTGTGAAAATCCCATACACACCTGGCAGGATCCTGATATACTGTGAAACCCCCATCCACACCTGGCAGGATCCTGATAAACTATGAAAACCCCATACACACCTGGCAGGATGCTGATAAACTGTGTAAATCCCATACACACCTGGCAGGATCCTTATAAACAGTGAATACCACATACACACAGGGCAGGATACTGATAAACTATGACAGCCCCATACACACTTGGCTGGATCCTGATAAATTGTGAAAATCTCATACACACCTGGCAGGATCCTGATACACTGTGAAAACCCCATACCCAGCTGGCAGGACGCTGATAAACTGTGAAACGCCCATACACACCAGGCAGGATCCTGATAAACTGTGAAACCTCCATAGACACCTGACAGGATCCTGATAGACTGTGAAAACCCCATACATAACTGGCAGATTCCTGATCCACAGTAAAACACCATTCACATCTGGAGGGATCCTGATTCACTGTGAAACCCGATACATACCGAGCAGGAACCTGATGCACTGTGAAACCACATTCACATCTGGCAGGATCATGATAAACTGCGAAAACCCCATACACACACAGCAGGATCCTGATGCACTGTGAAAAACCCAGATACACCTGGCAGGATCCTGATGCACTGTGAAAGCTCCATACACATCTGGCAGGATCCTGATCAATTGTGAATACCCCATACACACCTGGCAGGATCCTGATAATCTATGAAACCCCCATACACACCTGGCAGGATCCTGATAAACTGTGAAAACCCCATAGACAACAGGCAGGATTCTGATACACTGTGAAAACCCCATACAAACCTGGCAGGATACTGATGCACTGTGAAAACCCCATACACACCTGGCAGGATCCTGATCCACTGTGAAAACCCCATACACACCTGGCAGGATCCTGATAATCTATGAAACCCCCATACACACCTGGCAGGATCCTGATAAAATGTGAAACCCCCATACACACCTGGCAGGTTCCTGATCCACTGTGAAAACCCCATACACATCTGGCAGGATCCTGATACATTGTGAAAACCCGATTCACACCTGGCAGGATCCTGATACACTGTGAAACCCCACTCACACCTGGCAGGATCCTGATCCACTGTGAAACCCCATTCACATCTGGCAGTTTCGTGATCCACTGTGAAAACCCATTCACATCTGGCAGGATCCTGATACACTGTGAAACCCCACTCACACCTGGCTGGATTCTGATACACTGTGAAACCCCATAAACACCTGGCAGGATCCTGATCCACTGTGAAACCCCATACACACCTGGCAGGATCCTGATCCACTGTGAAAACCCCATACACACCTGACAGGATCCTGATCCACTGTGAAAACCCCATTCACACCTGGCAGAATCCTGATGCACTGTGAAAACTCCATACACACCTGGCAGGATCCAGATGCACTGTGAAAAGCCCAAACACACCTGGCAGGATCCAGATACACTGTGAAAACCCCATAAACACCTAGCAGGATCCTGATCCACTGTGAAAGCCCATACACACCTGGCAGGAGACTGATACACCGTGAAAACCCCATACACACCTGGCAGGATCCTGATGCACTGTGAAAACACCAAACACACCTGGCAGGATTCTGATGCACTGTGAAACCCCATACACACCTGGCAGGATCCTGATACATCGTGATAACCCCATACACACCTGGCAAAATCATGATACACTTTTAAAACCCATACACAACTGGCAAGATCATGATACACTGTGAAAACCCATACACACCTGGCAGGATCCTGATAAACTATGAAACCCCCATACACACCTGGCAGGATCCTGATGAACTGTGGAAATCCCATACACACCTGGCAGGATCCTGATACACTGTGAAAACCCCATACACACATGGCAGGATCCTGAGAAACTGTGAAATCCCATGCAGATCTGGCAGGATCCTGATACACTGTGAAATCCCCATACACACCTGGCAGGATCCTGATCAACTGTGAAACCCCCATACACACCTGGCAGGATCCTGATACACTGTGAAAACCCCATACACACTTGGCAGGATCCTGATCGACTGTGAAACCCCATGACACACCTGGCAGGAGCCTGATAAACTATGAAACCCCCTAGACTCCTGACAGGATTCTGATACACTGTGAAAACGCCATACATACCTAGCAGGATCCTGATACACAGTGAAACCCCAGTCACATCTGGCGGCATCCTGATACATTGTGAAATCCCACACACATGTAGGTTCCTGATCCACTGTGAAACCCCCATACACACCTGGAAGGATCCTGATGATACACTGTGAAACCCCATACACACCTGGCAGGATCCTGATGCACTTTGAAACCCCCATACACACCTGGCAGGATCCTGATAATCTATGAAACCCCCATACACACCTGGCAGGATCCTGATAAACTGTGAAAACCCCATAGACAACAGGCAGGATTCTGATACACTGTGAAAACCCCATACACATCTGGCAGGATACTGATGCACTGTGAAAAGCCCATACACACCTGGCAGGATCCTGATCCACTATGATAACCCCATACACACCTGGCAAAATCATGATACACTTTTAAAACCCATACACAACTGGCAAGATCATGATACACTGTGAAAACCAATACACACCTGGCAGGATCCTGATAAACTATGAAACCCCCATACACACCTGGCAGGATCCTGCTGAACTGTGGAAATCCCATACACACCTGGCAGGATCCTGATACACTGTGAAAACCCCATACACACATGGCAGGATCCTGAGAAACTGTGAAATCCCATGCAGATCTGGCAGGATCCTGATACACTGTGAAATCCCCATACACACCTGGCAGGATCCTGATCAACTGTGAAACCCTCATACACACTTGGCAGGATCCTGATCGACTGTGAAACCCCATGACACACCTGGCAGGAGCCTGATAAACTATGAAACCCCCTAGACTCCTGACAGGATCCTGATACACTGTGAAAACGCCATACATACCTAGCAGGATCCTGATACACAGTGAAACCCCAGTCACATCTGGCGGCATCCTGATACACTGTGAAATCCCACACACATGTAGGTTCCTGATGCACTGTGAAACCCCCATACACACCTGGAAGGATCCTGATGATACACTGTGAAACCCCATACACACCTGGCAGGATCCTGATGCACTTTGAAACCCCCATACACACCTGGAAGGATCCTGATACACTGTGAAACCCCATGCGCACCTGGCAGGATCCTGATAAACTGTGAAAACCCCATACACACCTGGCAGGATTCTGATACACTGTGAAAAGCCCAGACACACCTGGCAGGATCCTGATACACTGTGAAAGCCCCATACACACCTGGCAGGATCCTGATAAACTGTGAAAACCCCATACACACCTGGCAGGATTCTGATAACTGTGAAAAGCCCAGACACACCTGGCAGGGTCCTGATACATTGTGAAACCCCCATACACACCTGGCAGGAACCTGATAAACTATGAAACCCCCGTACACACCTGGCAGGATCCTGATAAACTGTGCAAATCCCATACACACCTGGCAGGATCCTGACACACTGTGAAAACCCCATACACACCTGGCAGGATACTGATAAACTGTGAAACCCCATACACACCTGGCAGGATCCTGATAAACAGTGAAACCCCCATGCACACCAGGCAGGATCCTGATAAACTGTGAAACACCCAAAGACACCTGACAGGATCCTGACACACTGTGAAAACCCCTTACACACCTGGCAGGATCCTGATACACTGTGAAAACCCCATACACACCTGGCAGGATCCTGATAAACGATGAAACCCCCATACACACCTGGCAGGATCCTGATAAACTGTGAAACCCCCATATACACCAGGCAGGATCCTGATAAACTGTGAAAACCCCATACACACCTGGCAGGATACTGATAAACTGTGAAACCCCATACACACCTGGCAGGATCCTGATAAACAGTGAAACCCCCATGCACACCAGGCAGGATCCTGATAAACTGTGAAACACCCAAAGACACCTGACAGGATACTGACACACTGTGAAAACCCCATACACACCTGGCAGGATCCTGATAAACGATGAAACCCCCATACACACCTGGCAGGATCCTGATAAACTGTGAAAACCCCATACACACCTGGCAGGATCCTGATAAACGATGAAACCCCCATACACACCTGGCAGGATCCTGATAAACTGTGAAACCCCCATGTACACCTGGCAGCATCCTGATAAACTGTGAAAACCCATTCACATCTGGCAGGATCCTGATACACTGTGAAATCCCCATACATACCTGGCAGGATCCTGATACACAGTGAAACCCCACACACATGGCAGGTTCCTGATCCACTGTGAAACCACCAAAAACACCTGGAAGGATCCTGATACACTGTGAAACTCCATACACCCCTGGCAGGATCCTGATGATACACTGTGAAACCCCATACACACCTGGCAGGATCCTGATACACTGTGAAACCCCCATACACACCTGTAAGGATCCTGATACACTGTGAAACCCCATACACAACTGGCAGGATCCTGAAGCACTGTGAAAACCCCATACACACCTGGCAGGATCCTGATACACTGTGAAACTCCCATACGCATCTGGCAGGATACTGATTCACTGTAAAACCCCCATACACACCTGGCAGGAACCTGATCCACTGTGAAACCCCCATACACACCTGGCAGGAACCTGATAAACTCTGAAACCCCCATACACACCTGGCAGGATCCTGATAAACTGTGAAAATCCCATACACACCTGGCAGGATCCTGATACACTGTGAAAACCCCATACACACCTGGCAGGATCCTGATAAACTGTGAAGCCCCATACACATCTGGCAGGATCCTGATAGACTGTGAAAACCCCATACACACCTGGCAGGATCCTGATACACTGTGAAAACCCCATACACACCTGGCAGGATCCTGATAAATGATGAAACCCCCATACACACCTGGCAGGATCCTGATAAACTGTGAAACCCCCATGTACACCAGGCAGGATCCTGATCCACTGTGAAAACCACCGACTCACCTGGCATGATCCTGACGCACTGTGAGAACCCCAAACACACCTGGCAGGATCCTGATCCACTGTGAAAACCCCATACACGCCTGGCAGGATCCTGATACACTGTGAAACCCCATACGCACCTGGCAGGATCCTGATGCACTGTGAAAACCCCATACACACCTGGCAGGATCCTGATACACTGTGAGACTCCCATACACATCTGGCAGGAACCTGATTCACTGTGAAACCCCCATACACACCTGGCAGGATCCTGATGCACAGTGAAACCCCCATAAACACCTGGCAGGATTCTGATAAACTATGAAACCCCCATACACACCTGGCAGGATCCTGATACACTGTGAAAACCCCATACACACCTGGCAGGATCCTGATAAACTGTGATACCCCATACACATCTGGCAGGATCCTGATTGACTGTGAAAACCCCAAACACATCTGGCAGAATCCTGATACACTGTGAAACTCGAATACACATCTGGCAGGATCATGATTCACTGTGAAACCCCCATACACACCTGGCAGGATCCTGATCCACTGTGAAACCCCACAAAGATCTAGCAGTATCCTGATCGACTGTGAAACCCCATTCACACCTGGCAGGATGCTGATTAACTGTGAAAACCCCATACACACCTGGCAGGGACCTGATCCACTTTGAAACTCCCATTCACACCTGGCCGGAGCCTGATAAACTATGAAACCCCAATGAACACCTGGCAGGATCCTGATAAACTGTGAAAGCCCCATACACACCTGGCAGGATTCTGATCCATTGTGAATACACCCAAACACACCTGGCAGGAACCTGATCCACTGTGAAACCCCCATACACACTTGGCAGGATCCTGATAATCTGTGAAACCCCCAAACACACCAGTCAGTACCCTGATACACTGTGAAGCCCCCATAGACACCTGGCAGGAGCCTGATCCACTGTCAAACCCCATTCACACCTGGCAGGAACCTGATACACTGTGAAAACCCCATACACACCTGGTAGGATCCTGATCCACTGTGAAAACCCATGCACACCGGGTAGGATCCTGATACACTGTGTAAACCCCATTCACACCTGGCAGGATCCTGATCCAATATGAAAACCCCACACACAACTTGCAGGATCCTGATACACTTTGAAAGCCCCATACACACCTGGCAGGATCCTGATAAACTGTGAAAGCCCCATACACACCTGGCAGGATTCTGAAACACTGTGAAAAGCCCAGACACACCTGGCAGGATCCTGATACACTGTGAAAACCCCAGACACACCTGGCAGGATCCTGATACACTGTGAAAACCCCAAACACACCTGGCAGGATCCTGAAACACTGTGAAAACCCATACACATCTGGCGGGATCCTAATAAACAGTGAAACCCCATTCACATCTGGCAGGACCCTGATAAACTGTGAAACCCCATACACACCTGGCAGGATCCTGATCCACTGTGAAAGCCCCACACACACCTGGCAGAATCCTGAACCACTGTGAAACATCATTCACATCTGGCAGGATCATGATCCACTGTGAATCCATATTCACATCTGGCAGGATCCTGATACATTGTGAAAAGCCGATTCACACCTGGCAGGATCCTGATACACTGTGAAACCCCACTCACACCTGGCAGGATCCTGATCCACTGTGAAACCCCATTCACATCTGGCAGTATCGTGATCCACTGTGAAAACCCATTCACATCTGGCAGGATCCTGATCCACTGTGAAACCCCACTCACACCTGGCTGGATTCTGATACACTGTGAAACCCCATAAACACCTGGCAGGATACTGATTCACTGTGAATACCCATACACACCTGGCAGGTTCCTGATCCACTGTGAAAACCCCATACACACCTGGCAGGATACTGATCCACTGTGAAAACCCCATTCACACCTGGCAGGATCCTGATGCACTGTGAAAACTCCATACACACCTGGCAGGATCCTGATGCACTGTGAAAAGCCCAAACACACCTGGCAGGATCCAGATACACTGTGAAAACCCCATAAACACCTGGCAGGATCCTGATCTACTGTGAAAGCCCATACACACCTGGCAGGAGACTGATACACTGTGAAAACCCCATACACACCTGGCAGGATTCTGATGCACTGTGAAACCCCATACACACCTGGCAGGATCCTGATACATGTTGAAAACCCCATACACACCTGGCAGAATCATGATACACTTTTAAAACCCATACACAACTGGCAAGATCATGATACACTGTGAAAACCCATACACACCTGGCAGGATCCTGATAAACTATGAAACCCCCATACACACCTGGCAGGATCCTGATGAACTGTGAAAATCCCATACACACCTGGCAGGATCCTGATACACTGTGAAAACCCCATACACACCTGGCAGGATCCTGAGAAACTGTGAAACCCCATGCACATCTGGCACAACCCTGATACACTGTGAAATCCCCATACACACCTGGCAGAATCCTGATCCACTGTGAAACCCCCATACACACCTGGCAGGATCCTGATTAACTATGAAACCCCCATACACACCTGGCAGGATCCTGATGTACGATGAAAAACCCATACACACCTGGCAGGATCCTGATAAACTGTGAAACCCCCATACACCCCAGGCAGGATCCTGATAAACTGTGAAACCCCCATACACCCCAGGCAGGATCCTGATACACTGTGAAAACGCCATACATACCTAGCATGATCCTGATACACAGTGAAACCCCAGTCACATCTGGCGGCATCCTGATACACTGTGAAACCCCACACACATGGCAGGTTCCTGATCCACTGTGAGTCCCCCAGACACACCTGGAAGGATCCTGATACACTGTGAAACACCATACACACCTGGCAGGATCCTGATGATACACTGTGAAACCCCATACACATCTGGCCGGATCCTGATGCACTTTGAAACCCCCATACACACCTGGAAGGATCCTGATACACTGTGAAACCCCATGCGCACCTGGCAGGATCCTGATGGACTGTGAAAACCCCATACACACCTGGCAGGATCCTGATCCACTGTGAAACAACCATACACACCTGGCAGGATCCTGATAAACTATAAAACCCCCAAACACACCTGGCAGTATCCTGATAAACTGTGAAAATCCCATACATAGCTGGCAGGATCCTGATACACTGTGAAAACCCCATACACACCTGGCAGGATCCTGATCCACTGTGAAACCCCATTTACAGCTGCCAGGTTCCTGATACACTGTGAAACCCCACTCACACCTGGCAGGATCCTGATCCTCTGTGAAACCCCATTCACATCTGGCAGGATCATGATCCACTGTGAAACCACATTCACATCTGGCAGGATCCTGATACATTGTGAAAACCCCATTCACACCTGGCAGGATCCTGATACACTGTGAAACCCCACTCACACCTGGCAGTATCCTGACCACTGTGAATCCCCATTCACATCTGGCAGGATCCTGACACACTGTGAAACCCCACTCACACCTGGCTGGATTCTGATAAACTGTGAAACCCCATAAACACCTGGCAGGATCCTGATCCACTGTGATACCCGATACACACCTGGCAGGATCCTGATCCACTGTGAAAACCCCATACACACCTGGCAGGATCCTGATCCACTGTGAAAACCCCATTCACACCTGGCAGGATCTTGATGCACTGTGAAAACCCCATACACACCTGGCGGCATCCTGATACACTGTGAAACCCCACACACATGGCAGGATCCAGATACACTGTGATACCCCCATACACACCTGGAAGGATCCTGATACACTGCGAAACCCCATACACACCTGGCAGGAGACTGATACACTGTGAAAACCCCATACACATCTGGCAGGATCCTGATGCACTGTGAAAACAGTGAAACCCACCTGGCAGGATTCTGATGCACTGTGAAACCCCATACAAACCAGGCAGGATCATGATACAACGTGAAAAGCCCATACACACCTGGCAAAATCATGATACACTTTTAAAACCCATACACAACTGGCAAGATCATGATACACTCTGAAAACCCATACACACCTGGCAGGATCCTGATAAACTATGAAACCCCCATACACACCTGGCAGGATCCTGATGAACTGTGAAAATCCCATACACACCTGGCAGGATCCTGATACACTGTGAAAACCCCATACACACCTGGCAGGATCCTGATAAACTGTGAAACCCCATGCACATCTGGCAGGATCCCGATACACTGTGAAATCCCCATTCACACCTGGCAGGTTCCTGATCCACTGTGAAACCCCCATACACACCTGGAAGTATCCTGATACACTGTGAAACCCCATACACACCTGGCAGGATCCTGATGATACACTGTGAAACCCCATACACACCTGGCAGGATCCTGATGCACTGTGAAACCCCCATACACACCGTGAAGGATCCTGATACACTGTGAAACCCCATGCGCACCAGGCAAGTTCCTGATGTACTGTAAAAACCCCATACACACCTGGCAGGATCATGATGCACTGTGAAACTCCCATACACACCTGGCAGGATCCTGATCCACTGTGAAACACCCATACACACCTGGCAGGATCCTGATAAACTGTGAAAATCCCATACATAGCTGGCAGGATCCTGATACACTGTGAAACCCCCATACACACCTGGCAGGATCCTGATCCACTGTGAACCCCCACACACACCTGGCAGGACCCTGATCCACTGTGAAAACCCATACACACCTGGCAGGATCCTGATAAACTAGGAAACCCCCATACACACCTGGCAGGATCCTGATGAACTGTGAAAGTCCCATACACACCTGGCATGATCCTGATACACTGTGAAAACCCCATACACACCTGGCAGGATCCTGAGAAACTGTGAAACACCATGCACATCTGGCAGGATCCTGATACACTGTGAAATCCCCATACACACCTGGCAGGACCCTGATCCACTGTGAAACCCCCATACACACCTTGCAGGATCCTGATAAACTATGAAACCCCCATACACACCTGGCAGGATCCTGATGTACTATGAAAAACCCATACACACCTGGCAGGATCCTGATAAACTGTGAAACCCCCACACACCAGGCAGGATCCTGATAAACTGTGAAAACCCCTTAGACTCCTGACAGGATCCTGATACAGTGTGAAAACGCCATACATACCTCGCAGGATCCTGATACACAGTGAAACCCCAGTCACATCTGGCGGCATCCTGATACACTGTGAAATCCCACACACATGGCAGGTTCCTGATCCACTGTGAAACCCCCATACACACCTGGAAGGATCCTGATACACTGTGAAACCCCATACACACCTGGCAGGATCCTGATGCACTTTGAAACCCCCATACACACCTGGAAGGATCCTGATACACTGTGAAACCCCATGCGCACCTGGCAGGATCCTGATGGACTGTGAAAACCCCATACACACCTGGCAGGATCATGATACACTGTGAAACTCCCATACACATCCGGCAGAATCCTGATTCACTGTGAAACCCCCAAACACACCTGGCAGGATCGTGATCCACTGTGAAACCCCCAAACACACCTGGCAGGATCCTGATAAACTATAAACCCCCCAAACACACCTGGCAGGATCCTGATAAACTGTGAAAATCCCATACATAGCTGGCAGGATCCTGATACACTGTGAAACCCCCATACACACCTGGCAGGATCCTGATCCACTGTGAAACCCCCACACACACCTGGCAGGATCCTGATCCACTGTGAAAACCCCATTCACACCTGGCAGTATCCTGATCCAAAGTGAAACCCCATTCACAGCTGCCAGGTTCCTGATGCACTGAAACCCCACTCACACCTGGCAGGATCCTGTTCCACTGTGAAACCCCATTCACATCTGGCAGGATCATGATCCACTGTGAAACCACATTCACATCTGGCAGGATCCTGATACATTGTGAAAACCCCATTCACACCTGGCAGGATCCTGATACACTGTGAAACCCCATACACACCCGGCAGGATCCTGATGATACACTGTGAAACCCCATACACACCTGGCAGGATCCTGATGCACTGTGAAACCACCATACACACCGTGAAGGATCCTGATACACTGTGAAACCCCATGCGCACCAGGCAAGTTCCTGATGTACTGTGAAAACCCCATACACACCTGGCAGGATCATGATGCACTGTGAAACTCCCATACACATCCGGCAGGATCCTGATTCACTGTGAAACCCCCAAACACACCTGGCAGGATCCTGATCCACTGTGAAACACCCATACACACCTGGCAGGATCCTGATAAACTGTGAAAATCCCATACATAGCTGGCAGGATCCTGATACACTGTGAAACCCCCATACACACCTGGCAGGATCCTGATCCACTGTGAACCCCCACACACACCTGGCAGGACCCTGATCCACTGTGAAACCCATACACACCTGGCAGGATCCTGATAAACTATGAAACCCCCATTCACACCTGGCAGGATCCTGATGAACTGTGAAAACCCCATACACACCTGGCAGGATCCTGAGAAACTGTGAAACCCCATGCACAACTGGCAGGATCCTGATACACTGTGAAATCCCCATACACACCTGGCAGGACCCTGATCCACTGTGAAAACCCATACACACCTGGCAGGATCCTGATAAACTATGAAACCCCCATACACACCTGGCAGGATCCTGATGTACTATGAAAAACCCATACACACCTGGCAGGATCCTGATAAACTGTGAAACCCCCACACACCAGGCAGGATCCTGATAAACTGTGAAAACCCCTTCGACTCCTGACAGGATCCTGATACACTGTGAAAACGCCATACATACCTAGCAGGATCCTGATACACAGTGAAACCCCAGTCACATCTGGCGGCATCCTGATACACTGTGAAACCCCACACACATGGCAGGTTCCTGATCCACTGTGAAACCCCCATACACACCTGGAAGGATCCTGATACACTGTGAAACCCCATACACACCTGGCAGGATTCTGATGCAGTTTGAAACCCCCATACACACCTGGAAGGATCCTGATACACTGTGAAACCCCATGCGCACCTGGCAGGATCCTGATGGACTGTGAAAACCCCATACACACCTGGCAGGATCATGATACACTGTGAAACTCCCATACACATCCGGCAGAATCCTGATTCACTGTGAAACCCCCAAACACACCTGGCAGGATCCTGATAAACTATAAACCCCCCAAACACACCTGGCAGGATCCTGATAAACTGTGAAAATCCCATACATAGCTGGCAGGATCCTGATACACTGGGAAACCCCCATACACACCTGGCAGGATCCTGATCCACTGTGAAACACCCACACACACCTGGCAGGATCCTGATCCACTGTGAAAACCCCATTCACACCTGGCAGTATCCTGACCCACTGTGAAACCCCATTCACAGCTGCCAGGTTCCTGATACACTGAAACCCCACTCACACCTGGCAGGATCCTGTTCCACTGTGAAACCGCATTCACATTTGGCAGGATCGTGATCCACTGTGAAACCCCATTCACATCTGGCAGGATCCTGATACACTGTGAAACCCCACTCACACCTGGCTGGATTCTGATACACTGTGAAACCCCATAAACACCTGGCAGGATCCAGATCCACTGTGAAACCCCATACACACCTGGCAGGATCCTGATCCACTGTGATAACCCCATACACACCTGGCAGGATCCTGATCCACTGTGAAAACCCCATTCACACCTGGCAGGATCCTGATGCACTGTGAAAACCCCATACACACCTGGCAGGATCCTGATGCAGTGTGAAAAGCCCAAACACACGTGGCAGGATCCAGATACACTGTGAAAACCCCATAAACACCTGGCAGGTTCCTGATCCACTGTGAAAGCCCATACACACCTGGCAGGAGACTGATACACTGTGAAAACCCCATACACATCTGGCAGGATCCTGATGCACTGTGAAAACACCAAACACACCTGGCAGGATTCTGATGCACTGTGAAACCCCATACACACCTGGCAGGATCCTGATACATCGTGAAAACCCCATACACACCTGGCAAAATCATGATACACTTTTAAAACCCATACACAACTGGCAGGATCCTGATACACTGTGAAAACCCATACACACCAGGCAGGATCCTGATAAACTATGAAACCCCCATACGCACCTGGCAGGATCCTGATGAACTGTGAAAATCCCATACACACCTGGCAGGATCCTGATACACTGTGAAAACCCCATACACACTTGGCAGGATCCTGATAAACTGTGAAACCCCATGCACTTCTGGCAGGATCCCGATACACAGTGAAATCCCCATGCACACCTGGCAGGATCCTGATCCACTGTGAAACCCCCATACACACCTGGCAGGATTCTGATACACTGTGAAACCCCATAAACACCTGGCAGGATCCAGATCCACTGTGAAACCCCATACACACCTGGCAGGATCCTGATCCACTGTGATAACCCCATACACACCTGGCAGGATCCTGATCCACTGTGAAAACCCCATTCACACCTGGCAGGATCCTGATACACTGTGAAACCCCACTCACACCTGGCTGGATTCTGATACACTGTGAAACCCCATAAACACCTGGCAGGATCCAGATCCACTGTGAAACCCCATACACACCTGGCAGGATCCTGATCCACTGTGATAACCCCATACACACCTGGCAGGATCCTGATCCACTGTGAAAACCCCATTCACACCTGGCAGGATCCTGATGCACTGTGAAAACCCCATACACACCTGGCAGGATCCTGATGCAGTGTGAAAAGCCCAAACACACGTGGCAGGATCCAGATACACTGTGAAAACCCCATAAACACCTGGCAGGTTCCTGATCCACTGTGAAAGCCCATACACACCTGGCAGGAGACTGATACACTGTGAAAACCCCATACACATCTGGCAGGATCCTGATGCACTGTGAAAACACCAAACACACCTGGCAGGATTCTGATGCACTGTGAAACCCCATACACACCTGGCAGGATCCTGATACATCGTGAAAACCCCATACACACCTGGCAAAATCATGATACACTTTTAAAACCCATACACAACTGGCAGGATCCTGATACACTGTGAAAACCCATACACACCAGGCAGGATCCTGATAAACTATGAAACCCCCATACGCACCTGGCAGGATCCTGATGAACTGTGAAAATCCCATACACACCTGGCAGGATCCTGATACACTGTGAAAACCCCATACACACTTGGCAGGATCCTGATAAACTGTGAAACCCCATGCACTTCTGGCAGGATCCCGATACACAGTGAAATCCCCATGCACACCTGGCAGGATCCTGATCCACTGTGAAACCCCCATACACACCTGGCAGGATCCTGATGGACTATGAAAAACCCATACACACCTGGCAGGTTCCTGATAAACAGTGAAACCCGCATACACACCTGGCAGGATCCTGATAAACTGCGAAACCCCCATAGACTCCTGACAGGATCCTGATACACTGTGAAAACGCTATACATACCTAGCAGGATCCTGATACACAGTGAAACCCCAGTCACATCTGGCGGCATCCTGATACACTGTGAAACCCCACACACATGGCAGGTTCCTGATCCACTGTGAAACCCCCATACACACCTGGAAGGATCCTGATACACTGTGAAACCCCATACACACCTGGCGGGATCCTGATGATACACTGTGAAACCCCATACACACCTGGCAGGATCCTGATGCACTGTGAAACCCCCATACACACCTTGAAGGATCCTGATGCACTGTGAAACCCCATGCGCACCTGGCAAGATCCTGATGCACTGTGAAACCCCCATACACACCTGGCAGGATCATGATACACTGTGAAACTCCCATACACATCCGGCAGGATCCTGATTCACTGTGAAACCCCCATACACACCTGGAAGGATCCTGATACACTGTGAAACCCCATGCGCACCTGGCAGGATCCTGATGGACTGTGAAAACCCCATACACACCTGGCAGGATCATGATACACTGTGAAACTCCCATACACATCCAGCAGAATCCTGATTCACTGTGAAACCCCCAAACACACCTGGCAGGATCGTGATCCACTGTGAAACCCCCAAACACACCTGGCAGGAACCTGATAAACTATAAACCCCCCAAACACACCTGGCAGGATCCTGATAAACTGTGAAAATCCCATACATAGCTGGCAGGATCCTGATACACTGTGAAACCCCCATACACACCTGGCAGGATCCTGATCCACTGTGAAACACCCACACACACCTGGCAGGATCCTGATCCACTGTGAAAACCCCATTCACACCTGGCAGTATCCTGACCCACTGTGAAACCCCATTCACATCTGGCAGGTTCCTGATACACTGAAACCCCACTCACACCTGGCAGGATCCTGTTCCACTGTGAAACCGCATTCACATTTGGCAGGATCGTGATCCACTGTGAAACCCCATTCACATCTGGCAGGATCCTGATACACTGTGAAACCCCACTCACACCTGGCTGGATTCTGATACACTGTGAAACCCCATAAACACCTGGCAGGATCCTGATCCACTGTGAAACCCCATACACACCTGGCAGGATCCTGATCCACTGTGATAACCCCATACACACCTGGCAGGATCCTGATCCACTGTGAAAACCCCATTCACACCTGGCAGGATCCTGATGCACTGTGAAAACCCCATACACACCTGGCAGGATCCTGATGCACTGTGAAAAGCCCATACACATCTGGCAGGATCCTGATGCACTGTGAAAACACCAAACACACCTGGCAGGATTCCGATGCACTGTGAAACCCCATACACACCTGGAAGGATCCTGATACATCGTGAAAACCCCATACACACCTGGCAAAATCATGATACACTTTATATCCCATACACAACTGGCAAGATCATGATACACTGTGAAAACCCATACACACCAGGCAGGATCCTGATAAACTATGAAACCCCCATACACACCTGGCAGGATCCTGATGAACTGTGAAAATCCCATACACACCTGGCAGGATCCTGATACACTGTGAAAACCCCATACACACTTGGCAGGATCCTGATAAACTGTGAAACCCCATGCACTTCTGGCAGGATCCCGATACACAGTGAAATCCCCATGCACACCTGGCAGGATCCTGATCCACTGTGAAACCCCCATACACACCTGGCAGGATCCTGATGGACTATGAAAAACCCATACACACCTGGCAGGATCCTGATAAACAGTGAAACCCCCATACACACCTGGCAGGATTGTGATACAATGTGAAAACGCTATACATACCTAGCAGGATCCTGATACACAGTGAAACCCCAGTCACATCTGGCGGCATCCTGATACACTGTGAAACCCCACACACATGGCAGGTTCCTGATCCACTGTGAAAACCCCATACACACCTGGCAGGATCCTGATGGACTATGAAAAACCCATACACACCTGGCAGGATCCTGATAAACAGTGAAACCCCCATACACACCTGGCAGGATCCTGATAAACTGCGAAACCCCCATAGACTCCTGACAGGATTGTGATACAATGTGAAAACGCTATACATACCTAGCAGGATCCTGATACACAGTGAAACCCCAGTCACATCTGGCGGCATCCTGATACACTGTGAAACCCCACACACATGGCAGGTTCCTGATCCACTGTGAAAACCCCATACACACCTGGCAGGATCCTGATGGACTATGAAAAACCCATACACACCTGGCAGGATCCTGATAAACAGTGAAACCCCCATACACACCTGGCAGGATCCTGATAAACTGCGAAACCCCCATAGACTCCTGACAGGATTGTGATACAATGTGAAAACGCTATACATACCTAGCAGGATCCTGATACACAGTGAAACCCCAGTCACATCTGGCGGCATCCTGATACACTGTGAAACCCCACACACATGGCAGGTTCCTGATCCACTGTGAAAATCCCATACATAGCTGGCAGGATGCTGATACACTGTGAAACCCCCATACACACCTGGCAGGAACCTGATCCACTGTGAAAACCACATTCACACCTGGCAGAATCCTGATCCACTGTGAAACCCCATTCACAGCTGCCAGGTTCCTGATACACTGTGAAACCCCACTCACACCTGGCAGGATCCGGATCCACTGTGAAACCCCATTCACATCTGGCAGGATCATGATCCACTGTGAAACCACATTCACATCTGGCAGGATCCTGATACATTGTGAAAACCCCATTCACACCTGGCAGGATCCTGATATACTGTGAAACCCCACTCACACCTGGTAGGATCCTTATCCACTGTGAAAACCCCATCCACACCTGGCAGGATCCTGATCCACTGTGAAAACCCCATTTACACCTGGCAGGATCCTGATGCACTGTGAAAACCCCAGACACACCTGGCAGGCTCCTGATGCACTGTGAAAAGCCCAAACACACCTGGCAGGATCCAGATACACTGTGAAAAACCCATAAACACCTGGCAGGATCCTGATCCACTGTGAAAGCCCATACACACCTGGCAGGAGACTGATACACTGTGAAAACCCCATACACACCTGGCAGGATCCTGATGCACTGTGAAAACACCAAACACACCTGGCAGGATTCTGATGCACTGTGAAACCCCATACACACCTGGCAGGATCCTGATACATCGTGAAAACCCCATACACACCTGGCAAAATCATGATACACTTTTAAAACCCATACACAACTGGCAAGATCATGATACACTGTGAAAACCCGTACACACCTGGCAGGATCCTGATAAACTATGAAACCCCCATACACACCTGGCAGGATCCTGATGAACTGTGAAAATCCCATACACTCCTGGCAGGATCCTGATACACTGTGAAACTCCCATACACATCCGGCAGGATCCTGATTCACTGTGAAACCCCCAAACACACCTGGCAGGATCCTGATCCACTGTGAAACACCCATACACACCTGACAGGATCCTGATAAACTATAAAACCCCCAAACACACCTGGCAGGAACCTGATAAACTGTGAAAATCCCATACATAGCTGGCAGGATGCTGATACACTGTGAAACCCCCATACACACCTGGCAGGAACCTGATCCACTGTGAAAACCCCATTCACACCTGGCAGAATCCTGATCCACTGTGAAACCCCATTCACAGCTGCCAGGTTCATGATACACTGTGAAACCCCACTCACACCTGGCAGGATCCGGATCCACTGTGAAACCCCATTCACATCTGGCAGAATCATGATCCACTGTGAAACCACATTCACATCTGGCAGGATCCTGATACATTGTGAAAACCCCATTCACACCTGGCAGGATCCTGATATACTGTGAAACCCCACTCACACCTGGTAGGATCCTGATCCACTGTGAAAACCCCATACACATCTGGCAGGATCCTGATCCACTGTGAAAACCCCATTCACACCTGGCAGGATCCTGATGCACTGTGAAAACCCCATACACACCTGGCAGGCTCCTGATGCACTGTGAAAAGCCCAAACACAGCTGGCAGGATCCAGATACACTGTGAAAACCCCATAAACACCTGGCAGGATCCTGATCCACTGTGAAAATCCCTCACACCTGGCAGGATCCTGATACACTGTGAAAACCCCATGCACACCTGGCAGGATCCTGATAACTGTGAAACCCCATGCACATCTGGCAGGATCCTGATACACTGTGAAACCCCCAAACACACCTGGAAGGATCCTGATACACTGTGAAACCCCATGCGCACCTGGCAGGATCCTGATGCACTGTGAAAACCCCATACACCCCTGGCAGGATCATGATACACTGTGAAACTCCCATCCACATCCGGCAGGATCCTGATTCACTGTGAAACCCCCATACACACCTGGCAGGATCCTGATCCACTATGAAACTCCCATACACACCTGGCAGGATCCTGATAAACTATAAAACCGCCAAACAAACCTGGCAGGATCCTGATAAACTGTGAAAATCCCATACATAGCTGGCAGGATCCTGATACACTGCGAAAACCCCATACACACCTGGCAGGATACTGATAAACTGAGAAACCACATACACATCTGGCAGGATCCTGTTAGACTGTGAAAACCACACACACACCTGGCAGGATCCTGATACACTGTGAAAACCACATACACATCTGGCAGGATCCTGACACACTGTGAAACCCCAGACACACCTGGCAGGTTCCTGATCCACTGTGAAACCCCCATACACACCTGGCAGGATCCTGATGGACTATGAAAAACCCATACACACCTGGCAGGATCCTGATAAACAGTGAAACCCCCATACACACCTGGCAGGATCCTGATAAACTGCGAAACCCCCATAGACTCCTGACAGGATCCTGATACACTGTGAAAACGCCAGACATACCTAGCAGGATCCTGATACACAGTGAAACCCCAGTCACATCTGGCGGCATCCTGATACACTGTGAAACCCCACACACATGGCAGGTTCCTGATCCACTGTGAAACCCCCAAACACACCTGGAAGGATCCTGATACACTGTGAAACCCCATACACACCTGGCAGGATCCTGATGATACACTGTGAAACCCCAGACACACCTGGCAGGTTCCTGATCCACTGTGAAACCCCCATACACACCTGGCAGGATCCTGATGGACTATGAAAAACCCATACACACCTGGCAGGATCCTGATAAACAGTGAAACCCCCATACACACCTGGCAGGATCCTGATAAACTGCGAAACCCCCATAGACTCCTGACAGGATCCTGATACACTGTGAAAACGCCAGACATACCTAGCAGGATCCTGATACACAGTGAAACCCCAGTCACATCTGGCGGCATCCTGATACACTGTGAAACCCCACACACATGGCAGGTTCCTGATCCACTGTGAAACCCCCAAACACACCTGGAAGGATCCTGATACACTGTGAAACCCCATACACACCTGGCAGGATCCTGATGATACACTGTGAAACCCCATACACACCTGGCAGGATCCAGATGCACTGTGAAACCCCCATACACACCTTGAAGGATCCTGATGCACTGTGAAACCCCATGCGCACCTGGCAAGATCCTGATGCACTGTGAAACCCCCATACACACCTGGCAGGATCATGATACACTGTGAAACTCCCATACACATCCGGCAGGATCCTGATTCACTGTGAAACCCCCAAACACACCTGGCAGGATCCTGATCCACTGTGAAACACCCATACACACCTGACAGGATCCTGATAAACTATAAAACCCGCAAACACACCTGGCAGGAACCTGATAAACTGTGAAAATCCCATACATAGCTGGCAGGATGCTGATACACTGTGAAACCCCCATACACACCTGGCAGGAACCTGATCCACTGTGAAAACCCCATTCACACCTGGCAGAATCCTGATCCACTGTGAAACCCCACTCACAGCTGCCAAGTTCCTGAAACACTATGAAACCCCACTCACACCTGGCAGGATCCTGATCCACTGTGAAACCCCATTCACATCTGGCAGAATCATGATCCACTGTGAAACCACATTCACATCTGGCAGGATCCTGATACATTGTGAAAACCTCATTCACACCTGGCAGGATCCTGATATACTGTGAAACCCCACTCACACCTGGTAGGATCCTGATCCACTGTGAAAACCCCATACACACCTGGCAGGATCCTGATCCACTGTGAAACCCCATTCACACCTGGCAGGATCCTGATGCACTGTGAAAACCCCATACACACCTGGCAGGCTCCTGATGCACTGTGAAAAGCCCAAACACACCTGGCAGGATCCAGATACACTGTGAAAACCCCATAAACACCTGGCAGGATCCTGATCCACTGTGAAAGCCCATACACACCTGGCAGGAGACTGATACACTGTGAAAACCCCATGCACACCTGGCAGGATCCTGATGCACTGTGAAAACACCAAACACACCTGGCAGGATTCTGATGCACTGTGAAACCCCATACACACCCGGCAGGATCCTGATACATCGTGAAAACCCCATACACACCTGGCAAAATCATGATACACTATTAAAACCCATACACAACTTGCAAGATCATGATACACTGTGAAAACCCGTACACACCTGGCAGGATCCTGATAAACTATGAAACCCCCATACACACCTGGCAGGATCCTGATGAACTGTGAAAATCCCATACACACCTGGCAGGATCCTGATACACTGTGAAAACCCCATGCACACCTGGCAGGATCCTGATAACTGTGAAACCCCATGCACATCTGGCAGGATCCTGATACACTGTGAAACCCCCAAACAAACCTGGAAGGATCCTGATACACTGTGAAACCCCATGCGCACCTGGCAGGATCCTGATGCACTGTGAAACCCCCATACACACCTGGCAGGATCATGATAAACTGTGAAACTCCCATACACATCCGGCAGGATCCTGATTCACTGTGAAACCCCCAAACACACCTGGCAGGATCCTGATCCACTGTGAAACACCCATACACACCTGACAGGATCCTGATAAACTATAGAACCCCCAAACACACCTGGCAGGAACCTGATAAACTGTGAAAATCCCATACATAGCTGGCAGGATGCTGAGACACTGTGAAACCCCCATACACACCTGGCAGGAACCTGATCCACTGTGAAAGCCCCATTCACACCTGGCAGAATCCTGATCCACTGTGAGACCCCATTCACAGCTGCCAGCTTCCTGATACACTGTGAAACCCCACTCACACCTGGCAGGGTCCGGATCCACTGTGAAACCCCATTCACATCTGGCAGGATCATGATCCACTGTGAAACCACATTCACATCTGGCAGGATCCTGATACATTGTGAAAACCCCATTCACACCTGGCAGGCTCCTGATATACTGTGAAACCCCACTCACACCTGGTAGGATCCTTATCCACTGTGAAAACCCCATCCACACCTGGCAGGATCCTGATCCACTGTGAAAACCCCATTTACACCTGGCAGGATCCTGATGCACTGTGAAAACCCCATACACAACTGGCAGGCTCCTGATGCACTGTGAAAAGCCCAAACACACCTGGCAGGATCCAGATACACTGTGAAAAACCCATAAACACCTGGCAGGATCCTGATCCACTGTGAAAGCCCATACACACCTGGCAGGAGACTGATACACTGTGAAAACCCCATACACACCTGGCAGGATCCTGATGCACTGTGAAAACACCAAACACACCTGGCAGGATTCTGATGCACTGTGAAACCCCATACACACCTGGCAGGATCCTGATACATCGTGAAAACCCCATACACACCTGGCAAAATCATGATACACTTTTAAAACCCATACACAACTGGCAAGATCATGATACACTGTGAAAACCCGTACACACCTGGCAGGATCCTGATAAACTATGAAACCCCCATACACACCTGGCAGGATCCTGATGAACTGTGAAAATCCCATACACACCTGGCAGGATCCTGATACACTGTGAAACTCCCATACACATCCGGCAGGATCCTGATCCACTGTGAAAAACCCATACACACCTGACAGGATCCTGATAAACTATAAAACCCCCAAACACACCTGGCAGGAACCTGATAAACTGTGAAAATCCCATACATAGCTGGCAGGATGCTGATACACTGTGAAACCCCCATACACACCTGGCAGGAACCTGATCCACTGTGAAAACCCCATTCACACCTGGCAGAATCCTGATCCACTGTGAAACCCCATTCACAGCTGCCAGGTTCATGATACACTGTGAAACCCCACTCACACCTGGCAGGATCCGGATCCACTGTGAAACCCCATTCACATCTGGCAGAATCATGATCCACTGTGAAACCACATTCACATCTGGCAGGATCCTGATACATTGTGAAAACCCCATTCACACCTGGCAGGATCCTGATATACTGTGAAACCCCACTCACACCTGGTAGGATCCTGATCCACTGTGAAAACCCCATACACACCTGGCAGGATCCTGATGCAATGTGAAAACCCCATACACACCTGGCAGGCTCCTGATGCACTGTGAAAAGCCCAAACACACCTGGCAGGATCCAGATACACTGTGAAAACCCCATAAACACCTGGCAGGATCCTGATCCACTGTGAAAATCCCACACACCTGGCAGGATCCTGATACACTGTGAAAACCCCATGCACACCTGGCAGGATCCTGATAACTGTGAAACCCCATGCACATCTGGCAGGATCCTGATACACTGTGAAACCCCCAAACACACCTGGAAGGATCCTGATACACTGTGAAACCCCATGCGCACCTGGCAGGATCCTGATGCACTGTGAAAACCCCATACACCCCTGGCAGGATCATGATACACTGTGAAACTCCCATCCACATCCGGCAGGATCCTGATTCACTGTGAAACCCCCATACACACCTGGCAGGATCCTGATCCACTATGAAACTCCCATACACACCTGGCAGGATCCTGATAAACTATAAAACCGCCAAACACACCTGGCAGGATCCTGATAAACTGTGAAAATCCCATACATAGCTGGCAGGATCCTGATACACTGCGAAAACCCCATACACACCTGGCAGGATCCTGATAAACTGAGAAACCACATACACATCTGGCAGGATCCTGTTAGACTGTGAAAACCACATACACACCTGGCAGGATCCTGATACACTGTGAAAACCACATACACATCTGGCAGGATCCTGACACACTGTGAAACCCCATACACACCTGGCAGGTTCCTGATCCACTGTGAAACCCCCATACACACCTGGCAGGATACTGATGGACTATGAAAAACCCATACACACCTGGCAGGATCCTGATAAACAGTGAAACCCCCATACACACCTGGCAGGATCCTGATAAACTGCGAAACCCCCATAGACTCCTGACAGGATCCTGATACACTGTGAAAACGCCAGACATACCTAGCAGGATCCTGATACACAGTGAAACCCCAGTCACATCTGGCGGCATCCTGATACACTGTGAAACCCCACACACATGGCAGGTTCCGGATCCACTGTGAAACCCCTAAACAGACCTGGAAGGATCCTGATACACTGTGAAACCCCATACACACCTGGCAGGATCCTGATGATACACTGTGAAACCCCATACACACCTGGCAGGATCCAGATGCACTGTGAAACCCCCATACACACCTTGAAGGATCCTGATGCACTGTGAAACCCCATGCGCACCTGGCAAGACCCTGATGCACTGTGAAACCCCCATACACACCTGGCAGGATCATGATACACTGTGAAACTCCCATACACATCCGGCAGGATCCTGATTCACTGTGAAACCCCCAAACACACCTGGCAGGATCCTGATCCACTGTGAAACACCCATACACACCTGACAGGATCCTGATAAACTATAAAACCCCCAAACACACCTGGCAGGAACCTGATAAACTGTGAAAATCCCATACATAGCTGGCAGGATGCTGATACACTGTGAAACCCCCATACACACCTGGCAGGAACCTGATCCACTGTGAAAACCCCATTCACACCTGGCAGAATCCTGATCCACTGTGAAACCCCACTCACAGCTGCCATTTCCTGATACACTATGAAACCCCACTCACACCTGGCAGGATCCTGATCCACTGTGAAACCCCATTCACATCTGGCAGAATCATGATCCACTGTGAAACCACATTCACATCTGGCAGGATCCTGATACATTGTGAAAACCTCATTCACACCTGGCAGGATCCTGATATACTGTGAAACCCCACTCACACCTGGTAGGATCCTGATCCACTGTGAAAACCCCATACACACCTGGCAGGATACTGATCCACTGTGAAAACCCCATTCACACCTGGCAGGATCCTGATGGACTGTGAAAACCCCATACACACCTGGCAGGCTCCTGATGCACTGTGAAAAGCCCAAACACACCTGGCAGGATCCAGATACACTGTGAAAACCCCATAAACACCTGGCAGGATCCTGATCCACTGTGAAAGCCCATACACACCTGGCAGGAGACTGATACACTGTGAAAACCCCATGCACACCTGGCAGGATCCTGATGCACTGTGAAAACACCAAACACACCTGGCAGGATTCTGATGCACTGTGAAACCCCATACACACCCGGCAGGATCCTGATACATCGTTAAAACCCCATACACACCTGGCAAAATCATGATACACTTTTAAAACCCATACACAACTTGCAAGATCATGATACACTGTGAAAACCCGTACACACCTGGCAGGATCCTGATAAACTATGAAACCCCCATACACACCTGGCAGGATCCTGATGAACTGTGAAAATCCCATACACACCTTGCAGGATCCTGATACACTGTGAAAACCCCATGCACACCTGGCAGGATCCTGATAACTGTGAAACCCCATGCACATCTGGCAGGATCCTGATACACTGTGAAACCCCCAAACACACCTGGAAGGATCCTGATACACTGTGAAACCCCATGCGCACCTGGCAGGATCCTGATGCACTGTGAAAACCCCATACACACCTGGCAGGATCATGATACACTGTGAAACTCCCATACACATCCGGCAGGATCCTGATTCACTGTGAAACCCCCATGCACACCTGGCAGGATCCTGATCCACTATGAAACACCCATACACACCTGGCAGGATACTGATAAACCATAAAAGCGCCAAACACACCTGGCAGGATCCTGATAAACTGTGAAAATCCCATACATAGCTGGCAGGATCCTGATACACTGTGAAAACCCCATACACACCTGGCAGGATCCTGATAAACTGAGAAACCACATACACATCTGGCAGGATCCTGTTAAACTGTGAAAACCACATACACACCTGGCAGGATCCTGATAAACTGTGAAAACCACATACACATCTGGCAGGATCCTGATACACTGTGAAACCCCATACACACCTGGCAGGTTCCTGATACACTGTGAAGCTCCCATACACACCTGGCAGGATCCTGATCCACTGTGAAAACCCCATTCACAACTGGCAGGATCCTGATCCACTGTGAAACCCCATTCACGTCTGGCAGGTTCCTGATACACTGTGAAACCCCACTCACAAATGGCAGGATCTTAATCCACTGTGAATCCCCATTCACATCTGGCAGGATCCTGATCCACTGTGAAACCCTATTCACATCTGGCAGGATCCTGATACATTGCAAAAGCCCCATTCACACCTGGCAGGATCCTGATACACTGTGAAAACCCCATACACACCTTGCAGTATCCTGATAAACTGTGAAAACCCCATACACACCTGGCAGGATTCTGATACACAGTGAAAAGCCCAGACACACCTAGCAGGATCCTGATTCACTGTGAAAACCCCAGACACACCTGGCAGGATGCTGACACACTGTGAAAACCCCAAACACACCTGGCAGGATCCTGATACACTGTGAAAACCCATACATATCTGGCGGGATCCTGATACACAGTGAAAACCCATTCACATCTGGCAGGATCCTGATACACTGTGAAACCCCATACACACCTGGCAGGATCCTAATCCAAAGTGAAACCCCCATACACACCTGGCATGATCCTGATCCACTGTGAAAACCCCATTCACACCTGTCAGGATCCTGATCCACTGTGAAACCCCATTCAGATCTGGCAGGTTCCTGATACAATGTGAAACCCCACTCACACCTGGCAGGATCTTAATCCACTGTGAAACCCCATTCACATCTGGCAGGATCCTTATCCACTGTGAAACCCCATTCACATCTGGCAGGATCCTGATACATTGTGAAAAACCCATTCACACCTGGCAGGATCCTGATCCACTGTGAAACCCCATTCACATCTGGCAGGATCCTGATACACTGTGAAACCCCACTCAGACCGGGCTGGATTCTGATACACTGTGAAACCCCCATAGACGCCTTGCAGGAGCCTGATCCACTGTAAAACCCCATTCACACCTGGCAGGATCCTGATACACTGTTGAAACCCCATACACACCTGGCAGGATCCTGATCCACTGTGAAAACCCAAAAACACCTGGCAGGAGACAGATCCACTGTGAAAACCCCATCCACACCTGGCAGGATCCTGACGCACTGTGAAACCCCCATGCACACCTGGCAGGATCCTGAGACACTGTGAAAACCCCATACACACCTAGCAGGATCCTGATAAACTGTGAAAACCCCATACACACCTGGCAGGATTCTGATACACTGTGAAAATCCAGACACACCTGGCAGGATCCTGATACACAGTGAAAACCCCAAACACACCTGGCAGGATGCTGATACACTGTGAAAACCCCAAACACAACTGGCAGGATCCTGATACTCTGTGAAAACCCATACACACCTGGCAGGATCCTGAAACACAGTGAAACCCCCATACACACCTGGCAGGATCCTGATCCACTGTGAAAACCCCATTCACACCTGGCAGGATCCTGATCCACTGTGAAACCCCATTCACATCTGGCAGCTTCCTGATACACTGCGAAACCCCACTCACACCTCGCAGGATTTTAATCCACTGTGAAACCCCAATCACATCTGGCAGGATCCTGATCCACTGTGAAACCCCATTCACATCTGGCAGGATCCTGATGCATTGTGAAAACTCCATTCACACCTGGCAGGATCCTGATCCACTGTGAAACCCCACAAACACCTGGCAGGAGCCAGACCAACTGTGAAACCCCATACACACCTGGCAGGATACTGATCCGCTGCGAAAACCCCAAACACACCTGGCAGGATCCTGATCCACTGTGAAAACCCCAAACAAACCTGGCATGATCCTGATACACTGTGAAAACCCCATAAACACCTGGCATGATCCTGATCCACTGAGAAACCCCATACACACCTGGCAGGATCCTGATACACTGTGAAAACCCCATACACACCTGGCAGGATCCTGATGCACTGTGAATACCCCAAACACACCTGGCAGGATCCTGATTCACTGTGAAACCCCCATACACACCTGGCAGGATCCTGATACATCGTGAAAACCCCATACACACCTGGCAAAATCTTGATACAATGTGAAAACCCATACACAGCTCGCAAGATCATGATACACTGTGACAACCCATACACACGTGGCAGGATGCTGATACACTGTGAAACCCCCAGACACAACTGGCAGGATCCTGATAAACTATGAAACCCGCAGACACACCTGGCAGGATCCTGATAAACTGTGAAAACCCAATACACACCTGGCAGGATCCTGATACACTGTTGAAACCCCATCCACATCTGGCAGGATCCTGATAAACTGTGAAACCCCCATACACACCTGGCAGGATCCTGATGCACTGTGAATACCCCAAACACACCTGGCAGGATACTGATTCACTGTGAAACCCCCATACACACCTGGCAGGATCCTAAGAAACTATGAAACCCCCATACACACCTGGCAGGATCCTGATAAACTGTGAAAACCCCAAACACACCTGGCAGGATCCTGATACACTGTGAAAACCCCATAAACACCTAGCAGGATCCTGATCCACTGTGAAACCCCATACACACCTGGCAGGATCCTGATACACTGTGAAAACCCCATACACACCTGGCAGGATCCTGATGCACTGTGAAAACCCCAAACACACCTGGCAGGATCCTGATGCACTGTGAAACCCCCATACACACCTGGCAAAATCATGATACACTGTGAAAACCCTTACACACCTCGCAAGATCATGATACAATGTGAAAACCCATACACACGTGGCAGGATCCTGATACACTGTGAAACACCCATACACAACTGGGAGGATCCTGATAAACTATGAAACCCCCAAACACACCTGGCAGGATCATGATGCACTGTGAAACCCCCATACACACCTGGCAAAATAATGATACACTGTGAAAACCCATACACACCTCGCAAGATCATGATACACTGTGAAAACCCATACACACGTGGCAGGATCCTGATACACTGTGAAACCCCCATACACAACTGGGAGGATCCTGATAAACTATGAAACCCCCAAACACACATGGCAGGTTCCTGATCCACTGTGAAACTCCCATACACACCTGGACGGATCCTGATACACTGTGAAACCCCATACACACCTGGCAGGATCCTGATGATACACTGTGAAACCCCATACACACCTGGCAGTATCCTGATAAACTGTGAAACCCCCATACACACCTTGAAGGATCCTGATTCACTGTGAAACCCCCATACACACCTGGCAGGATCCTGATCCACTGTGAAACCCCATACACATCTAGCAGGATCCTGATAGACTGTGAACCCCCATTCACACCTGGCAGGATACTGATAAACTGTGAAAACCCCATACACACCTGGCAGGGTCCTGATCCACTGTGAAACCCTCATACACACCTGGCAGGATCCTGATAAACTATGAAGAGCCAATACACACCTGGCAGGATCCTGATAAACTGTGAAACCCCCATAGACACCTGACAGCATCCTGATACAATGTGAAAACTCCATACATACCTGGCAGGATCCTGATACACAGTGAAACCCCATTCACATCTGGCGGGATCCTGATACACTGTGAAACCCCACACACATGGCAGGTTCCTGATCCACTGAGAAACCCCCATACACACCTCGAAGGATCCTGGTACACTGTGAAACCCCATACACACCTGGCAGGATCCTGATGACACACTGTGAAACCCCATACACACCTGGCAGGATCCTGATACACTGTGAAACCCCCTTGCACACCTGGCAGGATCCTGATACACTGTGAAAACCCCATACACACCTGGCATGATCCTGATAAACTGGGAAAACCCCATACACACCTGGCAGGATTCCGATACACTGTGAAAAGCCCAGACACACCTGGCAGTATCCTGATACACTGTGAAAACCCCAAACACAACTGGCAGGATCCTGATACTCTGTGAAAACCCATACACACCTGGCAGGATCCTGAAACACAGCGAAACCCCCATACACAACTGGCAGGATCCTGATCCACTGTGAAAACCCCATTCACACCTGGCAGGATCCTGATCCACTTTGAAACCCCATTCACCTCTGGCAGTTTCCTGATGCACTGTGAAACCCCACTCACACCTGGCAGGATCCTGATCCACTGTGAAACCCCATTCACATCTGGCAGGATCCTGATACATTGTGAAACCCCATTCACATCTGGCAGGATCCTGATCCACTGTGAAACCCCTTCCACATCTGGCAGGATCCTGATACATTGTGAAAACTCCCTTCACACCTGGCAGGATCCTGATCCACTGTGAAACCCCATTCACATCTGGAAGGATCCTGATACACTGTGAAACCCCATACACACCTGGCTGGATTCTGATACACTGTGAAACCCCATAAACACCTGGCAGGATCCTGATCAACTGTGAAACCCCATACACACCTGGCAGGATCCTGATACACTGTGAAAACCCCATACACACTTGGCAGGATCCTGATAAACTGTGAAACCCCATGCACTTCTGGCAGGATCCCGATACACAGTGAAATCCCCATGCACACCTGGCAGGATCCTGATCCACTGTGAAACCCCCATACACACCTGGCAGGATCCTGATGGACTATGAAAAACCCATACACACCTGGCAGGTTCCTGATAAACAGTGAAACCCGCATACACACCTGGCAGGATCCTGATAAACTGCGAAACCCCCATAGACTCCTGACAGGATCCTGATACACTGTGAAAACGCTATACATACCTAGCAGGATCCTGATACACAGTGAAACCCCAGTCACATCTGGCGGCATCCTGATACACTGTGAAACCCCACACACATGGCAGGTTCCTGATCCACTGTGAAACCCCCATACACACCTGGAAGGATCCTGATACACTGTGAAACCCCATACACACCTGGCGGGATCCTGATGATACACTGTGAAACCCCATACACACCTGGCAGGATCCTGATGCACTGTGAAACCCCCATACACACCTTGAAGGATCCTGATGCACTGTGAAACCCCATGCGCACCTGGCAAGATCCTGATGCACTGTGAAACCCCCATACACACCTGGCAGGATCATGATACACTGTGAAACTCCCATACACATCCGGCAGGATCCTGATTCACTGTGAAACCCCCATACACACCTGGAAGGATCCTGATACACTGTGAAACCCCATGCGCACCTGGCAGGATCCTGATGGACTGTGAAAACCCCATACACACCTGGCAGGATCATGATACACTGTGAAACTCCCATACACATCCAGCAGAATCCTGATTCACTGTGAAACCCCCAAACACACCTGGCAGGATCGTGATCCACTGTGAAACCCCCAAACACACCTGGCAGGAACCTGATAAACTATAAACCCCCCAAACACACCTGGCAGGATCCTGATAAACTGTGAAAATCCCATACATAGCTGGCAGGATCCTGATACACTGTGAAACCCCCATACACACCTGGCAGGATCCTGATCCACTGTGAAACACCCACACACACCTGGCAGGATCCTGATCCACTGTGAAAACCCCATTCACACCTGGCAGTATCCTGAACCACTGTGAAACCCCATTCACATCTGGCAGGTTCCTGATACACTGAAACCCCACTCACACCTGGCAGGATCCTGTTCCACTGTGAAACCGCATTCACATTTGGCAGGATCGTGATCCACTGTGAAACCCCATTCACATCTGGCAGGATCCTGATACACTGTGAAACCCCACTCACACCTGGCTGGATTCTGATACACTGTGAAACCCCATAAACACCTGGCAGGATCCTGATCCACTGTGAAACCCCATACACACCTGGCAGGATCCTGATCCACTGTGATAACCCCATACACACCTGGCAGGATCCTGATCCACTGTGAAAACCCCATTCACACCTGGCAGGATCCTGATGCACTGTGAAAACCCCATACACACCTGGCAGGATCCTGATGCACTGTGAAAAGCCCATACACATCTGGCAGGATCCTGATGCACTGTGAAAACACCAAACACACCTGGCAGGATTCCGATGCACTGTGAAACCCCATACACACCTGGAAGGATCCTGATACATCGTGAAAACCCCATACACACCTGGCAAAATCATGATACACTTTATATCCCATACACAACTGGCAAGATCATGATACACTGTGAAAACCCATACACACCAGGCAGGATCCTGATAAACTATGAAACCCCCATACACACCTGGCAGGATCCTGATGAACTGTGAAAATCCCATACACACCTGGCAGGATCCTGATACACTGTGAAAACCCCATACACACTTGGCAGGATCCTAATAAACTGTGAAACCCCATGCACTTCTGGCAGGATCCCGATACACAGTGAAATCCCCATGCACACCTGGCAGGATCCTGATCCACTGTGAAACCCCCATACACACCTGGCAGGATCCTGATGGACTATGAAAAACCCATACACACCTGGCAGGATCCTGATAAACAGTGAAACCCCCATACACACCTGGCAGGATCCTGATAAACTGCGAAACCCCCATAGACTCCTGACAGGATTGTGATACAATGTGAAAACGCTATACATACCTAGCAGGATCCTGATACACAGTGAAACCCCAGTCACATCTGGCGGCATCCTGATACACTGTGAAACCCCACACACATGGCAGGTTCCTGATCCACTGTGAAAACCCCATACACACCTGGCAGGATCCTGATGGACTATGAAAAACCCATACACACCTGGCAGGATCCTGATAAACAGTGAAACCCCCATACACACCTGGCAGGATCCTGATAAACTGCGAAACCCCCATAGACTCCTGACAGGATTGTGATACAATGTGAAAAGGCTATACATACCTAGCAGGATCCTGATACACAGTGAAACCCCAGTCACATCTGGCGGCATCCTGATACACTGTGAAACCCCACACACATGGCAGGTTCCTGATCCACTGTGAAAATCCCATACATAGCTGGCAGGATGCTGATACACTGTGAAACCCCCATACACACCTGGCAGGAACCTGATCCACTGTGAAAACCACATTCACACCTGGCAGAATCCTGATCCACTGTGAAACCCCATTCACAGCTGCCAGGTTCCTGATACACTGTGAAACCCCACTCACACCTGGCAGGATCCGGATTCACTGTGAAACCCCATTCACATCTGGCAGGATCATGATCCACTGTGAAACCACATTCACATCTGGCAGGATCCTGATACATTGTGAAAACCCCATTCACACCTGGCAGGATCCTGATATACTGTGAAACCCCACTCACACCTGGTAGGATCCTTATCCACTGTGAAAACCCCATCCACACCTGGCAGGATCCTGATCCACTGTGAAAACCCCATTTACACCTGGCAGGATCCTGATGCACTGTGAAAACCCCAGACACACCTGGCAGGCTCCTGATGCACTGTGAAAAGCCCAAACACACCTGGCAGGATCCAGATACACTGTGAAAAACCCATAAACACCTGGCAGGATCCTGATCCACTGTGAAAGCCCATACACACCTGGCAGGAGACTGATACACTGTGAAAACCCCATACACACCTGGCAGGATCCTGATGCACTGTGAAAACACCAAACACACCTGGCAGGATTCTGATGCACTGTGAAACCCCATACACACCTGGCAGGATCCTGATACATCGTGAAAACCCCATACACACCTGGCAAAATCATGATACACTTTTAAAACCCATACACAACTGGCAAGATCATGATACACTGTGAAAACCCGTACACACCTGGCAGGATCCTGATAAACTATGAAACCCCCATACACACCTGGCAGGATCCTGATGAACTGTGAAAATCCCATACACTCCTGGCAGGATCCTGATACACTGTGAAACTCCCATACACATCCGGCAGGATCCTGATTCACTGTGAAACCCCCAAACACACCTGGCAGGATCCTGATCCACTGTGAAACACCCATACACACCTGACAGGATCCTGATAAACTATAAAACCCCCAAACACACCTGGCAGGAACCTGATAAACTGTGAAAATCCCATACATAGCTGGCAGGATGCTGATACACTGTGAAACCCCCATACACACCTGGCAGGAACCTGATCCACTGTGAAAACCCCATTCACACCTGGCAGAATCCTGATCCACTGTGAAACCCCATTCACAGCTGCCAGGTTCATGATACACTGTGAAACCCCACTCACACCTGGCAGGATCCGGATCCACTGTGAAACCCCATTCACATCTGGCAGAATCATGATCCACTGTGAAACCACATTCACATCTGGCAGGATCCTGATACATTGTGAAAACCCCATTCACACCTGGCAGGATCCTGATATACTGTGAAACCCCACTCACACCTGGTAGGATCCTGATCCACTGTGAAAACCCCATACACATCTGGCAGGATCCTGATCCACTGTGAAAACCCCATTCACACCTGGCAGGATCCTGATGCACTGTGAAAACCCCATACACACCTGGCAGGCTCCTGATGCACTGTGAAAAGCCCAAACACAGCTGGCAGGATCCAGATACACTGTGAAAACCCCATAAACACCTGGCAGGATCCTGATCCACTGTGAAAATCCCTCACACCTGGCAGGATCCTGATACACTGTGAAAACCCCATGCACACCTGGCAGGATCCTGATAACTGTGAAACCCCATGCACATCTGGCAGGATCCTGATACACTGTGAAACCCCCAAACACACCTGGAAGGATCCTGATACACTGTGAAACCCCATGCGCACCTGGCAGGATCCTGATGCACTGTGAAAACCCCATACACCCCTGGCAGGATCATGATACACTGTGAAACTCCCATCCACATCCGGCAGGATCCTGATTCACTGTGAAACCCCCATACACACCTGGCAGGATCCTGATCCACTATGAAACTCCCATACACACCTGGCAGGATCCTGATAAACTATAAAACCGCCAAACAAACCTGGCAGGATCCTGATAAACTGTGAAAATCCCATACATAGCTGGCAGGATCCTGATACACTGCGAAAACCCCATACACACCTGGCAGGATACTGATAAACTGAGAAACCACATACACATCTGGCAGGATCCTGTTAGACTGTGAAAACCACACACACACCTGGCAGGATCCTGATACACTGTGAAAACCACATACACATCTGGCAGGATCCTGACACACTGTGAAACCCCAGACACACCTGGCAGGTTCCTGATCCACTGTGAAACCCCCATACACACCTGGCAGGATCCTGATGGACTATGAAAAACCCATACACACCTGGCAGGATCCTGATAAACAGTGAAACCCCCATACACACCTGTCAGGATCCTGATAAACTGCGAAACCCCCATAGACTCCTGACAGGATCCTGATACACTGTGAAAACGCAAGACATACCTAGCAGGATCCTGATACACAGTGAAACCCCAGTCACATCTGGCGGCATCCTGATACACTGTGAAACCCCACACACATGGCAGGTTCCTGATCCACTGTGAAACCCCCAAACACACCTGGAAGGATCCTGATACACTGTGAAACCCCATACACACCTGGCAGGATCCTGATGATACACTGTGAAACCCCAGACACACCTGGCAGGTTCCTGATCCACTGTGAAACCCCCATACACACCTGGCAGGATCCTGATGGACTATGAAAAACCCATACACACCTGGCAGGATCCTGATAAACAGTGAAACCCCCATACACACCTGGCAGGATCCTGATAAACTGCGAAACCCCCATAGACTCCTGACAGGATCCTGATACACTGTGAAAACGCCAGACATACCTAGCAGGATCCTGATACACAGTGAAACCCCAGTCACATCTGGCGGCATCCTGATACACTGTGAAACCCCACACACATGGCAGGTTCCTGATCCACTGTGAAACCCCCAAACACACCTGGAAGGATCCTGATACACTGTGAAACCCCATACACACCTGGCAGGATCCTGATGATACACTGTGAAACCCCATACACACCTGGCAGGATCCAGATGCACTGTGAAACCCCCATACACACCTTGAAGGATCCTGATGCACTGTGAAACCCCATGCGCACCTGGCAAGATCCTGATGCACTGTGAAACCCCCATACACACCTGGCAGGATCATGATACACTGTGAAACTCCCATACACATCCGGCAGGATCCTGATTCACTGTGAAACCCCCAAACACACCTGGCAGGATCCTGATCCACTGTGAAACACCCATACACACCTGACAGGATCCTGATAAACTATAAAACCCGCAAACACACCTGGCAGGAACCTGATAAACTGTGAAAATCCCATACATAGCTGGCAGGATGCTGATACACTGTGAAACCCCCATACACACCTGGCAGGAACCTGATCCACTGTGAAAACCCCATTCACACCTGGCAGAATCCTGATCCACTGTGAAACCCCACTCACAGCTGCCAAGTTCCTGAAACACTATGAAACCCCACTCACACCTGGCAGGATCCTGATCCACTGTGAAACCCCATTCACATCTGGCAGAATCATGATCCACTGTGAAACCACATTCACATCTGGCAGGATCCTGATACATTGTGAAAACCTCATTCACACCTGGCAGGATCCTGATATACTGTGAAACCCCACTCACACCTGGTAGGATCCTGATCCACTGTGAAAACCCCATACACACCTGGCAGGATCCTGATCCACTGTGAAACCCCATTCACACCTGGCAGGATCCTGATGCACTGTGAAAACCCCATACACACCTGGCAGGCTCCTGATGCACTGTGAAAAGCCCAAACACACCTGGCAGGATCCAGATACACTGTGAAAACCCCATAAACACCTGGCAGGATCCTGATCCACTGTGAAAGCCCATACACACCTGGCAGGAGACTGATACACTGTGAAAACCCCATGCACACCTGGCAGGATCCTGATGCACTGTGAAAACACCAAACACACCTGGCAGGATTCTGATGCACTGTGAAACCCCATACACACCCGGCAGGATCCTGATACATCGTGAAAACCCCATACACACCTGGCAAAATCATGATACACTATTAAAACCCATACACAACTTGCAAGATCATGATACACTGTGAAAACCCGTACACACCTGGCAGGATCCTGATAAACTATGAAACCCCCATACACACCTGGCAGGATCCTGATGAACTGTGAAAATCCCATACACACCTGGCAGGATCCTGATACACTGTGAAAACCCCATGCACACCTGGCAGGATCCTGATAACTGTGAAACCCCATGCACATCTGGCAGGATCCTGATACACTGTGAAACCCCCAAACAAACCTGGAAGGATCCTGATACACTGTGAAACCCCATGCGCACCTGGCAGGATCCTGATGCACTGTGAAACCCCCATACACACCTGGCAGGATCATGATAAACTGTGAAACTCCCATACACATCCGGCAGGATCCTGATTCACTGTGAAACCCCCAAACACACCTGGCAGGATCCTGATCCACTGTGAAACACCCATACACACCTGACAGGATCCTGATAAACTATAGAACCCCCAAACACACCTGGCAGGAACCTGATAAACTGTGAAAATCCCATACATAGCTGGCAGGATGCTGAGACACTGTGAAACCCCCATACACACCTGGCAGGAACCTGATCCACTGTGAAAGCCCCATTCACACCTGGCAGAATCCTGATCCACTGTGAGACCCCATTCACAGCTGCCAGCTTCCTGATACACTGTGAAACCCCACTCACACCTGGCAGGGTCCGGATCCACTGTGAAACCCCATTCACATCTGGCAGGATCATGATCCACTGTGAAACCACATTCACATCTGGCAGGATCCTGATACATTGTGAAAACCCCATTCACACCTGGCAGGCTCCTGATATACTGTGAAACCCCACTCACACCTGGTAGGATCCTTATCCACTGTGAAAACCCCATCCACACCTGGCAGGATCCTGATCCACTGTGAAAACCCCATTTACACCTGGCAGGATCCTGATGCACTGTGAAAACCCCATACACAACTGGCAGGCTCCTGATGCACTGTGAAAAGCCCAAACACACCTGGCAGGATCCAGATACACTGTGAAAAACCCATAAACACCTGGCAGGATCCTGATCCACTGTGAAAGCCCATACACACCTGGCAGGAGACTGATACACTGTGAAAACCCCATACACACCTGGCAGGATCCTGATGCACTGTGAAAACACCAAACACACCTGGCAGGATTCTGATGCACTGTGAAACCCCATACACACCTGGCAGGATCCTGATACATCGTGAAAACCCCATACACACCTGGCAAAATCATGATACACTTTTAAAACCCATACACAACTGGCAAGATCATGATACACTGTGAAAACCCGTACACACCTGGCAGGATCCTGATAAACTATGAAACCCCCATACACACCTGGCAGGATCCTGATGAACTGTGAAAATCCCATACACACCTGGCAGGATCCTGATACACTGTGAAACTCCCATACACATCCGGCAGGATCCTGATCCACTGTGAAAAACCCATACACACCTGACAGGATCCTGATAAACTATAAAACCCCCAAACACACCTGGCAGGAACCTGATAAACTGTGAAAATCCCATACATAGCTGGCAGGATGCTGATACACTGTGAAACCCCCATACACACCTGGCAGGAACCTGATCCACTGTGAAAACCCCATTCACACCTGGCAGAATCCTGATCCACTGTGAAACCCCATTCACAGCTGCCAGGTTCATGATACACTGTGAAACCCCACTCACACCTGGCAGGATCCGGATCCACTGTGAAACCCCATTCACATCTGGCAGAATCATGATCCACTGTGAAACCACATTCACATCTGGCAGGATCCTGATACATTGTGAAAACCCCATTCACACCTGGCAGGATCCTGATATACTGTGAAACCCCACTCACACCTGGTAGGATCCTGATCCACTGTGAAAACCCCATACACACCTGGCAGGATCCTGATGCAATGTGAAAACCCCATACACACCTGGCAGGCTCCTGATGCACTGTGAAAAGCCCAAACACACCTGGCAGGATCCAGATACACTGTGAAAACCCCATAAACACCTGGCAGGATCCTGATCCACTGTGAAAATCCCACACACCTGGCAGGATCCTGATACACTGTGAAAACCCCATGCACACCTGGCAGGATCCTGATAACTGTGAAACCCCATGCACATCTGGCAGGATCCTGATACACTGTGAAACCCCCAAACACACCTGGAAGGATCCTGATACACTGTGAAACCCCATGCGCACCTGGCCGGATCCTGATGCACTGTGAAAACCCCATACACCCCTGGCAGGATCATGATACACTGTGAAACTCCCATCCACATCCGGCAGGATCCTGATTCACTGTGAAACCCCCATACACACCTGGCAGGATCCTGATCCACTATGAAACTCCCATACACACCTGGCAGGATCCTGATAAACTATAAAACCGCCAAACACACCTGGCAGGATCCTGATAAACTGTGAAAATCCCATACATAGCTGGCAGGATCCTGATACACTGCGAAAACCCCATACACACCTGGCAGGATCCTGATAAACTGAGAAACCACATACACATCTGGCAGGATCCTGTTAGACTGTGAAAACCACATACACACCTGGCAGGATCCTGATACACTGTGAAAACCACATACACATCTGGCAGGATCCTGACACACTGTGAAACCCCATACACACCTGGCAGGTTCCTGATCCACTGTGAAACCCCCATACACACCTGGCAGGATACTGATGGACTATGAAAAACCCATACACACCTGGCAGGATCCTGATAAACAGTGAAACCCCCATACACACCTGGCAGGATCCTGATAAACTGCGAAACCCCCATAGACTCCTGACAGGATCCTGATACACTGTGAAAACGCCAGACATACCTAGCAGGATCCTGATACACAGTGAAACCCCAGTCACATCTGGCGGCATCCTGATACACTGTGAAACCCCACACACATGGCAGGTTCCGGATCCACTGTGAAACCCCTAAACAGACCTGGAAGGATCCTGATACACTGTGAAACCCCATACACACCTGGCAGGATCCTGATGATACACTGTGAAACCCCATACACACCTGGCAGGATCCAGATGCACTGTGAAACCCCCATACACACCTTGAAGGATCCTGATGCACTGTGAAACCCCATGCGCACCTGGCAAGACCCTGATGCACTGTGAAACCCCCATACACACCTGGCAGGATCATGATACACTGTGAAACTCCCATACACATCCGGCAGGATCCTGATTCACTGTGAAACCCCCAAACACACCTGGCAGGATCCTGATCCACTGTGAAACACCCATACACACCTGACAGGATCCTGATAAACTATAAAACCCCCAAACACACCTGGCAGGAACCTGATAAACTGTGAAAATCCCATACATAGCTGGCAGGATGCTGATACACTGTGAAACCCCCATACACACCTGGCAGGAACCTGATCCACTGTGAAAACCCCATTCACACCTGGCAGAATCCTGATCCACTGTGAAACCCCACTCACAGCTGCCATTTCCTGATACACTATGAAACCCCACTCACACCTGGCAGGATCCTGATCCACTGTGAAACCCCATTCACATCTGGCAGAATCATGATCCACTGTGAAACCACATTCACATCTGGCAGGATCCTGATACATTGTGAAAACCTCATTCACACCTGGCAGGATCCTGATATACTGTGAAACCCCACTCACACCTGGTAGGATCCTGATCCACTGTGAAAACCCCATACACACCTGGCAGGATACTGATCCACTGTGAAAACCCCATTCACACCTGGCAGGATCCTGATGGACTGTGAAAACCCCATACACACCTGGCAGGCTCCTGATGCACTGTGAAAAGCCCAAACACACCTGGCAGGATCCAGATACACTGTGAAAACCCCATAAACACCTGGCAGGATCCTGATCCACTGTGAAAGCCCATACACACCTGGCAGGAGACTGATACACTGTGAAAACCCCATGCACACCTGGCAGGATCCTGATGCACTGTGAAAACACCAAACACACCTGGCAGGATTCTGATGCACTGTGAAACCCCATACACACCCGGCAGGATCCTGATACATCGTTAAAACCCCATACACACCTGGCAAAATCATGATACACTTTTAAAACCCATACACAACTTGCAAGATCATGATACACTGTGAAAACCCGTACACACCTGGCAGGATCCTGATAAACTATGAAACCCCCATACACACCTGGCAGGATCCTGATGAACTGTGAAAATCCCATACACACCTTGCAGGATCCTGATACACTGTGAAAACCCCATGCACACCTGGCAGGATCCTGATAACTGTGAAACCCCATGCACATCTGGCAGGATCCTGATACACTGTGAAACCCCCAAACACACCTGGAAGGATCCTGATACACTGTGAAACCCCATGCGCACCTGGCAGGATCCTGATGCACTGTGAAAACCCCATACACACCTGGCAGGATCATGATACACTGTGAAACTCCCATACACATCCGGCAGGATCCTGATTCACTGTGAAACCCCCATGCACACCTGGCAGGATCCTGATCCACTATGAAACACCCATACACACCTGGCAGGATACTGATAAACCATAAAAGCGCCAAACACACCTGGCAGGATCCTGATAAACTGTGAAAATCCCATACATAGCTGGCAGGATCCTGATACACTGTGAAAACCCCATACACACCTGGCAGGATCCTGATAAACTGAGAAACCACATACACATCTGGCAGGATCCTGTTAAACTGTGAAAACCACATACACACCTGGCAGGATCCTGATAAACTGTGAAAACCACATACACATCTGGCAGGATCCTGATACACTGTGAAACCCCATACACACCTGGCAGGTTCCTGATACACTGTGAAGCTCCCATACACACCTGGCAGGATCCTGATCCACTGTGAAAACCCCATTCACAACTGGCAGGATCCTGATCCACTGTGAAACCCCATTCACGTCTGGCAGGTTCCTGATACACTGTGAAACCCCACTCACAAATGGCAGGATCTTAATCCACTGTGAATCCCCATTCACATCTGGCAGGATCCTGATCCACTGTGAAACCCTATTCACATCTGGCAGGATCCTGATACATTGCAAAAGCCCCATTCACACCTGGCAGGATCCTGATACACTGTGAAAACCCCATACACACCTGGCAGGATTCTGATACACAGTGAAAAGCCCAGACACACCTAGCAGGATCCTGATTCACTGTGAAAACCCCAGACACACCTGGCAGGATGCTGACACACTGTGAAAACCCCAAACACACCTGGCAGGATCCTGATACACTGTGAAAACCCATACCTATCTGGCGGGATCCTGATACACAGTGAAAACCCATTCACATCTGGCAGGATCCTGATACACTGTGAAACCCCATACACACCTGGCAGGATCCTAATCCAAAGTGAAACCCCCATACACACCTGGCATGATCCTGATCCACTGTGAAAACCCCATTCACACCTGTCAGGATCCTGATCCACTGTGAAACCCCATTCAGATCTGGCAGGTTCCTGATACAATGTGAAACCCCACTCACACCTGGCAGGATCTTAATCCACTGTGAAACCCCATTCACATCTGGCAGGATCCTTATCCACTGTGAAACCCCATTCACATCTGGCAGGATCCTGATACATTGTGAAAAACCCATTCACACCTGGCAGGATCCTGATCCACTGTGAAACCCCATTCACATCTGGCAGGATCCTGATACACTGTGAAACCCCACTCAGACCGGGCTGGATTCTGATACACTGTGAAACCCCCATAGACGCCTTGCAGGAGCCTGATCCACTGTAAAACCCCATTCACACCTGGCAGGATCCTGATACACTGTTGAAACCCCATACACACCTGGCAGGATCCTGATCCACTGTGAAAACCCAAAAACACCTGGCAGGAGACAGATCCACTGTGAAAACCCCATCCACACCTGGCAGGATCCTGACGCACTGTGAAACCCCCATGCACACCTGGCAGGATCCTGAGACACTGTGAAAACCCCATACACACCTAGCAGGATCCTGATAAACTGTGAAAACCCCATACACACCTGGCAGGATTCTGATACACTGTGAAAATCCAGACACACCTGGCAGGATCCTGATACACAGTGAAAACCCCAAACACACCTGGCAGGATGCTGATACACTGTGAAAACCCCAAACACAACTGGCAGGATCCTGATACTCTGTGAAAACCCATACACACCTGGCAGGATCCTGAAACACAGTGAAACCCCCATACACACCTGGCAGGATCCTGATCCACTGTGAAAACCCCATTCACACCTGGCAGGATCCTGATCCACTGTGAAACCCCATTCACATCTGGCAGCTTCCTGATACACTGCGAAACCCCACTCACACCTCGCAGGATTTTAATCCACTGTGAAACCCCAATCACATCTGGCAGGATCCTGATCCACTGTGAAACCCCATTCACATCTGGCAGGATCCTGATGCATTGTGAAAACTCCATTCACACCTGGCAGGATCCTGATCCACTGTGAAACCCCACAAACACCTGGCAGGAGCCAGACCAACTGTGAAACCCCATACACACCTGGCAGGATACTGATCCGCTGCGAAAACCCCAAACACACCTGGCAGGATCCTGATCCACTGTGAAAACCCCAAACAAACCTGGCATGATCCTGATACACTGTGAAAACCCCATAAACACCTGGCATGATCCTGATCCACTGAGAAACCCCATACACACCTGGCAGGATCCTGATACACTGTGAAAACCCCATACACACCTGGCAGGATCCTGATGCACTGTGAATACCCCAAACACACCTGGCAGGATCCTGATTCACTGTGAAACCCCCATACACACCTGGCAGGATCCTGATACATCGTGAAAACCCCATACACACCTGGCAAAATCTTGATACAATGTGAAAACCCATACACAGCTCGCAAGATCATGATACACTGTGAAAACCCATACACACGTGGCAGGATGCTGATACACTGTGAAACCCCCAGACACAACTGGCAGGATCCTGATAAACTATGAAACCCGCAGACACACCTGGCAGGATCCTGATAAACTGTGAAAACCCAATACACACCTGGCAGGATCCTGATACACTGTTGAAACCCCATCCACATCTGGCAGGATCCTGATAAACTGTGAAACCCCCATACACACCTGGCAGGATCCTGATGCACTGTGAATACCCCAAACACACCTGGCAGGATCCTGATTCACTGTGAAACCCCCATACACACCTGGCAGGATCCTAAGAAACTATGAAACCCCCATACACACCTGGCAGGATCCTGATAAACTGTGAAAACCCCAAACACACCTGGCAGGATCCTGATACACTGTGAAAACCCCATAAACACCTAGCAGGATCCTGATCCACTGTGAAACCCCATACACACCTGGCAGGATCCTGATACACTGTGAAAACCCCATACACACCTGGCAGGATCCTGATGCACTGTGAAAACCCCAAACACACCTGGCAGGATCCTGATGCACTGTGAAACCCCCATACACACCTGGCAAAATCATGATACACTGTGAAAACCCTTACACACCTCGCAAGATCATGATACAATGTGAAAACCCATACACACGTGGCAGGATCCTGATACACTGTGAAACACCCATACACAACTGGGAGGATCCTGATAAACTATGAAACCCCCAAACACACCTGGCAGGATCATGATGCACTGTGAAACCCCCATACACACCTGGCAAAATAATGATACACTGTGAAAACCCATACACACCTCGCAAGATCATGATACACTGTGAAAACCCATACACACGTGGCAGGATCCTGATACACTGTGAAACCCCCATACACAACTGGGAGGATCCTGATAAACTATGAAACCCCCAAACACACATGGCAGGTTCCTGATCCACTGTGAAACTCCCATACACACCTGGACGGATCCTGATACACTGTGAAACCCCATACACACCTGGCAGGATCCTGATGATACACTGTGAAACCCCATACACACCTGGCAGTATCCTGATAAACTGTGAAACCCCCATACACACCTTGAAGGATCCTGATTCACTGTGAAACCCCCATACACACCTGGCAGGATCCTGATCCACTGTGAAACCCCATACACATCTAGCAGGATCCTGATAGACTGTGAACCCCCATTCACACCTGGCAGGATACTGATAAACTGTGAAAACCCCATACACACCTGGCAGGGTCCTGATCCACTGTGAAACCCTCATACACACCTGGCAGGATCCTGATAAACTATGAAGAGCCAATACACACCTGGCAGGATCCTGATAAACTGTGAAACCCCCATAGACACCTGACAGCATCCTGATACAATGTGAAAACTCCATACATACCTGGCAGGATCCTGATACACAGTGAAACCCCATTCACATCTGGCGGGATCCTGATACACTGTGAAACCCCACACACATGGCAGGTTCCTGATCCACTGAGAAACCCCCATACACACCTCGAAGGATCCTGGTACACTGTGAAACCCCATACACACCTGGCAGGATCCTGATGACACACTGTGAAACCCCATACACACCTGGCAGGATCCTGATACACTGTGAAACCCCCTTGCACACCTGGCAGGATCCTGATACACTGTGAAAACCCCATACACACCTGGCATGATCCTGATAAACTGGGAAAACCCCATACACACCTGGCAGGATTCCGATACACTGTGAAAAGCCCAGACACACCTGGCAGTATCCTGATACACTGTGAAAACCCCAAACACAACTGGCAGGATCCTGATACTCTGTGAAAACCCATACACACCTGGCAGGATCCTGAAACACAGCGAAACCCCCATACACAACTGGCAGGATCCTGATCCACTGTGAAAACCCCATTCACACCTGGCAGGATCCTGATCCACTTTGAAACCCCATTCACCTCTGGCAGTTTCCTGATGCACTGTGAAACCCCACTCACACCTGGCAGGATCCTGATCCACTGTGAAACCCCATTCACATCTGGCAGGATCCTGATACATTGTGAAACCCCATTCACATCTGGCAGGATCCTGATCCACTGTGAAACCCCTTTCACATCTGGCAGGATCCTGATACATTGTGAAAACTCCCTTCACACCTGGCAGGATCCTGATCCACTGTGAAACCCCATTCACATCTGGAAGGATCCTGATACACTGTGAAACCCCATACACACCTGGCTGGATTCTGATACACTGTGAAACCCCATAAACACCTGGCAGGATCCTGATCAACTGTGAAACCCCATACACACCTGGCAGGATACTGAACCACTGTGAAAACCCCAAACACACCTGGCAGGATCCTGATCCACTGTGAAAACCCCACACACATGGCAGGATCCTGATACACTGTGAAACCCCATACACACCTGGCAGGATCCTGATACACTCTGAAAACCCCATACACACCTGGCAGGATCCTGATACACTCTGAAAACCCCATACACACCTGGCAGGATCCTGATGCACTGTGAAAACCCCAAACACACCGGGAAGGATCCTGATGCACTGTGAAACCCCCATACACACCTGGAAGGATCCTGATACATCGTGAAAACACCATACACACCTGGCAAAATCATGATACACTGTGAAAACCCATACACACCTCGCAAGATCATGATATACTGTGAAAACCCATACACACGTGACAGGATCCTGATACACTGTGAAACCCCAATACACAACTGGCAGGATCCTGATAAACTATGAAACCCCCATACACACCTGGCAGGATCCTGATGAACTGTGAAAATCCAATACACACCTGGCAGGATCCTGATACACTGTGAAAACCCCATACACACCTGGCAGGATCCTGATAAACTTTGAAACCCCCATACACACCTGGCAGGATCCTGATAAACTGTGAAACACCTGACACATCCGGCAGGATCCTGATACAATGTGAAAACCCCATACACACCTGGCAGTATCCTGATCCACTGTCAAACCCCCATACACACCTGGCAGGATTCTGATAAACTATGAAACCCCCATACACACCTGGCAGGATCCTGATAAACTGTGAACTCACATGCACACCAGGCAGGATCCTGATAAACTGTGAAAACCCCTAGACACCTGACAGGATCCTGATACACTGTGAAAACCCCATACATACCTGGCATGATCCTGACACACAGTGAAACACCATTCACATCTGGCGGGATCCTGATACACTGTGAAACCCCACACACATGGCAGGTTCCTGATCCACTGTGAAACCCCCTGACACACCTGGCAGGATCCTGATGATACACTGTGAAAACCCCAAACACACCTAGCAGGATCCTGATGCACTGTGAAACCCCCATACACACCTAGCAGGATCCTGATACATCGTGAAAACCCCATACACACCTGGCAAAATCATGATATACTGTGAAAACCCATACACACCTCGCAAGATCATGATACACTGTGGAAACCCATACACAACTGGCAGGATCCTGATAAACTGTGAAAATCCCATACACACCTGGCAGGGTCCTGATCCACTGTGAAACCCCCATAGACACCTGGCAGGATTCTGATAAACTATGAAAAACCAATACACACCTGGCAGGATCCTGATAAACTGTGAAACCCCCATAGACACCTGACAGGATCCTGATACACTGTGAAAACCACATACCTACCTGGCAGGATCCTGATACACAGTGAAACCCCATTCACATCTGGCGGGATCCTGATACACTGTGAAACCCCACACACATGGCAGGTTCCTGATCCTCTGAGAAACCCCCATACACACCTGGAAGGATCCTGATACACTGTGAAACCCCATACATACCTGGCAGGATCCTGATGATACACTGTGAAACCCCATACACACCTGGCAGGATCCTGATACACTGTGAAACCCCCATACACACCAGGAAGGATCCTGATACACTGTGAAACCCCAAACGCACCTGGCAGGATCCTGATGCACTGTGAAAACCCCATACACACCTGGCAGGATCCTGATACACTGTGAAACTCCCACACACATCTGGCAGGATTCAGATTCACTGTGAAACCCCCATACACACCTGGCAGGATCGTGATAAACTGTGAAACCCCTTACACATCTGGCAGGATCCTGATCCACTGTGAAACCCCTTTCACATCTGGCAGGATCCTGATACATTGTGAAAACTCCCTTCACACCTGGCAGGATCCTGATCCACTGTGAAACCCCATTCACATCTGGAAGGATCCTGATACACTGTGAAACCCCATACACACCTGGCTGGATTCTGATACACTGTGAAACCCCATAAACACCTGGCAGGATCCTGATCAACTGTGAAACCTCATACACACCTGGCAGGATACTGAACCACTGTGAAAACCCCAAACACACCTGGCATGATCCTGATCCACTGTGAAAACCCCACACACATGGCAGGATCCTGATACACTGTGAAACCCCATACACACCTGGCAGGATCCTGATACACTCTGAAAACCCCATACACACCTGGCAGGATCCTGATACACTCTGAAAACCCCATACACACCTGGCAGGATCCTGATGCACTGTGAAAACCCCAAACACACCGGGAAGGATCCTGATGCACTGTGAAACCCCCATACACACCTGGAAGGATCCTGATACATCGTGAAAACACCATACACACCTGGCAAAATCATGATACACTGTGAAAACCCATACACACCTCGCAAGATCATGATATACTGTGAAAACCCATACACACGTGACAGGATCCTGATACACTGCGAAACCCCAATACACAACTGGCAGGATCCTGATAAACTATGAAACCCCCATACACACCTGGCAGGATCCTGATGAACTGTGAAAATCCAATACACACCTGGCAGGATCCTGATACACTGTGAAAACCCCATACACACCTGGCAGGATCCTGATAAACTTTGAAACCCCCATACACACCTGGCAGGATCCTGATAAACTGTGAAACACCTGACACATCCGGCAGGATCCTGATACAATGTGAAAACCCCATACACACCTGGCAGGATCCTGATCCACTGTCAAACCCCCATACACACCTGGCAGGATTCTGATAAACTATGAAACCCCCATACACACCTGGCAGGATCCTGATAAACTGTGAACTCACATGCACACCAGGCAGGATCCTGATAAACTGTGAAAACCCCTAGACACCTGACAGGATCCTGATACACTGTGAAAACCCCATACATACCTGGCATGATCCTGACACACAGTGAAACCCCATTCACATCTGGCGGGATCCTGATACACTGTGAAACCCCACACACATGGCAGGTTCCTGATCCACTGTGAAACCCCCTGACACACCTGGCAGGATCCTGATGATACACTGTGAAAACCCCAAACACACCTAGCAGGATCCTGATGCACTGTGAAACCCCCATACACACCTGGCAGGATCCTGATACATCGTGAAAACCCCATACACACCTGGCAAAATCATGATATACTGTGAAAACCCATACACACCTCGCAAGATCATGATACACTGTGAAAACCCATACACAACTGGCAGGATCCTGATAAACTGTGAAAATCCCATACACACCTGGCAGGGTCCTGATCCACTGTGAAACCCCCATAGACACCTGGCAGGATTCTGATAAACTATGAAAAACCAATACACACCTGGCAGGATCCTGATAAACTGTGAAACCCCCATAGACACCTGACAGGATCCTGATACACTGTGAAAACCACATACCTACCTGGCAGGATCCTGATACACAGTGAAACCCCATTCACATCTGGCGGGATCCTGATACACTGTGAAACCCCACACACATGGCAGGTTCCTGATCCTCTGAGAAACCCCCATACACACCTGGAAGGATCCTGATACACTGTGAAACCCCATACATACCTGGCAGGATCCTGATGATACACTGTGAAACCCCATACACACCTGGCAGGATCCTGATACACTGTGAAACCCCCATACACACCAGGAAGGATCCTGATACACTGTGAAACCCCAAACGCACCTGGCAGGATCCTGATGCACTGTGAAAACCCCATACACACCTGGCAGGATCCTGATACACTGTGAAACTCCCACACACATCTGGCAGGATTCAGATTCACTGTGAAACCCCCATACACACCTGGCAGGATCGTGATAAACTGTGAAACCCCTTACACATCTGGCAGGATCCTGATACACTGTGAAAACCCCAAACACACTTGGCAGGATCCTGATCCACTGTGAAACCCATGACACACCTGGCAGGAGCCTGATAATCTATGAAACCCCCATACACACCTGGCAGGATCCTGATAAACTGGGAAACCCACACACACACCAGGCAGGATCCTGATAAACTGTGAAATCCCCATAGACACCTGGCAAAAGCATGATACACTGTGAAAACCCATACACACCTCGCAAGATCATGATGCACTGTGAAAACCCATACACACGTGGCAGGATCCTGATCCACTGTGAAACCCCCATACACACCTGGCAGGATCCTGATAAACTATGAAAATCCAATGCACACCTGGCAGGATCCTGATACACGGTGAAAACCCCATACACACCTGGCAGGATCCTGATAAACTGTGAAACCCCCATACACACCTGGCAGGATCCTGATCAACTGTGAAACACCTTACACATCTGGCAGGATCCTGATACACTGTGAAAACCCCATACACACCTGGCAGGATCCTGATCCACTGTCAAACCCCCATACACACCTGGCAGGCTCCTGATAAACTATGAAACCCCCATACACACCTGGCAGGATCCTGATAAACTGTGAAACTCACATACACACCAGGCAGGATCCTGATAAACTGTGAAAACCCCATAGACACCTGACAGGATCCTGATACACTGTGAAAACCCCATAAACACATGGCAGGATCCTGATACACAGTGAAACCCCATTCACATCTGGCGGGATCCTGATACACTGTGAAACCCCACACACATGGCAGGTTCCTGATCCACTGTGAAACTCCCATACACACCAGGAAGGATCCTGATACACTGTGAAACCCCAAACGCACCTGGCAGGATCCTGATGCACTGTGAAAACCCCATACACACCTGGCAGGATCCTGATACACTGTGAAACTCCCACACACATCTGGCAGGATTCTGATTCACTGCGAAACCCCCATACACACCTGGCAGGATCCTGATAAACTGTGAAACCCCTTACACATCTGGCAGGATCCTGATACACTGTGAAAACCCCATACACACTTGGCAGGATCCTGATCGACTGTGAAACCCCATGACACACCTGACAGGAGCCTGATAAACTATGAAACCCCCATACACACCTGGCAATATCATGATACACTGTGAAAACCCATACACACCGCGCAAGATCATGATACACTGTGAAAACCCATACACACGTGGCAGGATCCTGATCCACTGTGAAACCCCCATACACACCTGGCAGGATCCTGATAAACTATGAAAATCCAATACACACCTGGCAGGATCCTGATACACTGTGAAAATCCCATACACACCTTGCAGGATCCTGATAAACTGTGAATCTCACATACACACCTGACAGGATCCTGATACACTGTGAAAACCCCATTAACACCTGGCAGGATCCTGATACACAGTGAAACCCCATTCACATCTGGCGGGATCCTGATACACTGTGAAACCCCACACACATAGCAGGTTTCTGATCCACTGAGAAACCCCCATACACACCTGGAAGGATCCTGATACACTGTGAAAGCCCATACACACCTGGCAGGATCCTGATGATACACTGTGAAACCCCATACACACCTGGCAGGATCCTGATACACTGTGAAACCCCATACACACCTGGCAGGATCCTGATGATACACTGTGAAACCCCATACACACCTGGCAGGATCCTGATACACTGTGAAACCCCCATGCACACCTGGCAGGATCCTGATACACTGTGAAAACCCCATACACAACTGGCAGGATCCTGATACTCTGTGAAAACCCATACACACCTGGCAGGATCCTGAAACACAGCGAAACCCCCATGCACAACTGGCAGGATCCTGATCCACTGTGAAAACCCCATTCACACCTGGCAGGATCCTGATCCACTTTGAAACCCCATTCACATCTGGCAGTTTCCTGATGCACTGTGAAACCCCACTCACACCTGGCAGGATCCTGATCCACTGTGAAACCCCATTCACATCTGGCAGGATCCTGATACATTGTGAAACCCCATTCACATCTGGCAGGATCCTGATCCACTGTGAAACCCCATTCACATCTGGCAGGATCCTGATACATTGTGAAAACTCCCTTCACACCTGGCAGGATCCTGATCCACTGTGAAACCCCATTCACATCTGGAAGGATCCTGATACACTGTGAAACCCCATACACACCTGGCTGGATTCTGATACACTGTGAAACCCCATAAACACCTGGCAGGATCCTGATCAACTGTGAAACCCCATACACACCTGGCAGGAAGTTGAACCACTGTGAAAACCCCAAACACACCTGGCAGGATCCTGATACACTGTGAAACCCCATACACACCTGGCAGGATCCTGATACACTCTGAAAACCCCATACACATCTGGCAGGATCCTGATACACTCTGAAAACCCCATACACACCTGGCAGGATCCTGATGCACTGTGAAAACCCCAAACACACCGGGAAGGATCCTGATGCACTGTGAAACCCCCATACACACCTGGAAGGATCCTGATACATCGTGAAAACACCATACACACCTGGCAAAATCATGATACACTGTGAAAACCCATACACACCTCGCAAGATCATGATATACTGTGAAAACCCATACACACGTGGCAGGATCCTGATACACTGTGAAACCCCAATACACAACTGGCAGGATCCTGATAAACTATGAAACCCCCATACACACCTGGCAGGATCCTGATGAACTGTGAAAATCCAATACACACCTGGCAGGATCCTGATACACTGTGAAAACCCCATACACACCTGGCAGGATCCTGATAAACTTTGAAACCCCCATACACACCTGGCAGGATCCTGATAAACTGTGAAACACCTGACACATCCGGCAGGATCCTGATACAATGTGAAAACCCCATACACACCTGGCAGGATCCTGATCCACTGTCAAACCCCCATACACACCTGGCAGGATTCTGATAAACTATGAAACCCCCATACACACCTGGCAGGATCCTGATAAACTGTGAACTCACATGCACACCAGGCAGGATCCTGATAAACTGTGAAAACCCCTAGACACCTGACAGGATCCTGATACACTGTGAAAACCCCATACATACCTGGCATGATCCTGACACACAGTGAAACTCCATTCACATCTGGCGGGATCCTGATACACTGTGAAACCCCACACACATGGCAGGTTCCTGATCCACTGTGAAACCCCCTGACACACCTGGCAGGATCCTGATGATACACTGTGAAAACCCCAAACACACCTAGCAGGATCCTGATGCACTGTGAAACCCCCATACACACCTGGCAGGATCCTGATACATCGTGAAAACCCCATACACACCTGGCAAAATCATGATATACTGTGAAAACCCATACACACCTCGCAAGATCATGATACACTGTGAAAACCCATACACAACTGGCAGGATCCTGATAAACTGTGAAAATCCCATACACACCTGGCAGGGTCCTGATCCACTGTGAAACCCCCATAGACACCTGGCAGGATCCTGATAAACTATGAAAAACCAATACACACCTGGCAGGATCCTGATAAACTGTGAAACCCCCATAGACACCTGACAGGATCCTGATACACTGTGAAAACCACATACCTACCTGGCAGGATCATGATACACAGTGAAACCCCATTCACATCTGGCGGGATCCTGATTCACTGTGAAACCCCACACACATGGCAGGTTCCTGATCCTCTGAGAAACCCCCATACACACCTGGAAGGATCCTGATACACTGTGAAACCCCATACATACCTGGCAGGATCCTGATGATACACTGTGAAACCCCATACACACCTGGCAGGATCCTGATACACTGTGAACCCCCCATACACACCAGGAAGGATCCTGATACACTGTGAAACCCCAAACGCACCTGGCAGGATCCTGATGCACTGTGAAAACCCCATACACACCTGGCAGGATCCTGATACACTGTGAAACTCCCACACACATCTGGCACGATTCAGATTCACTGTGAAACCCCCATACACACCTGGCAGGATCGTGATAAACTGTGAAACCCCTTACACATCTGGCAGGATCCTGATACACTGTGAAAACCCCAAACACACTTGGCAGGATCCTGATCCACTGTGAAACCCATGACACACCTGGCAGGAGCCTGATAAACTATGAAACCCCCATACACACCTGGCAGGATCCTGATAAACTGGGAAACCCACATACACACCAGGCAGGATCCTGATAAACTGTGAAATCACCATAGACACCTGGCAAAAGCATGATACACTGTGAAAACCCATACACACCTCGCAAGATCATGATACACTGTGAAAACCCATACACACGTGGCAGGATCCTGATCCACTGTGAAACCCACATACACACCTGGCAGGATCCTGATAAACTATGAAAATCCAATGCACACCTGGCAGGATCCTGATACACTGTGAAAACCCCATACACACCTGGCAGGATCCTGATAAACTGTGAAACCCCCATACACACCTGGCAGGATCCTGATCAACTGTGAAAACCCCATACACACCTGGCAGGATCCTGATGCACTGTCAAACCCCCATACACACCTGGCAGGATCCTGATACACTGTGAAACTCCCACACACATCTGGCAGGATTCTGATTCACTGTGAAACCCCCATACACACCTGGCAGGATCCTGATAAACTGTGAAACCCCTTACACATCTGGCAGGATCCTGATACACTGTGAAAACCCCATACACACTTGGCAGGATCCTGATCGACTGTGAAACCCCATGACACACCTGACAGGAGCCTGATAAACTATGAAACCCCCATACACACCTGGCAGGATCCTGATAAACTGTGAAACCCACATACACACCAGGCAGGATCCTGATAAACTGTGAAATCCCCATAGACACCTGGCAATATCATGATACACTGTGAAAACCCATACACACCGCGCAAGATCATGATACACTGTGAAAACCCATACACACGTGGCAGGATCCTGATCCACTGTGAAACCCCCATACACACCAGGCAGGATCCTGATAAACTATGAAAATCCAATACACACCTGGCAGGATCCTGATACACTGTGAAAATCCCATACACACCTTGCAGGATCCTGATAAACTGTGAATCTCACATACACACCTGACAGGATCCTGATACACTGTGAAAACCCCATTAACACCTGGCAGGATCCTGATACACAGTGAAACCCCATTCACATCTGGCGGGATCCTGATACACTGTGAAACCCCACACACATGGCAGGTTTCTGATCCACTGAGAAACCCCCATACACACCTGGAAGGATCCTGATACACTGTGAAAGCCCATACACACCTGGCAGGATCCTGATGATACACTGTGAAACCCCATACACACCTGGCAGGATCCTGATACACTGTGAAACCCCATACACACCTGGCAGGATCCTGATGATACACTGTGAAACCCCATACACACCTGGCAGGATCCTGATACACTGTGAAACCCCCATGCACACCTGGCAGGATCCTGATACACTGTGAAAACCCCATACACAACTGGCAGGATCCTGATACTCTGTGAAAACCCATACACACCTGGCAGGATCCTGAAACACAGCGAAACCCCCATGCACAACTGGCAGGATCCTGATCCACTGTGAAAACCCCATTCACACCTGGCAGGATCCTGATCCACTTTGAAACCCCATTCACATCTGGCAGTTTCCTGATGCACTGTGAAACCCCACTCACACCTGGCAGGATCCTGATCCACTGTGAAACCCCATTCACATCTGGCAGGATCCTGATACATTGTGAAACCCCATTCACATCTGGCAGGATCCTGATCCACTGTGAAACCCCATTCACATCTGGCAGGATCCTGATACATTGTGAAAACTCCCTTCACACCTGGCAGGATCCTGATCCACTGTGAAACCCCATTCACATCTGGAAGGATCCTGATACACTGTGAAACCCCATACACACCTGGCTGGATTCTGATACACTGTGAAACCCCATAAACACCTGGCAGGATCCTGATCAACTGTGAAACCCCATACACACCTGGCAGGATACTGAACCACTGTGAAAACCCCAAACACACCTGGCAGGATCCTGATCCACTGTGAAAACCCCACACACATGGCAGGATCCTGATACACTGTGAAACCCCATACACACCTGGCAGGATCCTGATACACTCTGAAAACCCCATACACACCTGGCAGGATCCTGATACACTCTGAAAACCCCATACACACCTGGCAGGATCCTGATGCACTGTGAAAACCCCAAACACACCGGGAAGGATCCTGATGCACTGTGAAACCCCCATACACACCTGGAAGGATCCTGATACATCGTGAAAACACCATACACACCTGGCAAAATCATGATACACTGTGAAAACCCATACACACCTCGCAAGATCATGATATACTGTGAAAACCCATACACACGTGGCAGGATCCTGATACACTGTGAAACCCCAATACACAACTGGCAGGATCCTGATGAACTGTGAAAATCCAATACACACCTGGCAGGATCCTGATACACTGTGAAAACCCCATACACACCTGGCAGGATCCTGATAAACTTTGAAACCCCCATACACACCTGGCAGGATCCTGATAAACTGTGAAACACCTGACACATCCGGCAGGATCCTGATACAATGTGAAAACCCCATACACACCTGGCAGGATCCTGATCCACTGTCAAACCCCCATACACACCTGGCAGGATTCTGATAAACTATGAGAGCCCCATACACACCTGGCAGGATCCTGATAAACTGTGAACTCACATGCACACCAGGCAGGATCCTGATAAACTGTGAAAACCCCTAGACACCTGACAGGATCCTGATACACTGTGAAAACCCCATACATACCTGGCATGATCCTGACACACAGTGAAACTCCATTCACATCTGGCGGGATCCTGATACACTGTGAAACCCCACACACATGGCAGGTTCCTGATCCACTGTGAAACCCCCTGACACACCTGGCAGGATCCTGATGATACACTGTGAAAACCCCAAACACACCTAGCAGGATCCTGATGCACTGTGAAACCCCCATACACACCTGGCAGGATCCTGATACATCGTGAAAACCCCATACACACCTGGCAAAATCATGATATACTGTGAAAACCCATACACACCTCGCAAGATCATGATACACTGTGAAAACCCATACACAACTGGCAGGATCCTGATAAACTGTGAAAATCCCATAGACACCTGGCAGGGTCCTGATCCACTGTGAAACCCCCATAGACACCTGGCAGGATCCTGATAAACTATGAAAAACCAATACACACCTGGCAGGATCCTGATAAACTGTGAAACCCCCATAGACACCTGACAGGATCCTGATACACTGTGAAAACCACATACCTACCTGGCAGGATCCTGATACACAGTGAAACCCCATTCACATCTGGCGGGATCCTGATACACTGTGAAACCCCACACACATGGCAGGTTCCTGATCCTCTGAGAAACCCCCATACACACCTGGAAGGATCCTGATACACTGTGAAACCCCATACATACCTGGCAGGATCCTGATCATACACTGTGAAACCCCATACACACCTGGCAGGATCCTGATACACTGTGAACCCCCCATACACACCAGGAAGGATCCTGATACACTGTGAAACCCCAAACGCACCTGGCAGGATCCTGATGCACTGTGAAAACCCCATACACACCTGGCAGGATCCTGATACACTGTGAAACTCCCACACACATCTGGCAGGATTCAGATTCACTGTGAAACCCCCATACACACCTGGCAGGATCGTGATAAACTGTGAAACCCCTTACACATCTGGCAGGATCCTGATACACTGTGAAAACCCCAAACACACTTGGCAGGATCCTGATCCACTGTGAAACCCATGACACACCTGGCAGGAGCCTGATAAACTATGAAACCCCCATACACACCTGGCAGGATCCTGATAAACTGGGAAACCCACATACACACCAGGCAGGATCCTGATAAACTGTGAAATCCCCATAGACACCTGGCAAAAGCATGATACACTGTGAAAACCCATACACACCTCGCAAGATCATGATACACTGTGAAAACCCATACACACGTGGCAGGATCCTGATCCACTGTGAAACACACATACACACCTGGCAGGATCCTGATAAACTATGAAAATCCAATACACACCTGGCAGGATCCTGATACACTGTGAAAACCCCATACACACCTGGCAGGATCCTGATAAACTGTGAAACCCCCATACACACCTGGCAGGATCCTGATCAACTGTGAAAACCCCATACACACCTGGCAGGATCCTGATCCACTGTCAAACCCCCATACACACCTGGCAGGATCCTGATAAACTATGAAACCCCCATACACACCTGGCAGGATCCTGATAAACTGTGAAACTCACATACACACCAGGCAGGATCCTGATAAACTGTGAAAACCCCATAGACTCCTGACAGGATCCTGATACACTGTGAAAACCCCATAAACACCTGGCAGGATCCTGATACACAGTGAAACCCCATTCACATCTGGCGGGATCCTGATACACTGTGAAACCCCACACACATGGCAGGTTCCTGATCCACTGTGAAACTCCCATACACACAAGGAAGGATCCTGATACACTGTGAAACCCCAAACGCACCTGGCAGGATCCTGATGCACTGTGAAAACCCCATACACACCTGGCAGGATCCTGATACACTGTGAAACTCCCACACACATCTGGCAGGATTCTGATTCACTGTGAAACCCCCATACACACCTGGCAGGATCCTGATAAACTGTGAAACCCCTTAGACATCTGGCAGGATCCTGATACACTGTGAAAACCCCATACACACTTGGCAGGATCCTGATCGAATGTGAAACCCCATGACACACCTGACAGGAGCCTGATAAATTATGAAACCCCCATACACACCTGGCAGGATCCTGATAAACTGTGAAACCCACATACACACCAGGCAGGATCCTGATAAACTGTGAAATCCCCATAGACACCTGGCAATATCATGATACACTGTGAAAACCCATACACACCGCGCACGATCATGATACACTGTGAAAACCCATACACACGTGGCAGGATCCTGATCCACTGTGAAACCCCCATACACACCTGTCAGGATCCTGATAAACTATGAAAATCCAATACACACCTGGCAGGATCCTGATACACTGTGAAAATCCCATACACACCTTGCAGGATCCTGATAAACTGTGAATCTCACATACACACCAGGCAGGATTCTGATAAACTGTGAAAACCCCATAGACACCTGTCAGGATCCTGATACACTGTGAAAACCCCATTAACACCTGGCAGGATCCTGATACACAGTGAAACCCCATTCACATCTGGCGCGATCCTGATACACTGTGAAACCCCACACACATGGCAGGTTCCTGATCCACTGAGAAACCCCCATACACACCTGGAAGGATCCTGATACACTGCGAAAGCCCATACACACCTGGCAGGATCCTGATGATACACTGTGAAACCCCATACACACCTGGCAGGATCCTGATACACTGTGAAACCCCATACACACCTGGCAGGATCCTGATGATACACTGTGAAACCCCATACACACCTGGCAGGATCCTGATACACTGTGAAACCCCCATGCACACCTGGCAGGATCCTGATACACTGTGAAAACCCCATACACACCTGGCAGGATCCTGATGCACTGTGAATACCCCCTTCACACCTGGCAGGATCCTGATCCACTGTGAAACCCCATTCACATCTGGCAGGATCCTGATAAACTGTGAAACCCCATAAACACCTGGCTGGATTGTGATACACTGTGAAACCTCATAAACACCTGGCAGGATCCTGATCAACTGTGAAACCCCATACACAGCTGGCAGGATACTGATCCACTGTGAAAACCCCAAACACACCTGGCAGGATCCTGATCCATTGTGAAAACCCCAAACACACCTGGCAGGATCCTGATACACTGTGAAAACCCCATAAACACCTGGCAGGATCCTGATCCACTGTGAAACCCCATACACACCTGGCAGGATCCTGATACACTGTGAAAACCCCATACACACCTGGCAGGATCCTGATACACTGTGAAAACCCCAAACACACCGGGCAGGATCCTGATGCACTGTGAAGCCCCCATACACAACTGGCAGGATCCTGATAAACTATGAAACCCCCATACACACCTGGCAGGATCCTGATGAACTGTGAAAATCCAATACACACCTGGCAGGATCCTGATACACTGTGACAACCCCATACACACCTGGCAGGATCCTGATCCACTGTCGAACCCCCATTCACACCTGGCAGGATTCTGATAAACTATGAAACCACCACACACACCTGGCAGGATCCTGATAAACTGTGAAACTCACATGCACACCAGGCAGGATCCTGATAAACTGTGAAAACCCCTAGAAACCTGACAGGATCCTGATACACTGTGAAAACCCCATACATACCTGGCAGGATCCTGACACACAGTGGAACCCCATTCACATCTGGCGGGATCCTGATACACTGTGTAACCCCACACACATGGCAGGTTCCTGATCCACTGTGAAACCCCATACACATCTGGCAGGATCCTGATGATACACTGTGAAACCCCATACACACCTGGCAGTATCCTGATACACTGTGAAACCCGCATACACAGCTTGAAGGATCCTGATTCACTGTGAAACCCCCATACTCATCTGGCAGGATCCTGATCCACTGTGAAACCCCATACACATCTAGCAGGATCCTGATAGACTGTGAAACCCCATTCACACCTGGCAGGATACTGATAAACTGTGAAAACCCCATACACACCTGGCAGGGTCCTGATCCACTGTGAAACCCCCATACACACCTGGCAGTATCCTGATAAACTATGAAAAGCCAATACACACCTGGCAGGATCCTGATAAACTGTGAAACCCCCATAGACACCTGACAGGATCCTGATACACTGTGAAAACCCCATACATACCTGGCAGGATCCTGATACACAGTGAAACCCCATTCACATCTGGCGGGATCCTTATACACTGTGAAACCCCACATACCTGGCAGGTTCCTGATCCACTGAGAAACCCCCATACAAACCTGGAAGGATCCTGATACACTGTGAAACCCCATACACACCTGGCAGGATCCTGATGATACACTGTGAAACCCCATACACACCTGGCAGGATCCTAATACACTGTGAAACCCCCATACACACCAGGAAGGATCCTGATACACTGTGAAACCCCAAACGCACCTGGCAGGATCCTGATGCACTGTGGAAACCCCATACACACCTGGCAGGATCCTGATACACTGTGAAACTCCCACACACATCTGGCAGGATTCAGATTCACTGTGAAACCCCCATACACACCTGGCAGGATCCTGATAAACTGTGAAAACCCTTACACATCTGGCAGGATCCTGATACACTGTGAAAACCCCATACAAACTTGGCAGGATCCTGATCCACTGTGAAACCCCATGACACACCTGGCAGGAGCCTGATAAACTATGAAACCCCCATACACACCTGGCAGGATCCTGATAAACTGTGAAACCCACATACACACCAGGCAGGATCCTGATAAACTGTGAAATCCCCATAGACACCTGGCAAAATCATGATACACTGTGAAAACCCATACACACCTCGCAAGATCATGATACACTGTGAAAACTCCATACACACCTGGCAGGATCCTGATAAACTATGAAAATCCAATACAGACCTGGCAGGATCCTGATACACTGTGAAACCCCCATACACACCTGGCAGGATCCTGATACACTGTGAAACCCCCATACACACCTGGAAGGATCTTGATACACTGTGAAACCCCATACACACCTGGCAGGATCCTGATGATACACTGTGAAACCCCATACACACCTGGCAGGATCCTAATACACTGTGAAACCCCCATACACACCAGGAAGGATCCTGATACACTGTGAAACCCCAAACGCACCTGGCAGGATCCTGATGCACTGTGGAAACCCCATACACACCTGGCAGGATCCTGATACACTGTGAAACTCCCACACACATCTGGCAGGATTCAGATTCACTGTGAAACCCCCATACACACCTGGCAGGATCCTGATAAACTGTGAAAACCCTTACACATCTGGCAGGATCCTGATACACTGTGAAAACCCCATACAAACCTGGCAGGATCCTGATCCACTGTGAAACCCCATGACACACCTGGCAGGAGCCTGATAAACTATGAAACCCCCATACACACCTGGCAGGATCCTGATAAACTGTGAAACCCACATACACACCAGGCAGGATCCTGATAAACTGTGAAATCCCCATAGACACTTGGCAAAATCATGATACACTGTGAAAACCCATACACACCTCGCAAGATCATGATACACTGTGAAAACTCCATGCACACCTGGCAGGATCCTGATAAACTATGAAAATCCAATACAAACCTGGCAGGATCCTGATACACTGTGAAACCCCCATCCACACCTGGCAGGATCCTGATCAACTGTGAAACACCTTACACATCTGGCAGGATCCTGATACACTGTGAAAACCCCATACACACCTGGCAGGATCCTGATCCACTGTCAAACCCGCATACACACCTGGCAGGATCCTGATAAACTATGAAACCCCCAGACACACCTGGCAGGATCCTGATAAACTGTGAAACTCACATACACAGCAGGCAGGATCCTGATAAACTGTGAAAACCCCATAGACACCTGGCAGGATCCTGATACACAGTGAAACCCCATTCACATCTGGCGGGATCCTGATACACTGTGAAACCCCACACACATGGCAGGTTCCTGATCCACTGTGAAACTCCCATACACACCAGGAAGGATCCTGATACACTGTGAAACCCCAAACGCACCTGGCAGGATCCTGATGCACTGTGAAAACCCCATACACACCTGGCAGGATCCTGATACACTGTGAAACTCCCACACACATCTGGCAGGATTCTGATACACTGTGAAAACCCCATACACACTTGGCAGGATCCTGATCCACTGTGAAACCCCATGACACACCTGACAGGAGCCTGATAAACTATGAAACCCCCATAGACACCTGGCAGAATCCTGATAAACTGTGAAACCCACATACACACCAGGCAGGATCCTGATAAACTGTGAAATCCCCATAGAGACCTGGCAATATCATGATGCACTGTGAAAACCCATACACACCTCGCAAGATCATGATACACTGTGAAAACCCATACACACGTGGCAGGATCCTGATCCACTGTGAAACCCCCATACACACCTGGCAGGATCCTGATTAACTATGAAAATCCAATACACACCGGCAGGCTCCTGATACACTGTGAAAATCCCATACACACCCGGCAGGATCATGATGAACTGTGAAACCCCCATACACACCTGGCAGGATCCTGATCAACTGTGAAGCACCTTACACATCTGGCAGGATCCTGATACACTGTGAAAACCCCATACACACCTGGCAGGATCCTGATCCACTGTCAAATCCCCATACACACCTGGCAGGATCCTGATAAACTATGAAACCCCCTAACACACCTGGCAGGATCCTGATAAACTGTGAAACTCACATACACACCAGGCAGGATCCTGATAAACTGTGAAAACCCCATAAACACCTGGCAGGATCCTGATACACAGTGAAACCCCATTCACATCTGGCGGGATCCTGATACACTGTGAAACCCCACACAAATGGCAGGTTCCTGATCCACTGTGAAACTCCCATACATATCTGGAAGGATCCTGATACACTGTGAAACCCCATACACACCTGGCAGGATCCTGATGAGACACTGTGAAACTCCATACACACCTGGAAGGATCCTGATACTCTGTGAAACCGCCATACACACCTTGAAGGATCCTGATTCACTGTGAAACCACCATACACACCTGGCAGGATCCTGATCCACTGTGAAACCCCATACACATCTAGCAGGATCCTGATAGACTGTGAAACCCCATTCACACCTGGCAGGATCCTGATAAACTGTGAAAACCACATACACACCTGGCAGGGTCCTGATCCACTGTGAAACCCCCATACACACCTGGCAGGATCCTGATAAACTATGAAAAACCAATACACACCTGGCAGGATCCTGATAAACTGTGAAACCCCCATAGACACCTGACAGGATCCTGATACACTGTGAAAACCACATACCTACCTGGCAGGATCCTGATACACAGTGAAACCCCATTCACATCCGGCGGGATCCTGATACACTGTGAAACCCCACACACATGGCAGGTTCCTGATCCACAGAGAAACCCCTATACACACCTGGAAGGATCCTGATACACTGTGAAACCCCATACACACCTGGCAGAATCCTGATGATACACTGTGAAACCCCATACACACCTGGCAGGATCCTGATACACTGTGAAACCCCCATGCACACCAGGAAGGATCCTGATACACTGTGAAACCCCAAACGCACCTGGCAGGATCCTGATGCACTGTGAAAACCCCATACACACCTGGCAGGATCCTGATACACTGTGAAACTCCCACACACATCTGGCAGGATTCAGATTCACTGTGAAACCCCCATACACACCTGGCCGGATCGTGATAAACTGTGAAACCCCTTACACATCTGGCAGGATCCTGATACACTGTGAAAACCCCATACACACTTGGCAGGATCCTGATCCACTGTGAAACCCATGACACACCTGGCAGGAGCCTGATAAACTATGAAACCCCCATACACACCTGGCAGGATCCTGATAAACTGTGAAACCCACATACACACCAGGCAGGATCCTGATAAACTGTGAAATCCCCATGGACACCTGGCAAAAGCATGATACACTGTGAAAACCCATACACACCTCGCAAGATCATGATACACTGTGAAAACCCATACACACGTGGCAGGATCCTGATCCACTGTGAAACCCCCATACACACCTGGCAGGATCCTGATAAACTATGAAAATCCAATGCACACCTGGCAGGATCCTGATACACTGTGAAAACCCCAAACACACCTGGCAGGATCCTGATAAACTGTGAAACCCCCATACACACCTGGCAGGATCCTGATCAACTGTGAAACACCTTACACATCGGGCAGGATCCTGATACACTGTGAAAACCCCATACCCACCTGGCAGGATCCTGATCCACTGTCAAACCCCCATACACACCTGGCAGGATCCTGATAAACTATGAAACCCCCATACACACCTGGCAGGATCCTGATAAACTGTGAAACTCACATACACACCAGGCAGGATCCGGATAAACTGTGAAAACCCCATAGACACCTGACAGGATCCTGATACACTGTGAAAACCCCATAAACACCTGGCAGGATCCTGATACACAGTGAAACCCCATTCACATCTGGCAGGATCCTGATACACTGTGAAACCCCACACACATGGCAGGTTCCTGATCCACTGTGAAACTCCCATACATACCAGGAAGGATCCTGATACACTGTGAAACCCCAAACGCACCTGGCAGGATCCTGATGCACTGTGAAAACCCCATACACACCTGGCAGGATCCTGATACACTGTGAAACTCCCACACACATCTGGCAGGATTCTGATTCACTGTGAAACCCCCATACACACCTGGAAGGATCCTGATAAACTGTGAAACCCCTTACACATCTGGCAGGATCCTGATACACTGTGAAAACCCCATACACACTTGGCAGGATCCTGATCGACTGTGAAACCCCATGACACACCTGGCAGGAGCCTGATAAACTATGAAACCCCCATACACACCTGGCAGGCTCCTGATAAACTGTGAAACCCACATACACACCATGCAGGATCCTGATAAACTGTGAAATCCCCATAGACACCTGGCAATATCATGATACACTGTGAAAACCCATACACACCGCGCAAGAACATGATACACTGTGAAAACCCCATAAACACCTGGCAGGACCCTGATACACAGTGAAACCACATTCACATCTGGCGGGATCCTGATACACTGTGAAACCCCACACACATGGCAGGTTCCTGATCCACTGTGAATCTCCCATACACATCTGGAAGGATCCTGATACACTGTGAAACCCCATACACACCTGGCAGGATCCTGATGACACACTGTGAAACGCCATACACACCTGGAAGGATCCTGATACTCTGTGAAACTGCCATACAAACCTTGAAGGATCCTGATTCACTGTGAAACCCCCATACACACCTGGCAGGAGCCTGATACACTGTGAAACCCCATACACATCTAGCAGGATCCTGATAGACTGTGAAACCCCATTCACACCTGGCAGGATCCTGATAAACTGTGAAAACCCCATACACACCTGGCAGGGTCCTGATCCACTGTGAAACCCCCATACACACCTGGCAGGATCCTGATAAACTATGAAAAGCCAATACACACCTGGCAGGATCCTGATAAACTGTGAAACCCCCATAGACACCTGACAGGATCCTGATACACTGTGAAAACGACATACCTACCTGGCAGGATACTGATACACAGTGAAACCCCATTCACATCTGGCGGGATCCTGATACACTGTGAAACCCCACACACATGGCAGGTTCCTGATCCACTGAGAAACCCCCATACACACCTGGAAGGATCCTGATACACTGTGAAACCCCATACACACCTGGCATGATCCTGATGATACACTGTGAAACCCCGTACACACCTGGAAGGATGCTGATACGCTGTGAAACCCCAAACGCACATGGCAGGATCCTGATGCACTGTGAAAACCCCATACACACCTGGCAGGATCCTGATACACTGTGAAACTCCCACACACATCTGGCAGCATTCTGATTCACTGTGAAATCCCCATACACACGTGGCAGGATCCTGATACACAGTGAAACCCCATTCACATCTGGCAGGATCCTGATAAACTGTGAAACCCCCATACACACCTGGCAGGATCCTGATCAACTGTGAAACACCTTACACATCTGGCAGGATCCTGATACAATGTGAAAACCCTATACACAACTGGCAGGATCCTGATAAACTGTGAAACCCCCATACACACCTGGCAGGAACCTGAGAAACTGTGAAACCCCTTACACATCTGGCAGGATACTGATACACTGTGAAAACCCCATACACACTTGGCAGGATCCTGATCCACTGTGAAACCCCCTGACACACCTGGCAGGAGCCTGATAAACTATGAAACCCCCATACACACCTGGCAGGATCCTGATAAACTGTGAAACCCCCATAGACACCTGGCAAAATCATGATACACTGTTAAAACCCATGCACATCTCGCAAGATCATGATACACTGTGAAAACCCATACACACGTGTCAGGATCCTGATCCACTGTGAAACCCCCATACACACCTGGCAGGAACCTGATAAACTATGAAACCCCCACACACACCTGGCAGGATCCTGATAAACTGTGAAAATCCAATACACACCTGGCAGGATCCTGATACAATGTGAAACCCCATTCACATCTGGCGGGATCCTGATACACTGTGAAACCCCACACACATGGCAGGTTCCTGATCCACTGTGAAACTCCCATACACACCTGGAAGGATCCTGATACACTGTAAAACCCCATACACACCTGGCAGGATCCTGATGATACTCTGTGAAACCCCATACACTCCTGGAAGGATCCTGATAAACTGTGAAAACCCCATAAACACCTGGCAGCGTCCTGATCCACTGTGAAACCCCCATACACACCTGGCAGGATCCTGATAAACTACGAAAAGCCAATACACACCTGGCAGGATCCTGATAAACTGTGAAATCCCCATAGACACCTGACAGGATCCTGATACACTGTGAAAACCCCATACATACCTGGCAGGATACTGATACACAGTGAAACCCCATTCACATCTGGCGGGATCCTGATACACTGTGAAACACCACACACATGGCAGATTCCTGATCCACTGAGAAACCCCCATACACACCTGGAAGGATCCTGATACACTGTGAAACCCCATACACACCTGGCAGGATCCTGATGATACACTGTGAAACCCCATACACACCTGGAAGGATCCTGATGCACTGTGAAACCCCAAACGCAACTGGCAGGATCCTGATGCACTGTGAAAACCCCATACACACCTGGCAGGATACTGATACACTGTGAAACTCCCACACACATCTGGCAGGATTCTGATTCACTGTGAAACCCCCATACACACGTGGCAGGATCCTGATACACTGTGAAACCCCATTCACACCTGGCAGGATCCTGATCAACTGTGAAACACCTTACACATCTGGCAGGATCCTGATACACTGTGAAAACCCCATACACACCTGGCAGGATCCTGATAAACTGTGAAACCCCCATACACACCTGGCAGGATCCTGATAAACTGTGAAACCCCTTACACATCTGGCAGGATCCTGATACACTGTGAAAACCCAATACACACTTGGCAGGATCCTGATCCACAGTGAAACCCCCTGACACACCTGGCAGGAGCCTGATAAACTATGAAACCCCCATACACACCTGGCAGGATCCTGATAAACTGTGAAACCCACATACACACCAGGCAGGATCCTGATAAACTGTGAAAACCGCATAGACACCTGGCAAAATCATGATACACTGTGAAAACCCATACACACCTCGCAAGATCATGATACACTGTGAAAATCCATACACACGTGGCAGGATCCTGATCCACTGTGAAACCCCCATACACACCTGGCAGGATCCTGATAAACTATGAAAACCCCACACACACCTGGCAGGATCCTGATAAACTGTGAAAATCCAATACATACCTGGCAGGATCCTGATACACTGTGAAAACCCCATACATACCTGGCAGGATCCTGATAAACTGTGAAACCACCATACACACCTGGCAGGATCCTGATCAACTGTGAAACACCTTACACATCTGGCAGGATCCTGATACACTGTGAAAACCCCATACACACCTGGCAGGATCCTGAGCCACTGTCAAGCCCCCAGACATACCTGGCCGGATCCTGATAAAATATGAAACCCCCATACACACCTGGCGGGATCCTGATAAACTGTGAAACTCACATAAACACCAGGCAGGATCCTGATAAACTGTGAAAACCCCATAGACACCTGACAGGATCCTGATACACTGTGAAAACCCCATAAACACCTGGCAGGATCCTGATACACAGTGAAACCCCATTCACATCTGGCGGGATCCTGATACACTGTGAAACCCCACACACATGGCAGGTTCCTGATCCACTGTGAAACTCCCATACACACCTGGCAGGATCCTGATGATACACTGTGAAACCCCATACACACCTGGCAGGATCCTGATACACTGTGAAACCCCCATGCACACCCTGAAGGATCCTGATTCACTGTGAAACCCCCAGACACACCTGGCAGGATCCTGATCCACTGTGAAGCCCCCATACACACCTGGCAGGGCCCTCATTCACTGTGAAACCCCCATACACACCTGGCAGGATCCTGATAAACTATGAAAAGCCAATACCCAACTGGCAGGATCCTGATAAACTGTGAAACCCCCATAGACACCTGACAGGATCCTGACACACAGTGAAACCCCAATCACATCTGGCGGGATCCTGATACAGTGTGAAACCCCACACACATGGCAGGTTCCTGATCCACTGAGAAACCCCCATACACACTTGGAAGGATCCTGATACACTGTGAAAGCCCATACACACCTGGCAGGATCCTGATGATACACTGCGAAACCCCATACACACCTGGCAGGATCCTGATAAACTATGAAAAGCCAATACACAACTGGCAGGATCCTGATAAACTGTGAAACCCCCATAGACACCTGAAAGGATCCTGACACACAGTGAAACCCCAATCACATCTGGCGGGATCCTGATACAGTGTGAAACCCCACACACCTGGCAGGATCCTGATCTACTGTGAAACTCCCACTCACATCTGGCAGGATCCTGATTCTCTGTCAAACCCACATACACACCTGGCAGGATCCTGATAAACTGTGAAAATCCAATACACACCTGGCAGGATCCTGATACACTGTGAAAACCCCACACACACCTGGCAGGATCCTGATAAACTGTGAAACCCCCATACACACCTCGCAGGATCCTGATAAACTGTGAAACCCCTTACACATCTGGCAGGATCCTGATACACTGTGAAAACCCCATACACACTTGGCAGGATCCTGATCCACAGTGAAACCCCCTGACACACCTGGCAGGAGCCTGATAAACTATGAAACCCCCATACATACCTGGCAGGATCCAGATACACAGTGAAACCCCATTCACATCTGGCGGGATCCTGATACACTGTGAAACCCCACACACATGGCAGGTTCCTGATCCACTGTGAAACACCCAAACACACCTGGAAGGATCCTGATACACATTGAAACCCCATACACACCTGGCAGGATCCTGATGATACACTGTGAAACGCCATACACACCTGGCAGGATGCTGATACACTGTGAAACCCCCATGCACACCTGGAAGGTTCCTGATTCACTGTGAAACCCCCATACACACCTGGCAGGATCCTGATCCACTGTGAAACCCCATACACATCTAGCAGGATCCTGATAGACTGTGAAACCCGATTCACACCTGGCAGGATCCTGATAAACTGTGAAAACCCCATACACACCTGGCAGGGTCCTGATCCACTGTGAAACCCGCATACACACCTGGCAGAATCCTGATAAACTATGAAACCCCAATACACACCTGCAGGATCCTGATAAACTGTGAAACCCCCAAAGACACCTGACAGGATCCTGATACACTGTGAAAACCCCATACATACCTGGCAGGATCCTGATACACAGTGAAACCCCATTCACATCTGGCGGGATCCTGATACACTGTGAAACCTAACACATATGGCAGGTTCCTGATCCAATGAGAAACCCCCATACACACCTGGAAGGATCCTGATACACTGTGAAACCCCATACACACCTGGCAGGATCCTGATGATGCACTGTGAAACCCCATACACACCTGGCAGGAGCCTGATACAATGTGAAAACCCCATACACACCTGGCAGGATCCTGATGATGCACTGCGAAACCCCATACACACCTGGCAGGATCCTGATGCACTGTTAAACCCCCATACACACCTGGAAGGATCCTGATACACTGTGAAACCCCAAACGCACCTGGCAGGATCCTGATGCACTGTGAAACCCCCATACACACCTGGCAGGATCCTGATTCACTGTGAAACCCCCAAACACTCGTGGCAGGATCCTGATCTACTGTGAAACTCCCACTCACATCTGGCAGGATCCTGATTCTCTGTCAAACCCACATACACACCTGGCAGGATCCTGATAAACTGTGAAAATCCAATACACACCTGGCAGGATCCTGATACACTGTGAAAACCCCACACACACCTGGCAGGATCCTGATAAACTGTGAAACCCCCATACACACCTCGCAGGATCCTGATAAACTGTGAAACCCCTTACACATCTGGCAGGATCCTGATACACTGTGAAAACCCCATACACACTTGGCAGGATCCTGATCCACAGTGAAACCCCCTGACACACCTGGCAGGAGCCTGATAAACTATGAAACCCCCATACATACCTGGCAGGATCCTGATAAACAGTGAAACCCCATTCACATCTGGCGGGATCCTGATACACTGTGAAACCCCACACACATGGCAGGTTCCTGATCCACTGTGAAACACCCATACACACCTGGAAGGATCCTGATACACATTGAAACCCCATACACACCTGGCAGGATCCTGATGATACACTGTGAAACGCCATACACACCTGGCAGGATGCTGATACACTGTGAAACCCCGATGCACACCTGGAAGGATCCTGATTCACTGTGAAACCCCCATACACACCTGGCAGGATCCTGATCCACTGTGAAACCCCATACACATCTAGCAGGATCCTGATAGACTGTGAAACCCGATTCACACCTGGCAGGATCCTGATAAACTGTGAAAACCCCATACACACCTGGCAGGGTCCTGATCCACTGTGAAACCCGCATACACACCTGGCAGAATCCTGATAAACTATGAAACCCCAATACACACCTGCAGGATCCTGATAAACTGTGAAACCCCCAAAGACACCTGACAGGATCCTGATACACTGTGAAAACCCCATACATACCTGGCAGGATCCTGATACACAGTGAAACCCCATTCACATCTGGCGGGATCCTGATACACTGTGAAACCCCACACATATGGCAGGTTCCTGATCCAATGAGAAACCCCCATACACACCTGGAAGGATCCTGATACACTGTGAAACCCCATACACACCTGGCAGGATCCTGATGATGCACTGTGAAACCCCATACACACCTGGCAGGATCCTGATACAATGTGAAAAGCCCATAGACACCTGGCAGGATCCTGATACACCGTGAAACTCCCATACACATCTTGCAGGAAACCTGATTCACTGTGAAAACCCCAAACACACCTGGCAGGATAGTGATCCACTGTGAAAACCCCATTCACACCTGGCAGGATCCTGATCCACTGTGAAACACCATTCACATCTGGCAGCTTCCTGATACACTGTGAAACCCCACTCACACCTGGCAGGATCTTAATCCACTGTGAAACCCCATTCACATCTGGCAGGATCCTGATACATTGTGAAAACCCCATTCACACCTGGCAGGATCCTGATCCACTGTGAAACCCCATTCACATCTGGCAGGATCCTGATCCACTGTGAAACCCCCATACACACCTGGCTGGATTCGGATGCACTGTGAAACTCCCATAGACGCCTGGCAGGAGCCTGATCCACTGTAAAACCCTATTCACACCTGGCAGGATCCTGATTAACTGTGAAAACCCCATACACACCTGGCAGGATCCTGATCCACTGTGAAAACCCATAAACACCTGGCAGGAGCCTGATCCACTGTGAAAACCCCATTCACACCTGGCAGGATCCTGATGCACTGTGAAACCCCCATGCACACCTGGCAGGATCCTGATGATACACTGTGAAACCCCATACACACCTGGCAGGATCCTGATACACTGTGAAACCCCCATACACAGCTTGAAGGATCCTGATTCACTGTGAAACCCCCATACTCACCTGGCAGGATCCTGATCCACTGTGAAACCCCATACACATCTAGCAGGATCCTGATAGACTGTGAAACCCCATTCACACCTGGCAGGATACTGATAAACTGTGCAAACCCCATACACACCTGGCAGGGTCCTGATCCACTGTGAAACCCCCATACACACCTGGCAGTATCCTGATAAACTATGAAAAGCCAATACACACCTGGCAGGATCCTGATAAACTGTGAAACCCCCATAGACACCTGACAGGATCCTGATACACTGTGAAAACCCCATACATACCTGGCAGGATCCTGATACACAGTGAAACCCCATTCACATCTGGCGGGATCCTGATACACTGTGAAACCCCACACACCTGGCAGGTTCCTGATACACTGTGAAAACCCCATACACACCTGGCAGGATCCTGATGATACACTGTGAAACCCCATACACACCTGGCAGGATCCTGATACACCGTGAAACCCCCATACACACCAGGAAGGATCCTGATACACTGTGAAACCCCAAACGCACCTGGCAGGATACTGATGCACTGTGAAAACCCCATACACACCTGGCAGGATCCTGATACACTGTGAAACTCCCACACACATCTGGCAGGATTCAGATTCACTGTGAAACCCCCATACACACCTGGCAGGATCCTGATAAACTGTGAAACCCCTGACACATCTGGCAGGATCCTGATACACTGTGAAAACCCCATACACACTTGGCAGGATCCTGATCCACTGTGAAACCCCATGACACACCTGGCAGGAGTCTGATAAACTATGAAACCCCCATACACACCTGGCAGGATCCTGATAAACTGTGAAACACACATACACACCAGGCAGGATCCTGATAACCTGTGAAATCCCCATAGACACCTGGCAAAATCATGATACACTGTGAAAACCCATACATACCTCGCAAGATCATGATACACTGTGAAAACCCATACACACGTGGTAGGATCCTGATCCACTGTGAAACCCCCATACACACCTGGCAGGATCCTGATAAACTATGAAAATCCAATACACACCTGGCAGGTTCCTGATCCACTGTGAAACACCCATACACACCTGGAAGGATCCTGATACACATTGAAATCCCATACACACCTGGCAGGATCCTGATGATACACTGTGAAACGCCATACACACCTGGCAGGATGCTGATACACTGTGAAACCCCCATGCTCACCTGGAAGGATCCTGATTCACTGTGAAACCCCCATACACACCTGGCAGGATCCTGATCCACTGTGAAACCCCATACACATCTAGCAGGATCCTGATAGACTGTGAAACCCGATTCACACCTGGCAGGATCCTGATAAACTGTGAAAACCCCATACACACCTGGCAGGGTCCTGATCCACTGTGAAGCCCGCATACACACCTGGCAGAATCCTGATAAACTATGAAACCCCAATGCACACCTGCAGGATCCTGATAAACTGTGAAACCCCCAAAGACACCTGACAGGATCCTGATACACTGTGAAAACCCCATACATACCTGGCAGGATCCTGATACACAGTGAAACCCCATTCACATCTGGCGGGATCCTGATACACTGTGAAACCCCACACATATGGCAGGTTCCTGATCCAATGAGAAACCCCCATACACACCTGGAAGGATCCTGATACACTGTGAAACCCCATACAGACCTGGCAGGATCCTGATGATGCACTGTGAAACCCCATACACACCTGGCAGGATCCTGATACAATGTGAAAAGCCCATAGACACCTGACAGGATCCTGATACACTTTGAAAACCCCATACACACCTGGAAGGATCCTGATACACTGTGAAACCCCAGACGCACCTGGCAGGCTCCTGATGCACTGCGAAATCCCCATACACACCTGGCAGGATCCTGATACACCGTGAAACTCCCATACACATCTTGCAGGATCCTGATTCACTGTGAAAACCCCAAACACACCTGGCAGGATAGTGATCCACTGTGAAAACCCCATTCACACCTGGCAGGATCCTGATCCACTGTGAAACACCATTCACATCTGGCAGCTTCCTGATACACTGTGAAACCCCACTCACACCTGGCAGGATCTTAATCCACTGTGAAACCCCATTCACATCTGGCAGGATCCTGATACATTGTGAAAACCCCATTCACACCTGGCAGGATCCTGATCCACTGTGAAACCCCATTCACATCTGGCAGGATCTTGATCCACTGTGAAACCCCCATACACACCTGGCAGGATTCGGATGCACTGTGAAACTCCCATAGACGCCTGGCAGGAGCCTGATCCACTGTAAAACCCTATTCACACCTGGCAGGATCCTGATTAACTGTGAAAACCCCATACACACCTGGCAGGATCCTGATCCACTGTGAAAACCCATAAACACCTGGCAGGAGCCTGGTCCACTGTGAAAACCCCATTCACACCTGGCAGGATCCTGATGCACTGTGAAACCCCCATGCACACCTGGCAGGATCCTGATGATACACTGTGAAACCCCATACACACCTGGCAGGATCCTGATACACTGTGAAACCCCCATACACAGCTTGAAGGATCCTGATTCACTGTGAAACCCCCATACTCACCTGGCAGGATCCTGATCCACTGTGAAACCCCATACACATCTAGCAGGATCCTGATAGACTGTGAAACCTCATTCACACCTGACAGGATACTGATAAACTGTGAAAACCCCATACACACCTGGCAGGGTCCTGATCCACTGTGAAACCCCCATACACACCTGGCAGTATCCTGATAAACTATGAAAAGCCAATACACACCTGGCAGGATCCTGATAAACTGTGAAACCCCCATAGACACCTGACAGGATCCTGATACACTGTGAAAACCCCATACATACCTGGCAGGATCCTGATACACAGTGAAACCCCATTCACATCTGGCGGGATCCTGATACACTGTGAAACCCCACACACATGGCAGGGTCCTGATCCACTGTGAAACCCCCATACACACCTGGCAGTATCCTGATAAACTATGAAAAGCAAATACACACCTGGCAGGATCCTGATAAACTGTGAAACCCCCATAGACACCTGGCAGGTTCCTGATCCACTGAGAAACCCCCATACACACCTGGAAGGATCCTGATACACTGTGAAACCCCATACACACCTGGCAGGATCCTGATGATACACTGTGAAACCCCATACACACCTGGCAGGATCCTGATACACCGTGAAACCCCCATACACACCAGGAAGGATCCTGATACACTGTGAAACCCCAAACGCACCTGGCAGGATCCTGATGCACTGTGAAAACCCCATACACACCTGGCAGGATCCTGATACACTGTGAAACTCCCACACACATCTGGCAGGATTCAGATTCACTGTGAAACCCCCATACACACCTGGCAGGATCCTGATAAACTGTGAAACCCCTGACACATCTGGCAGGATCCTGATACACTGTGAAAACCCCATACACACTTGGCAGGATCCTGATCCACTGTGAAACCCCATGACACACCTGGCAGGAGCCTGATAAACTATGAAACCCCCATACACCTGGCAGGATCCTGATAAACTGTGAAACACACATACACACCAGGCAGGATCCTGATAACCTGTGAAATCCCCATAGACACCTGGCAAAATCATGATACACTGTGAAAACCCATACATACCTCGCAAGATCATGATACACTGTGAAAACCCATACACACGTGGCAGGATCCTGATCCACTGTGAAACCCCCATACACACCTGGCAGGATCCTGATAAACTATGAAAATCCAATACACACCTGGCAGGATCCTGATACACTGTGAAAACCCCATACACACCTGGCAGGATCCTGATAAACTGTGAAACCCCCATACACACCTGGCAGGATCCTGATCAACTGTGAAACACCTTACACATCTGGCAGGATCCTGATACACTGTGAAAACCCCATACACACCTGGCAGGATCCTGATCCACTGTCAAACCCCCATACACACCTGGCAGGATCCTGATAAACTATGAATCCCCCATACACACCTGGCAGGATCCTGATATACTGCGAATCTCACATACACACCAGGCAGGATTCTGATAAACTGTGAAAACCCCATAGACAACTGACAGGATCCTGATACACTGTGAAAACCCCATTAACACCTGGCAGGATCCTGATATACAGTGAAACCCCATTCACATCTGGCGGGATCCTGATACACTGTGAAACCCCACACACATGGCAGGTTCCTGATCCACTGTGAAACTCCTATACACACCTGGAAGGATCCTGATACACTGTGAAACCACAAACGCACCTGGCAGGATCCTGATGCACTGTGAAAACCCCATACACACCTGGCAGGATCCTGATACACTTTGAAACTCCCACACACATCTGGCAGGATTCTGATTCACTGTGAAACCCCCATACACACCTGGCAGGATCCTGATAAACTGTGAAACCCCTTACACATCTGGCAGGATCCTGATACACTGTGAAAACCCCATACAACCTTGGCAGGATCCTGATCCACTGTGAAACCCCATGACACACCTGGCAGGAACCTGATAAACTATGAAAATCCAATACACACCTGGCAGGATCCTGATACACTGTGAAAAACCCATACACACCTGGCAGGATCCTGATAAACTGTGAAAACCCCATGCACACCTGGCAGGATCCTGATCCACTGTCAAACCCCCATACACACCTGGCAGGATCCTGATCATCTATGAAACCCCCATACACACTTGGCAGGATCCTGATAAACTGTGAAACTCTCATACACACCAGGCAGGATCCTGATAAACTGTGAAAACCCCATAAACACCTGGCAGGATCCTGATAAACTGTGAAACCCCCATACACACCTGGCAGGATCCTAATCAACTGTGAAACACCTTACACATCTGGCAGGATCCTGATACACTGTGAAAACCCCATACACACCTGGCAGGATCCTGATCCACTGTCAAACCCCCATACACACCTGGCAGGATCCTGATAAACTATGAATCCCCCATACACACCTGGCAGGATCCTGATAAACTGTGAATCTCACATACACACCAGGCAGGATTCTGATAAACTGTGAAAACCCCATAGACACCTGACAGGATCCTGATACACTGTGAAAACCCCATTAACACCTGGCAGGATCCTGATATACAGTGAAACCCCATTCACATCTGGCGGGATCCTGATACACTGTGAAACCCCACACACATGGCAGGTTCCTGATCCACTGTGAAACTCCTATACACACCTGGAAGGATCCTGATACACTGTGAAACCACAAACGCACCTGGCAGGATCCTGATGCACTGTGAAAACCCCATACACACCTGGCAGGATCCTGATACACTTTGAAACTCCCACACACATCTGGCAGGATTCTGATTCACTGTGAAACCCCCATACACACCTGGCAGGATCCTGATAAACTGTGAAACCCCTTACACATCTGGCAGGATCCTGATACACTGTGAAAACCCCATACAACCTTGGCAGGATCCTGATCCACTGTGAAACCCCATGACACACCTGGCAGGAACCTGATAAGCTATGAAAATCCAATACACACCTGGCAGGATCCTGATACACTGTGAAAAACCCATACACACCTGGCAGGATCCTGATAAACTGTGAAAACCCCATGCACACCTGGCAGGATCCTGATCCACTGTCAAACCCCCATACACACCTGGCAGGATCCTGATCAACTATGAAACCCCCATACACACTTGGCAGGATCCTGATAAACTGTGAAACTCACATACACACCAGGCAGGATCCTGATAAACTGTGAAAACCCCATAAACACCTGGCAGGATCCTGATACACAGTGAAACCCCATTCACATCTGGCGGGATCCTGATGCACTGTGAAACCCCACACACATGGCAGGTTCCTGATCTACTGTGAAACTCCCATACACATCTGGAAGGATCCTGATGATACACTGTGAAACCCCATACGCACCTGGAAGGATCCTGATGCACTGTGAAAACCCCAAACACACCTGGCAGGATCCTGATACACTGTGAAAACCCCAAACACACCTGGCAGGATCCTGATACATAGTTGAAGCCCCAAACACACCTGGCAGGATACTGATACACTGTGAAAACCCATACACACGTGGCAGCATCCTGATGCACTGTGAAAACCCCAAACAAACCTGGCAGGATCCTGATCCACTGTGAATACCCATACACACCATTCAAGATCATGATACACTGTGAAAACCCCATACACACGTGGCAGCATCCTGATGCACTGTGAAAACACCAAACAAACCTGGCAGGATCCTGATACACTGTGAAAACCCCAAACAAACCTGGCAGGATCCTGATCCACTGTGAAAACCCATACACACGAGGCAGGATCCTGATCCACTGTGAAACCCCACACACACATGGCAAGGTCATGATACACTGTGAAAACCCATACACACGTCGCAGGATCCTGATGCACGGTGAAAATCCCATACACACCTGGCAGGATCCTGATGCATAGTGAAAACCCCAAACACACCTGGCAGGATACTGATACACTGTGAAAACCCATACACACGTGGCAGCATCCCGATGCACTGTGAAAACCACAAACAAACCTGGCAGGATCCTGATACACTGTGAAAACCCATACACACGTGGCAGCATCCTGATCCACTGTGAAACCCCATGCACATCTGGCAGTATCCTGACACACTGTGAAAACCCCACACACACCTGGAAAAATCGTGATACACTGTGAAAACCCCATACACACCTGGCAGGATCCTGATACACTGTGAAACCCCATTCACATCTGGCAGGGTCCTGATACACTGTGAAAACTCCATGCACACCTGGCAGGATCCTGATCCACTGTAAAACCCCATTCACATCTGGCAGGATCCTGATCCACTGTGAAAACCCCATACACACCTGGCAGGAACCTGATACAGTGTGAAAACCCTGTACACACCTGGCAGACCCTGATGCACTGTGAAACCCCATACACGCCTGGCAGGATCCTGATACACTGTGAAAACCCCATAAACACCTGGCAGATCCTGATGCACTGTGAAAACCCATACACACCTGGCAGGATCCTGATACACTGTGAAAACCCCATACACACCTGGCAGGATCCTGATAAACTGTGAAACCCCCATACACACCTGGCAGGATCCTGATACACTGTGAAAACCCCAGAAACACCTGGCAGATCCTGATACACTGTGAAACCCCAAACACACGTCGCAGGATCCTGATACACTGTGAAAACCCCATACACACCTGGCAGGATCCTGACACACTGTCAAAACCCCATACACACCTGGCAGGATCCTGATGCACTGTGAAAACCCCATACACACCTGGCAGGATCCTGATCCACTGTGAAAACCCCATGCACATGTGGCAGGATCCTGATGCACAGTGAAAACCCCATACACATGTGGCTGGATCCCGATACACTGTGAAACCCCCATACACACCTGGCAGGATGCAGTGACACTGTGAAAGCACCATACTCACCTGGCAAGATCATGATGCACTGTGAAAACCCCAAACACACCTGGCAGAATCCTGATGCACTGTGAAAACCCCAAACACACCTGGCAGGATCCTGATAGATAGTGAAAGCCCCAAACACACCTGGCAGGATACTGATACACTGTGAAAACCCATACACACGTGGCAGCATCCTGATGCACTGTGAAAACCCCAAACAAACCTGGCAGGATCCTGATCCACTGTGAATACCCATACACACCATTCAAGATCATGATGCACTGTGAAAACTCCATGCACACCTGGCAGGATCCTGATCCACTGTGAAACCCCATTCACATCTGGCAGGATCCTGATCCACTGTGAAAACCCCATACACACCTGGAAGGAACCTGATACAGTGTGAAAACCCTGTACACACCTGGCAGACCCTGATGCACTGTGAAACCCCATACACGCCTGGCAGGATCCTGATACACTGTGAAAAACCGTTACACACCTGGCAGGACCCTGATACACTGTGAAACCCCAAACACACCTGTCAGGACACTGATACACTGTGAAAACCCTTTAAACACCTGGCAGGATCCTGATACACTGTGAAAACCCCATACACACCTGGCAGGATCCTGATCCACTGTGAAAACCCCATACACATGTGGCAGGATCCTGATGCACAGTGAAAACCCCATACACATGTGGCTGGATCCCGATACACTGTGAAACCCCCATACACACCTGGCAGGATGCTGTTACACTGTGAAAGCACCATACTCACCTGGCAAGATCATGATGCACTGTGAAAACCCCAAACACACCTGGCAGGATCCTGATGCACTGTGAAAACCCCAAACACACCTGGCAGGATCCTGATAGATAGTGAAAGCCCCAAGCACACCTGGCAGGATACTGATACACTGTGAAAACCCATACACACGTGGCAGCATCCCGATGCACTGTGAAAACCCCAAACAAACCTGGCAGGATCCTGATCCACTGTGAATACCCATACATACCATTCAAGATCATGATGCACTGTGAAAACTCCATGCACACCTGGCAGGATCCTGATCCACTGTGAAACCCCATTCACATCTGGCAGGATCCTGATCCACTGTGAAAACCCCATACACACCTGGCAGGAACCTGATACAGTGTGAAAACCCTGTACACACCTGGCAGACCCTGATGCACTGTGAAACCCCATACACGCCTGGCAGGATCCTGATACACTGAGAAAAACCGTTACACACCTGGCAGGACCCTGATACACTGTGAAACCCCATACACACCTGTCAGGACACTGATACACTGTGTAAACCCCATACACATCTGGCAGGATCCTGATACACTGTGAAAACACCATACACACCTGGCAGGATCCTGTTACACTGTGGAAACTCTTACACATCTGGCAGGATCATGATCCACTGTGAAAACCCCATACACACCTGGCAGTATCCTGATCTACTGTGAAAACCCCATACACACCTGGCAGATCCTGATCCACTGTGAAAACCCCATACACACCTGGCAGGATCCTGATACACTGTGAAAACCCCACACATACCTGGCAGGTTCCTGATACACTATGATACCCCGCAAACACATCTGGCGGGATCCTGATACACTGTGAAAACCCCATTCACAACTGGCAGGTTCCTGTTCCACTGTGAAACCCCATTCACATCTGGCAGGATTCCGATGCACTGTGGAAACCCCATTCACACCTGGCAGGATCCTGATCCACTGTGAAACCCCATTCACATCTGGCAGGATCCTGATAAACTCTGAAAACCCCATTCACATCTGGCAGGATCCTGATAAACTGTGAAAACCCCATTCACACCTGGCAAGATCCTGATACATTGTGAAACCCCAGACACACCTGGCATGGTCCTGAGACACTGTGAAAACCCATACACACGAGGCAGGATCCTGATCCACTGTGAAACCCCACACACACATGGCAAGGTCATGATACACTGTGAAAACCCATACACACGTCGCAGGATCCTGATGCACGGTGAAAATCCCATACACACCTGGCAGGATCCTGATACATAGTGAAAACCCCAAACACACCTGGCAGGATACTGATACACTGTGAAAACCCATACACACGTGGCAGCATCCCGATGCACAGTGAAAACCACAAACAAACCTGGCAGGATCCTGATACACTGTGAAAACCCATACACACGTGGCAGCATCCTGATCCACTGTGAAACCCCATGCACATCTGGCAGTATCCTGACACACTGTGAAAACCCCACACACACCTGGAAAAATCGTGATACACTGTGAAAACCCCATACACACCTGGCAGGATCCTGATCCACTGTGAAACCCCATTCACATCTGGTAGGATCCTGATCCACTGTGAAAACCCCATACACACCTGGCAGGAACCTGATACAGTGTGAAAACCCTGTACACACCTGGCAGACAATGATGCACTGTGAAACCCCATACACGCCTGGCAGGATCCTGATACACTGTGAAAACCCCATAAACACCTGGCAGATCCTGATGCACTGTGAAAACCCATACACACCTGGCAGGATCCTGATACACTGTGAAAATCCCAGAAACACCTGGCAGATCCTGATACACTGTGAAACCCCAAACACACGTCGCAGGATCCTGATACACTGTGAAAACCCCATACACACCTGGCAGGATCCTGACACACTGTCAAAACCCCACACACACCTGGCAGGATCCTGATGCACTGTGAAAACCCCATACACACCTGGCAGGATCCTGATCCACTGTGAAAACCCCATACACATGTGGCAGGATCCTGATGCGCAGTGAAAACCCCATACACATGTGGCTGGATCCCGATACACTGTGAAACCCCCATACACACCTGGCAGGATGCTGTTACACTGTGAAAGCACCTTACTCACCTGGCAAGATCATGATGCACTGTGAAAACCCCAAACACACCTGGCAGGATCTTGATGCACTGTGAAAACCCCAAACACACCTGGCAGGATCCTGATAGATAGTGAAAGCCCCAAACACACCTGGCAGGATACTGATACACTGTGAAAACCCATACACACGTGGCAGCATCCTGATGCTCTGTGAAAACCCCAAACAAACCTGGCAGGATCCTGATCCACTGTGAATACCCATACACACCATTCAAGATCATGATGCACTGTGAAAACTCCATGCACACCTGGCAGGATCCTGATCCACTGTGAAACCCCATTCACATCTGGCAGGATCCTGATCCACAGTGAAAACCCCATACACACCTGGCAGGAACCTGATACAGTGTGAAAACCCTGTACACACCTGGCAGACCCTGATCCACTTTGAAAACCCCATACACAACTGGCAGGATCCTGATACACTGTGAAAACCCCATACACACCTGGCAGTATCCTGATACACTGTGAAAACCCCATACACACCTGGCAGGACCCTGATACACTGTGTAAACCCCATACACATCTGGCAGGACCCTGATCCACTTTGAAAACCCCATACACAACTGGCAGGATCCTGTTACACTGTGAAAACCCCATACACACCTGGCAGGATCCTGATACACTGTGAAAACACCATACACACCTGGCAGGACCCTGATACACTGTGTAAACCCCATACACATCTGGCAGGACCCTGATCCACTTTGAAAACCCCATACACAACTGGCAAGATCATGATACACTGTGAAAACCCATACACACGTCGGAGGATCCAGATGCACTGTGAAAACCCCATACACACGTGGCAGGATGCTGATGCACTGTGAAAGCCCCAGACACACTGGCAGGATCCTGAACCACTGTGAAAACCCCATACACATCTGCAAGGATCCTGATCCACTGTGAAACCCCCATACACACCTGGGACGATCCTGATCCACTGAGAAAACCCCATACACACCTGGCAGGAACCTGATCCACTGTGAAAACCCCATATACACCTGGCAGGATCCTGATACACTGTGAAAACCCCATACACATCTGGCAGGATCCTGATCCACTGTGAAAACCCCATACACACCTGGAAGGATCCTTATACACTGTGAAAACCCCTGCACACCTGGCAGGATCCTGATCCACTGTGAAGCCCCATGCACATCTGGCAGGATCCTGACACACTGTGAAAACCCCATACACACCTGGAAAAATCCTGATACACTGTGAAAACCCCATACACACCTGGCAGGATCCTGATCCACTGTGAAACCCCGTTCACATCTGGCAGGGTCCTGATACACTGTGAAAACCCCATACACACCTGGCAGGACGCTGATCCACTGTGAAAACCCCATACACACCTGACAGGATACCGATACACTGTGAAAACCCCATACACACCTGGCAGGATCCTGATACACTGTGAAATCCCCATACACACCTGGCAGGATCCTGATCCACTGTGAAAACCCCATACACACGTGGCAGGATCCTGATACACTATGATAACCCCTAACACACCTGGAAGTATCCTGTTGCACTGTGGAAACCCCATACACACCTGGCGGGATCCTGATCCACAGTGAAAACCCCATACACACCTGGCAGGATCCTGACCCACTGTGAAAACCCCATACACACCTGGCAGGATCCTTATCCACTGTGAAAACCCCATACACACCTGGCATGATCCTGACCCACTGTGAAAGCCCTATACACTGCTGGCAGGATCCTGGTACACTGTGAAAACCCCATACACACCTTGCAGTATCCTGACACAGTGTGAAAACACCATACACGCCTGGCAGGATCCTGATGCACTGTGAAAACCCCATACACACCTGGCAGGATCGTGTTACACTGTGAAAACCCCATACACACCTGACAGGATCCTGTTAGACTGTGAAAACACCAAACTCACCTGGCAGGATCCTGATCCACTGTGAAAATCCCATACACACCTGGCAGGATCTTGATACACTGTGAAAACCCCATACACACCTGGCAGGATCCTGTTAGACTGTGAAAACCCCATACACACCTGGCAGGCCCCTGATACACTGTGCAAACCCTGCACACACCTGGCTGATCCTGATGCACTGTGAAACCCCATGCACACCTTGCAGGATCCTGATACACTGTGAAAACCCCATACACACCTGGCAGGATCCTGATACACTGTGAAAACCCCATACACACCTGGCAGGATCCTGATACACTGTGAAAACCCATACACACCTGGGAGGATCCTGTTACATTGTGGAAACCCCATACACATCTGGCAGGATCCTGATACACTATGAAAACCCCATTCACACCTGGCAGGATCCTGACCCACTGTGAAACCCCATACACACCTGGCAGGATCCTGTTACACTGTGGAAACTCTTACACATCTGGCAGGATCATGATCCACTGTGAAAACCCCATACACACCTGGCAGTATCCTGATCTACTGTGAAAACCCCATACACACCTGGCAGATCCTGATCCACTGTGAAAACCCCATACACACCTGGCAGGATCCTGATACACTGTGAAAACCCCACACATACCTGGCAGGTTCCTGATACACTATGATACCCCGCAAAAACATCTGGCGGGATCCTGATACACTGTGAAAACCCCATTCACACCTGGCAGGTTCCTGTTCCACTGTGAAACCCCATTCACATCTGGCAGGATTCCGATGCACTGTGAAAACCCCATTCACACCTGGCAGGATCCTGATCCACTGTGAAACCCCATTCACATCTGGCAGGATCCTGATAAACTCTGAAAACCCCATTCACATCTGGCAGGATCCTGATAAACTGTGAAAACCCCATTCACACCTGGCATGGTCCTGAGACACTGTGAAACCTCAGACACACCGGGCAGGATCCTGATACACAGTGAAACACCCATACACACCTGGCAGGATCCTGAACCATTGTGAAAACCCCCAAACACACCTGGCAGGATCCTGATACACTGCGAAAACCTCATTAACACCTGGCAGATCCTGATGCACTTTGAATACCCCATACACACCTGGCAAACCCTGATGCACTGTGAAAACCCCATACAAACCTGGCAGGATCCTGATACACTGTGAAAACCCCATAAACACCTGGCAGATCCTGATGCACTGTGAAAACCCATACACACCTGGCAGGATCCTAATACACTGTGAAACCGCACACACACCTGGCAGGATCCTGATACACTGTGAAAACCCCATACACACCTGGCAGGATCCTGATACACTGTGAAAACCCCATACACACCTGGCAGGATCCTGATACACTATGAAAACCCCATACACACCTGGCAGGATCCAGATCCACTGTGAAAACCCCATACACACGTGTCAGGATCCTGATGCACTGTGAAAACCCCATACACATGTGGCTGGATCCCGATACACTGTGAAAACCCCATACACACCTGGCAGGATCCTGATCCACTGTGAAAACCCCGTACACACGTGGCAGGATCCTGATGCACTGTGAAAACCCCATACACACGTGGCAGGATCCTGATGCACTGTGAAAACCCCATGCACACCTGGAAGGATCCTGATCCACTGTGAAAACCCCATACACATGTGGCAGGATACTGATACCCTGTGAAAACCCCATAAACACCTGGCAGATCCTGATGCACTGTGAAAACGCATACACACCTGGCAGGATAATAAAAGCAAAATACTGCGGATGCTGGAAATCTGAAACAAAAACAAGAAATGCTGGATTCACTCAGCAGGTCTGGCAGCATCTGTGGAAAGAGAAGCAGAGTTAACGTTTCGGGTCAGTGACCCTTCTTCGGAACACCTGGCAGGATCCTGATACACTGTGAAAACCCCATACACACCTGGCAGGAACCTGATACACTGTGAAAACCCCATACACACCTGGCTGGATCCCGATACACTGTGAAAACCCAATACACACCTGGCAGGTTCCTGATCCACTGTGAAAACGCCATACACACGTGGCAAGATCCTGATGCACTGTGAAAACCCCATACACACGTGGCAGGATCCTGATGCACTGTGAAAACCCCATACACACCTGGCAGGAAGCTGATACACTGTGAAAACCCCATACACACCTGGCTGGATCCCGATACACAGTGAAAATCCCAGACACACCTGGCAGGTTCCTGATCCACTGTGAAAACGCCATACACACGTGGCAGGATCCTGATGCACTGTGAAAACCCCATACACACGTGGCAGGATCCTGATGCACTGTGAAAACCCCATGCACACCTGGAAGGATTCTGATCCACTGTGAAAACCCCATACACACCTGGCAGGATTCTGATCCACTGTGAAAACCCCAAACACACCTGGCAGGATCCTGATACACTGTGAAAACCCATAGACACGTGGCAGGATCCTGATGCAATGTGAAAACCCCAAACAAACCTGGCAATATCCTAATACACTGTGAAAACCCATACACACGTGGCAGGATCCTGATCCACTGTGAAACCCCATATACACCTGGCAAGGTCAAGAAACACTGTGAAAACCCATACACACGTCGCAGGATCCTGATGCACTGTGAAAACCCCATACTCACCTGGCAGGATCCAGATCCATTGTGAAAACACATACACACCTGGCAAGATCATGATACACCGTGAAAACCCCATACACACCTGGCAGGATCCTGATCCACTTTGAAAACCCCATACACACCTGGCAGGATCCTGATCCACTGTGAAAACCCCATATACATCTGGAAGCATCCTGATCCACTGTGAAAACCCCATACACACCTGGCAGGATTCTGATCCACTGTGAAAACCCCATTCACATCTGGCAGGATCCTGATAAACTGTGAAAAACCCATTCACATCTGGCAGGATCCTGATAAACTGTAAAAACCCCATTCACACCTGGCAGGATCCTGATACATTGTGAAACCCCAGACACACCTGGCATGGTCCTGATACACTGTGAAACCCCAGACACACCTGGCAGGATCCTGATACACAGTGAAACACCCATACACACCTGGCAGGATCCTGAACCATTGTCAAAACCCCCAAACACACCTGGCAGGATCCTGATACACTGCGAAAACCTCATTAACACCTGGCAGATCCTGATGCACTGTGAATACCCCATACACACCTGGCAAATCCTGATGCACTGTGAAAACCCCATACACACCTGGCAGGATCCTGATACACTGTGAAAACCCCATAAACACCTGGCAGATCCTGATGCACTGTGAAAACCCATACACACCTGGCAGGATCCTGATACACTGTGAAACCGCATACACACCTGGCAGGATCCTGATACACTGTGAAAACCCCATACACACCTGGCAGGATCCTGATACACTGTGAAAACCCCATACACACCTGGCAGGATCCTGATACACTATGAAAACCCCATACACACCTGGCAGGATCCTGATCCACTGTGAAAACCCCATACACACGTGTCAGGATCCTGATGCACTGTGAAAACCCCATACACATGTGGCTGGATCCCGATACTCTGTTAAAACCCCATATACACCTGGCAGGATCCTGATCCACTGTGAAAACCCCGTACACACGTGGCAGGATCCTGATGCACTGTGAAAACCCCATACACACGTGGCAGGATCCTGATGCACGGTGAAAACCCCATGCACACCTGGAAGGATCCTGATCCACTGTGAAAACCCCATACACATGTGGCAGGATACTGATACACTGCGAAAACCCCATAAACACCTGGCAGATCCTGATGCACTGTGAAAACCCATACACACCTGGCAGGATCCTGATACACTGTGAAAACGCATACACACCTGGCAGGATCCTGATACACTGTGAAAACCCCATACACACCTGGCAGGAACCTGATACACTGTGAAAACCCCATACACACCTGGCTGGATCCCGATACACTGTGAAAACCCCATACACACCTGGCAGGTTCCTGATCCACTGTGAAAACGCCATACACACGTGGCAGGATCCTGATGCACTGTGAAAACCCCATACACACGTGGCAGGATCCTGATGCACCGTTGAAACCCCATGCACACCTGGAAGTATTCAGATCCACTGTGAAAACCCCATACACACCTGGCAGGATTCTGATCCACTGTGAAAAACCCATACACACCTGGCAGGATCCTGATGCACTGTGAAAACCCCATACACACCTGGCAGATTCCTGATCCACTGTGAAAACCCCATACGCATCTGGAAGCATCCTGATCCACTGTGAAAACCCCATACACACCTGGAAGGATCCTGATCCACTGTGAAAACCCCATACACACCTGGCAGGATTCTGATCCACTGTGAAAGCCCCATAGACACCTGGCAGGATTCTATTGCACTGTGAAAACACCAAACACACCTGGCAGGATCCTGATACACTGTGAAAACCCATACACACGTGGCAGGATCCTGATGCAATGTGAAAACCCCAAACAAACCTGGCAAGATCCTGATACACTGTGAAAACCCGTACACACGTGGCAGGATCCTGATCCACTGTGAAACCAGATATGCACCTGGCAAGGTCATGATGTACTGTGAAAACCCATACACACGTCGCAGGATCCTGATGCACTGTGAAAACCCCATACTCACCTGGCAGGATCCTGATCCATTGTGAAAACACATACACACCTGGCAAGATCATGATACACCGTGAAAAACCCATACACACCTGGCAGGATCCTGATCCACTCTGAAAACCCCATACACACGTGGAAGGATCCTGATGCACTGTGAAAACCCCATACACACCTGGCAGGATCCTGATCCACTTTGAAAACTCCATATACATCTGGAAGCATCCTGATCCACTGTGAAAACCCCATACACACCTGGAGGGATCCTGATCCACTGTGAAAACCCCATACACACCTGACAGGATTCTGATCCACTGTGAAAACCCCATACACACGTGGCAGGATCCTGATCCAGTGTGAAAACCCCATACACATCTGGCAGGAACCTGATCCACTGTGAAAACGCCATACACACCTGGAAGGATCCTAATACACTGTGAAACCCCATACACACCTGGCAGAAACCTGACCAACTGTGAAACCCCATGCACATCTGGCAGGATCCTGAAACACAGTGAAAACCCCATACACACCTGGAAAAATCGTGATACACTGTGAAAACCCCATACACACCTGGCAGGATCCTGATACACTGTGAAAACCCCATACACACCTGGCAGGATCCTGATACACTATGAAAACCCCATACACACCTGGCAGGATCCTGATCCACTGTTAAAACCCCATACACACGTGTCAGGATCCTGATGCACTGTGAAAACCCCATACACATGTGGCTGGATCCCGATACTCTGTTAAAACCCCATATACACCTGGCAGGATCCTGATCCACTGTGAAAACCCCGTACACACGTGGCAGGATCCTGATGCACTGTGAAAACCCCATACACACGTGGCAGGATCCTGATGCACTGTGAAAACCCCATGCACACCTGGAAGGATCCTGATCCACTGTGAAAACCCCATACACATGTGGCAGGATACTGATACACTGCGAAAACCCCATAAACACCTGGCAGATCCTGATGCACTGTGAAAACCCATACACACCTGGCAGGATCCTGATACACTGTGAAAACGCATACACACCTGGCAGGATCCTGATACACTGTGAAAACCCCATACACACCTGGCAGGAACCTGATACACTGTGAAAACCCCATACACACCTGGCTGGATCCCGATACACTGTGAAAACCCCATACACACCTGGCAGGTTCCTGATCCACTGTGAAAACGCCATACACACGTGGCAGGATCCTGATGCACTGTGAAAACCCCATACACACGTGGCAGGATCCTGATGCACCGTTAAAACCCCATGCACACCTGGAAGTATTCAGATCCACTGTGAAAACCCCATACACACCTGGCAGGATTCTGATCCACTGTGAAAAACCCATACACACCTGGCAGGATCCTGATGCACTGTGAAAACCCCATACACACCTGGCAGATTCCTGATCCACTGTGAAAACCCCATACGCATCTGGAAGCATCCTGATCCACTGTGAAAACCCCATACACACCTGGAAGGATCCTGATCCACTGTGAAAACCCCATACACACCTGGCAGGATTCTGATCCACTGTGAAAGCCCCATAGACACCTGGCAGGATTCTATTGCACTGTGAAAACACCAAACACACCTGGCAGGATCCTGATACACTGTGAAAACCCATACACACGTGGCAGGATCCTGATGCAATGTGAAAACCCCAAACAAACCTGGCAAGATCCTGATACACTGTGAAAACCCGTACACACGTGGCAGGATCCTGATCCACTGTGAAACCCGATATACACCTGGCAAGGTCATGATGCACTGTGAAAACCCATACACACGTCGCAGGATCCTGATGCACTGTGAAAAGCCCATACTCACCTGGCAGGATCCTGATCCATTGTGAAAACACATACACACCTGGCAAGATCATGATACACCGTGAAAAACCCATACACACCTGGCAGGATCCTGATCCACTCTGAAAACCCCATACACACGTGGAAGGATCCTGATGCACTGTGAAAACCCCATACACACCTGGCAGGATCCTGATCCACTTTGAAAACCCCATATACATCTGGAAGCATCCTGATCCACTGTGAAAACCCCATACACACCTGGAGGGATCCTGATCCACTGTGAAAACCCCATACACACCTGACAGGATTCTGATCCACTGTGAAAACCCCATACACACGTGGCAGGATCCTGATCCACTGTGAAAACCCCATACACATCTGGCAGGAACCTGATCCACTGTGAAAACGCCATACACACCTGGAAGGATCCTAATACACTGTGAAACCCCATACACACCTGGCAGAAACCTGACCAACTGTGAAACCCCATGCACATCTGGCAGGATCCTGAAACACAGTGAAAACCCCATACACACCTGGAAAAATCGTGATACACTGTGAAAACCCCATACACACCTGGCAGGATCCTGATCCACTGTGAAACCCCATTCACATCTGGCAGGATCCTGATACATTGTGAAAACCCCATACACACCTGGCAGGATCCTGATACACTGTGAAAACCCCATACACACCTGGCAGGATCCTGATACACTGTGAAAACCCCATACACACCTGGCAGGATCCTGATCCACTGTGAAAACCCCATACACACGTGTCAGGATCCTGATGCACTGTGAAAACCCCATACACATGTGGCTGGATCCCGATACACTGTGAAAACCCCATACACACCTGGCAGGATCCTGATCCACTGTGAAAACCCCGTATACACGTGGCAGGATCCTGATGCACTGTGAAAACCCCATACACACGTGGCAGGATCCTGATGCACTGTGAAAACCCCATGCACACCTGGAAGGATCCTGATCCACTGTGAAAACCCCATACACATGTGGCAGGATACTGATACACTGTGAGAACCCCATAAACACCTGGCAGGTCCTGATGCACTGTGAAAACGCATACACACCTGGCAGGATCCTGATACACTGTGATAACCCCAAACACACCTGGCAGGAACCTGATACACTGTGAAGACCCCATACACACCTGGCTGGATCCCGATACACTGTGAAAACCCCATACACACCTGACAGGTTCCTGATCCACTGTGAAAACGCCATACACACGTGGCAAGATCCTGATGCACTGTGAAAACCCCATACACACGTGGCAGGATCCTGATGCACTGTGAAAACCCCATACACACCTGGCAGGAACCTGATACACTGTGAAAACCCCATACACACCTGGCTGGATCCCGATACACAGTGAAAATCCCATACACACCTGGCAGGTTCCTGATCCACTATGAAAACGCCATACACACGTGGCAGGATCCTGATGCACTGTGAAAACCCCATACACACGTGGCAGGAACCTGATGCACTGTGAAAATCCCATGCACACCTGGAAGGATTCTGATCCACTGTGAAAACCCCATACACACCTGGCAGGATTCTGATCCACTGTGAAAAACCCATACACACCTGGCAGGATCCTGATGCACTGTGAAAACCCCATACACACCTGGCAGATTCCTGATCCACTGTGAAAAACCCATACACATCTGGAAGCATCCTGATCCACTGTGAAAACCCCATACACACCTGGAAGGATCCTTATCCACTGTGAAAACCCCATACACACCTGGCAGGATTCTGATCCACTGTGAAAGCCCCATACACACCTGGCAGGATTCTATTGCACTGTGAAAACACCAAACACACCTGGCAGGATCCTGATACAAAGTGAAAACCCCAAACACACCTGGCAGGATCCTGATACACTGTGAAAACCCATACACACGTGGCAGGATCCTGATGCAATGTGAAAACCCCAAACAAACCTGGCAATATCCTAATACACTGTGAAAACCCATACACACGTGGCAGGATCCTGATCCACTGTGAAACCCCATATCCACCTGGCAAGGTCATGATACACTGTGAAAACCCATACACACGTCGCAGGATCCTGATGCACTGTGAAAACCCCATACTCACCTGGCAGGATCCTGATCCATTGTGAAAACACATACACACCTGGCAAGATCATGATACACCGTGAAAACCCCATACACACCTGGCAGGATCCTGATCCACTTTGAAAACCCCATACACACCTGGCAGGATCCTGATCCACTGTGAAAACCCCATATACATCTGGAAGCATCCTGATCCACTGTGAAAACCCCATACACACCTGGAAGGATCCTGATCCACTGTGAAAACCCCATACACACCTGGCAGGATTCTGATCCACTGTGAAAACCCCATTCACATCTGGCAGGATCCTGATAAACTGTGAAAAACCCATTCACATCTGGCAGGATCCTGATAAACTGTAAAAACCCCATTCACACCTGGCAGGATCCTGATACATTGTGAAACCCCAGACACACCTGGCATGGTCCTGATACACTGTGAAACCCCAGACACACCTGGCAGGATCCTGATACACAGTGAAACACCCATACACACCTGGCAGGATCCTGAACCATTGTCAAAACCCCCAAACACACCTGGCAGGATCCTGATACACTGCGAAAACCTCATTAACACCTGGCAGATCCTGATGCACTGTGAATACCCCATACACACCTGGCAAATCCTGATGCACTGTGAAAACCCCATACACACCTGGCAGGATCCTGATACACTGTGAAAACCCCATAAACACCTGGCAGATCCTGATGCACTGTGAAAACCCATACACACCTGGCAGGATCCTGATACACTGTGAAACCGCATACACACCTGGCAGGATCCTGATACACTGTGAAAACCCCATACACACCTGGCAGGATCCTGATACACTGTGAAAACCCCATACACACCTGGCAGGATCCTGATACACTATGAAAACCCCATACACACCTGGCAGGATCCTGATCCACTGTGAAAACCCCATACACACGTGTCAGGATCCTGATGCACTGTGAAAACCCCATACACATGTGGCTGGATCCCGATACTCTGTTAAAACCCCATACACACCTGGCAGGATCCTGATCCACTGTGAAAACCCCGTACACACGTGGCAGGATCCTGATGCACTGTGAAAACCCCATACACACCTGGCAGGATCCTGATGCACTGTGAAAACCCCATGCACACCTGGAAGGATCCTGATCCACTGTGAAAACCCCATACACATGTGGCAGGATACTGATACACTGTGAAAACCCCATAAACACCTGGCAGATCCTGATGCACTGTGAATACCCATACTCACCTGGCAGGATCCTGATACACTGTGAAAACGCATACACACCTGGCAGGATCCTGATACACTGTGAAAACCCCATACACACCTGGCAGGAACCTGATACACTGTGAAAACCCCATACACACCTGGCTGGATCCCGATACACTGTGAAAACCCCATACACACCTGGCAGGTTCCTGATCCACTGTGAAAACGCCATACACACGTGGCAGGATCCTGATGCACTGTTAAAACCCCATGCACACCTGGAAGGATTCAGACCCACTGTGAAAACCCCATACACACCTGGCAGAATTCTGATCCACTGTGAAAAGCCCATACACACCTGGCAGGATCCTGATGCACTGTGAAAACCCCATACACACCTGGCAGATTCCTGATCCACTGTGAAAACCCCATACGCATCTGGAAGCATCCTGATCCACTGTGAAAACCCCATACACACCTGGAAGGATCCTGATCCACTGTGAAAACCCCATACACACTTGGCAGGATCCTGATACACTGTGAAAACCCATACACACGTGGCAGGATCCTGATGCAATGTGAAAACCCCAAACAAACCTGGCAAGATCCTGATACACTGTGAAAACCCGTACACACGTGGCAGGATCCTGATCCACTGTGAAACCCCATATACACCTGGCAAGGTCATGATACACTGTGAAAACCCATACACACGTCGCAGGATCCTGATGCACTGTGAAAACCGACATACACACCTGGCAGGATTCTGATCCACTGTGAAAAACCCATACACACCTGGCAGGATCCTGATGCACTGTGAAAACCCCATACACACCTGGCAGATTCCTGATCCACTGTGAAAACCCCATACGCATCTGGAAGCATCCTGATCCACTGTGAAAACCCCATACACACCTGGAAGGATCCTGATCCACTGTGAAAACCCCATACACACTTGGCAGGATCCTGATACACTGTGAAAACCCATACACACGTGGCAGGATCCTGATGCAATGTGAAAACCCCAAACAAACCTGGCAAGATCCTGATACACTGTGAAAACCCGTACACACGTGGCAGGATCCTGATCCACTGTGAAACCCCATATACACCTGGCAAGGTCATGATACACTGTGAAAACCCATACACACGTCGCAGGATCCTGATGCACTGTGAAAACCCCATACTCACCTGGCAGGATCCTGATCTATTGTGAAAACACATACACACCTGGCAAGATCATGATACACCGTGAAAACCCCATACACACCTGGCAGGATCCTGATCCACTCTGAAAACCCCATACACACGTGGAAGGATCCTGATGCACTGTGAAAACCCCATACACACCTGGCAGGATCCTGATCCACTTTGAAAACCCCATATACATCTGGAAGCATCCTGATCCACTGTGAAAACCCCATACACACCTGGAGGGATCCTGATCCACTGTGAAAACCCCATACACACCTGACAGGATTCTGATCCACTGTGAAAACCCCATACACACGTGGCAGGATCCTGATCCACTGTGAAAACCCCATACACATCTGGCAGGAACCTGATCCACTGTGAAAACGCCATACACACCTGGAAGGATCCTAATACACTGTGAAACCCCATACACACCTGGCAGAACCTGACCCACTGTGAAACCCCATGCACATCTGGCAGGATCCTGAAACACAGTGAAAACCCCATACACACCTGGAAAAATCGTGATACACTGTGAAAACCCCATACACACCTGGCAGGATCCTGATACACTATGAAAACCCCATACACACCTGGCAGGATCCTGATCCACTGTGAAAACCCCATACACACGTGTCAGGATCCTGATGCACTGTGAAAGCCCCGTACACATGTGGCTGGATCCCGATACACTGTGAAAACCCCACACACACCTGGCAGGATCCTGATCCACTGTGAAAACCCCGTACACACGTGGCAGGATCCTGATGCACTGTGAAAACCCCATACACACGTGGCAGGATCCTGATGCACTGTGAAAACCCCATACACACGTGGCAGGATCCTGATGCACTGTGAAAACCCCATGCACACCTGGAAGGATCCTGATCCACTGTGAAAACCCCGTACATACCTGGCAGGATCCTGATCCACTGTGAAAACCCCGTACACACGTGGCAGGAACCTGATGCACTGTGAAAACACCACACACACGTGGCAGGATCCTGATGCACTGTGAAAACCCCATGCACACCTGGAAGGATCCTGATCCACTGTGAAAACCCCACACACATGTGGCAGGATACTGATACACTGTGAAAACCCCATAAACACCTGGCAGATCCTGATGCACTGTGAAAACGCATACACACCTGGCAGGATCCTGATACACTGTGAAAACCCCATACACACCTGGCAGGAACCTGATACACTGTGAAAACCCCATACACAGCTGGCTGGATCCCGATACACTATGAAAACCCCATACACACCTGGCAGACCCTGATGCGCTCTGAAACCCCATACACGCCTGGCAGGATCCTGATACACTGTGAAAACCCCATAAACACCTGGCAGATCCTGATGCACTGTGAAAACCCATACACACCTGGCAGGATCCTGATACACTGTGAAAACCCCACACACATGTGGCAGGATACTGATACACTGTGAAAACCCCATAAACACCTGGCAGATCCTGATGCACTGTGAAAACGCATACACACCTGGCAGGTTCCTGATCCACTGTGAAAACGCCATACACACGTGGCAGGATCCTGATGCAATGTGAAAACCCCATACACACGTGGCAGGATTCTGAACCATTGTCAAAAGCCCCAAACACACCTGGCAGGATCCTGATACACTGCGAAAACCTCATTAACACCTGGCAGATCCTGATGCACTGTGAATACCCCATACACACCTGGCAAATCCTGATGCACTGTGAAAACCCCATACACACCTGGCAGGATCCTGATACACTGTGAAAACCCCATAAACACCTGGCTGATCCTGATGCACTGTGAAAACCCATCCACACCTGGCAGGATCCTGATACACTGTGAAAACCCCATACACACCTGGCAGGATCCTGATACACTGTGAAAACCCCATACACACCTGGCAGGATCCTGATACACTATGAAAACCCCATACACACCTGGCAGGATCCTGATCCACTGTGAAAACCCCATACACACGTGTCAGGATCCTGATGCACTGTGAAAACCCCATACACATGTGGCTGGATCCCGATACACTGTGAAAACCCCATACACACCTGGCAGGATCCTGATCCACTGTAAAAACCCCGTACACACGTGGCAGGATCCTGATGCACTGTGAAAACCCCATACACACGTGGCAGGATCCTGATGCACTGTGAGAACCCTATGCACACCTGGAAGGACCCTGATCCACTGTGAAAACCCCATAAACACCTGGCAGATCCTGATGCACTGTGAAAACGCATACACACCTGGCAGGATCCTGATACACTGTGAACACCCCATACACACCTGGCAGGAACCTGATACACTGTGAAAACCCCATACACACCTGGCTGGATCCCGATACACTGTGAAAACCCCATACACACCTGGCAGGTTCCTGATCCACTGTGAAAACGCCATACACACGTGGCAGGATCCTGATGCACTGTGAAAACCCAATACACACGTGGCAGGATCCTGATGCACTGTGAACACCCCATGCACACCTGGAAGGATTCTGATACACTGTGAAAACCCGATACACACCTGGCAGGAACCTGATACACTGTGCAAACCCCATACACACCTGGCTGGATCCCGATACACAGTGAAAACCCCATACACACCTGGCAGTTTCCTGATCCACTGTGAAAACGCCATACACACGTGGCAGGATCCTGATGCACTGTGAAAACCCCATACACACGTGGCAGGATCCTGATGCACTGTGAAAACCCCATGCACACCTGGAAGGATTCTGATCCACTGTGAAAACCCCATACACACCTGGCAGGATTCTGATCCACTGTGAAAAACCCATACACACCTGGCAGGATCCTGATGCACTGTGAAAACCCCATACACACCTGGCAGATTCCTGATCCACTGTGAAAACCCCATACGCATCTGGAAGCATCCTGATCCACTGTGAAAAACCCATACACACCTGGAAGGATCCTGATCCACTGTGAAAACCCCATACACACCTGGCAGGATTCTGATCCACTGTGAAAGCCCCATACACACCTGGCAGGATTCTATTGCACTGTGAAAACACCAAACACACCTGGCAGGATCCTGATACATAGTGAAAACTCCAAACACACCTGGCAGGATCCTGATACACTGTGAAAACCCATACACACGTGGCAGGATCCTGATGCAATGTGAAAACCCCAAACAAACCTGGCAATATCCTGATACACTGTGAAAACCCATACACACGTGGCAGGATCCTGATCCACTGTGAAACCCCATATACACCTGGCAAGGTCTTGATACACTGTGAAAACCCATACACACGTCGCAGGATCCTGATGCACTGTGAAAACCCCATACTCACCTGGCAGGATCCTGATCCATTGTGAAAACACATATACACCTGGCAAGATCATGATACACCGTGAAAACCCCATACGCACCTGGCAGGTTCCTGATCCACTTTGAAAACCCCATACACACCTGGCAGGATTCCTGATCCACTGTGAAAACCCCATATACATCTGGAAGCATCCTGATCCACTGTGAAAACCCCATACACACCTGGAAGGATCCTGATCCACTGTGAAAACCCCATACACACCTGGCAGGATTCTAATCCACTGTGAAAACCCCATTCACATCTGGCAGGATCCTGATAAACTGTGAAAAACCCATTCACATCTGGCAGGATCCTGATACATTGTGAAACCCCAGACACAGCTGGCATGGTCCTGATACACTGTGAAACCCCAGACACACCTGGCAGGATCCTGATACACAGTGAAACACCCATACACACCTGGCAGGATCCTGAACCATTGTCAAAACCCCCAAACACACCTGGCAGGATCCTGATACACTGCGAATACCTCATTAACACCTGGCAGATCCTGATGCACTGTGAATACCCCAGACACACCTGGCATGGTCCTGATACACTGTGAAACCCCAGACACACCTGGCAGGATCCTGATACACAGTGAAACACCCATACACACCTGGCAGGATCCTGAACCATTGTCGAAACCCCCAAACACACCTGGCAGGATCCTGATACACTGCGAATACCTCATTAACACCTGGCAGATCCTGATGCAATGTGAATACCCCATACACACCTGGCAAATCCTGATGCACTGTGAAAACCCCATACACACCTGGCAGGATCCTGATACACTGTGAAAACCCCATAAACACCTGGCAGAACCTGATGCAGTGTGAAAACCCATACACACCTTGCAGGATCCTGATACACTGTGAAACCGCATACACACCTGGCAGGATCCTGATACACTGTGAAAACCCCATACACACCTGGCAGGATCCTGATACACTTTGAAAACCCCATACACACCTGGCAGGATCCTGATACACTGTGAAAACCCCATACACACCTGGCAGGACCCTGTTACACTGTGAAAACTCTTGCACATCTGGCAGGATCATGATCCATTGTGAAAACCCCATACACACCTGGCAGGATCCTGATCCACTGTGAAAACCCCATACACACCTGGCAGTTTCCTGATACACTATGAAACCCCCATACACACCTGGCGGGATCCGGATACACTGCGAAAACCCCATTCACACCTGGCAGGATCCTGTTCCACAGTGAAACCCCATTCACATCTGGCAGGATCCCGATAAACTGTGAAAACCCCATTCTTACCTGGCAGGATCCTTATCCACTGTGAAACCCCATTCACATCTGGCAGGATCCTGATCCACTGTGAAAACCCCATTCACATATGGTAGGATCCTGATAAACTGTGAAAACCCCATTCACACCTGGCAGGATCCTGATACACTGTGAAATCCCAAACACACCTGGCAGGATCCTGAACCACTGTGAAAACCCCCAAACACAACTGGCAGGATACTGATGCACTGTGAAAACCCCATATACATCTGGCTGGATCCTGATACACTGCACAAACCTCATAAACACCTGGCAGATCCTGATGCACTGCGAATACCCCATACACTCCTGGCAAATCCTGATGCACTGTGAACACCCCACACACACCTGGCAGGATCCTGATATACAGTGAAAAACCCATAAACACCTGGCAGGATCCTGATACAGTGTGAAAACCCCATAAACACCTGGCAGATCCTGATACACTGTGAAACCCCATACACACCTGGCAGGATTCTGATACACTGTGAAAACCCCATACACACCTGGAAGGATCCTGATACACAGTGAAAACCCATACACGACTGGCAGGATCCTGATACACTGTGAAAACCCCATACACACCTGCATGGATCCTGATCCACTGTGAAAACCCATTACGCACGTGGCAGGATCCTGATGCACTGTGAAAACCCCATACACATGTGGCTGGATCCCGATACACTGTGAAACACCCATACACACCTGGAAGGATCCTGTTACACTGTGAAAACCCCATACACACCTGGCAAGATCATGATGCACTGTGAAAACCCCATACACACCTGGCAGGATCCTGATCCACTGTGAAAACCCCATACAAACGTGGCAAGATCCTGATGCACTGTGAAAACCCCATACACACGTGGCAGGATCCTGATGCACTGTGAAAACCCCATACACACCTGGCAGGATCCTGATCCACTGTGAAACCACCAGACACACCTTGCAGGATTCTGATCCACTGTGAAAACCCATACACACCTGGCAGGATCCTGATACACTGTGAAAACCCCATACACATCTGGCAGGATCCTGATCCACTGTGAAACCCCCATACACACCTGGAAGGATCCTGATACACTGTGAAAACCCCATAAACACCTGGCAGGATCCTGATCCACTGTGAAACCCCATGCACATATGGCAGGATCCTGATCCACTGTGAAAACCCCATACACACCTGGAAGGATCCTGATACACTGTGAAAACCCCATAAACACCTGGCAGGATCCTGATCCACTGTGAAACCCCATGCACATCAGGCAGGATCCTGACACACTGTGAAAACCCCATACACACCTGGCAAGATCATGAGACACTGTGAAAACCCCAAACACACCTGGCAGTATCCCGATGCACTGTGATTACCCCAAACACACCTGGCAGGATCCTGATACATAGTGAAAACCCCAAACACACCTGGCAGGATCCTGATACACTGTGAAAACGGATACACACGTGGCTGGATCCTGATACACTGTGAAAACCCATACACACGTGGGACGATCCTGATGCACTGTGAAAACCCCACACAAACCTGGCAGGATCCTGAAACACAGTGAAAACCCATACACACGTGGCAGGATCCTGACACACTGTGAAAACCCGATACACACCTGGCAGGATCATGATACACTGTGAAAACCCCAAACACACCTGGCAGGATCCTGATACACTGTGAAATCCACAAACACACCTGGCAGGATCCTGATACATAGTGAAAACACCAAACACACCTGGCAGGATCCTGATACACTGTGAAAACCCATACACACGTGGGACGATCCTGATGCACTGTGAAAACCCCACACAAACCTGGCAGGATCCTGATACACAGTGAAAACCCATACACACGTGGCAGGATCCTGCTCCACTGTGAAACCCCCATACACACCTGGCAATGTCATGATACACTGTGAAAACCCATACACACGTCGCAGGATCCTGATGCACTGTGAAAACCCCATACACACCTGGCACGATCCTGATCTACTGTGAAAACCCATACATACCTGGCAAGATCATGATACACTGTGAAAACCACATACACACCTGGCAGGATCCTGATACACTGTGAAAACCACATACACACCTGGCAGGATCCTGATCCACTGTGAAAACCCCATACACATCTGGAAGCATCGAGATCCGCTGTGAAAACCCCATACACACCTGGAAGGATCCTGATCCACTGTGAAAACCCCATACACACCTGGCAGGATACTGATACAATGTGAAAACCCCATACACATCTGGCAGGATCCTGATACTCTGTGAAAACCCCATACACACCTGGAAGGATCCTGATACACTGTGAAACCCCATACACACCTGGCAGGATCCTGATCCACTGTGAAACTCCATGCATATCTGGCAGGATCCTGACACAATGTGAAAACCCCATAAACACCTGGAAAAATCGTGATGCACTGTGAAAACGCCATACACTTCTGGCAGGATCCTGATCCACTGTGAAGCCCCATTCACATCTGGCAGGGTCCAGATACACTGTGAAATCACCATACACACCTGGCAGGATCCTGATCCAATGTGAAACCCCATTCACACCTGGCAGGATCCTGATACACTGTGAAATCCCCATACACACGTGGCAGGATCCTGATCCAATGTGAAACCCCATTCACACCTGGCAGGATCCTGATACACTGTGAAATCCCCATACACACGTGGCAGGATCCTGATGCACTGTGAAAACCCCATTCACACCTGGCAGATTCCGGATCCACTGTGAAAACCCCATACACATCTGGAAGCATCGAGATCCGCTGTGAAAACCCCATACACACCTGGAAGGATCCTGATCCACTGTGAAAACCCCATACACACCTGGCAGGATCCTGATACAATGTGAAAACCCCATACACATCTGGCAGGATCCTGATACACTGTGAAAACCCCATACACACCTGGAAGGATCCTGATACACTGTGAAACCCCATACACACCTGGCAGGATCCTGATCCACTGTGAAACCCCATTCACATCTGGCAGGGTCCAGATACAATGTGAAATCCCCATACACACCTGGCAGGATCCTGATCCAATGTGAAACCCCATTCACACCTGGCAGGATCCTGATACACTGTGAAATCCCCATACACACGTGGCAGGATCCTGATGCACTGTGAAAACCCCATACACACCTGGCAGATTCCGGATCCACTGAGAAAACCCCATACACATCTGGAAGCAACCTGATTCACTGTGAAAACCCCATGCACACCTGGAAGGAACCTGATCCACTGTGAAAACCCCATACACACCTGGCAGGATTCTGATCCACTGTGAAACCCCCATAGACACGTGGCAGGATCCTGATCCACTGTGAAAAACCATGCACATCTGGCAGGATACTGACACACTGTGAAAACCCCATACACACCTGGCAGGATCATGATACACTGTGAAAAACCCAAACACACCTGGCAGGATCCTGATGCACTGTGAAAACCACAAACACACCTGGCAGAATCCTGATACATAGTGAAAACACCAAACACACCTGGCAGGATCCTGATACACTGTGAAAACCCATACACACGTGGCACGATCCTGATGCACTGTGAAAAACCCACACAAACCTGGCAGGATCCTGATACACAGTGAAAACCCATACACACGTGGCAGGATCCTGCTCCACTGTGAAACCCCCATACACACCTGGCAAGGTCATGATACACTGTGAAAACCCATACACACGTCGCAGGATCCTGATGCACTGTGAAAATCCCATACACACCGAGCAGGATCCTGATCCACTGTGAAAACCCCATACACAGCTGGAAGCATCGAGATCCGCTGTGAAAACCCCATACACACCTGGAAGGATCCTGATCCACTGTGAAAACCCCATACACACCTGGCAGGATCCTGATACAATGTGCAAACCCCATACACATCTGGCAGGATCCTGATACACTGTGAAAACCCCATACACACCTGGAAGGATCCTGATACACTGTGAAACCCCATACACACCTGGCAGGATCCTGATCCACTGTGAAACCCCATGCATATCTGGCAGGATCCTGACACAATGTGTAAACCCCATAAACACCTGGAAAAATCGTGATGCACTGTGAAAACGCCATACCCTTCTGGCAGGATCCTGATCCACTGTGAAACCCCATTCACATCTGGCAGGGTCCAGATACACTGTGAAATCCCCATACACACCTGGCAGGATCCTGATCCAATGTGAAACCCCATTCACACCTGGCAGGATCCTGATACACTGTGAAATCCCCATACACACGTGGCAGGATCCTGATGCACTGTGAAAACCCCATACACACCTGGCAGATTCCGGATTCACTGTGAAAACCCCATACACATCTGGAAGCAACCTGATCCACTGTGAAAACCCCATACACACCTGGCAGGATTCTGATCCACTGTGAAACCCCCATAGACACGTGGCAGGATCCTGATCCACTGTGAAAAACCATGCACATCTGGCAGGATACTGACACACTGTGAAAACACCATACACACCTGGCAGGATCATGATACACTGTGAAAACCCCAAACACACCTGGCAGGATCCTGATGCACTGTGAAAACCACAAACACACCTGGCAGAATCCTGATACATAGTGAAAACACCAAACACACCTGGCAGGATCCTGATACACTGTGAAAACCCATACACACGTGGTACAATCCTGATGCACTGTGAAAACCCCACACAAACCTGGCAGGATCCTGATACACAGTGAAAACCCATACACACGTGGCAGGATCCTGCTCCACTGTGAAACCCCCATACACACCTGGCAAGGTCATGATACACTGTGAAAACCCATACACACGTCGCAGGATCCTGATGCACTGTGAAAACCCCATACACACCTGGCACGATCCTGATCTACTGTGAAAACCCATACATACCTTGCAAGATCATGATACACTGTGAAAATTACATACACACCTGGCAGGATCCTGATCCACTGTGAAAACCCCATACACACGTGGCAGGATCCGGATGCACTGTGAAAATCCCATACACACCTGGCAGGATCCTGATCCACTGTGAAAACCCCATACACATCTGGAAGCATCGAGATCCGCTGTGAAATCCCCATACACACCTGGAAGGATCCTGAGCCACTGTGAAAACCCCATACACACCTGGCAGGATCCTGAAACACTGTGAAAACCCCATACACATCTGGCAGGATCCTGATACACTGTGAAAACCCCATACACACCTGGAAGGATCCTGATACACTGTGAAACCCCATACACACCTGGCAGGATCCTGATCCACTGTGAAACCCCATGCATATCTGGCAGGATCCAGACACAATGTGAAAACCCCATAAACACCTGGAAAAATCGTGATGCACTCTGAAAACGCCATACACTCCTGGCAGGATCCTGATCCACTGTGAAACCCCATTCACATCTGGCAGGGTCCAGATACACTGTGAAATCCCCATACACACCTGGCAGGATCCTGATCCAATGTGAAACCCCATTCACACCTGGCAGGATCCTGATCCACTGTGAAAACCCCACACACACCTGGCAGGACCCTGATACACTGTTAAAACCCTGTACACACCTGGCAGATCCTGATGCACTGTGAAACCCCATACACACCTGGCAGGATCCTGATACACTGTGAAAACCCCTTACACACCTGGCAGGACCCTGATACACTGTGAAACCCCATACTCACCTTGCAGGACACTGATCTAACGTGAAAACCCCATACACACTTGGCAGGATCCTGATGCACTGTGAAAACCCGACACACACCTGGCAGGATCCTGATACACTGTGAAAACAACATACACACCTGGCAGGAACCTGAAACACTGTGAAAACCCCAAACACATCTCGCAGGGTCCTGATCCACTTTGAAAACCCCATACACACCTGGCAGGATCCTGATCCACTGTGAAAACCCGATACACACCTGGCAGGGTCCTGATACACTGTGAAAACACCATACACACCAGGCAGGACACTGATACACTGTGAAAACCCCATACACACCTGGCAAGGTCATGATACACTGTGAAAACCCATACACACGTCGCAGAATCCTGATGCACTGTGAAAACCCATACACACCTGGCAAGTTCCTGATCCACTGTGAAAACCCCATACACACCTGGAAGGATCCTGATACACTGTGAATACCCCATACACACATGGCAGGATCCTGATGCACTGTGAAAGCCCCAGACACATCTGGCAGGATCCTGATCCACTGTGAAAACGCCATACACATCTGGAAGTTTCCTGATCCACTGTGAAAACCCCATTCACACCTGGGAGGATCCTGATCCACTGTGAAAACCCCGTACACACCTGGCAGGTTCCTGATGCACAGTGAAACCCCATTCACATCTGGCAGGATTCTGATACACTGTGAAAACCCCATACACAACTGGCAGGATCCTGATACACTGTGAAACCCCATTCACATCTGGCAGGATCCTGATACACTGTGAAACCCCATACACACCTGGCAGGATCCTGATACACTGTGAAGACCCCATATACACCTGGCAGGATCCTGATACACTGTGAAAACAAATTACACACCTGGCAGTGCCCTGATACACTGCGAAACCCCATACACACCTGCCAGGACACTGATACACTGTGAAAACCCCATACACACCTGGCAGGATCCTGATACACTGTGAAAAACCCATACACACCTGGCAGGATCCAGAGACACTGTGAAGCCCCCATACACACCTGGCAGGATCCTGATACACTGTGAAAACCCCACACACCTGGCAGGACTCTGATACACTGTGAAACCCCATACACACCCGGCATGACACTGATACACTGTGAAAACCCCATGCTCACATGTCAGGATCCTGACACCTTGTGAAACCCCCATACACACCTGGCAGGACCCTGATACACTGTGAAAACCCCGGACGCACCTTGCAGGTACCTGATGCACAGTGAAACCCCATTCACATCTGGCAGGATCCTGTCACACTGTGAAAACCCCAGATACAACTGGCAGGATCCTGATCCACTTTGAAAACCCCATACACACCTGGCAGGATCCTGATCCACTGTGAAAACCCGATACACACCTGGCAGGGTCCTGATACACTGTGAAAACACCATACACACCTGGCAGGACACTGATACACTGTGAAAACCCCATACACACCTGGCAAGTTCATGATACACTGTGAAAACCCCATACACACCTGGCAGGATTCTGATCCACTGTGAAACCCCCATAGACACGTGGCAGGATCCTGATCCACTGTTGAAAACCATGCACATCTGGCAGGATACTGACACACTGTGAAAACCCCATACACACCTGGCAGGATCATGATACACTGTGAAAACCCCAAACACACCTGGCAGGATCCTGATACATAGTGAAAACACCAAACACACCTGGCAGGATCCTGATACACTGTGAAAACCCATACACACGTGGCACGATCCTGATGCACTGTGAAAACCCCACACAAATCTGGCAGGATCCTGATACACAGTGAAAACCCATACACACGTGGCAGGATCCTGCTCCACTGTGAAACCCCCATACACAACTGGCAAGGTCATGATACACTGTGAAAACCCATACACACGTCGCAGGATCCTGATGCACTGTGAAAACCCCATACACACCTGGCACGATCCTGATCTACTGTGAAAACCCATACATACCTGGCAAGATCATGATACACTGTGAAAATCACATACACACCTGGCAGGATCCTGATCCACTGTGAAAACCCCATACACACGTGGCAGGATCCGGATGCACTGTGAAAATCCCATACAAACCTGGCAGGATCCTGAGCCACTGTGAAAACCCCATACACACCTGGCAGGATCCTGAAACACTGTGAAAACCCCATACACATCTGGCAGGATCCTGATACACTGTGAAAACCCCATACTCACCTGGAAGGATCCTGATACACTGTGAAACCCCATACACACCTGGCAGGATCCTGATCCACTGTGAAACCCCATGCATATCTGGCAGGATCCTGACACAATGTGAAAACCCCATAAACACCTGGAAAAATCGTGATGCACTCTGAAAACGCCATACACTCCTGGCAGGATCCTGATCCACTGTGAAACCCCATTCACATCTGGCAGGGTCCAGATACACTGTGAAATCCCCATACACACCTGGCAGGATCCTGATCCAATGTGAAACCCCATTCACACCTGGCAGGATCCTGATCCACTGTGAAAACCCCACACACACCTGGCAGGACCCTGATACACTGTTAAAACCCTGTACACACCTGGCAGATCCTGATGCACTGTGAAACCCCATACACACCTGGCAGGATCCTGATACACTGTGAAAACCCCTTACACACCTGGCAGGACCCTGATACACTGTGAAACCCCATACTCGCCTGGCAGGACACTGATATACTGTGAAAACCCAATACACACTTGGCAGGATCCTGATGCACTGTGAAAACCCCACACACACCTGGCAGGATCCTGATACACTGTGAAAAACACATACACACCTGGCAGGAACCTGAAACACTGTGAAAACCCCAAACACATCTCGCAGGGTCCTGATCCACTTTGAAAACCCCATACACACCTGGCAGGATCCTGATCCACTGTGAAAACCCGATACACACCTGGCAGGGTCCTGATACACTGTGAAAACACCATACACACCAGGCAGGACACTGATACACTGTGAAAACCCCATACACACCTGGCAAGGTCATGATACACTGTGAAAACCCATACACACGTCGCAGAATCCTGATGCACTGTGAAATCCCCATACACACCTGGCAGGATCCTGATCCACTGTGAAAACCCATACACACCTGGCAAGTTCCTGATCCACTGTGAAAACCCCATACACACCTGGAAGGATCCTGATACACTGTGAAAACCCCATACACACGTGGCAGGATCCTGATGCACTGTGAAAGCCCCATACACATCTGGCAGGATCCTGATCCACTGTGAAAACGCCATACACATCTGGAAGGTTCCTGATCCACTGTGAAAACCCCATACACACCTGGGAGGATCCTGATCCACTGTGAAAACCCCGTACACACCTGGCAGGTTCCTCATGCACAGTGAAACCCCATTCACATCTGGCAGGATTCTGATACACTGTGAAAACCCCATACACAACTGGCAGGATCCTGATCCACTGTGAAACCCCATTCACATCTGGCAGGATCCTGATACACTGTGAAACCCCATACACACCTGGCAGGATCCTGATACACTGTGAAAACCCATACACACGTCGCAGAATCCTGATGCACTGTGAAATCCCCATACACACCTGGCAGGATCCTGATCCACTGTGAAAACCCAAACACACCTGGCAAGTTCCTGATCCACAGTGAAAACACCATACACATCTGGCAGGATCCTGATACACTGTGAAACCCCATACACACCTGGCAGGATCCTGATACACTGTGAAAACCCATACACACGTCGCAGAATCCTGATGCACTGTGAAATCCACATACACACCTGGCAGGATCCTGATCCACTGTGAAAACCCAAACACACCTGGCAAGTTCCTGATCCACTGTGAAAACACCATACACACCTGGAAGGATCCTGATACACTGTGAAAACCTCATACACACGTGGCAGGATCCTGATGCACCGTGAAAGCCCCATACACATCTGGCAGGATCCTGATCCACTGTGAAAACGCCATACACATCTGGAAGGTTCCTGATCCACTTTGAAAACCCCATACACACCTGGGAGGATCCTGATCCACTGTGAAGACCCCATACACACCTGGCAGGATCATGATCCACTGTGAAAACCCCATAAACGCCTGGAACAATCCTGATTCACTCTGAAAACCCCATGCACATCTGGCAGGATACTTATGCACTGTGAAAACCCCATACACACCTGGAAGTATCCTGATAAACTGTGAAAACCCCCACACACCTGGCAGGATCCTGATCCACTGTGAAACCCCATACACATCTGGCAGGATCCTTACACACTGTGAAAACCCCATAAACGCCTGGAACAATCCTGATTCACTCTGAAAACCCCATACACATCTGGCAGGATCCTCATGCACTGTGAAAACCCCATAAACACCTGGAAGAATCCTGATAAACTGTGAAAACCCCCACACACCTGGCAGGATCCTGATCCACTGTGAAACCCCATACACATCTGGCAGGATCCTGACACACTGTGAGAACCCCATGCAAACCTGGAAGGATCCGGATACACTCAGAAAACCCCTTACACACCTGGCAGGATCCAGATACACTGTGAAAACCCCATACACACCTGACAGGATCCTGATACTCTGTGAAAACCCCATACACTCCTGGCAGGACTCTGATACACTGTGAAACCCCATACACACGTGGCAGGACACTGATACACTGTGAAAACCCCATACACACCTGTCAGGATCCTGATACAATGTGAAAACCCCACACACACCTGGCAGGACCCTGATACACTGTGAAAACCCCGTACACACCTGGCAGGTTCCTGATGCACAGTGAAACCCCATTCACATCTGGCAGGATTCTGATACACTGTGAAAACCCCATACACAACTGGCAGGATCCTGATACACTGTGAAACCCCATTCACATCTGGCAGGATCCTGATACACTGTGAAACCCCATACACACCTGGCAGGATCCTGATACACTGTGAAGACCCCATATACACCTGGCAGGATCCTGATACACTGTGAAAACCCATTACACACCGGGCAGGGTCCTGATACACTGTGAAACCCCATACACACCTGCCAGGACACTGATACACTGTGAAAACCCCATACACACCTGGCAGGATCCTGATTCACTGTGAAAAACCCATACACACCTGGCAGGATCCAGAGACACTGAGAAGCCCCCATACACACCTGGCAGGATCCTGATACACTGTGAAAACCCCACACACCTGGCAGGACTCTGATACACTGTGAAACCCCATACACACCTGGCATGACACTGATACACTGTGAAAACCCCATGCTCACATGTCAGGATCCTGACACAATGTGAAACCCCCTTACACACCTGGCAGGACCCTGATACACTGTGAAAACCCCGGACGCACCTTGCAGGTACCTGATGCACAGTGAAACCCCATTCACATCAGGCAGGATCCTGTTACACTGTGAAAACCCCATACACAACTGGCAGGATCCTGATACACTGTGAAACCCCATTCACATCTGGCAGGATCCTGATACACTGTGAAACACCATACACACCTGGCATTTTCCTGATGCACAGTGAAAACCCATTCACATCTGGCAGGATCCTGATAAACCGTGAAACCCCCAAACACACCTGGCAGGATCCTGACAAGCTGTGACTCCCCCATAGACACCTAGCAGGATCCTGATGCACTGTGAAACCACATACACACCTGGCATGTTCCAGATGCACAGTGAAAACCCATTCACATCTGGCAGCATCCTGTTAAATTGTGAAACCCCCATACACACCTGGCAGGATCCTGATACACTGTGAAAACCCCGTACACACCTGGCAGTTTCCTGATGCACAGTGAAACCCCATTCACATCTGGCAGTATCCTGATCCTCTGTGAAAACCCCATACACACTTGTCAAGATCATGATACACTGTCAAAACCCCAAACACACCTGGCAGCATCCTGATACAGAGTGAAATCCCCATACTCACCTGGCAAGATCATGATACACTGTGAAAACCCCAAACACACCTGGCAGGATGCTGATACACTGTGAAAACCCCAAACACACCTGGCAGGATCCTGATACATAGTGAAAACCCCAAACACACCTGGCAGTATCCTGATACACTGTGAAAACCCATACACACGTGGCAGGATCCTGATGCACAGCGAAAACCCCAAACACACCTGGCAGGATGCTGTTACACTGTGAAAACCCATACACACTTGGCAGGATCCTGATCCACTGTGAAAACGCATACACACCTGGCAGGACTCTGATACACTGTGAAACGCCATACACACCTGTCAGGATCCTGATACAATGTGAAAACCCCACACACACCTGGCAGGACCCTGATACACTGTGAAAACCCCGTACACACCTGGCAGGTTCCTGATGCACAGTGAAACCCCATTCACATGTGGCAGAATTCTGATACACTGTGAAAACCCCATACACAACTGGCAGGATCCTGATACACTGTGAAACCCCATTCACATCTCGCAGGATCCTGATACACTGTGAAACCCCATACACACCTGGCAGGATCCTGATACACTGTGAAGACCCCATATACACCTGGCAGGATTCTGATACACTGTGAAAACCCATTACACACCTGGCAGGACCCTGATAAAGTGTGAAACCCCATACACCCCTGCCAGGACACTGATACACTGTGAAAACCCCATACAAACCTGGCAGGATCCTGATCCACAGTGAAAACCCCTTACACAACTGGCAGGATCCAGATACACTGTGAAACCCCCATACACACCTGGCAGGATCCTGATACACTGTGAAAACCCCATACACACCTGGCAGGACTCTGTTACACTGTGAAACCCCATACACACCTGGCATGACGCTGATACACTGTGAAAACCCCATACACACCTGTCAGGATCCTGATACAATGTGAAACCCCCATGCACACCTAGCAGGACCCTGATACACTGTGAAAACCCCGGACACACCTGGCAGGTTCCTGATGCACAGTGAAACCCCATTCACATCTGGCAGGATCCTGATACACTGTGAAAACCTCATGCACAACTGGCAGGATCCTGATACACTGTGAAACCCCATTCACATCTGGCAGGATCCTGATACACTGTGAAACGCCATACACACCTGGCATTTTCCTGATGCACAGTGAAAACCCATTCACATCTGGCAGGATCCTGATAAACCGTGAAACCCCCATACACAACTGGCAGGATCCTGATACACTATGAATCCCCCATACACAACTGGCAGGATCCTGATACACTGTGAAACCCCATTCACATCTGGCAGGATCCTGATGCACTGTGAAACCCCATACACACCTAGCAGGTTCCTGATGCACAGTGAAACCCATTCACATCTGGGAGAATCCTGTTAAACTGTGAAACCCCCATACACACCGGGCAGGATCCTGATACACTGTGAAAACCCCGTACACACCTGGCAGGCTCCTGATGCAGAGTGAAACCCCATTCACATCTGGCAGTATCCTGATCCACTGTGAAAACCCCATACACACCTGGCAAGATCATGATGCACTGTCAAAACCCCAAACACACCTGGCAGCATCCTGATACAGAGTGAAAACCCCATACTCACCTGGCAAGATCATGATACACTGTGAAAAACCCAAACACACCTGGCAGGATGCTGATACACTGTGAAAACCCCAAACACACCTGGCAGGATCCTGATACATAGTGAAAACCCCAAACACACCTGGCAGTATCCTGATACACTGTGAAACCCCCATACACACTTGACAGGTTCCAGATCCACTGTGAAAAACCATACACACGTCGCAGGATCCCGATGCACTGTGTAAACTATATCCACACCTGGCAGGATCCTGATCCACTGTGAAAACCCATACACACCTGGCAAGATCATGATACACTGTGAAAACCCCATTCACACCTGGCAGGATCCTGATCCACTGTGAAAACCCCATACACACGTGGCAGGATCCTGATGCACTGTGAAAACCCCATACACACCTGGAAGGATCCTGATTCACTGTGAACACCCCAGACACACCTGGCAGGATCCTGATCCACTGTGAAAACCCCATACACACCTGGTAGGATCCTGATACAAAGTTAAATCCCCATACAAATTTGCACGATCCTGATCCATTGTGAAAACCCCATACACACCTGGAAGGATCCTGATACACTGTGAAACCCCCATACAAACCTGGCAGGATCCTGATCCACTGTGAAACCCCATACTCATCTGGCAGGATCCTGACACACTGTGAAAACCCCATACACACCTGGAAAATTCCTGATAAACTGTGAAAACCCCATACACACCTGGCAGGATCCTGATCCACAGTGAAACCCCATTCACATCTGGCAGGGTCCTGATATACTGTGAAAACCCCATAAACACCTGGCAGGACACTGATACGCTGTGAAAACCCCATACACACCTGGCATGATGCTGATGCACTGTGAAAACCCCATACACACCTGGCAGGATCCTGATACACTGTGAAAACCCCATGCACACCTTGCAGGACCCTGATAAACTGTGCAAACCCCATACACATCTGGCAGGATCCTGATACACTGTGAAAACCCCACACACACCTGGCAGGGCCATGATGCACTGTGAAAACCCCATGTACACCAGCTAGGATCCTGATACACAGTGAAACCCCATACACACCTGGCAAGATCCTGATACACTGTGAAACCCCATACACACCTGGCAGGACACTGATACACTGTGAAAACCCCATACACACCTGGCAGGATCCTGATGCACAGTGAAGCCCCATTCACATCTGGCAGATCCTGATACACTGTGAAAGCCCCAAACACAACTGGCAGGATCCTGATACTCTGTGAAACCCCATTCACATCTGGCAGGATCCTGATACACTGTGAACCCCCATACACACCTGGCAGGTTGCTGATGCACAGTGAAACCCCATTCACATCTGGCAGGATCCTGATAAACTGTGAAATCCCCATACACACCTGGCAGGATCCTGATACGCTGTGAAACCCCCATACACACCTGGCAGGATACTGATACACTGTGAAAACCCCGCACATTCCTGGCAGGACCCTGATACACTGTGAAAACCCCACACACACCTGGCAGGTTCCTGATACACTGTGAAAACGGATACACACCTGGCAGGACCCTGATACACTGTGAAATCCCCATACACACCTGGCAGGATCCTGATACATTGTGAAACCCCATACACACCTGGCAGGACACTGATACGCTGTGAAAACCCCATACACACCTGGCATGATCCTGATGCACAGTGAAGCACCATTCACATAAGGCAGGATCCTGATACACTGTGAAAGCCCCATACACAACTGGCAGGATCCTGATACACTGTGAAACCCCATTCACATTTGGCAGGATCCTGATACACTGTGAACCCCCATACACACCTGGCAGGTTGCTGATGCGCAGTGAAACCCCATTCACATCAGGCAGGATCCTGATAAAATGTGAAACCCCCATACACACCTGGCAGGATCCTGATACGCTGTGAAAACACCATACACACCTGACAGGATCCTGATACACTGTAAAACCCCCAGAAACACCTGGCAGAATCCTGATGCACTGTGAAACCCCATTCACATCTGGCATGTTCCTGATACACTGTGAAAACCGCGTACACACCTGGCAGGTTGCTGATGCGCAGTGAAACCCCATTCACATCAGGCAGGATCCTGATAAAATGTGAAACCCCCATACACATCAGGCAGGATCCTGATAAACTGTGAAACCCCCATACACACCTGACAGGATCCTGATACACTGTAAAACCCCCAGAAACACCTGGCAGAATCCTGATGCACTGTGAAACCCCATTCACATCTGGCATGTTCCTGATACACTGCGAAAACCGCGTACACACCTGGCAGGTTCCTGATACACTGTGAAAACCCCAAACGCACCTGGCAGGATCCTGATCAACTGTGAAACCCCCGGACACTCCTGGCAGGATCCTGATACACTGTGAAACCCCCAGAAACACCTGGCAGAATCCTGATGCACTGTGAAACCCCATTCACATCTGGCATGTTCCTGATACACTGTGAAAACCCCATACGCACCTGGCAGGATCCTGATAAACTGTGAAACCCCCGGACACTCCTGGCAGGATCCTGATACACTGCGAAACCCCCAGACACACCTGGCAGGATCCTGATGCACTGTGAAACCCCATTCACATCTGGCATGTTCCTGATACACTGTGAAAACCGTGTACACACCTGGCAGGTTCCTGATACACTATAAAAACCCCATACACACCTGGCAAGATCATGATACACTGTGAAAACCCCATGTACACCAGGCAGGATCCTGATACACAGTGAAACCCCATACACACCTGGCAGGATCCTGATACACTGTGAAACCCCATACACACCTGGCAGGATCCTGATACACTGTGAAAACCCCATACACACCTGGCAGGAACCTGATCCACTGTGAGAACCCCATGCACACCTGTCAGGATCCTGATACACTGTGAAACCCCCATACACACCGGGCAGGATCCTGATCCACTGTGAAAATCCCATACACACCTGGCAGGATCCTGTTACACTGTGGAAACCCCATACACATCTGGCAGGATCCTGATACACTGTGAACCCCCATACACACCTGGCAGGTAGCTGATGCGCAGTGAAGCCCCATTCACATCTGGCAGGATCCTGATAAAATGTGAAACCCCCATACACACCTGGCAGGATCCTGATACGCTGTGAAAACCCAATACACACCTGGCAGGATCCTGATAAACTGTGAAACCCCCGTACACACCTGAGAGGATCCTGATACACTGTGAAACGCCCAGACACACCTGGCAGGATCCTGATGCACTGTGAAACCCCATTCACATCTGGCATGTTCCTGATACACAGTGAAAATCGCGTACACACCTGGCAGGTTCCTGATACACTGTGAAAACCCAATACGCACCTGGCAGGGTCCTGATAAACTGTGAAACCCCCGTACACTCCTGGCAGGATCCTGATACACTGTGAAACGCCCAGACACAGCTGGCAGGATCCTGATGCACTGTGAAAACCCCATTCACATCTGAAATGTTCCTGACACACTGTGAAAACCGTGTACACACCTGGCAGGTTCCTGATACACTATGAAAACCCCATACACACCTGGCAAGACCATGATACACTGTGAAAACCCATACACACGTCGCAGGATACTGATCCACTGTGAAAACCCATACACACCTGGCAAGATCATGATACACTGTGAAAACCCCATGTACACCAGGCAGCATCCTGATACACAGTGAAACCCCAGACACACCTGGCAGGATCCTGATACTCTGTGAAACCCCATACACACCTGGCAGGATCCTGATACACTGTGAAAACCCCATACACATCTGGCAGGATCCTGATGCACTGTGAAAACCCCATACACACCTGGCAGGAACCTGATCCACTGTGAAAACCCCATACACACCTGTCAGGATCCTGATAAACTGTGAAACCCCCATACACACCTGGCAGGATCCTGATCCACAGTGAAAATCCGATACACACCTGGCAGGATCCTGTTACACTATGGAAACCCCATACACATCTGGCAGGATCCTGATCCACTGTGAATACCCCATACACACCTGGCAGGATCCTGATACACTGTGAAAACCCCACAAACTCCTGGCAGGACCCTGATACACTGTGAAAACCCCATACACACCTGGCAGGATACTGATACACTGTGAAAACCCCTTACACACCTGGCATGTTCCTGATACACTGTGAAAACCCGATACACACCTGGCAGGATCCTGATACACTGTGAAATCCCCATGCACACCTGGCAGGATCCTGATACACTGTGAAACCCCATACTTAATTGGCAGGACACTGATACACTGTGAAAACCCCATACACACCTGGCAGGATCCTGATGCACAGTGAAGCCCCATTCACATCTGGCAGGATCCTGATACACTGTGAAAGCCCCATACACAACTGGCAGGATCCTGATACACTGTGAAACCCCATTCACATCTGGCAGGATCCTGATACACTGTGAACCCCCATACACACCTGGCAGGTTGCTGATGCACAGTGAATCCCCGTTCACATCTGGCAGGATGCTGATAAACTGTGAAACCCCCATACACAGCTGACAGGATCCTGATCCGCTGTGAAACCCCCATACACACCTGGCAGGATCCTGATAAACGGTGAAACCCCCGTACACACCTGGCAGGATCCTGATACACTGTGAAACCCCCAGACACACCTGGCAGGATCCTGATGCACTGTGAAACCCCATTTACATCTGGCATGTTCCTGATACACTGTGAAAACCGCATACACACCTGGCAGTTTCCTGATACACTGTGAAAACCCCATACACACCTGGCAAGATCAAGATACACTGTGAAAACCCATACACACGTCGCAGGATCCTGATGCACTGTGAAAACCCCATACACACCTGGCAGGATCCTGATCCACTGTGAAAACCCATACACACCTGGCAAGATCATGATACGCTGTGAAAACCCCATACACACCTGGCAGGATCCTGATCCACGGTGAAAACCCCATACACACGTGGCAGGATCCTGATGCACTGTGAAAACCCCATACACACCTGGCTGGATCCTGAACCACTGTGAAAACCCCATACACATCTGGAAGGATCCTGATCCTCTGAGAAAACCCCATACACACCTCAAAGGATCCTGATCCACTGTGAAAACCTCATACACACCTGGCAGGATCCTGATCCACTTTGAAAACCCAAACACACCTGGCAGGTTCCTGATACACTGTGAAATCCCCATACACATCTGGCAGGACCCTGATCCACTGTGAAAACCCCACACACACCTGGAAGGATCCTGATACAATGTAAAAAACCCATACACACCTGGCAGGATCCTGACACACTGTGAAAACCCCATACACAACTTGAAAAATCCTGAAACACTGTGAAAACCCCATACACACCTGGCAGGATCATGATCCACTGTGAAAATCCCATACACACCTGGCAGGACCCAGATACACTGTGAAAACCCTGTGCACACCTGGCAGATCCTGATGAACTGTGAAACCCCATACACAACTGGCAGGATCCTGATGCACTGTGATATCCCCTTGCACACGTGGTAGGACACTGATACAATGTGAAACCCTATACATACCTGGCAGGTCACTGATACTCTGTGAAAACCCCATACACACCAGGCAGGATCCTGATCCTCTGTGAAACCCCATTCACATCTGGCAGTATCCAGATCCACTGTGAAAATCCCATGCACACCTGGCAGGACCCAGATACACTGTGAAAACCCTGTACACACCTGGCAGATCCTGATGCACTGTGAAACCCCATACACAGCTGGCAGGATCCTGATACACTGTGAAAACCCCGAACACACCTGGCAGGACTCTGATACACTGTGAAACCCCATACACACCTGGCAGGACACTGATACACTGTGAAAACCCCATACACACCTGGCAGGATCCTGATACACTGTGAAAACCCCATACACACCTGGCAAGATCATGATACACTGTGAAAACCCATACACACGTCGCAGGATCCTGATGCACTGTGAAAACCCCATACACACCTGGCAGGATACTGAACCACTGTGAAAACCCATACACACCTGGCAAGATCATGAAACAGTGTGAAAACCCCATACACACCTGGCAGGATACTGATCCACTGCGAAAACCCCACACACACCTGGCAGGATCCTGATCCTCTGTGAAAACCCCATACACACCTGGAAGTATCCTGATCCACTGTGAAAACCCCATACACACTTGGAATGATCCTGATACACTGTGAAAACCCCAGACACACCTGGCAGGATCCTGATCCACTGTGAAACCCCAGACACACCTGGCAGGATCCTGACACACTGTGAAAACCCCGTACACACCTGTAAAAATCCTGATACACTGTGAAAACCCAATACACACCTGGCAGGATCCTGATCCACTGTGAAACCACATTCACATCTGGCAGGGTCCTGATACACTGTGAAAACCCCATACACACCTGGCAAGATCATGATACACTGTGAAATCCCCATTCACATCTGGCAGGATCCTGATCCACAGTGAAAACCCCATACACACGTGGCAGGATCCTGATGCACTGTGAAAACCCCATACGCACCTGGCTGTATCCTGATCCACTGTGAAAACCTTTTACACATCTGGAAAGATCCTGATCCACTGTGAAAACCCCATACACACCTGGCAGGACCCTGATACACTGTGAAATCCCTGCACACACCTGGCAGATCCTGATGCACTGTGAAACCCCATACACACCCGGCAGCATCCTGATACACTGTGAAAACCCCTTACACACCTGGCAGGACCCTGATACACTGTGAAACCCACATGCACACCTGGCAGGATACTGATACACTGTGAAAACCCCAAACACACCTGGCAGGAACCTGATACACTGTGAAACCCCATTCACATCTGGCAGGATCCTGATACACCATGAAAACCCCATACACACCTGGCAGGATCCTGATCCACTGTGAAAACCCATACACACCTGGCAGGGTCCTGATCCACTGTGAAAACCCCATACACACCTGGCACGATCCTGTTACACGGTGGAAACCCCATGCACATCTGGCAGGATCCTGATCCACTGTGAAAACCCCATACACACCTGGCAGGATCCTGATCCACTGTGAAAATCCCATACACACCTGGCTGCATCCTGATACACTGTGAAAACCCCATACACAACTGGCAGGATCCTGATACACTGTGAAAGCCCCATAGAAACCTGGCAGGATCCTGATACACTGTGAAAACCCATTACACACCTGGCAGGACCCTGATACACTGTGAAAATCCCATACACACCTGGCAGGTTCCTGATCCACTGTGCACACCCCATACACACCTGGCAGGATCCTGATACACTGTGAAAATTCCATACACACCTGGCAGGACCCTGATACAGTGTGAAACACCATACACACCTGGCAGGACACTGATGCATAGTGAAGCCCCATTCACATCTGGCAGGATCCTGAGACACTGTGAAACCCCATACACAACTGGTAGGATCCTGATACACTGTGAAACCCCATTCACATCTGGCAGGATCCTGATACACTGTGAAACCCCATACATACCTGGCAGTTTCCTGATGCACAGTGAAACCCCATTCACATCTGGCAGGATCCTGATCCACTGTGAAAACCCCATACACACCTGGCAGGATCCTGATACACTGTGAAAACCCCACACAAACCTGGCAGGATCCTGATCCACTGTGAAAACCCCATACACACCTGGAAGTATCCTGATCCACTGTGAAAACCCCATACACACTTGGAATGATCCTGATACACTGTGAAAACCCCAGACACACCTGGCAGGATCCTGATCCACTGTGAAACCCCAGACACACCTGGCAGGATCCTGACACACTGTGAAAACCCCGTACACACCTGTAAAAATCCTGATACACTGTGAAAACCCCATACACACCTGGCAGGATCCTGATCCACTGTGAAACCACATTCACATCTGGCAGGGTCCTGATACACTGTGAAAACCCCATACACACCTGGCAAGATCATGATACACTGTGAAATCCCCATTCACATCTGGCAGGATCCTGATCCACAGTGAAAACCCCATACACACGTGGCAGGATCCTGATGCACTGTGAAAACCCCATACGCACCTGGCTGTATCCTGATCCACTGTGAAAACCTTTTACACATCTGGAAAGATCCTGATCCACTGTGAAAACCCCATACACACCTGGCAGGACCCTGATGCACTGTGAAATCCCTGCACACACCTGGCAGATCCTGATGCACTGTGAAACCCCATACACACCCGGCAGGATCCTGATACACTGTGAAAACCCCTTACACACCTGGCAGGACCCTGATACACTGTGAAACCCACATGCACACCTGGCAGGATACTGATACACTGTGAAAACCCCAAACACCCCTGGCAGGAACCTGATACACTGTGAAACCCCATTCACATCTGGCAGGATCCTGATACACCATGAAAACCCCATACACACCTGGCAGGATCCTGATCCACTGTGAAAACCCATACACACCTGGCAGGGTCCTGATCCACTGTGAAAACCCCATACACACCTGGCACGATCCTGTTACACGGTGGAAACCCCATGCACATCTGGCAGGATCCTGATCCACTGTGAAAACCCCATACACACCTGGCAGGATCCTGATCCACTGTGAAAATCCCATACACACCTGGCTGCATCCTGATACACTGTGAAAACCCCATACACAACTGGCAGGATCCTGATACACTGTGAAAGCCCCATAGAAACCTGGCAGGATCCTGATACACTGTGAAAACCCATTACACACCTGGCAGGACCCTGATACACTGTGAAAATCCCATACACACCTGGCAGGTTCCTGATCCACTGTGCACACCCCATACACACCTGGCAGGATCCTGATACACTGTGAAAATTCCATACACACCTGGCAGGACCCTGATACAGTGTGAAACACCATACACACCTGGCAGGAAACTGATGCATAGTGAAGCCCCATTCACATCTGCCAGGATCCTGAGACACTGTGAAACCCCATACACAACTGGTAGGATCCTGATACACTGTGAAACCCCATTCACATCTGGCAGGATCCTGATACACTGTGAAACCCCATACATACCTGGCAGTTTCCTGATGCACAGTGAAACCCCATTCACATCTGGCAGGATCCTGATCCACTGTGAAAACCCCATACACACCTGGCAGGATCCTGATACACTGTGAAAACCCCACACAAACCTGGCAGCACCCTGATCCACTGTGAAAACCCCATACACACCTGGCAGGATCCTGATACACTGTGAAAACCCCATACACATCTGGCTGGATCCTGATCCACTGTGAAAACCCCATACACACCTGGACGGATTTTGATACACTGTGAAAACCCCATACACAACTGGCACGATCCTGACACACTGTGAAAACCCCATACACACCTGGAAAAATCCTGATACACTGTTAAAACCCCATACACACCTGGCAGGATCCTGATCCACTGTGAAACCCCATTCACATCTGGCAGGTTCCTGATACACTGTGAAAACCCCATACACAGCTGGCAGGATCCTGATCCACTGTGAAACCACATTCACATCTGGCAGGATCCTGATACACTGTGAAAATCCCATACACACCTGGCAGGACCCAGATACACTGTGAAAACCCTGTACACACCTGGCAGATCCTGATGCACTGTGAATCCCCATACACACCTGGCAGGATCCTGAGACACTGTGAAAAGCCCGTACAAACGTGGCAGGATACTGATGCACTGTGAAAATCCCATACACACCTGGCAGGATCCTGATCCACTGTGAATAACCCATACACATCTGGAAGGATCCTGATCCACTGTGAAATCCCCATACACACTTGGCAGGATCCTGAGACACTGTGAAAAGCCCGAACACACCTGGCAGGACTATGATACACTGTGAAACCCCATACACACCTGGTAGTACACTGATACACTTTGAAAACCCCAGACACACCTGGCAGGATCCTGATACATTGTGAAAACCCCATGCACACCTGGCAGGATCCTGATACACTGTGAAAACCCCATACACACCTGGCAGGACCCTGATACACTGTGGAATCCCCATACACAACTGGCAGGATACCGATACACTGTGAAAACCCCATACACACCTGGCAGGACCATGATGCACTGTCAAAACCCCATGTCCACCAGGCAGGATCCTGATACACAGTGAAACCCCATACACACCTGGCAGGACCCTGATACACCGTGAAAACCCCGTGCACACCTGGCAGCTTCCTGATGCTCAGTGAAACCCCATTCACATCTGGCAGGATCCTGATACACTGTGAATACCCATACACACGTGGCAGGATCCTGATGCACTGTGAAAACCCGAAACACACCTGGCAAGATCATGATCAACTGTGAAAACCCCTTACACACCTGGAAGGATCCTGATACACTGTGAAAACCCCATGCACACCTGGCAGGATCCTGCTCCACTGTAAAACCCCATACACATCTGGCAGGAAACTGACACACTGTGACAACCCCATACACACCTGGAAAAATCCTGATACACTGTGTATACCCCATACACACGTGGCAGGATCCTGATCCACTGTGAAACCACATTCACATCTGGCAGGGTCCTGGTACACTGTGAAACCCCCATACACACCTGGCAAGATCCTGATCCACTGTGAAAACCCCATACACACCTGGCAGGACCCTGATACACTGTGAAAACCGTGTACACACCTGGCAGATCCTGAAGCACTGTGAAACACCATACACACCTGGCAGGATCCTGATACACTGTGAAAAACCCTTGCACACCTGGCAGGTCCCTGATACACTGTGAAAACCCCATACACACCTGGCAGGATCCTGATCCACTGTGAAAACCCCATACACGCCTGGCAGGATACTGTTACAATGTGGAAACCCCATACACATCTGGCAGGATCCTGATACACTGTGAAAATCCCATACACACCTGGCAGGATCCTGATGCACTGAGAAAACCCCATACACAACTGGCAGGATCCTGATACACTGTGAAAACACCATACACCCCTGGCAGGATCCTGATACACAGTGAAAACTCCATACACACCTGGCAGGATTCTGATCCACTGTGAAAACCCATACAAACCTGGCAAGATCATGATGCACTGTGAAAACCCGTACACACGTCGCAGGATCCTGATGCACTGTGAAAACCCCATACACACCTGGCAGGATTCTGATCCACTGTGAAAACCCATACAAACCTGGCAAGATCATGATGCACTGTGAAAACCCCATACACACCTGGCAGGATCCTGATCCACTGTGAAAACCCCATACACATCTGGAAGGATCCTGATCCACTGTGAAAAACCCAGACACACCTGGAAGGATCCTGATCAACAGTGAAAACCCCATACACACCTGGAAGGCACCTGATCCACTGTGAATACCTCATACACACCTGGCAGGATCCTGATACACTGTGAAAACCCCATGCACATCTGGCAGGATCCTGATCATCTGTCAAAACGCCATACACACCTGTAAGGATCCTGATACACTGTGAAAACCCCATACACACGTGGCAGGATCCTGATCCACTGTGAAACCCCATTTACATCTGGCAGGGTCCTGATACACTGTGAAAACCCCATACACACCTGGCAGGATCCTGATCCACTGTGAAAACCCCATACACACCTGGCAGGACCCTGATACACTGTGAAAACCCTGTCCACACCTGGCAGATCCTGATGCAAAGTGAAACCCCATACACAACTGGCAGGATTCTGATACACTGTGAAAAACCCTTACACACCTGGCAGGTCCCTGATACACTGTGAAAACCCCATACACACCTGGCAGGATCCTGATCCACTGTGAAAAACCCATACACGTCTGGCAGGTTACTGTTACAATGTGGAAACCCCATACACATCTGGCAGGATCCTGATACACTGTGAAAATCCCATACACATCTGGCAGGATCCTGATCCACTGTGAAAACCCCATACACAACTGGCAGGATCCTGATACACTGTGAAAACACCATACACCCCTGGCAGGATCCTGATACACAGTGAAAACCCCATACACACCTGGCAAGATCATGAGACACTGTGATAACCCGTACACACGTCGCAGGATCCTGATGCACTGTGAAAACCCCATACACACCTGCCAGGATTCTGATCCACTGTGAAATCCCATACACACCTGGCAAGATCATGATGCACTGAGAAAACCCCATACACACCTGGCAGGATCCTGATCCACTGTGAAAACCCCATACAAACGTGGCAGGATTCTAATGCACTGTGAAAACCCCATACACACCTGGCAGTATCCTGATCCACAGTGAAAACCCCATACACATCTGGAAGGATCCTGATCCACTGTGAAAAACCCATACACACCTGGAAGGATCCTGATCAACAGTAAAAACCCCATACACACCTGGCAGGCACCTGATCCACTGTGAATACCCCATACACACCTGGCAGGATCCTGATACACTGTGAAAGCCCCATACACATCTGGCAGGATCCTGATCATCTGTGAAAACCCCATACACACCTGGAAGGATCCTGATATACTGTGAAAACCCCATACACACCTGGCAGGATCCTGATCCACTGTGAAACCCCATACACATCTGGCAGGATCCTGAAACACTTTGAAAACCCCATGCACACCTGGCAAAATCCTGATGCACTGTGAAAACCCCATGCACACGTGGCAGGATACTGATACACTGTGAAAACCCCATACACATCTGGCAGGATCCTGAGCAACTGTGAAAACCCCATGGACACCTGGAAGGATCCTGATACACTGTGAAACCCCATACACACCTGGCAGGATCCTGATGCACTGTGAAGCCCCATTCACACCTGGCAGGTTCCTGATACACTGTGAAAACCCCGTACACACCAGGCAGGATCCTGATGCACAGTGAAACCCCATTCACATCTGGCAGGATCCTGATACAATGTGAAAACCCCACACACAACTGGAAGGATCCTGATACACTGTGAAACCCCATTCACATCTGGCAGGGTCCTGATACACTGTGAAACCCCATTCACATCTGGCAGGATCCTGAGACACTGTGAAACCCCATACACACCTGGCAGAATCCTGATACACTGTGAAACCCCAGACGCACTTGGCAGGATCCTGATACACTGTGAAACCCCAGACACACCTGGCAGGATACGGATCCACTGTGAAAACCCAATATACACCTGGCAGGAACCTGATACACTGTGAAAACCCCATACACACCTGGCAGGGTCCTGATACACTGTGAAAACCCCATACACACCTAGCAGGATCCTGATCCAATGTGAAAACCCCATACAGACCTGGCAGGATCCTGAATTTCTGTGAAACCCCATAAAAGCCTGGCAGGATCCTGAGACAATGTGAAACCCCATACACACCTGGCAGAATCCTGATACACTGTGAAACCGCATACACACCTGGCAGGATACTGATACACTGTGAAACCCCCAAACACACCTGGCAGTATCCGGATACACTGTGAAAACCCAATACACACCTGGCAGGATCCTGATACACTGTGAAACTCCATACACACCTTGCAGGATCCTGATACACTGTAAAACCCCATACAAACCTGGAAGAATCGTGATACACTGTGAAACCCCATTCACATCTGGCAGGATCCTGAACAACTGTGAAGCCCCATTCACATCTGGCAGGATACTGATACACTGTGAAACCCCAAACACACTTGGCAGGTTCCTGATGCACAGTGAAACCCCATGCACATCTGGCAGGATCCTGATAAACTTTGAAACCCCCATACACACCTGGCAGGATCCTGGTACACTGTGAAACCCCCATACACACCTGGCAGGATCCTGATACACTGTGAAAACCCCGTACACATCTGGCAGGTTCCTGATGCACAGTGAAACCCGATTCACATCTGGCAGGATCCTGTACAATATGAAAACCCCATACACAACTGGCAGGATCCTGATACACTGTGAAACCCCATACACACCTGGCAGGGTCCTGATACACTGTGAAACCCCATTCACATCTGGCAGAATCCTGATACACTGTGAAACCCCATACACACCTGGCAGGATCCTGATACACTGTGAAACCCCATACAAACCTGGCAGGATCCGGATCCACTGTGAAAAACCAATATGCACCTGGCAGGAACCTGATACACTGTGAAAAACCCATACACACCTGGCAGGATCCTGATACACTGTGAAAACCCCATACACACCTAGCAGGATCCTGATCCAAAGTGAAAGCCCCATACCGACCTGTCAGGATCCAGATTTTATGTGAAACCCCATAAAAACCAGGCAGGAAACTGATACACTGTGAAAACCCCAAACACACCTGGCAGGATCCTGATACACTGTGAAACCCCCATACACACCTGGCAGAATCCTGATACACTGTGAAAACCCCAAACACACCTGGCAGGATACTGATACACTGTGAATCCCCATACACACCTGGCAGGATTCTGATACACTGTGAAACCCCCATACACACCTGGCAGGAACATGATACACTGTGAAACCCCCAAACACACCAGGCAGGATCATGATACACTGTAAAAACCCCAGACAGACCTGGCAGGATCCTGATTTTCTGTGAAACCCCATAAAAACCTGGCAGGATCCTGATCCACTGTGAATACCCCATTCACATCTGGCAGGCTCCAGATCAACTGTGAAACCCCATTCACATCTGGCAGGATACTGATACACTGTGAAACCCCAAACACACCTGGCAGGTTCCTGATGCACAGTGAAACCCGATTCACATCTGGCAGGATCCTGTACAATATGAAAACCCCACACACAACTGGCAGGATCCTGATACACTGTGAAACCCCATACACACCTGGCAGGATCCTGATAAACTGTGAAACCCCCATACACACCTGGCAGGATCCTGATACACTGTGAAACCCCCAGACGCACCTGGCAGGATCCTGATGCACTGTGAAACCCCATTCACATCTGGCAGGTTCCTGATACACTGTGAAATCCCCGTACTCACCTGGCAGGTTCCTGAGACACAGTGAAACCCGATTCAAGTCTGGCAGGATCCTGATACACAGTGAAAACCCCACACACAACTGGCAGTATACTGATACACTGTGAAACCCCATTCACATCTGGCAGGGTCCTGATACACTGTGAAACCCCATTCACATCTGGCAGAATCCTGATACACTGTGAAACCCCATACACACCTGGCAGGATCCTGATACACTGTGAAACCCCATACAAACCTGGCAGGATCCGGATCCACTGTGAAAAACCAATATGCACCTGGCAGGAACCTGATACACTGTGAAAAACCCATACACACCTGGCAGGATCCTGATACACTGTGAAAACCCCATACACACCTAGCAGGATCCTGATCCAAAGTGAAAACCCCATACCGACCTGTCAGGATCCAGATTTTATGTGAAACCCCATAAAAACCAGGCAGGAAACTGATACACTGTGAAAACCCCAAACACACCTGGCAGGATCCTGATACACTGTGAAACCCCCATACACACCTGGCAGAATCCTGATACACTGTGAAAACCCCAAACACACCTGGCAGGATACTGATACACTGTGAATCCCCATACACACCTGACAGGATTCTGATACACTGTGAAACCCCCATACACACCTGGCAGGAACATGATACACTGTGAAACCCCCAAACACACCAGGCAGGATCATGATACACTGTGAAAACCCCATACAGACCTGGCAGGATCCTGATTTTCTGTGAAACCCCATTAAAACCTGGCAGGATCCTGATCCACTGTGAATACCCCATTCACATCTGGCAGGCTCCAGATCAACTGTGAAACCCCATTAACATCTGGCAGGATACTGATACACTGTGAAACCCCAAACACACCTGGCAGGTTCCTGATGCACAGTGAAACCCCATTCACATCTGGCAGGATCCTGATAAACTGTGAAACCCCCATACACTCCTGGCAGGATCCTGATGCACTGTGAAACCCCATTCACATGTGGCAGGATCCTGATACACTGTGAAATCCCCGTACACATCTGGCAGGTTCCTGATGCACAGTGAAACCCCATTCACATCTGGCAGGTTCCTGTACACTGTGAAAACCCCATAAACAACTGGCAGGATCCTGATACACTGTGAAACCCCATTCACATCTGGCAGGATCCTGATACACTGCGCAGCCCCATTTAAATCTGGCAGGATACTGAGACACTGTGAAACCCCATACACACCTGGCAGAATCCTGATACACTGTGAAACCCCATACACACCTGGCAGGAACCTGATACTCTGTGAAAAGCCCATACTCACCTGGCAGGATCCTGATACACTGTGAAAACCCCATACAGACCGAGCAGGATCCTGATCCACTGTGAAAACCCCATACAGACCTGGCAGGATCCTGAAATTCTGTGAAACCCCATAAACACCTGGCAGGATCCTGATCCACTGTGAAAACCCCATACACACCTGGCAGGATACTGATACACAGTGAAACCCCCATACACACCTGGCAGAATCTTGATACACTGTGAAAACCCCATACACACCTGGAAGGATCCTGATACACTGTGAAACCCCATACACACCTGGCAGGATCCTGATACATTGTGAAACCCCCAGACACATCTGGCAGGTATCCTGATGCACAGTAAAACCCCATTCACATCTGGTAGGATCCTGTAACACTGTGAAAACCCCGTACACATCTGGCAGGTTCCTGATGCACAGTGAAACCCCATTCACATCTGGTAGGATCCAGTACACTGTGAAAACCCCATACACAACTGGCAGGATCCTGATACACTGAAACCCCCATACACACCTGGCAGGATCCTGATCCACTGTGAAACCCCCATACACACCTGGCAGGATCCTGAGACGCTGTGAAACCCCCATACACACCTGGCAGGATCCTGATAAACTGTGATACCCCCATACACACCTGGCAGGATCCTGATACACTGTGAAACCCCCAGACACACCTGGCAGGATCCTGATGCACTGTGAAACCCCATTCACACCTGGCAGTTTCCTGATGCACAGTGAAACCCCATTCACATCTGGCAGGAACCTGATACACTGTGAAAACCCCTTACACAATTGGCAGGATCCTGATACACTGTGAAACCCCATTCACATCTGGCAGGATCCTGATACACTGTGAAACCCCATTGACATCTGACAGGATCCTGAGACACAGTGAAACCCCATACACACCTGGCAGAATCCTAATACACTGTGAAACCCCATACACACCTGGCAGGATCCTGATACACTGTGAAACCCGATACACACCTGGCAGGATCCGCATCCACTGTGAAAACCCCATACACACCGAGCAGGAACCTGAAACACTGTGAAAGCTCCATAAACAATTGGCAGGATCCTGATACACTGTGAAAACCCCATACACACCTAGCAGGATCCTGATCCACTGTGAAAACCCCATACAGACCTGGCAGGATCCTGATTTTCTGTGAAACACCATAAACACCTGGCAGGATCCAGATCCACTGTGAAAACACTATACACACCTGGCAGGATCCTGATACACTGTGAAAACCCCATACACACCTGGCTGGATCCTGATACACTGTGAAACCCCCATACACACCTGGCAGAATCCTGATACAGCGTGAAACCCCATACACACCTGGCAGGATCCTGATACACTGTGAAACCCCATACACACCTGGCAGGATCCTGATACACTGTGAAACCCCATTCACATCTGGCAGGATCCTGAACAACTGTGAAACCCCATTCACATCTGGCCAGATACTGATACACTGCAAAACCCCAAACATACCTGGCAGGATCCTGATACACTATGAAAACCCCATACACACCTGGCAGGATCCTGATAAACTGTGAAACCCCCATACACACCTGGCAGCATCCTGATACACAGTGAAACCCCTATGCCCACCTGGCAGGATCCTGATACATTGTGAAACCCGCAGACACACCTGGCAGGATCCTGATGCACAGTGAAACCCCATTCACATCTGGCAGGATCCTGATACACTGTGAAACCCCGTACAAATCTGGTAGGTTCCTGATGCACAGTGAAACCCCATTCACATCTGGAAGGATCCTGTACACCGTGAAAACCCCATACACAACTGGCAGGATTCTGATCCACTGTGAAAACCCTATACACATCTGGCAGGATCCTGCTACACTGTGAAAACCCCATACACACCTGGCAGGATACTGATACACAGTGAAACCCCCATACACACCTGGCAGAATCCTGATACACTGTGAAAACCCCATACACACCTGGCAGGATCCTGATACACTGTGAAAACCCCGTACACATCTGGCAGGTTCCTGATGCACAGTGAAACCCCATTCACATCTGGCAGGATCCTGTGCACTGTGAAAACACCATACACAACTGGCAGTATCCTGATACACTGAAACCCCATACACACCTGGCAGGATCATGATACACTGTGAAACCTCATATATACCTGGAAGGATCCTGATACACTGTGAAACCCCAGACACACCTGGCAGGATCCAATGCCTCTGTGAAACCCCCATACACACCTGGCAGGATCCTGATACGCTGTGAAACCCCCATACACACCTGGCAGGATCCTGATAAACTGTGAAACCCCCATACACACCTGGCAGGATCCTGATGCACTGTGAAACCCCATTCACACCTGGCAGGTTCCTAATGCACAGTGAAACCCCATTCACATCTGCAGGATCCTGATACACAGTGAAAACCCCTGACACAACTGGCAGGATCCTGATACACTGTGAAACCCCATTCACATCTGGCAGGATCCTGATACACAGTGAAACCCCATTCACATCTGGCAGGATCCTGAGACACTGTGAAACCCCATACACACCTGGCAGAATCCTGATACACTGTGAAACCCCATACACACCTGGCAGGATCCTGATACACTGTGAAACCCGATACACACCTGCCAGGATCCGGATCTACTGTGAAAACCCCATACACACCTGGCAGGAACCTGAAACACTGTGAAAACTCCATTGAAACCTGGAAGAATCCTGATACACTGTGAAACCCCAATCACATCTGGCAGGATCCTGAACAACTGTGAAACCCCATTCACATCTGGCAGGATACTGATACACTGTGAAACCCCAAACACACCTGGCAGGTTCCTGATGCACAGTGAAACCCCATGCACATCTGGCAGGATCCTGATAAATTTTGAAACCCCCATACACACCTGGCAGAATCCTGATACACTGTGAAACTCCCATACACACCTGGCAGGATCATGATACACTGTGAAACCCCAAGACGCACCTGGCAAAATCCTGATGCACTGTGAAACCCCATTCACATCTGGCAGGATCCTGATACACTGTGAAAACCCCGTACACATCTGGCAGTTTCCTGCTGCACAGTGAAACCCGATTCACATCTGGCAGGATCCTGTACAATGTGAAAACCCCATGCACAACTGGCAGGATCCTGATACACTGTGAAACCCCATACACACCTGGCAGGATCCTGATAAACTGTGAAACCCCCATACACACCTGGCAGGATCCTGATGCACTGTGAAACCCCATTCACATCTAGTAGGTTCCTGATACGCTGTGAAATCCCCACACACCTGGCAGGATCCTGATACACTGTGAAACCCCATACAAACCTGGCAGGATCCGGATCCACTGTTGAAAACCAATATGCACCTGGCAGGAACCTGATACACTGTGAAAACCCCATACACACCTGGCAGGATCCTGATACACTGTGAAAACCCCATACACACCTAGCAGGATCCTGAAACAATGTGAAAACCCCATACCGACCTGGCAGGATCCAGATTTTATGTGAAACCCCATAAAAACCAGGCAGGATCCTGATCCACTGTGAAAACCCGATACACACCTGGCAGGAAACTGATACACTGTGAAAACCCCACACACACCTGGCAGGATCCTGATACACTGTGAAACCCCCAAACACACCTGGCAGAATCCTGATGCACTGTGAAAACCCCAAACACACCTGGCAGGATACTGATACACTGTGAATCCCCAGACACACCTGGCAGGATTCTGATACACTGTGAAACCCCCATACACACCTGGCAGGAACATGATACACTGTGAAACCCCCAAACACACCAGGCAGGATCATGATACATTGTGAAAACCCCATGCAGACCTGGCAGGATCCTGATTTTCTGTGAAACCCCATAAAAACCTGGCAGGATCCTGATCCACTGTGAATACCCCATTCACATCTGGCAGGCTCCAGAACAACTGTGAAACCCCATTCACATCTGGCAGGATACTGATACACTGTGAAACCCCAAACACACCTGGCAGGATCCTGATACACTGTGAATCCCCATACACACCTGGCAGGATTCTGATACACTGTGAAACCCCCATACACACCTGGCAGGATCATGATACACTGTGAAACCCCCAAACACACCAGGCAGGATCATGATACACTGTGAAAACCCCATACAGACCTGGCAGGATCCTGATTTTCTGTGAAACCCCATAAAAACCTGGCAGGATCCTGATCCACTGTGAATACCCCATTCACATCTGGCTGGCTCCAGAACAACTGTGAAACCCCATTCACATCTGGCAGGATACTGATACACTGTGAAACCCCAAACACACCTGGCAGGTTCCTGATGCACAGTGAAACCCCATTCACATCTGGCAGGATCCTGATAAACTGTGAAACCCCCATACACTCCTGGCAGGATCCTGATGCACTGTGAAACCCCATTCACATGTGGCAGGATCCTGATACACTGTGAAAACCCCGTACACATCTGGCAGGTTCCTGATGCACAGTGAAACCCCATTCACATCTGGCAGGATCCTGTACAATGTGAAAACCCCATACACAACTGGCAGGATCCTGATACACTGTGAAAGCCCATACACACCTGGCAGGATCCTGATAAACTGTGAAACCCCCATACACACCTGGCAGGATCCTGATACACTGTGAAACCCCCAGACACACCTGGCAGGATCCTGATGCACTGTGAAACCCCATTCACATCTAGTAGGTTCCTGATACGCTGTGAAATCCCCACACACCTGGCAGGATCCTGATACACTGTGAAACCCCATACAAACCTGGCAGGATCCGGATCCACTGTTGAAAACCAATATGCACCTGGCAGGAACCTGATACACTGTGAAAACCCCATACACACCTGGCAGGATCCTGATACACTGTGAAAACCCCATACACACCTAGCAGGATCCTGAAACAATGTGAAAACCCCATACCGACCTGGCAGGATCCAGATTTTATGTGAAACCCCATAAAAACCAGGCAGGATCCTGATCCACTGTGAAAACCCGATACACACCTGGCAGGAAACTGATACACTGTGAAAACCCCAAACACACCTGGCAGGATCCTGATACACTGTGAAACCCCCAAACACACCTGGCAGAATCCTGATGCACTGTGAAAACCCCAAACACACCTGGCAGGATACTGATACACTGTGAATCCCCATACACACCTGGCAGGATTCTGATACACTGTGAAACCCCCATACACACCTGGCAGGAACATGATACACTGTGAAACCCCCAAACACACCAGGCAGGATCATGATACACTGTGAAAACCCCATACAGACCTGGCAGGATCCTGATTTTCTGTGAAACCCCATAAAAACCTGGCAGGATCCTGATCCACTGTGAATACCCCATTCACATCTGGCAGGCTCCAGAACAACTGTGAAACCCCATTCACATCTGGCAGGATACTGATACACTGTGAAACCCCAAACACACCTGGCAGGATCCTGATACACTGTGAATCCCCATACACACCTGGCAGGATTCTGATACACTGTGAAACCCCCATACACACCTGGCAGGATCATGATACACTGTGAAACCCCCAAACACACCAGGCAGGATCATGATACACTGTGAAAACCCCATACAGACCTGGCAGGATCCTGATTTTCTGTGAAACCCCATAAAAACCTGGCAGGATCCTGATCCACTGTGAATACCCCATTCACATCTGGCTGGCTCCAGAACAACTGTGAAACCCCATTCACATCTGGCAGGATACTGATACACTGTGAAACCCCAAACACACCTGGCAGGTTCCTGATGCACAGTGAAACCCCATTCACATCTGGCAGGATCCTGATAAACTGTGAAACCCCCATACACTCCTGGCAGGATCCTGATGCACTGTGAAACCCCATTCACATGTGGCAGGATCCTGATACACTGTGAAAACCCCATAAACAACTGGCAGGATCCTGATACGCTGTGAAACCCCATTCACATCTGGCAGGATCCTGATACACTGCGAAGCCCCATTTAAATCTGGCAGGATACTGAGACACTGTGAAACCCCATACACACCTGGCAGAATCCTGATACACTGTGAAACCCCATACAAACCTGGCAGGATCCGGATCCACTGTTGAAAACCAATATGCACCTGGCAGGAACCTGATACACTGTGAAAACCCCATACACACCTGGCAGGATCCTGATACACTGTGAAAACCCCATACACACCTAGCAGGATCCTGAAACAATGTGAAAACCCCATACCGACCTGGCAGGATCCAGATTTTATGTGAAACCCCATAAAAACCAGGCAGGATCCTGATCCACTGTGAAAACCCGATACACACCTGGCAGGAAACTGATACACTGTGAAAACCCCAAACACACCTGGCAGGATCCTGATACACTGTGAAACCCCCAAACACACCTGGCAGGATTCTGATACACTGTGAAACCCCCATACACACCTGGCAGGAACATGATACACTGTGAAACCCCCAAACACACCAGGCAGGATCATGATACACTGTGAAAACCCCATACAGACCTGGCAGGATCCTGATTTTCTGTGAAACCCCATAAAAACCTGGCAGGATCCTGATCCACTGTGAATACCCCATTCACATCTGGCAGGCTCCAGAACAACTGTGAAACCCCATTCACATCTGGCAGGATACTGATACACTGTGAAACCCCAAACACACCTGGCAGGATCCTGATACACTGTGAATCCCCATACACACCTGGCAGGATTCTGATACACTGTGAAACCCCCATGCACACCTGGCAGGATCATGATACACTGTGAAACCCCCAAACACACCAGGCAGGATCATGATACACTGTGAAAACCCCATACAGACCTGGCAGGATCCTGATTTTCTGTGAAACCCCATAAAAAACCTGGCATGATCCTGATCCACTGTGAATACCCCATTCACATCTGGCTGGCTCCAGAACAACTGTGAAACCCCATTCACACCTGGCAGGTTCCTGATGCACAGTGAAACCCCATTCACATCTGGCAGGATCCTGTACACTGTGAAAACCCCATAAACAACTGGCAGGATCCTGATACGCTGTGAAACCCCATTCACATCTGGCAGGATCCTGATACACTGCGAAGCCCCATTTAAATCTGGCAGGATACTGAGACACTGTGAAACCCCATACACACCTGGCAGAATCCTGATACACTGTGAAACCCCATACACACCTGGCAGGAACCTGATACTCTGTGAAAAGCCCATACGCACCTGGCAGGATCCTGATACACTGTGAAAACCCCATACAGACCGAGCAGGATCCTGATCCACTGTGAAAACCCCATACAGACCTGGCAGGTTCCTGAAATTCTGTGAAACCCCATAAACACCTGGCAGGATCCTGATCCACTGTGAAAACCCTATACACATCTGGCAGGATCCTGATACACTGCGAAATCCCCATACACACCTGGCAGGATACTGATACACAGTGAAACCCCCATACACACCTGGCAGAATCTTGATACACTGTGAAAACCCCATACACACCTGGAAGGATCCAGATACACTGTGAAACCCCATACACACCTGGCAGGATCCTGATACATTGTGAAACCCCCAGACACATCTGGCAGGTATCCTGATGCACAGTAAAACCCCATTCACATCTGGCAGGATCCTGTAACACTGTGAATACCCCGTACACATCTGGCAGGTTCCTGATGCACAGTGAAACCCCATTCACATCTGGTAGGATCCAGTACACTGTGAAAACCCCATACACAACTGGCAGGATCCTGATACACTGAAACCCCATACACACCTGGCATGATCAAGATACACTGTGAAACCTCATACATACCTGGAAGGATCCTGATACACTGTGAAACCCCATACACACCTGGCAGGATCCTGATCCACTGTGAAACCCCCATACACACCTGGCAGGATCCCGAGACGCTGTGAAACCCCCATACACACCTGGCAGGATCCTGATAAACTGTGATACCCCCATACACACCTGGCAGGATCCTGATACACTGTGAAACCCCCAGACACACCTGTCAGGATCCTGATGCACTGTGAAACCCCATTCACACCTGGCAGTTTCCTGATGCACAGTGAAACCCCATTCACATCTGGCAGGATCCTGATACACTGTGAAAACCCCTGACACAACTGGCAGGATCCTGATACACTGTGAAACCCCATTCACATCTGGCAGGATCCTGAGACACTGTGAAACCCCATTCACATCTGACAGGATCCTGAGACACTGTGAAACCCCATACACACCTGGCAGAATCCTAATACACTGTGAAACCCCATACACACCTGGCAGGATCCTGAGACACTGTGAAACCCGATACACACCTGGCAGGATCCGGATCCACTGTGAAAACCCCATACACACCTGGCAGGAACCTGAAACACTGTGAAAACTCCATACACAACTGGCAGGATCCTGATACACTGTGAAAACCCCATACACACCTAGCAGGATCCTGATCCACTGTGAAAACCCCATACAGACCTGGCAGGATCCTGATTTTCTGTGAAACCCCATTAACACCTGGCAGGATCCAGATCCACTGTGAAAATACTATGCACACCTGGCTGGATCCTGATACACTGTGAAACTCCCATACACACCTGGCAGAATCCTGATACAGCGTGAAACCCCATACACACCTGGCAGGATCCTGATACACTGTGAAACCCCATACACACCTGGCAGGATCCTGATACACTGTGAAACCCCATTCACATCTGGCAGGATCCTGAACAACTGTGAAACCCCATTCACATCTGGCCAGATACTGATACACTGCAAAACCCCAAACATACCTGGCAGGATCCTGATACACTGTGAAAACCCCATACACACCTGGCAGGATCCTGATAAACTGTGAAACCCCCATACACACCTGGCAGCATCCTGATACACAGTGAAACCCCTATGCCCACCTGGCAGGATCCTGATACATTGTGAAACCCCCATACACACCTGGCAGGATCCTGATAAACTGTGAAACCCCCATACACACCTGGCAGCATCCTGATACACAGTGAAACCCCTATGCCCACCTGGCAGGATCCTGATGCACAGTGAAACCCCATTCACATCTGGCAGGATCCTGATACACTGTGAAAACCCCGTACAAATCTGGTAGGTTCCTGATGCACAGTGAAACCCCATTCACATCTGGAAGGATCCTGTACACCGTGAAAACCCCATACACAACTGGCAGGATTCTGATCCACTGTGAAAACCCTATACACATCTGGCAGGATCCTGATACACTGTGAAAACCCCATACACACCTGGCAGGATACTGATACACAGTGAAACCCCCATACACACCTGGCAGAATCCTGATACACTGTGAAAACCCCATACACACCTGGCAGGATCCTGATACACTGTGAAAACCCCGTACACATCTGGCAGGTTCCTGATGCACAGTGAATCCCCATTCACATCTGGCAGGATCCTGTGCACTGTGAAAACACCATACACAACTAGCAGTATCCTGATACACTGAAATCCCAAACACACCTGGCAGGATCATGATACACTGTGAAACCTCATATATACCTGGAAGGATCCTGATACACTGTGAAACCCCAGACACACCTGGCAGGATCCAATGCCTCTGTGAAACCCCCATACACACCGGGCAGGATCCTGATACGCTGTGAAACCCCCATACACACCTGGCAGGATCCTGATAAACTGTGAAACCCCCATACACACCTGGCAGGATCCTGATGCACTGTGAAACCCCATTCACACCTGGCAGGTTCCTGATGCACAGTGAAACCCCATTCACATCTGGCAGGATCCTGATACACAGTGAAAACCCCTGACACAACTGGCAGGATCCTGATACACTGTGAAACCCCATTCACATCTGGCAGGATCCTGATACACAGTGAAACCCCATTCACATCTGGCAGGATCCTGAGACACTGTGAAACCCCACACACACCTGGCAGAATCCTGATACACTGTGAAACCCCATACACACCTGGCTGGATCCTGATACACTGTGAAACCCGATACACACCTGCCAGGATCCGGATCTACTGTGAAAACCCCATACACACCTGGCAGGAACCTGAAACACTGTGAAAACTCCATTGAAACCTGGAAGAATCCTGATACACTGTGAAACCCCATTCACATCTGGCAGTATCCTGAACAACTGTGAAACCCCATTCACATCTGGCAGGATACTGATACACTGTGAAACCCCAAACACACCTGGCAGGTTCCTGATGCACAGTGAAACCCCATGCACATCTGGCAGGATCCTGATAAACTTTGAAACCCCCATACACACCTGGCAGAATCCTGGTACACTGTGAAACCCCCATACACACCTGGCAGGATCATGATACACTGTGAAACCCCAAGACGCACCTGGCAAAATCCTGATGCACTGTGAAACCCCATTCACATCTGGCAGGATCCTGATACACTGTGAAAACCCCGTACACATCTGGCAGGTTCCTGATGCACAGTGAAACCCGATTCACATCTGGCAGGATCCTGTACAATGTGAAAACCCCATACACAACTGGCAGGATCCTGATACACTGTGAAACCCCATACACACCTGGCAGGATCCTGATAAACTGTGAAACCCCCATACACACCTGGCAGGATCCTGATACACTGTGAAACCCCCAGACACACCTGGCAGGATCCTGATGCACTGTGAAACCCCATTCACATCTAGTAGGTTCCTGATACACTGTGAAATCCCCACACACCTGGCAGGATCCTGATACACTGTGAAACCCCATACAAACCTGGCAGGATCCGGATCCACTGTTGAAAAAAAATATGCACCTGGCAGGAACCTGATACACTGTGAAAAACCCATACACACCTGGCAGGATCCTGATACACTGTGAAAACCCCATACACACCTAGCAGGATCCTGATCCAATGTGAAAACCCCATACCGACCTGGCAGGATCCAGATTTTATGTGAAACCCCATAAAAACCAGGCAGGATCCTGATCCACTGTGAAAACCCGATACACACCTGGCAGGAAACTGATACACTGTGAAAACCCCAAACACACCTGGCAGGATCCTGATACACTGTGAAACCCCCAAACATACCTGGCAGAATCCTGATGCACTGTGAAAACCCCAAACACACCTGGCAGGATACTGATACACTGTGAATCCCCATACACACCTGGCAGGATTCTGATACACTGTGAAACCCCCATACGCACCTGGCAGGAACATGATACACTGTGAAACCCCCAAACACACCAGGCAGGATCATGATACACTGTGAAAACCCCATACAGACCTGGCAGGATCCTGATTTTCTGTGAAACCCCATAAAAACCTGGCAGGATCCTGATCCACTGTGAATACCCCATTCACATCTGGCAGGCTCCAGAACAACTGTGAAACCCCATTCACATCTGGCAGGATAGTGATACACTGTGAAACCCCAAACACACCTGGCAGGATCCTGATAAACTGTGAAACCCCCATACACACCTGGCAGGATCCTGATGTACTGTGAAACCCCATTCACATGTGGCAGGATCCTGATACACTGTGAAAACCCCGTACACATCTGGCAGGTTCCTGATGCACAGTGAAACCCCATTCACATCTGGCAGTATCCTGTACACTGTGAAAACCCCATTCACATCTGGCAGGATCCTGATACACTGCGAAACCCCATTTTAATCTGGCAGGATCCTGAGACACTGTGAAACCCCATACACACCTGGCAGGATCCTGATACACTGTGAAACCCCATACACACCTGGCAGGATACGGATCTACTGTGAAAACCCCATACACACCTGGCAGGAACCTGATACTCTGTGAAAAGCCCATACACACCTGGCAGGATCCTGATACACTGTGAAAACCCCATACAGACCAAGCAGGATCCTGATCCACTGTGAAAACCCCATACAGATCTGGCAGGTTCCTGATTATCTGTGAAACCCCATAAACACCTGGCAGGATCCTGATACACTGTGAAACCCCATACACACCTGGCAGGATCCTGATACACTGTGAAACCCCATACACACCTGGCAGGATCCGGATCCACTGTGAAAACCCCACACACACCTGGCAGGAACCTGATACTCTGTGAAAAGCCCATACACACCTGGCAGGATCCTGATACACTGTGAAAACCCCATACAGACCGAGCAGGATCCTGATCCACTGTGAAAACCCCATACAGACCTGGCAGGTTCCTGATTATCTGTGAAACCCCATAAACACCTGGCAGGATCCTGATCCACTGTGAAAACCCTATACACATCTGGCAGGATCCTGATACACTGCGAAAACCCCATACACACCTGGCAGGATACTGATACACAGGGAAACCCCCATACACACCTGGCAGAATCTTGATACACTGTGAAAACCCCATACACACCTGGAAGGATCCTGATACACTGAGAAACCCCATACACACCTTGCAGGATCCTGATACACTGTGAAACCCCCAGACACATCTGGCAGGTATCCTGATGCACAGTAAAACCCCATTCACATCTGGCAGGATTCTGTAACACTGTGAAAACCCCGTACACATCTGGCAGGTTCCTGATGCACAGTGAAACCCCATTCACATCTGGCTGGATCCAGTACACTGTGAAAACCCCATACACAACTGGCAGGATCCTGATACACTGAAACCCCATACACACCTGGCATGATCAAGATACACTGTGAAACCTCATACATACCTGGAAGGATCCTGATACACTGTGAAACCCCATACACACCTGGCAGGATCCTGATCCACTGTGAAACCCCCATACACACCTGGCAGGATCCTGAGACGCTGTGAAACCCCCATACACACCTGGCAGGATCCTGATAAACTGTGATACCCCCATACACACCTGGCAGGATCCTGATACACTGTGAAACCCCCAGACACACCTGGCAGGATCCTGATGCACTGTGAAACCCCATTCACTCCTGGCAGTTTCCTGATGCACAGTGAAACCCCATTCACGTCTGGCAGGATCCTGATACACAGTGAAAACCCCTTACACAACTGGCAGGATCCTGATACACTGTGAAACCCCATTCACATCTGGCAGGATCCTGATACACTGTGAAACCCCATTCACATCTGGCAGGATCCTGAGACATTGTGAAACCCCATACACACCTGGCAGAATCCTAATACACTGTGAAACCCCATACACACCTGGCAGGATCCTGATACACTGTGAAACCCGATACACACCTGGCAGGATCCGGGACCACTGTGAGAACACCATACACACCTGGCAGGAACCTGAAACACTGTGAAAACTCCATACACAACTGGCAGGATCCTGATACACTGTGAAAACCCCATACACACCTAGCAGGATCCTGATCCACTGTGAAAACCCCATACAGACCTGGCAGGATCCTGATTTTCTGTGAAACCCCATAAACACCTGGCAGGATCCAGATCCACTGTGAAAACACTATACACACCTGGCAGGATCCTGATACACTGTGAAAACCCCAGACACACCTGGCTGGATCTTGATACACTGTGAAACCCCCATACACACCTGGCAGAATCCTGATACAGCGTGAAACCCCATACACACCTGGCAGGATCCTGATACACTGTGAAAACCCCATACACACCTAGCAGGATCCTGATCCAATGTGAAAACCCCATACCGACCTGGCAGGATCCAGATTTTATGTGAAACCCCATAAAAACCAGGCAGGATCCTGATACACTGTGAAAACCCGATACACACCTGGCAGGAAACTGATACACTGTGAAAACCCCAAACACACCTGGCAGGATCCTGATACACTGTGAAACCCCCAAACATACCTGGCAGAATCCTGATGCACTGTGAAAACCCCAAACACACCTGGCAGGATACTGATACACTGTGAATCCCCATACACACCTGGCAGGATTCTGATACACTGTGAAACCCCCATACGCACCTGGCAGGAACATGATACACTGTGAAACCCCCAAACACACCAGGCAGGATCATGATACACTGTGAAAACCCCATACAGACCTGGCAGGATCCTGATTTTCTGTGAAACCCCATAAAAACCTGGCAGGATCCTGATCCACTGTGAATACCCCATTCACATCTGGCAGGCTCCAGAACAACTGTGAAACCCCATTCACATCTGGCAGGATAGTGATACACTGTGAAACCCCAAACACACCTGGCAGGATCCTGATAAACTGTGAAACCCCCATACACACCTGGCAGGATCCTGATGTACTGTGAAACCCCATTCACATCTGGCAGGTTCCTGATGCACAGTGAAACCCCATTCACATCTGGCAGTATCCTGTACACTGTGAAAACCCCATTCACATCTGGCAGGATCCTGATACACTGCGAAACCCCATTTTAATCTGGCAGGATCCTGAGACACTGTGAAACCCCATACACACCTGGCAGGATCCTGATACACTGTGAAACCCCATACACACCTGGCAGGATACGGATCTACTGTGAAAACCCCATACACACCTGGCAGGAACCTGATACTCTGTGAAAAGCCCATACACACCTGGCAGGATCCTGATACACTGTGAAAACCCCATACAGACCAAGCAGGATCCTGATCCACTGTGAAAACCCCATACAGATCTGGCAGGTTCCTGATTATCTGTGAAACCCCATAAACACCTGGCAGGATCCTGATACACTGTGAAACCCCATACACACCTGGCAGGATCCTGATACACTGTGAAACCCCATACACACCTGGCAGGATCCGGATCCACTGTGAAAACCCCACACACACCTGGCAGGAACCTGATACTCTGTGAAAAGCCCATACACACCTGGCAGGATCCTGATACACTGTGAAAACCCCATACAGACCGAGCAGGATCCTGATCCACTGTGAAAACCCCATACAGACCTGGCAGGTTCCTGATTATCTGTGAAACCCCATAAACACCTGGCAGGATCCTGATCCACTGTGAAAACCCTATACACATCTGGCAGGATCCTGATACACTGCGAAAACCCCATACACACCTGGCAGGATACTGATACACAGGGAAACCCCCATACACACCTGGCAGAATCTTGATACACTGTGAAAACCCCATACACACCTGGAAGGATCCTGATACACTGTGAAACCCCATACACACCTTGCAGGATCCTGATACACTGTGAAACCCCCAGACACATCTGGCAGGTATCCTGATGCACAGTAAAACCCCATTCACATCTGGCAGGATTCTGTAACACTGTGAAAACCCCGTACACATCTGGCAGGTTCCTGATGCACAGTGAAACCCCATTCACATCTGGCTGGATCCAGTACACTGTGAAAACCCCATACACAACTGGCAGGATCCTGATACACTGAAACCCCATACACACCTGGCATGATCAAGATACACTGTGAAACCTCATACATACCTGGAAGGATCCTGATACACTGTGAAACCCCATACACACCTGGCAGGATCCTGATCCACTGTGAAACCCCCATACACACCTGGCAGGATCCTGAGACGCTGTGAAACCCCCATACACACCTGGCAGGATCCTGATAAACTGTGATACCCCCATACACACCTGGCAGGATCCTGATACACTGTGAAACCCCCAGACACACCTGGCAGGATCCTGATGCACTGTGAAACCCCATTCACACCTGGCAGTTTCCTGATGCACAGTGAAACCCCATTCACGTCTGGCAGGATCCTGATACACAGTGAAAACCCCTTACACAACTGGCAGGATCCTGATACACTGTGAAACCCCATTCACATCTGGCAGGATCCTGATACACTGTGAAACCCCATTCACATCTGGCAGGATCCTGAGACATTGTGAAACCCCATACACACCTGGCAGAATCCTAATACACTGTGAAACCCCATACACACCTGGCAGGATCCTGATACACTGTGAAACCCGATACACACCTGGCAGGATCCGGATCCACTGTGAGAACCCCATACACACCTGGCAGGAACCTGAAACACTGTGAAAACTCCATACACAACTGGCAGGATCCTGATACACTGTGAAAACCCCATACACACCTAGCAGGATCCTGATCCACTGTGAAAACCCCATACAGACCTGGCAGGATCCTGATTTTCTGTGAAACCCCATAAACACCTGGCAGGATCCAGATCCACTGTGAAAACACTATACACACCTGGCAGGATCCTGATACACTGTGAAAACCCCAGACACACCTGGCTGGATCTTGATACACTGTGAAACCCCCATACACACCTGGCAGAATCCTGATACAGCGTGAAACCCCAAACACACCTGGCAGGATCCTGATACACTGTGAAACCCCATACACACCTGGCAGGATCCTGATACACTGTGAAACCCCATTCACATCTGGCAGGATCCTGAACAACTGTGAAACCCCATTCACATCTGGCCAGATACTGATACACTGCAAAACCCCAAACATACCTGGCAGGATCCTGATACACTGTGAAAACCCCATACACACCTGGCAGGATACTGATACACTGTGAAAACCCCGTACACACCTGGCAGGTTCCTGATGCACAGTGAAACACCATTCACATCTGGCAGGATCCTGATAAACTGTGAAACCCCCATACACACCTGGCAGCATCCTGATACACAGTGAAACCCCTATGCCCACCTGGCAGGATCCTGATACATTGTGAAACCCCCAGACACACCTGGCAGGATCCTGATGCACAGTGAAACCCCATTCACATCTGGCAGGATCCTGATACACTGTGAAAACCCCGTACAAATCTGGCAGGTTCCTGATGCACAGTGAAACCCCATTCACATCTGGAAGGATCCTGTACACCGTGAAAACCCCATACACAACTGGCAGGATTCTGATCCACTGTGGAAACCCTATACACATCTGGCAGGATCTTGATACACTGTGAAAACCCCATACACACCTGGCAGGATACTGATACACAGTGAAACCCCCATACACACCTGGCAGAATCCTGATACACTGTGTAAACCCCATACACACCTCGCAGGCTCCTGATACACTGTGAAAACCCCGTACACATCTGGCAGGTTCCTGATGCACAGTGAAACCCCATTCACATCTGGCAGGATCCTGTGCACTGTGAAAACACCATACACAACTGGCAGGATCCTGATATACTGAAACCGCATACACACCTGGCAGGATCATGATACACTGTGAAACCTCATATATACCTGGAAGGATCCTGATACACTGTGAAACCCCAGACACACCTGGCAGGATCCAATTCCTCTGTGAAACCCCCATATACACCTGGCAGGATCCTGATACGCTGTGAAACCCCCATACACACCTGGAAGGATCCTGATGCACTGTGAAACCCCATTCACACCTGGCAGGTTCCTGATGCACAGTGAAACCCCATTCACATCTGGCAGGATCCTGAGACACAGTGAAAACCCCTGACACAACTGGCAGGATCCTGATACACTGTGAAACCCCATTCACATCTGGCAGGATCCTGATACACAGTGAAACCCCATTCACATCTGGCAGGATCCTGAGACACTGTGAAACCCCATACACACCTGGCAGAATCCTGATACACTGCGAAACCCCATACACACCTGGCTGGATCCTGATACACTGTGACACCCGATGCACACCTGGCAGGATCCGGATCCACTGTGAAAACCCCATACACACCTGGCAGGAACCTGAAACACTGTGAAAACTCCATTCAAACCTGGCAGGATCCTGATTTTCTGTGAAATCCCATAAATACCTGGCAGGATCCTGATCCACTGTGAAAACCCTACACACACGGCAGGATCCTGATACACTGTGAAAACCCCAAACACACCTGGCAGGATCCTGATACACTGTGAAACCCCCATACACACCTGGCAGAATCCTGATACAGCATGATACCCCATACACACCTGGCAGAATCCTGATACACTGTGAAACCCCATACACACCTGGCAGGATCCTGATACACTGTGAAACCCCATTCACATCAGGCAGGATCCTGAACAACTGTGAAACCCCATTCACATCTGGCAGGATACTGATACACTGCGAAACCCCAAACATACCTGGCAGGATCCTGATACACAGTGAAAACCCCATACACACCTGGCAGGATCCTGATACACTGTGAAAACCCCGTACACACCTGGCAGGTTCCTGATGCACAGTGAAACCCCATTCACATCTCGCAGGATCCTGATAAACTGTGAAACCCCCATACAAACCTGGCAGGATCGTGATACACTGTGAAACCCCTATGCACACCTGGCAGGATCCTGATACATTGTGAAACCCCCAGAAACACCTGGCAGGATCCTGATGCACAGTGAAACCCCATTCACATCTGGCAGGATCCTGATACACTGTGAAAACCCCGTACAAATCTGGCAGGTTCCTGATGCACAGTGAAACCCCGTTCACATCTGGAAGGATCCTGTACACCGTGAAATCCCCATACACAACTGGCAGGATCCTGATACACTGTGAAACCCCATTCACATCTGGCAGGATCCTGATACACTGTGAAACCCCATTCACATCTGGCAGGATCCTGAGACACTGTGAAACCCCATACACACCTGGCAGAATCCTGATACACAGTGAAACCCCATACACACCTGGCAGGATCCTGATACACTGTGAAACCCCATACACACCTGGCAGGATCCGTATCCACTGTGAAAACCCCATACACACCTGGCAGGAACCTGATACACTCTGAAAACCCCATACGCACCTGGCAGGATCCTGATACACTGTGAAAACCCCATGCAGACCTGGCAGGATCCTGATTTTCTGTGAAACACCATAAACACCTGGCAGGATGCTGATCCACTGTGAAAACCCCACACACACCTGGCAGGATCCTGATACACTGCGAAAACCCCATACACACCTGGCAAGTTCCTGATACACTGTGAAACCCCCATACACACCTGGCAGAATCCTGATACACTGTGAAAACCCCATACGCACCTGGCAGGGTCCTGATACACTGTGAAACCCCATACACACCTGTCAGGATCCTGATACCCTGTGAAACCCCATACACACCTGGCAGCATCCTGATACACTGTGAAAACCCCATACACACCTGGCAGGATACTGATACACTGTGAAAACCCCATACACACCTGGCAGGATCCTGATACACTGATAAACCCCATTCACATCTGGCAGGATCCTGATACACGGTGAAACCCCCATACACACCTGACAGCATCCTGATATACTGTGAAACCCCCCCACACACGTGGCAGCATCCTGATACACTGTGAAACCCCCAGACACACCTGGCAGGATCCTGATGCACAGTGAAACCCCATTCACATCTGGCAGGATCCTGATACACTGTGACAACCCCGTACACATCTGGCAGGTTCCTGATGCACTGTGAAACCCCATTCACATCTGGCAGGATGCTGTACACTGTGAAAACCCCATACACAACTGGCAGGATCCCGACACAGTGAAACCCCATTCACATCTGGCAGGATCCTGATACACTGTGAAACCCCATACACACCTGGCAGGATCCTGATGGACTGTGAAACCTCCTACATACTTGGCAGGATCCTGATACACTGTGAAACCACATACACACCTGGCAGGATCCTGATCCACTGTGAAACCCCATACCCACCTAGCAGGACCCTGATACACAGTGAAACCACATACACACCTGACAGGATCCTGATCCACTGTGAAACCCCATAAACACCTGCCAGGATCCTGATACACTGTGAAACACCATACACACCTGGCAGGATCCTGATCCACTGTTAAAACACCATATACACCTGGCAAGTCCCTGATACACTGTGAAAACCACATACACAACTGGCAGGACCCTGTTATACTGTGAAACCCCCATACACACCTGGCAGCACCCTGATATACTGTGAAACCCCAAACACACCTGGCAGGATCCTGATATACTGTGAAACCCCATACACACCTCGCATGATCCGGATATACTGTGAAATCCCATACACACCTGGCATGATCCTGATATACTGTGAAAACCCCAGACAGGCCTGGCAGTATCCTGATACTCTGTGAAAACCCCAAACACACCTGGCAGGAACCTGAGACACTGTGAAGACCCCAATCACACCTGGCAGGATCCTGATACACTGTGAAAACCCCAAACACACCTGGCAGGATCCTGATACACTGTGAAAACCCCATACACACCTGGCAGGATCCTGATACACTGTGAAAACCCCATACACACCTGGCAGGATCCTGATACACTGTGAAATCCCCATACACACCTGGCAGGATCCTGATACACTGTGAAACCCCATACACACCTGGCAGGATCCTGATCCACTGTGGAACACCATGCACACCTGTCAGGATCCTGATACACAGTGAGACCCCATTCACATATGGCAGGATCCTGATACACAGTGAAACCCCACTCACACCTGGCAGGATTATGATACACTGTGAAAACCACAAACACACCTGGCAGGATCCTGATACACTGTGAAACCCCATACACATCTGGCAGGATCCTGATACACTGTGAAAACCCATTCTCATCTGGCAGGATCCTGATGCACAGTGAAAGCCCCTTTCGCACCTAGCTGGATCCTGATGCACTGTGAAACACCACTCACATCTGGTAGGATACTGATACACTGTGAAAACCCCATACACACCTGGCAGGATCCTGATCCACTGTGAAACCCCGTTCAGATTTGGCTGGATCCTGATACACTGTGAAACCCCATACACACCTGGCAGGATCCTGAACAACTGTGAAACCCCATTCACATCTGGCAGGATACTGATACACTGTGAAACCCCAAACACACCTGGCAGGATCCTGATACACTGTGAAACCCCATACACATCTGGCAGGATCCTGATACACTGTGAAACCCCATACACATCTGGCAGGATGCTGATACACTGTGAAACCTCATTCACATCTGGCAGGATCCTGATACACAGAAAACCCATTCTCATCTGGCAGGATCCTGATGCACAGTGAAAGCCCCTTTCACACCTGGCTGGATCCTGATGCACTGTGAAACACCACTCACATCTGGCAGGATACTGATACACTGTGAAAACCCCATGCACAACTGGCAGGTTCCTGATACACTGTGAAACCCCGTTCACATTTGGCTGGATCCTGATACACTGTGAAACCCCATACACACCTGGCAGGATCCTGAACAACTGTGAAACCCCATTCACATCTGGCAGGATACTGATACACTGTGGAACCCCAAACACACCTGGCAGGATCCTGATACACTGTGAAAACCACATACACACCTGGCAGGATTCTGATACACTGTGAAAACCCCGTACACACCTGGCAGGTTCCTGAAGCACCGTGAAACCCCATTCACATCTGGCAGGATCCTGACAAACTGTGAAAACCCCGTACACACCTGGCAGGATCCTGATACACTGTGTAACCCCCATACTCACCTGGCAGGATCCTGATACACTGTGAAACCCCCAGACACATCTGGCAGGTATCCTGATGTACAGTAAAACCCCATTCACATCTGACAGGATCCTGATACACTGTGAAAACCCCGTACACATCTGGCAGGTTCCTGATGCACAGTGAAACCCCATTCACATCTGGCAGGATCCTGTGCACTGTGTAAACCCCATACACAACTGGCAGGATCCTGATACACTGAAACCCCATACACACCTGGCAGGATCCTGATACACTGAAACCCCATACACACCTGGCAGGATCCTGATCCACTGTGAAACCCCCATACACACCTGGCAGGATCCTGATACGCTGTGAAACCCCCATACACACCTGGCAGGGTCCTGATAAACTGTGAAACCCCCATACACACCTGGCAGGATCCTGATACAGTGTGAAACCCCCAGACACACCTGTCAGGATCCTGATGCACTGTGAAACCCCATTCACACCTGGCAGGTTCCTGATGCCCACTGAAACCCCATTCTCGTCTGGCAGGATCCTGATACACTGTGAAAACCCCTTACACAACTGGCAGGATCCTGATACACTTTGAAACCCCATACCCACCTGGCAGGACCGTGATACACTGTGAAACCACATACACACCTGACAGGATCCTGATCCACTGTGAAACCCCATAAACACCTGCCAGGATCCTGATACACTGTGAAACCCCATACACACCTGGCAGGATCCTGATCCACTGTTAAAACACCATACACACCTGGCAAGTCCCTGATACACTGTGAAAACCACATACACAACTGGCAGGACCCTGTTATACTGTGAAACCCCCTTACACACCTGGCAGCACCCTGATATACTGTGAAACCCCAAACACACCTGGCAGGATCCTGATATACTGTGAAACCCCATACACACCTCGCATGATCCGGATATACTGTGAAACCCCATACACACCTGGCATGATCCTGATATACTGTGAAAACCCCAGACAGGCCTGGCAGTATCCTGATACTCTGTGAAAACCCCAAACACACCTGGCAGGAACCTGAGACATTGTGAAGACCCCAATCACACCTGGCAGGATCCTGATACACTGTGAAAACCCCAAACACACCTGTCAGGATCCTGATACACTGTGAAAACCCCATACACACCTGGCAGGATCCTGATACACTGTGAAAACCCCATACACACCTGGCAGGATCCTGATACACTGTGAAATCCCCATACACACCTGGCAGGATCCTGATACACTGTGAAACCCCATACACACCTGGCAGGATCCTGATCCACTGTGGAACACCATGCACACCTGTCAGGATCCTGATACACAGTGAGACCCCATTCACATATGGCAGGATCCTGATACACAGTGAAACCCCACTCACACCTGGCAGGATTATGATACACTGTGAAAACCACAAACACACCTGGCAGGATCCTGATACACTGTGAAACCCCATACACATCTGGCAGGATCCTGATACACTGTGAAAACCCATTCTCATCTGGCAGGATCCTGATGCACAGTGAAAGCCCCTTTCGCACCTAGCTGGATCCTGATGCACTGTGAAACACCAGTCACATCTGGTAGGATACTGATACACTGTGAAAACCCCATACACACCTGGCAGGATCCTGATCCACTGTGAAACCCCGTTCAGATTTGGCTGGATCCTGATACACTGTGAAACCCCATACACACCTGGCAGGATCCTGAACAACTGTGAAACCCCATTCACATCTGGCAGGATACTGATACACTGTGAAACCCCAAACACACCTGGCAGGATCCTGATACACTGTGAAACCCCATACACATCTGGCAGGATCCTGATACACTGTGAAACCCCATACACATCTGGCAGGATGCTGATACACTGTGAAACCTCATTCACATCTGGCAGGATCCTGATACACAGAAAACCCATTCTCATCTGGCAGGATCCTGATGCACAGTGAAAGCCCCTTTCACACCTGGCTGGATCCTGATGCACTGTGAAACACCACTCACATCTGGCAGGATACTGATACACTGTGAAAACCCCATGCACAACTGGCAGGTTCCTGATACACTGTGAAACCCCGTTCACATTTGGCTGGATCCTGATACACTGTGAAACCCCATACACACCTGGCAGGATCCTGAACAACTGTGAAACCCCATTCACATCTGGCAGGATACTGATACACTGTGGAACCCCAAACACACCTGGCAGGATCCTGATACACTGTGAAAACCACATACACACCTGGCAGGATTCTGATACACTGTGAAAACCCCGTACACACCTGGCAGGTTCCTGAAGCACCGTGAAACCCCATTCACATCTGGCAGGATCCTGACAAACTGTGAAAACCCCGTACACACCTGGCAGGATCCTGATACACTGTGTAACCCCCATACTCACCTGGCAGGATCCTGATACACTGTGAAACCCCCAGACACATCTGGCAGGTATCCTGATGTACAGTAAAACCCCATTCACATCTGACAGGATCCTGATACACTGTGAAAACCCCGTACACATCTGGCAGGTTCCTGATGCACAGTGAAACCCCATTCACATCTGGCAGGATCCTGTGCACTGTGTAAACCCCATACACAACTGGCAGGATCCTGATACACTGAAACCCCATACACACCTGGCAGGATCCTGATACACTGAAACCCCATACACACCTGGCAGGATCCTGATCCACTGTGAAACCCCCATACACACCTGGCAGGATCCTGATACGCTGTGAAACCCCCATACACACCTGGCAGGGTCCTGATAAACTGTGAAACCCCCATACACACCTGGCAGGATCCTGATACAGTGTGAAACCCCCAGACACACCTGTCAGGATCCTGATGCACTGTGAAACCCCATTCACACCTGGCAGGTTCCTGATGCCCACTGAAACCCCATTCTCGTCTGGCAGGATCCTGATACACTGTGAAAACCCCTTACACAACTGGCAGGATCCTGATACACTTTGAAACCCCATTCACATCTGGCAGGATCCTGATACACTGTGAAACCCCATTCACATCTGGCAGGATCCTGAGACACTGTGAAACCCCATACACACCTGGCAGAATCCTGATGCACTGTGAAACCCCATACACACCTGGCAGGATCCTGATACACTGTGAAACCGTATACACACCTGGCAGGATCCGGATCCACTGTGAAAACCCCATACACACCTGGCAGGAACCTGAAACACTGTGAAAACTCCATACACAACTGGCAGGATCCTGATACACTGTGAAAACTATTTATTTGGGCAGTTTTAAAATCTTTGTCTTTTGCGAGGAGCAGCCTTGACAGAACGAGGTGCGGAGCGGACTTTCAGCTGAGCGGTCAATTTCTGTAAGTTACAAGTTAATCCCCTTTTGTTTCAGAGGACCAGGGGACTGCTGGGTACGGGAAAACTATTTATTTGGGCAGTGGCAGTACCAGAGACACTACACGTGTAGTGTCTCCCACCCACCCTCCTCCTCTAACCAAAAAAAAAAGGACTCTGGTGTGTTGATAAGGTAAGCTTTTTATTTAAAAAGTTCAGTCCGTCGGATTGCGAAGCGAACAAGTTTTTGACTTTTTTTTTCGTTTGGTTTTTCAGTCGATTTGTTGGGAATCTAGAATAGTGGGAATGGAGGTAAAGGCAGTTGTATGTTCCTCCTGCAGAATGTGGGAGGTAGGGGTCGCCAAGAGTGTCCCTGCTGACTGCATCTGCGGGAAGTGCACCCAACTCCAACTCCTCGCAGACCGCGTTAGGGAACTGGAGCTGGATGAACTTCGGATCATTCGGGAGGCAGAGGGGATTATTGACAGGAGTTATAGGGAGGCAGTCACACCTCAGGTAAAAGAAGTAGGTAGATGGGTTACCATCAGGGGAAGGAAAGGGAACCAGCAGGCAGTGCAGGGATTCCCTGTGGCCGTTTCCCTCAACAACAGGGATACCGTTTTGGATACTGTTGGGGGAGGGGGGGGGACTTACCTGGGGTAAGCAATGGGGTGCAGGTCTCTGGCACAGAGTCTGTCCCTGTTGCTCAGAAGGGAAAAGGGACGAGGAGCAGAGCATTAGTCATTGGGGACTCCATAGTTAGGGGAACAGATAGGAGGTTCTGTGGGAACGAGAGAGACTCACGGTTGGTGTGTTGCCTCCCAGGTGCCAGGGTACGTGATGTCTCCGATCGTGTTTTTGGGATCCTTAAGGGGGAGGGGGAGCACCCCCAAGTCGTGGTCCACATAGGCACCAACGACATAGGTAGGAAGAGAGATGGGGATTTAAGGCAGAAATTCAGGGAGCTAGGGTGGAAGCTTAGAGCGAGAACAACCAGAGTTGTTATCTCTGGGTTGTTGCCTGTGCCACGTGCTAGCGAAGAGAGGAATAGGGAGAGAGAGGAGTTGAACACGTGGCTGCAGGAATGGTGTAGGTGGGAGGGTTTTGGTTTCCTGGATAATTGGGGCTCTTTCTGTGGTAGGTGGGACCTCTACAAACAGGATGGTCTTCACCTGAACCAGAGGGGTACCAATATCCTGGGGGGGAGATTTGTTAGTGCTCTTCGGGGGGGTTTAAACTAAATCAGCAGGGGAATGGGAACCTAAATTGTAGTTCCAGTGTACAGGCTGTTGAGAGTAGTGAGGTAGGGGATAAGGTTACAGGGACGCAAGAGGGCACTGGCAAGCAAGAACTTGGTTTAAAGTGTGTCTACTTCAACGCCAGGAGCATCCGGAATAAGGTGGGTGAGCTTGCAGCATGGGTTGGTACCTGGGATCCTGATGTTGTGGCCATTTCAGAGACATGGGTAGAGCAGGGGCAGGAATGGATGTTGCAGGTTCCGGGATTTAGATGTTTCAGTAAGAACAGAGAAGAGGGTAAAAGAGGGGGGGGGGGGGGGGTGTGGCATTGTTAATCAAGGAAAGTATTGCAGCGGCAGAAAGGACGTTTGAGGACTCGTCTACTGAGGTAGTATGGGCCGAGGTTAGAAACAGGAGAGGAGAGGTCACCCTGTTGGGAGTTTTCTATAGACCTCCGAATAGTTCCAGAGATGTAGAGGAAAGGATAGCGAAGATGATTCTCGACAGGAGCGAGAGTAACAGGGTAGTGGTTATGGGGGACTTTAACTTTCCAAATATTGACTGGAAATACTATAGTTCGAGTACTTTAGATGGGTCTGTTTTTGTCCAGTGTGTGCAGGAGGGTTTTCTGACACAGTATGTGGACAGGCCAACCAGGGGCGATGCCACATTGGATTTGGTACTGGGTAATGAACCCGGCCAGGTGTTCGATTTAGATGGAGGTGAGCACTTTGGCGATAGTGATCACAATTCGGTTAGGTTTACCTTAGCGATGGGCAGGGACAGGTATATACCGCAGGGCAAGAATTATAGCTGGGGGAAAGGAAATTATGACGCGATTAGGCAAGATTTAGGATGTGTAGGATGGGGAAGGAAACTGCTGGGGATGGGCACAAACGAAATGTGGAGCTTATTCAAGGAGCAGCTAATGCGTGTCCTTGATAAGTATGTACCTGTCAGGCAGGGAGGAAGTTGTCGAGCGAGGGAGCCGTGGTTTACTCAAGAAGTTGAAGCGCTTGTCAAGAGGAAGAGGGCGGCTTATGTTAGGATGAGATGTGAAGGCTCAGTTAGGGCGCTTGAGAGTTACAAGCTAGCCAGGAAGGATCTAAAGGGAGGGCGAAGAAGAGCAAGGAGAGGACACGAGAAGTCATTGGCGGATAGGATCAAAGAAAACCCTAAGGCTTTCTATAGGTATATCAGGAATAAACGAATGATAAGAGTTAGAACATGGCCAATCAAGGATAGTAGTGGGAAGTTGTGTGCGGAATCAGAGGAGATAGGGGAAGCGTTAAATGAATATTTTTCGTCAGTATTTACAGTAGAAAAAGAAAATGTTGCCGAGGAGATTACTGAGATACAGCCTACTAGGCTAGATGGGATTGAGATTCACAAGGAGGAGGTGTTAGCAATTTTGGAAAGAGTGAAAATAGATAAGTCCCCTGGGACAGATGGGATTTATCCTAGGATTCTCTGGGAAGCCAGGGAGGAGATTGCAGAGCCGTTGTTGTTGATCTTTATGTCGTCATTGTCGACAGGAGTAGTGCCGGAAGACTGGAGGATAGCAAATGTTGTCCCCTTGTTCAAGAAGGGGAGTAGAGACAGCCCTGGTAATTATAATAGACCTGTGAGCCTTACTTCGGTTGTGGGTAAAATGTTGGAAAAGGTTATAAGAGACAGGATTTATAATCATCTTGAAAAGAATAAGTTCATTTGCGATAGTCAGCACGGTTTTGTGAAAGGTAGGTCGTGCCTCACAAACCTTATTGAGTTTTTCGAGAAGGTGACCAAACAGGTGGATGAGGGTAAAGCCGTGGATGTGGTCTATATGGATTTCAGTAAGGCGTTTGATAAGGTTCCCCACGGTAGGCTATTGCAGAAAATACGGAAGTATGGGGTTGAAGGTGATTTAGAGCTTTGGATCAGAAATTGGCTAGCTGAAAGAAGACAGAGGGTGGTGGTTGATGGCAAATGTTCATCCTGGAGTTTAGTTACTAGTGGTGTACCGCAAGGTTCTGTTTTGGGGCCACTGCTGTTTGTCATTTTTATAAACGACCTGGATGAGGGTGTAGAAGGGTGGGTTAGTAAATTTGCGGATGACACGAAGGTCGGTGGAGTTGTGGATAGTGACGAAGGGTGTTGTAGGGTACAGAGGGACATAGATAGGCTGCAGAGCTGGGCTGAGAGATGGCAAATGGAGTTTAATGCGGAGAAGTGTGAGGTGATTCACTTTGGAAGGAGTAACAGCAATGCAGAGTACTGGGCTAATGGGAAGATTCTTGGTAGTGTAGATGAGCAGAGAGATCTTGGTGTCCAGGTACATAAATCCCTGAAAGTTGCTACCCAGGTTAATAGGGCTGTTAAGAAGGCAAATGATGTGTTAGCCTTTATAGTAGGGGGATCGAGTTTCGGAGCCACGAGGTCATGATGCAGCTGTACAAAACTCTGGTGAGACCGCACCTTGAGTATTGCGTGCAGTTCTGGTCACCGCATTATATTAAGGATGTGGAAGCTTTGGAAAGGGTGCAGAGGAGATTTACTAGGATGTTGCCTGGTATGGAAGGAAGGTCTTATGAGGAAAGGCTGAGGGACTTGGGGTTGTTTTCGTTGGAGAGAAGGAGGAGGAGAGGTGACTAAATAGAGACATACAAGATAATCAGAGGGTTAGATCGGGTGGATAGTGAGAGTATTTTTCCTCGGATGAGGATGGCAAACACGAGGGGACATAGCTTTAAGTTGAGGGGTGATAGATATAGGACAGATGTCAGAGGTAGTTTCTTTACGCAGAGAGTAGTAGGGGCGTGGAACGCCATGCCTGCAACAGTAGCAGACTCGCCAACTTTAAGGGCATTTAAGTGGTCATTGGATAGACATATGGATGGAAATGGAATAGTGTAGGTCAGATGATCGGCGCAACATCGAGGACCGAAGGGCCTGTACTGCGCTGTAATATTCTAAAAAAAAAGAAAACCCCATCCAGACCTGGCAGGATCCTGATTTTCTGTGAAACCCCATAAACACCTGGCAGAATCCTGATACACTGTGAAACCCACAAACACACCTGGCAGGATCCTGATACACTGTGAAACCCACAAACACACCTGGCAGAATCCTGATACAGCGTGAAACCCCATACACACCTGGCAGGATCCTGATACACTGTGAAACCCCATACACACCTGGCAGGATCCTGATACACTGTGAAACCCCTATGCACACCTGGCAGGATCCTGATACATTGTGAAACCCCCAGACACACCTGGCAGGATCCTGATGCACAGTGAAACCCCATTCACATCTGGCAGGATCCTGATACACAGTGAAAACCCCGTTCAAAGCTGGCAGGTTCCTGATGCACAGTGAAATCCCATTCACATCTGGAAGGATCCTGTACACCGTGAAAACCCCATATACAACTGGCAGGATCCTGATACACTGTGAAACCCCATTCACTTCTGGCAGGATCCTGATACACTGTGAAACCCCATTCACATCTGGCAGGATCCTGAGACACTGTGAAACCCCATACATACCTGGCAGAATTCTGATACACTGAGAAACCCCATACACACCTGGCAGGATCCTGATACACTGTGAAACCCCATACACACCTGGCAGGATCCGGATCCACTGTGAAAACCCCATACACACCTGGCAGGAACCTGATACACTCTGAAAACCCCATACACACCTGGCAGGATCCTGATACACTGTGAAAACCCCATACACACGTAGCAGGATCCTGATCCACTGTGAAAACCCCATACAGACCTGGCAGGATCCTGATTTTCTGTGAAACCCCATAAACACCTGGCAGGATGCTGATCCACTGTGAAAACCCTACACACACCTGGCAGGATCCTGATGCACTGTGAAAACCCCATACACACCTGGCAAGTTCCTGATAGACTGTGAAACCCCCATGCACACCTGGCAGAATCCTGATACACTGTGAAAACCCCATACGCACCTGGCAGGATCCTGATACACTGTGAAACCCCATACACACCGGCAGGATCCTGATACCCTGTGAAACACCATACACACCTGGCAGGATCCTGATACACTGTGAAACCCCATTCACATCTGGCAGGATCCTGAACAACTGTGAAACCCCATTCACATCTGGCAGGATACTGATACACTGTGAAAAACCCATACACACCTGGCAGGATCCTGATACACTGTGAAACCCCATTCACATCTGGCAGGATACTGATAAATTGTGAAACCCCCAGACACACCTGGCAGGATCCTGAAACACGGTGAAACCCCCATTCACACCTGGCAGCATCCTGATACACTGTGAAATCCCCATACACACCTGGCAGCATCCTGATACACTGTGAAACCCCCAGACACACCTGGCAGGATCCTGATGCACAGTGAAACCCCATTCACATCTGGCAGGATCCTGATACACTGTGAAAACCCCGTACACATCTGGCAGGTTCCTGATGCACAGTGAAACCCCATTCACATCTGGCAGGATGCTGTACACTGTGAAAACCCCACACACAACTGGCAGGATCCTGAAACACTGAAACCCCATTCACATCTGGCAGGATCCTGATACAATGTGAAACCCCATACACACCTGGCAGGATCCTGCTGCACTGTGAAACCTCATACATACCTGGCAGGATCCTGATACACTGTGAAACGCCAGACACACCTGGCAGGATCCTGATCCACTGTGAATCCCCATACCCACCTGGCAGGATCCTGCGACACTGTGAAACCACAGACACACCTGACAGGATCCTGATCCACTGTGGAACCCCATACACACCTGCCAGGATCCTGATACACTGTGAAACCGCAAACACACCTGGCAGGATCCTGATCCACTGTCAAATACACATACACAACTGGCAGGACCCTGTTATACTGTGAAACCCCCATACACACCTGGCAGGACCCTGATACACTGTGAAACCCCATACACACCTGGCAGGATCCTGATATACTGTGAAACCCCATACACACCTCGCATGATCCGGATACACTGTGAAACCCCATACACACCTGGCAGGATCCTGATACACTGTGAAAACCCCATACACACCTGGCAGGATGCTGATACACTGTGAAACCCCATACACACATGGCAGGATCCTGATCCACTGTGCAACACCATGCACACCTGGCAGGATCCTGATACACAGTGAAAACCCATACACACCTGGCAGGTTCCTGATACACTGTGAAACCCCATACACACTTGGCAGTATCCTGATCCACTGTGAAATCCCCAAACACACCTGGCAGGATCCTGATACACTGTGAAATCCCCATACACACCTGGCAGGATCCTGATACACTGTGAAACCCCATACACACCTGGCAGGATCCTGATCCACTGTGGAACACCATGCACACTTGGCAGGATCCTGATACACAGTGAAACCCCATTCACATCTGGCAGGATCCTGATACACTGTGAAACCCCATACACACATGGCAGGATCCTGATCCACTGTGCAACACCATGCACACCTGGCAGGATCCTGATACACAGTGAAACCCCATTCACATCTGGCAGGAACCTGATACACAGTGAAACCCCACTGACACCTGGCAGGATTATGATACACTGTGCAAACCACAAACACAGCTGTCAGGATCCTGATACACTGTGAAACCCCATACACATCTGGCATGATTCTGATGCACTGTGAAACCCCATAAACATCTGGCAGGATCCTGATACACTGTGAAAGCCCATTCACATCTGGCAGGATGCTGATACACAGAAAGACCATTCTCATCTGGCAGGATCCTGATACACTGTGAAACCCCATACACATCTGGCAGGATCCTGATGAACTGTGAAAACCCCATACACACCTGGCAGGATCCTGATAAACGGTGAAAACCACATGCACACCTGGCAGGATCTTGATAATTTGTGAAACCCACATACACACCTGGCAGCATCCTGATAAACTGTGAAAACCCCATACACACCTGGCAGGATCCTGATAAACTATGAGACCCCCAAACACACCTGGCAGGATCCTGATAAAATGTGAAACCCCGATACACACCTGGCAGGATCCTGATACACTGTGAAATCCCCGCACACACCTGGCAGGATCCTGATACACTGTGAAAACCCCATACACACCTGGCAGGATCCTGATAAACTATGAGACCCCCAAACACACCTGGCAGGATCCTGATAAAATGTGAAACCCCGATACACACCTGGCAGGATCCTGATAAACTATGAAACCCCCATACACACCTGGCAGGATCCTGATAAACTATGAAACCCCCATACACACCTGGCAGGATCCTGATAAACTGTGAAAACCCCGTGCACACCCGGCAGGATCCAGATAAACTGTGAAAATGCCATACACAACTGGCAGGATCCTGATCCACTGTGAAAACCCCATACGCACCTGGCAGCATCCTGATACACTGTGAAACCCAGATACACACCTGGCAGCATCCTGATTCACTGTGAAACCCAGATACACACCTGGCAGGACCCTGATCCACTGTGAAACTCCATACACACCTGGCATGATCTTGATAGACTGTGAAAAACCCATACACACCAGGCAGGGTCCTGATGCACTGTGAAAACCCCATATACACCTGGCAGGATCCTGATAAACTGTGAAAACCCCATAAACACCTGGCAGGATCCTGATAAACTGTGAAAACCCCACACACACCTGGCAGGATCCTGATAAACTATGAAAAACCCATGCACACCGGGCAGGATCCTGATACTCTGTGAAAACCCCCATACACACCTGGCAGATCCTGATATACTGTGAAAACCCCATACAAACCCGGCAGGATCCTGATGCACTGTGAAAATCCGAGACACACCTGGCAGGATCCTGATCCACTGTGAAAACCCCAAACACATCTGTCAGGATCCTGATCCGCTGCTAAACCGCCATACACACCCGGCAGGATCCTGATACACTGTGGAAACCCCATGCGCACCTGGCAGGATCCTGATGCACTGTGAAAACCCCACACACACCTGGCAGGTTCCTGATACACTGTGTAAACCCCATACACACCTGGCAGCATTCTGATACACTGTGAAAACCCCAAACAAACCTGACAGGATCCTGAAACAATGTGAAAACCCCATACACACCTGGCAGTATCCTGATAAACTATGAAACACCCATACGCACCTGGCAGGATCCTGATGATCTGTGAAAACCCCAGACACTCCTGGCAGGATCCTGATAAACTATGAAACCCCCATAAACGCCTTGCAGGATCTTGATCCACTGTGAAAACCCATACACACCTGGCAGGATCCTGATATACTGTGAAACCCCCATACACAACTGGCAGGATCCTGATAAACTATGAAACCCCCATACACACCTTGCAGGATCTTGATCCACTGTGAAAACCCATATACACCTGGCAGGATCCTGATAAACTGTGAAAATCCCTTACACACCTGGCAGGATCTTGATACACAATGAAAACCCCATACACACCTGGCAGGATCCTGATAAATTGTGAAACCCGCATACACACCTGGCAGGACCCTGATACACTGTGATAACCCCATACTCACCTGGCAGGATCCTGATACACAGTGAAACCCCCATACACACCTGGCAGGACCCTTATACACTGTGAAAACCCCATACACACCTGGCAGGATACTGATAAAATGTGAAACCGCCATACACACCTGGCAGGCACCTGATACACTGTGAAACCCCATACACACCGGGCAGACTCCTGATACACTGTGAAACCCCCATACACACCTGGCAGGACCCTGATACACTGTGAAAACCCCAGACACACCTTGCAGGATCCTGAGAAACTGTGAAACCCCCATACACACCTGGCAGGATCCTGATAAACTGTGAAACTCCCATACACACCTGGCAGGATCCTGATAAACTGTGAAACCCCATACACACCTGGCAGGATCCTGATATACTGTGTAGCCCCCATATACACCTGGCAGGATCCTGATACCCCGTGAAACCCCCATGCACACCTGGCAGGATCTTGATACACAGTGAAACCACAGACACACCTGACAGGATCCTGATCCACTGTGAAACCGCATACACACCTGCCAGGATCCTGATACACTGTGAAACCCCATACACACCTGGCAGGATCCTGATCAACTGTGAAAACCCCATACACACCTGGCAGGACCCTGATACACTGTGAAAACCACATACACAACCGGCAGGACCCTGTTGTACTGTGAAACCCCCATACACACCTGGCAGGACCCTGATACACTGTGAAACCCCATAGACACCTGGCAGGATCCTGAAATACTGTGAAACCCCATACACACCTCGCATGATCCGGATATACTGTGAAACCCCATACACACCTGGCATGATCCTGATCCACTGTGAAAACGCCACACACAACTGGCAGGACCCTGAAACACTGTGAAAACCCCAAGCCCTCCTGGCAGGAACCTGATACACTGTGAAAACCCCATACACACCTGGCAGGACACTGATACACTGTGAAAACCCCAAACACTCCTGGCAGGATCCTGATACACAGTGAAACCCCATACACACCTGGCAGTATCCTGATCCACTGTGAAACCCCATACACACCTGGCACGATCCTGATACACTGCGAAAACCCCATACACAACTGGCAGGATCCTGATCCACTGTGAAACCCCCACAACACTTCTGGCAGGATCCTGATACACTGTGAAATCCCAGACACATCTGGCAGGGTCCTGATGCACTGTGAAAAACCCATACACACCTGGCAGGACCCTGATACACTGTGAAAACCCCATATGCACCTGGCAGGATCCTGATCCACTGTGAAACCCCCATACACACCTGGCAGGATCTTGATACACTGTGAAACCACATGCACACCTGGCAGGATCCTGATACACTGTGAAAACCCCAAACACACCTGGCAGGACTCTGATACACTGTGAATCCCCGTACACACCTGGCATGTTCCTGATACACTGGGAAAACCCCATACACACCTGGCAGGTCCCTGATACACTGTGAAACCCATACACCCCTGGCAGCATCCTGATACACTGTGAAAAACCCCATGCACACCTGGCAGGACCCTGATACACTGTGAATCCCCGTACACACCTGGCATGATCCTGATACACTGTGAAAACCCCATACACACCTGGAAGGACCCTGATACACAGTGAAACCGCATACACACCAGGCAGGATCCCGATACACTGTGAAAACACCATACACATCTGGCAGGTCCCTGATACACTTTGAAAAACCCATACACACCTGGCAGGACCCTGATACACTGTGAACCCCATACACACCTGGCAGGACCCTGATACACTGTGAAAACCCCAAAACCTCCTGGCAGGAACCTGAAACACTGTGAAAACCCCATACACACCTGGCAGTACACTGATACACTGTGAAAACCCCAAACACTCCTGGCAGGATCCTGATACACTGTGAAACTCCATACACACCTGGCAGTATCCTGATCCACTGTGAAACCCCATACACACCTGGCACGATCCTGATACACTGTGAAAACCCCATACACAACTGGCAGGATCCTGATCCACTGTGAAACCCCCACAACACATCTGGCAGGATCCTGATACACTATGAAAACCCCATACACACCTGGCAGGATCCTGATACACTGTGAAAACCCCATACACACCTGGCAGGATCCTGATACACTGTGAAAACCCATACATACCTGGCAGGATCCCGATACACTGTGAAAACACCATACGCACCTGGCAGGACCCTGATACACTGTGAAAACCCCAAACACACCTGGCAGGATCCTGATACACTTGTGAAAACCCCATACACACTTGGCAGGATCCTGATACACTGGGAAAACCACATACACACCAGGCGGGACACTGATACACTGTGTAAAGCCCATACACAACTGGCAGGATTCTGATACACTCTGAAAATCCAATTCACAACTGGCAGGATCCTGATACACTGTGAAAACCCCATACAATACTGGCAGGACCCTGATACACTGTGAAAACCCCATACACACCTGGCAGGATCCTGATACACAGTGAAAACCCCATGCACACCTGGAAGGACACTGATACACTGTGAAAACCCCATTCACACCTGGCAGGATCCTGTTACAGTGTGAAAAACCCATACACACCTGGCAGGACCCTGATACACTGTGAAATCCCCATACACACCTGGCAGGATCCTGATGCAATGTGAAACCCTCATACACACCTGGTAGGATCGAGATACACTGTGAAACCCCATACACACCTGGCAGGATTCAGATACACTGTGAAACCCCCATACACACCCGGCAGGAGCCTGATACACTGTGAAAACCCCATACACACGTGGCAGGTTCCTGATGCACGGTGGAACCCCATTCACATCTGTCAGGATCCTGATGCACAGTGAAACCCCATTCACATCTGGCAGGATCCTGATACACTGTGAAACCCCATACACACCTGGCAGGATCCTGATACACTGTGAATCCCCATACACACCTGGCAGGATCCTGATACACTGTGAAACCCCAGAAACACCTGGCAGGATCCTGATACACTGTGAAACCCCCATGCACACCAGGCAGGATCCAGATCCACTGTGAAAACGCCATGCACAGCTGGCAGGACGCTGATAAACTGTGAAAAACCCATACACACCTGACAGGACCCTGATACACTGTGTAAACCCCATACCCTCCTGGCAGTATCCTGATCCACTGTGAAACCCCATACACACCTGGCAAGATCCTGATACGCTGTGAAAACCCCATGCACAACTGGGAGGATCCTAATCCACTGTGAAACCCCCACCACATATCTGGCAGGATCCTGATACACTGTGAAACCCCATACACACCTGGGAGGATCCTGATACACTGTGAAACCCCAGACACATCTTGCAGGATCCTAATGAACGGTGAAAACCCCATACACACCTGGCAGGACCCTGCTACACTGTGAAAACCCCATATGCACCTGGCAGGATCCTGATCCACTGTGAAACCCCCATACACACCTGGCAGGATCTTGATGCACTGTGAAACCCCATACACACCTGGCAGGATCCTGATCCACTGTGAAAACCCCATACACACCTGGCAGGTCCCTGATACACTGTGAAACCCATACACACCTGGCAGGATCCTGATACACTGTGAAAAACCCCATGCACACCTGGCAGGACCCTGATACACTGTGAATCCCCGTACACACCTGGCATGTTCCTGATACACTGTGAAAACCCCATACACACCTGGAAGGACCCTGATACACAGTGAAACCGCATACACACCAGGCAGGATACCGATACACTGTGAAAACACCATACACACCTGGCAGGACCCTGATACACTGTGAAAACCCCATACACACCTGGCAGGATCCTGATACACTTTGAAAATCCCATACACACCTGGCAGGATCTTGATAAACTGTGAAACCCCATACACACCTGGCAGGATCCTGATACACTGTGAAACCCCCATGCACACCTGGAAGGATCCTGATCCACTGCGAAAACGCCATACACACCTGGCAGGACGCTGATAAACTGTGAAAACCCCATACACACCTGGCAGGACCCTGAAACACTGTGAAAACCCCAAGCCCTCCTGGCAGGAACCTGATACACTGTGAAAACCCCATACACACCTGGCAGGACACTGATACACTGTGAAAACCCCAAACACTCCTGGCAGGATCCTGATACACAGTGAAACCCCATACACACCTGGCAGTATCCTGATCCACTGTGAAACCCCATACACATCTGGCACGATCCTGATACACTGTGAAAACCCCATACACAACTGGCAGGATCCTGATCCACTGTGAAACCTTCAGAACACATCTGGCAGGATCCTGATACACTGTGAAACCCCAGACACATCTGGCAGGGTCCTGATGCACTGTGAAAACCCCATACACACCTGGCAGGACCCTTTTACACTGTGAAAACCCCATATGCACCTGGCAGGATCCTGATCCACTGTGAAACACCCATACACACCTGGCAGGATCTTGATACACTGTGAAACCCCATACACACCTGGCAGGATCCTGATACACTGTGAAAACCCCAAACACACCTGGCAGGACTCTGATACACTGTGAATCCCCGTACACACCTGGCAGGTTCCTGATACACTGTGATAACCCCATACACACCTGGCAGGTCCCTGATACACTGTGAAACCATTACACACCTGGCAGGACCCTGATACACTGTGAATCCCCGTACACACCTGGCATGATCCTGATACACTGTGAAAAGCCCATACGCACCTGGAAGTACCCTGATACACTGTGAAACCGCATACACACCAGGCAGGATCCCGATACACTGTGAAAAAACCATACACACCTGGCAGGACCCTGATACACTGTGAAAACCCCTTACACACCTGGCAGGATCCTGATACACTTTGAAAAACCCATACACACCTGGCAGGACCCTGATACACTGTGAACCCCATACACACCTGGCAGGATCCCGATACACTGTGAAAACACCATAAACACCTGGCAGGACACTGATACACTGTGAACCCCCCATTCACAACCGGCAGGAGCCAGATACACTGTGAAAACCCCGTACACACCTGTCAGGTTCCTGATGCACAGTGGAACCCCATTCACATCTGGCAGGATCCTGATGCACAGTGGAACCCCATTCACATCTGGCAGGATCCTGATGCACAGTGAAACCCCATTCACATCTGGCAGGATCCCGATACACTGTGAAACCCCCTACACACCTGGCAGGACCCTGATACACTGTGAAAACACCAAACCCTCCTGGCAGGAACCTGATACACTGTGAAAACCCCATACACACCTGGCAGGACACTGATACACTGTGAAAACCCCAAACACTCCTGGCAGGATCCTGAAACACTGTGAAACCCCATACACACCTGGCAGTATCCTGATCCACTGTGAAACCCCATACACACCTGGCACGATCCTGATACACTGTGAAAACCCCATACACAACTGACAGGATCCTGATCCACTGTGAAACACCCACAACACATCTGGCAGGATCCTGATACACTGTGAAATTCCATACACACCTGGCAGGATCCTGACACACTGTGAAACCCCAGACACATCAGGCAGGATCCTCATGCACTGTGAAAACCCCATACACACCTGGCAGGACCCTGATACACTGTGAAAACCCCATATGCACCTGGCAGGATCCTGATCCACTGTGAAACCCCCATACACACCTGGCAGGATCTTGATACACTGTGAAACCCCATACACACCTGGCAGGATCCTGATACACTGTGAATACCCCATACACACCTGGCAGGACTCTGATACACTGTGAATCCCCGTACACACCTGGCAGGTTCCTGATACACTGTGAAAACCCCATACACACCTGGCAGGTCCCTGATACACTGTGAAATCCCATACACACCTGGCAGGATCCTGACACACTGTGAAAACCCCATGCACACCTGTAAGGACCCTGATGCACTGTGAAACCGCATACACAACAGGCAGGATCCCGATACACTGTGAAAACAGCATACACACCTGGCAGGAACCTGACACACTGTGAAAACCCCATACACACCTGGCAGGATCCTGACACACTGTGAAAAACCCATACACACCTGGCAGGATCCTGATACGCTGTGAAAACCCCATACACACCTGGCAGGATCCTGAATACACTTTGAAACCCCATACACACCTGGCAGGATCCGGATACACTGTGAAAACACCATACACACCTGGCAGGACCCTGATACACTGTGAAAACGCCAAACACACCTGGCAGGATCCTGATACACTTGTGAAAACCCCATACACACCTGGCAGGACACTGATACACTGTGAAAACACCATACACACCTGGTAGGATCCTGATACACTGGGAAAACCCCATACAATACTGGCAGGACCAGGATACACTGTGAAAACCCCATAGACACCTGGCAGGATCCTGATACACTGTGAAAACCCCATGCACACCTGTCAGGGCCCTGATACACTGTGAAAACCCCATTCACACCTGGCAGGATCCTGTTACAGTGTGAAAAACCCATACACACCTGGCAGGACCCTGATACACTGTGAAATCCCCAAACACACCTGGCAGGGTCCTGATGCACTGTGAAACCCTCATACACACCTGGTAGGATCCTGAGACACTGTGAAACCCCATGCACACCTGGCAGGATCCTGATACACTGTGAAACCCCCATACACACCCGGCAGGAGCCTGATACACTGTGAAACCCCATTCACATCTGTCAGGATCCTGATGCACAGTGAAACCCCATTCACATCTGGCAGGATCCTGATACACTGTGAAACCCCATACACACCTGGCAGGATCCTGATACACTGTGAAACCCCATACACACCTGGCAAAAACCTGATATACTGTGAAACCCCATAAACACCTGGCAGGATCCTGATGAACTGTGAAAACCCCATGCACACCAGGCAGGATACTGATCCACTGTGAAAACGCCATACACACCTGGCAGGACGCTGATAAACAGTGAAAAACCCACCAATCAGGACCCTGATACACTGTGTAAACCCCCATACCCTCCTGGCAGGAACCTGATACACTGTGAAAACCCCGTACATCGCTGGCAGGACACTGATACACTGTGAAAACCCTATACACTCCTGGCAGGATCCTGATACACTGTGAAACCCCATACACACCTGGCAGTATCCTGATACACTGTGAAACCCCATACACACCTGGCAGGCTCCTGAGACACTGTGAAACCCCAGACACATCTGGCAGGATCCTGATGCACTGTGAAAACCCCATACACACCTGGCAGGACCCTGATACACTGTGAAAACCCGATATGCACCTGGCAGGATCCTAATCCACTGTGAAACCCCCATGCACACCTGGCAGGATCTTGATACACTGTGAAACCCCATACACACCTGGCAGGATCCTGATACCCTGTGAAAACCCCATACACACCTGGCAGGACTCTGATACACTGTGAATCCCCGTAAACACCTGGCAGGTTCCTGATACACTGTGAAAACCCCATACACACCTGGCAGGTCCCTGATACACTGTGAAACCCATACACACCTGGCAGGATCCTGATACACTGTGAAAAACCCCATGCACACCTGGCAGGACCCTGATACACTGTGAATCCCCATACACACCTGGCATGATCCTGATACACTGTGAAAACCCCATACACACCTGGAAGGACCCTGATACACAGTGAAACCGCATACACACCAGGCAGGATCCCGATACACTGTAAAAACACCATACACACCTGCCAGGTCCCTGATACACTGTGAAAACCCCATACACACCTGGCAGGATCCTGATACACTTTGAAAAACCCATACACACCTGGCAGGACACTGACACACTGTGAACCCCATTCACACCTGGCAGGATCCTGATACACTGGGAAAACCCCAAACACACCTGGCAGGATCCTGATACACTGGGAAAGCCCCAGAACACCTGGCAGGATTCTGATACACTCTAAAAACCCAATTCACACCTGGCAGGATCCTGATACACTGTGAAAACCCCATACAATACTGGCAGGACCCTGATACACTGTGAAAACCCCATTCACACCTGGAAGGATCCTGTTGCAGTGTGAAAAACCCATACACACCTGGCAGGACCCTGATACAGCGTGAAACCCTCATACACAACTGGCAGGATCCTGATACACTGTGAAAACCCCATACACACCTGGCAGGACACTGATACGCTGTGGAGCCCCACACACACCTTGCAGGACCCTGATACACTGTGAAAACCCCGTACACACCTGTCTGTTTCCTGATATACTGTGAAACCGCATACACACCTGGCAGGATCCTGATGCACTATGAAAACCCCATGCACTCCAGGCAGGATCCTGACCACTGTGAAACGCCATACACACCTGGCAGGATCCTGATACACTGTGAAAACCACATGCACTCCTGGCAGGATCATGATCCACTGTGAAACCCCATACACACCTGGCAGGACACTGATACACTGTGAAACCCCATACACACCTGGCAGGGCCCGGATACACTGTGAAAACCCCATACACACTTGCAAGGACCCTGATACAGGGTGAAACCCATACACACCTGGCAGGATCCTGATACACTGTGAAAAACCCCATGCACACCTGGCAGGACCCTGATACACTGTGAATCCCCGTACACACCTGGCATGATCCTGATACACTGTGAAAAGCCCATACACACCTGGAAGTACCCTGATACACTGTGAAACCGCATACACACCAGGCAGGATCCCGATACACTGTGAAAACACCATACACACCTGGCAGGACCCTGATACACTGCGAAAACCCCTTACACACCTGGCAGGATCCTGATACACTTTGAAAAACCCATACACACCTGGCAGGACCCTGATACACTGTGAACCCCATACACACCTGGCAGGATCCCGATACACTGTGAAAACACCATACACACCTGGCAGGACACTGATACACTGTGAACCCCCCATTCACAACCGGCAGGAGCCAGATACACTGTGAAAACCCCGTACACACCTGTCAGGTTCCTGATGCACAGTGGAACCCCATTCACATCTGGCAGGATCCTGATGCACAGTGGAACCCCATTCACATCTGGCAGGATCCTGATGCACAGTGAAACCCCATTCACATCTGGCAGGATCCCGATACACTGTGAAACCCCCTACACACCTGGCAGGACCCTGATACACTGTGAAAACACCAAACCCTCCTGGCAGGAACCTGATACACTGTGAAAACCCCATACACACCTGGCAGGACACTGATACACTGTGAAAACCCCAAACACTCCTGGCAGGATCCTGAAACACTGTGAAACCCCATACACACCTGGCAGTATCCTGATCCACTGTGAAACCCCATACACACCTGGCACGATCCTGATACACTGTGAAAACCCCATACACAACTGACAGGATCCTGATCCACTGTGAAACTCCCACAACACATCTGGCAGGATCCTGATACACTGTGAAATTCCATACACACCTGGAAGGATCCTGACACACGGTGAAACCCCAGACACATCAGGCAGGATCCTCATGCACTGTGAAAACCCCATACACACCTGGCAGGACCCTGATACACTGTGAAAACCCCATATGCACCTGGCAGGATCCTGATCCACTGTGAAACCCCCATACACACCTGGCAGGATCTTGATACACTGTGAAACCCCATACACACCTGGCAGGATCCTGATACACTGTGAATACCCCATACACACCTGGCAGGACTCTGATACACTGTGAATCCCCGTACACACCTGGCAGGTTTCTGATACACTGTGAAAACCCCATACACACCTGGCAGGTCCCTGATACACTGTGAAATCCCATACACACCTGGCAGGATCCTGACACACTGTGAAAACCCCATGCACACCTGTAAGGACCCTGATGCACTGTGAAACCGCATACACAACAGGCAGGATCCCGATACACTGTGAAAACAGCATACACACCTGGCAGGAACCTGACACACTGTGAAAACCCCATACACACCTGGCAGGATCCTGATACACTGTGAAAACCCCATACACACCTGGCAGGATCCTGATACACTTTGAAACCCCATACACACCTGGCAGGATCCGGATACACTGTGAAAACACCATACACACCTGGCAAGACCCTGATACACTGTGAAAACGCCAAACACACCTGGCAGGATCCTGATACACTTGTGAAAACCCCATACACACCTGCCAGGACCCTGATACACTGTGAAAACACCATACACACCTGGTAGTATCCTGATACACTGGGAAAACCCCATACAATACTGGCAGGACCCTGATACACTGTGAAAACCCCATACACACCTGGCAGGATCCTGATACACTGTGAAAACCCCATGCACACCTGGCAGGGCCCTGATACACTGTGAAAACCCCATTCACACCTGGCAGGATCCTGTTACAGTGTGAAAAACCCATACACACCTGGCAGGACCCTGATACACTGTGAAATCCCCATACACACCTGGCAGGGTCCTGATGCACTGTGAAACCCTCATACACACCTGGTAGGATCCTGAGACACTGTGAAACCCCATGCACACCTGGCAGGATCCTGATACACTGTGAAACCCCCATACACACCCGGCAGGAGCCTGATACACTGTGAAACCCCATTCACATCTGTCAGGATCCTGATGCACAGTGAAACCCCATTCACATCTGGCAGGATCCTGATACACTGTGAAACCCCATACACACCTGGCAGGATCCTGATACACTGTGAAACCCCATACACACCTGGCAAAAACCTGATATTCTGTGACACCCCATAAACACCTGGCAGGATCCTGATGAACTGTGAAAACCCCATGCACACCAGGCAGGATACTGATCCACTGTGAAAACGCCATACACACCTGGCAGGACGCTGATAAACAGTGAAAAACCCACCAATCAGGACCCTGATACACTGTGTAAACCCCCATACCCTCCTGGCAGGAACCTGATACACTGTGAAAACCCCGTACATCGCTGGCAGGACACTGATACACTGTGAAAACCCCATACACTCCTGGCAGGATCCTGATACACTGTGAAACCCCATACACACCTGGCAGTATCCTGATACACTGTGAAACCCCATACACACCTGGCAGGATCCTGATACGCTGTGAAAACCCCATGCACAACTGGCAGGATCCTGATCCACTGTGAAACCCCCACCACACATCTGGCAGGATTCTGATACACTGTGAAACCCCATACACACCTGGCAGGCTCCTGAGACACTGTGAAACCCCAGACACATCTGGCAGGATCCTGATGCACTGTGAAAACACCATACACACCTGGCAGGACCCTGATACACTGTGAAAACCCGATATGCACCTGGCAGGATCCTAATCCACTGTGAAACCCCCATGCACACCTGGCAGGATCTTGATACACTGTGAAACCCCATACACACCTGGCAGGATCCTGATACCCTGTAAAAACCCCATACACACCTGGCAGGACTCTGATACACTGTGAATCCCCGTAAACACCTGGCAGGTTCCTGATACACTGTGAAAACCCCATACACACCTGGCAGGTCCCTGATACACTGTGAAACCCATACACACCTGGCAGGATCCTGATACACTGTGAAAAACCCCATGCACACCTGGCAGGACCCTGATACACTGTGAATCCCCATACACACCTGGCATGATCCTGATACACTGTGAAAACCCCATACACACCTGGAAGGACCCTGATACACAGTGAAACCGCATACACACCAGGCAGGATCCCGATACACTGTGAAAACACCATACACACCTGCCAGGTCCCTGATACACTGTGAAAACCCCATACACACCTGGCAGGATCCTGATACACTTTGAAAAACCCATACACACCTGGCAGGACACTGACACACTGTGAACCCCATACACACCTTGCAGGATCCCGATACACTGTGAAAACACCATGCACACCTGGCAGGACATTGATACACTGCGAAAAACCAATACACACCTGGCTGCATCCTGATACAATTGTGAAAACCCCATACACACCTGGCAGGAACCTGACACACTGTGAAAACCCCATACACACCTGGCAGGATCCTGATACACTGGGAAAACCCCAAACACACCTGGCAGGATCCTGATACACTGGGAAAGCCCCAGAACACCTGGCAGGATTCTGATACACTCTAAAAACCCAATTCACACCTGGCAGGATCCTGATACACTGTGAAAACCCCATACAATACTGGCAGGACCCTGATACACTGTGAAAACCCCATTCACACCTGGAAGGATCCTGTTGCAGTGTGAAAAACCCATACACACCTGGCAGGACCCTGATACAGCGTGAAACCCTCATACACAACTGGCAGGATCCTGATACACTGTGAAAACCCCATACACACCTGGCAGGACACTGATACGCTGTGGAGCCCCACACACACCTTGCAGGACCCTGATACACTGTGAAAACCCCGTACACACCTGTCTGTTTCCTGATATACTGTGAAACCGCATACACACCTGGCAGGATCCTGATGCACTATGAAAACCCCATGCACTCCAGGCAGGATCCTGACCACTGTGAAACGCCATACACACCTGGCAGGATCCTGATACACTGTGAAAACCACATGCACTCCTGGCAGGATCATGATCCACTGTGAAACCCCATACACACCTGGCAGGACACTGATACACTGTGAAACCCCATACACACCTGGCAGGGCCCGGATACACTGTGAAAACCCCATACACACCTGTAAGGACCCTGATACAGGGTGAAACCCATACACACCTGGCAGGATCCTGATACACTGTGAAAAACCCCATGCACACCTGGCAGGACCCTGATACACTGTGAATCCCCGTACACACCTGGCATGATCCTGATACACTGTGAAAAGCCCATACACACCTGGAAGTACCCTGATACACTGTGAAACCGCATACACACCAGGCAGGATCCCGATACACTGTGAAAACACCATACACACCTGGCAGGACCCTGATACACTGCGAAAACCCCTTACACACCTGGCAGGATCCTGATACACTTTGAAAAACCCATACACACCTGGCAGGACCCTGATACACTGTGAACCCCATACACACCTGGCAGGATCCCGATACACTGTGAAAACACCATACACACCTGGCAGGACACTGATACACTGTGAACCCCCCATTCACAACCGGCAGGAGCCAGATACACTGTGAAAACCCCGTACACACCTGTCAGGTTCCTGATGCACAGTGGAACCCCATTCACATCTGGCAGGATCCTGATGCACAGTGGAACCCCATTCACATCTGGCAGGATCCTGATGCACAGTGAAACCCCATTCACATCTGGCAGGATCCCGATACACTGTGAAACCCCCTACACACCTGGCAGGACCCTGATACACTGTGAAAACACCAAACCCTCCTGGCAGGAACCTGATACACTGTGAAAACCCCATACACACCTGGCAGGACACTGATACACTGTGAAAACCCCAAACACTCCTGGCAGGATCCTGAAACACTGTGAAACCCCATACACACCTGGCAGTATCCTGATCCACTGTGAAACCCCATACACACCTGGCACGATCCTGATACACTGTGAAAACCCCATACACAACTGACAGGATCCTGATCCACTGTGAAACACCCACAACACATCTGGCAGGATCCTGATACACTGTGAAATTCCATACACACCTGGAAGGATCCTGACACACGGTGAAACCCCAGACACATCAGGCAGGATCCTCATGCACTGTGAAAACCCCATACACACCTGGCAGGACCCTGATACACTGTGAAAACCCCATATGCACCTGGCAGGATCCTGATCCACTGTGAAACCCCCATACACACCTGGCAGGATCTTGATACACTGTGAAACCCCATACACACCTGGCAGGATCCTGATACACTGTGAATACCCCATACACACCTGGCAGGACTCTGATACACTGTGAATCCCCGTACACACCTGGCAGGTTCCTGATACACTGTGAAAACCCCATACACACCTGGCAGGTCCCTGATACACTGTGAAATCCCATACACACCTGGCAGGATCCTGACACACTGTGAAAACCCCATGCACACCTGTAAGGACCCTGATGCACTGTGAAACCGCATACACAACAGGCAGGATCCCGATACACTGTGAAAACAGCAAACACACCTGGCAGGAACCTGACACACTGTGAAAACCCCATACACACCTGGCAGGATCCTGATACACTGTGAAAACCCCATACACACCTGGCAGGATCCTGATACACTTTGAAACCCCATACACACCTGGCAGGATCCGGATACACTGTGAAAACACCATACACACCTGGCAGGACCCTGATACACTGTGAAAACGCCAAACACACCTGGCAGGATCCTGATGCACTTGTGAAAACCCCATACACACCTGCCAGGACCCTGATACACTGTGAAAACACCATACACACCTGGTAGTATCCTGATACACTGGGAAAACCCCATACAATACTGGCAGGACCCTGATACACTGTGAAAACCCCATACACACCTGGCAGGATCCTGATACACTGTGAAAACCCCATGCACACCTGGCAGGGCCCTGATACACTGTGAAAACCCCATTCACACCTGGCAGGATCCTGTTACAGTGTGAAAAACCCATACACACCTGGCAGGACCCTGATACACTGTGAAATCCCCATACACACCTGGCAGGGTCCTGATGCACTGTGAAACCCTCATACACACCTGGTAGGATCCTGAGACACTGTGAAACCCCATGCACACCTGGCAGGATCCTGATACACTGTGAAACCCCCATACACACCCGGCAGGAGCCTGATACACTGTGAAACCCCATTCACATCTGTCAGGATCCTGATGCACAGTGAAACCCCATTCACATCTGGCAGGATCCTGATACACTGTGAAACCCCATACACACCTGGCAGGATCCTGATACACTGTGAAACCCCATACACACCTGGCAAAAACCTGATATACTGTGACACCCCATAAACACCTGGCAGGATCCTGATGAACTGTGAAAACCCCATGCACACCAGGCAGGATACTGATCCACTGTGAAAACGCCATACACACCTGGCAGGACGCTGATAAACAGTGAAAAACCCACCAATCAGGACCCTGATACACTGTGTAAACCCCCATACCCTCCTGGCAGGAACCTGATACACTGTGAAAACCCCGTACATCGCTGGCAGGACACTGATACACTGTGAAAACCCCATACACTCCTGGCAGGATCCTGATACACTGTGAAACCCCATACACACCTGGCAGTATCCTGATACACTGTGAAACCCCGTACACACCTGGCAGGATCCTGATACGCTGTGAAAACCCCATGCACAACTGGCAGGATCCTGATCCACTGTGAAACCCCCACCACACATCTGGCAGGATTCTGATACACTGTGAAACCCCATACACACCTGGCAGGCTCCTGATGCACTGTGAAAACCCCAGACACATCTGGCAGGACCCTGATACACTGTGAAAACCCGATATGCACCTGGCAGGATCCTAATCCACTGTGAAACCCCCATGCACACCTGGCAGGATCTTGATACACTGTGAAACCCCATACACACCTGGCAGGATCCTGATACCCTGTGAAAACCCCATACACACCTGGCAGGACTCTGATACACTGTGAAACCGCATACACACCAGGCAGGATCCCGATACACTGTGAAAACACCATACACACCTGGCAGGACCCTGATACACTGTGAAAACCCCTTACACACCTGGCAGGATCCTGATACACTTTGAAAAACCCATACACACCTGGCAGGACCCTGATACACTGTGAACCCCATACACACCTGGCAGGATCCCGATACACTGTGAAAACACCATACACACCTGGCAGGACACTGATTCACTGTGAACCCCCCATTCACAACCGGCAGGAGCCAGATACACTGTGAAAACCCCGTACACACCTGTCAGTTTCCTGATGCACAGTGGAACCCCATTCACATCTGGCAGGATCCTGATGCACAGTGGAACCCCATTCACATCTGGCAGGATCCTGATGCACAGTGAAACCCCATTCACATCTGGCAGGATCCCGATACACTGTGAAACCCCCTACACTCCTGGCAGGACCCTGATACACTGTGAAAACACCAAACCCTCCTGGCAGGAACCTGATACACTGTGAAAACCCCATACACACCTGGCAGGACACTGATACACTGTGAAAACCCCAAACACTCCTGGCAGGATCCTGAAACACTGTGAAACCCCATACACACCTGGCAGTATCCTGATCCACTGTGAAACCCCATACACACCTGGCACGATCCTGATACACTGTGAAAACCCCATACACAACTGACAGGATCCTGATCCACTGTGAAACACCCACAACACATCTGGCAGGATCCTGATACACTGTGAAATTCCATACACACCTGGCAGGATCCTGACACACTGTGAAACCCCAGACACATCAGGCAGGATCCTCATGCACTGTGAAAACCCCATACACACCTGGCAGGACCCTGATACACTGTGAAAACCCCATATGCACCTGGCAGGATCCTGATCCACTGTGAAACCCCCATACACACCTGGCAGGATCTTGATACACTGTGAAACCCCATACACACCTGGCAGGATCCTGATACACTGTGAATACCCCATACACACCTGGCAGGACTCTGATACACTGTGAATCCCCGTACACACCTGGCAGGTTCCTGATACACTGTGAAAACCCCATACACACCTGGCAGGTCCCTGATACACTGTGAAATCCCATACACACCTGGCAGGATCCTGACACACTGTGAAAACCCCATGCACACCTGTAAGGACCCTGATGCACTGTGAAACCGCATACACAACAGGCAGGATCCCGATACACTGTGAAAACAGCATACACACCTGGCAGGAACCTGACACACTGTGAAAACCCCATACACACCTGGCAGGATCCTGATACACTGTGAAAACCCCATACACACCTGGCAGGATCCTGATACACTTTGAAACCCCATACACACCTGGCAGGATCCGGATACACTGTGAAAACACCATACACACCTGGCAGGACCCTGATACACTGTGAAAACGCCAAACACACCTGGCAGGATCCTGATACACTTGTGAAAACCCCATACACACCTGGCAGGTCCCTGATGCACTGTGAAAACACCATACACACCTGGTAGGATCCTGATACACTGGTAAAACCCCATACAATACTGGCAGGACCCTGATACACTGTGAAAACCCCATACACACCTGGCAGGATCCTGATACACTGTGAAAACCCCATGCACACCTGGCAGGGCCCTGATACACTGTGAAAACCCCATTCACACCTGGCAGGATCCTGTTACAGTGTGAAAAACCCATACACACCTGGCAGGACCCTGATACACTGTGAAATCCCCAAACACACCTGGCAGGGTCCTGATGCACTGTGAAACCCTCATACACACCTGGTAGGATCCTGAGACACTGTGAAACCCCATGCACACCTGGCAGGATCCTGATACACTGTGAAACCCCCATACACACCCGGCAGGAGCCTGATACACTGTGAAACCTCATTCACATCTGTCAGGATCCTGATGCACAGTGAAACCCCATTCACATCTGGCAGGATCCTGATACACTGTGAAACCCCATACACACCTGGCAGGATCCTGATACACTGTGAAACCCCATACACACCTGGCAAAATCCTGATATACTGTGAAACCCCATAAACACCTGGCAGGATCCTGATGAACTGTGAAAACCCCATGCACACCAGGCAGGATACTGATCCACTGTGAAAACGCCATACACACCTGGCAGGACGCTGACAAACAGTGAAAAACCCACCAATCAGGACCCTGATACACTGTGTAAACCCCCATACCCTCCTGGCAGGAACCTGATACACTGTGAAAACCCCGTACATCGCTGGCAGGACACTGATACACTGTGAAAACCCCATACACTCCTGGCAGGATCCTGATACACTGTGAAACCCCATACACACCTGGCAGTATCCTGATACACTGTGAAACCCCATACACACCTGGCAGGATCCTGATACGCTGTGAAAACCCCATGCACAACTGGCAGGATCCTGATCCACTGTGAAACCCCCATCACACATCTGGCAGGATTCTGATACACTGTGAAACCCCATACACACCTGGCAGGCTCCTGAGACAATGTGAAACCCCAGACACATCTGGCAGGATCCTGATGCACTGTGAAAACCCCATACACACCTGGCAGGACCCTGATACACTGTGAAAACCCGATATGCACCTGGCAGGATCCTAATCCACTGTGAAACCCCCATGCACACCTGGCAGGATCTTGATACACTGTGAAACCCCATACACACCTGGCAGGATCCTGATACCCTGTGAAAACCCCATACACACCTGGCAGGACTCTGATACACTGTGAATCCCCGTAAACACCTGGCAGGTTCCTGATACACTGTGAAAACCCCATACACACCTGGCAGGTCCCTGATACACTGTGAAACCCATACACACCTGGCAGGATCCTGATACACTGTGAAAAACCCCATGCACACCTGGCAGGACCCTGATACACTGTGAATCCCCGTACACACCTGGCATGATCCTGATACACTGTGAAACCCCCATACACACCCGGCAGGAGCCTGATACACTGTGAAACCCCATTCACATCTGTCAGGATCCTGATGCACAGTGAAACCCCATTCACATCTGGCAGGATCCTGATACACTGTGAAACCCCATAGACACCTGGCAGGATCCTGATACACTGTGAAACCCCATACACACCTGGCAAAAACCTGATATACTGTGAAACCCCATAAACACCTGGCAGGATCCTGATGAACTGTGAAAACCCCATGCACACCAGGCAGGATACTGATCCACTGTGAAAACGCCATACACACCTGGCAGGACGCTGACAAACAGTGAAAAACCCACCAATCAGGACCCTGATACACTGTGTAAACCCCCATACCCTCCTGGCAGGAACCTGATACACTGTGAAAACCCCGTACATCGCTGGCAGGACACTGATACACTGTGAAAACCCCATACACTCCTGGCAGGATCCTGATACACTGTGAAACCCCATACACACCTGGCAGTATCCTGATACACTGTGAAACCGCATACACACCTGGCAGGATCCTGATACGCTGTGAAAACCCCATGCACAACTGGCAGGATCCTGATCCACTGTGAAACCCCCACCACACATCTGGCAGGATTCTGATACACTGTGAAACCCCATACACACCTGGCAGGCTCCTGAGACACTGTGAAACCCCAGACACATCTGGCAGGATCCTGATGCACTGTGAAAACCCCATACACATCTGGCAGGACCCTGATACACTGTGAAAACCCGATATGCACCTGGCAGGATCCTAATCCACTGTGAAACCCCCATGCACACCTGGCAGGATCTTGATACACTGTGAAACCCCATACACACCTGGCAGGATCCTGATACCCTGTGAAAACCCCATACACACCTGGCAGGACTCTGATACACTGTGAATCCCCGTAAACACCTGGCAGGCTCCTGATACACTGTGAAAACCCCATACACACCTGGCAGGTCCCTGATACACTGTGAAACCCATACACACCTGGCAGGATCCTGATACACTGTGAAAAACCCCATGCACACCTGGCAGGACCCTGATACACTGTGAATCCCCGTACACACCTGGCATGATCCTGATACACTGTGAAACCCCCATACACACCCGGCAGGAGCCTGATACACTGTGAAACCCCATTCACATCTGTCATGATCCTGATGCACAGTGAAACCCCATTCACATCTGGCAGGATCCTGATACACTGTGAAACCCCATAGACACCTGGCAGGATCCTGATACACTGTGAAACCCCATACACACCTGGCAAAAACCTGATATACTGTGAAACCCCATAAACACCTGGCAGGATCCTGATGAACTGTGAAAACCCCATGCACACCAGGCAGGATACTGATCCACTGTGAAAACGCCATACACACCTGGCAGGACGCTGACAAACAGTGAAAAACCCACCAATCAGGACCCTGATACACTGTGTAAACCCCCATACCCTCCTGGCAGGAACCTGATACACTGTGAAAACCCCGTACATCGCTGGCAGGACACTGATACACTGTGAAAACCCCATACACTCCTGGCAGGATCCTGATACACTGTGAAACCCCATACACACCTGGCAGTATCCTGATACACTGTGAAACCCCATACACACCTAGCAGGATCCTGATACGCTGTGAAAACCCCATGCACAACTGGCAGGATCCTGATCCACTGTGAAACCCCCACCACACATCTGGCAGGATTCTGATACACTGTGAAACCCCATACACACCTGGCAGGCTCCTGAGACACTGTGAAACCCCAGACACATCTGGCAGGATCCTGATGCACTGTGAAAACCCCATACACATCTGGCAGGACCCTGATACACTGTGAAAACCCGATATGCACCTGGCAGGATCCTAATCCACTGTGAAACCCCCATGCACACCTGGCAGGATCTTGATACACTGTGAAACCCCATACACACCTGGCAGGATCCTGATACCCTGTGAAAACCCCATACACACCTGGCAGGACTCTGATACACTGTGAATCCCCGTAAACACCTGGCAGGTTCCTGATACACTGTGAAAACCCCATACACACCTGGCAGGTCCCTGATACACTGTGAAACCCATACACACCTGGCAGGATCCTGATACACTGTGAAAAACCCCATGCACACCTGGCAGGACCCTGATACACTGTGAATCCCCGTACACACCTGGCATGATCCTGATACACTGTGAAAACCCCATACACACCTGGAAGGACCCTGATACACAGTGAAACCGCATACACACCAGGCAGGATCCCGATACACTGTGAAAACACCATACACACCTGCCAGTTCCCTGATACACTGTGAAAACCCCATACACACCTGGCAGGATCCTGATACACTTTGAAAAACCCATACACACCTGGCAGGACACTGACACACTGTGAACCCCATACACACCTGGCAGGATCCCGATACACTGTGAAAACACCATGCACACCTGGCAGGACATTGATACACTGTGAAAACCCCATACACACCTGGCTGGATCCTGATACAATTGTGAAAACCCCATACACACCTGGCAGGAACCTGATACACTGTGAAAACCCCATACACACCTGGCAGGATCCTGATACACTGGGAAAACCCCAAACACACCTGGCGGGCCCCTGATACACTGTGAAAACCCCATACACACCTGGCAGGATCCTGATACACTGGGAAAGCCCCAGAACACCTGGCAGGATCCTGATACACTCTAAAAACCCAATTCACACCTGGCAGGATCCTGATACACTGTGAAAACCCCATACAATACTGGCAGGACCCTGATACACTGTGAAAACCCCATTCACACCTGGAAGGATCCTGTTGCAGTGTGAAAAACCCATACACACCTGGCAGGACCCTGATACATTGTGAAATCCCCATACACACCAGGCAAGATCCTGATGCAGCGTGAAACCCTCATACACAACTGGCAGGATCCTGATACACTGTGAAAACCCCATACACACCTGGCAGGACACTGATACGCTGTGGAGCCCCACACACACCTTGCAGGACCCTGATACACTGTGAAAACCCCGTACACACCTGTCTGTTTCCTGATATACTGTGAAACCGCATACACACCTGGCAGGATCCTGATGCACTATGAAAACCCCATGCACTCCAGGCAGGATCCTGACCACTGTGAAACGCCATACACACCTGGCAGGATCCTGATACACTGTGAAAACCACATGCACTCCTGGCAGGATCATGATCCACTGTGAAACCCCATACACACCTGGCAGGACACTGATACACTGTGAAACCCCATACACACCTGGCAGGATACTGATGCACTGTGAAATCACCATACACACCTGGCAGGGCCCGGATACACTGTGAAAACCCCATACACACCTGGCAGGATCCTGTTACACTGTTATAACCCCATACACACCAGGCAGGATCCTGATACACTGTGAAAACCACATGCACTCCTGGCAGGATCATGATCCACTGTGAAATCCCGTACACACCTGGCAGGAACCCGATACACTGTGAAAACCCCATACACACCTGTCAGGATCCTGATACACTGTGAAAGCCCCATACACAACTGGCAGGATCCTGATCCACTGTGAAACCCCCAAGCACACCTGGCAGAATCCTGATACACTGTGTAACCCCATACGCACCTGGCAGGATCCTGATACACTGGGAAAACCCCATACACACCTGGCGGGACCCTGATACACTGTGTAAAGCCTATACACACCTGGCAGGATACTGGTAAACTCTAAAAACCCAATTCACACCTGGCAGGATCCTGATACACTGTGAAAACCCCATACACATCTGGCAGGATTCTGATACACTGTGAAACCCCATACACACCTGGCAGGCTCCTGAGACACTGTGAAACCCCAGACACATCTGGCAGGATCCTGATGCACTGTGAAAACCCCATACACACCTGGCAGGACCCTGATACACTGTGAAAACCCGATATGCACCTGGCAGGATCCTAATCCACTGTGAAACCCCCATGCACACCTGGCAGGATCTTGATACACTGTGAAACCCCATACACACCTGGCAGGATCCTGATACCCTGTGAAAACCCCATACACACCTGGCAGGACTCTGATACACTGTGAATCCCCGTAAACACCTGGCAGGTTCCTGATACACTGTGAAAACCCCATACACACCTGGCAGGTCCCTGATACACTGTGAAACCCATACACACCTGGCAGGATCCTGATACACTGTGAAAAACCCCATGCACACCTGGCAGGACCCTGATACACTGTGAATCCCCGTACACACCTGGCATGATCCTGATACACTGTGAAAACCCCATACACACCTGGAAGGACCCTGATACACAGTGAAACCGCATACACACCAGGCAGGATCCCGATACACTGTGAAAACACCATACACACCTGCCAGTTCCCTGATACACTGTGAAAACCCCATACACACCTGGCAGGATCCTGATACACTTTGAAAAACCCATACACACCTGGCAGGACACTGACACTCTGTGAACCCCATACACACCTGGCAGGATCCCGATACACTGTGAAAACACCATGCACACCTGGCAGGACATTGATACACTGTGAAAACCCCATACACACCTGGCTGGATCCTGATACAATTGTGAAAACCCCATACACACCTGGCAGGAACCTGATACACTGTGAAAACCCCATACACACCTGGCAGGAGCCTGATACACTGGGAAAACCCCAAACACACCTGGCGGGACCCTGATACACTGTGAAAACCCCATACACACCTGGCAGGATCCTGATACACTGGGAAAGCCCCAGAACACCTGGCAGGATCCTGATACACTCTAAAAACCCAATTCACACCTGGCAGGATCCTGATACACTGTGAAAACCCCATACAATACTGGCAGGACCCTGATACACTGTGAAAACCCCATTCACACCTGGAAGGATCCTGTTGCAATGTGAAAAACACATACACACCTGGCAGGACCCTGATACACTGTGAAATCCCCATACACACCTGGCAGGATCCTGATGCAGCGTGAAACCCTCATACACAACTGGCAGGATCCTGATACACTGTGAAAACCCCATACACACCTGGCAGGACACTGATACGCTGTGGAGCCCCACACACACCTTGCAGGACCCTGATACACTGTGAAAACCCCGTACACACCTGTCTGTTTCCTGATATACTGTGAAACCGCATACACACCTGGCAGGATCCTGATGCACTATGAAAACCCCATGCACTCCAGGCAGGATCCTGACCACTGTGAAACGCCATACACACCTGGCAGGATCCTGATACACTGTGAAAACCACATGCACTCCTGGCAGGATCATGATCCACTGTGAAACCCCATACACACCTGGCACGACACTGATACACTGTGAAATCCCATACACACCTGGCAGGATACTGATGCACTGTGAAATCACCATACACACCGGGCAGGGCCCGGATACACTGTGAAAACCCCATACACACCTGGCAGGATCCTGTTACACTGTTATAACCCCATACACACCAGGCAGGATCCTGATACACTGTGAAAACCACATGCACTCCTGGCAGGATCATGATCCACTGTGAAATCCCATACACACCTGGCAGGAACCCGATACACTGTGAAAACCCCATACACACCTGTCAGGATCCTGATACACTGTGAAAGCCCCATACACAACTGGCAGGATCCTGATCCACTGTGAAACCCCCAAGCACTCCAGGCAGGATCCTGACCACTGTGAAACGCCATACACACCTGGCAGGATCCTGATACACTGTGAAAACCACATGCACTCCTGGCAGGATCATGATCCACTGTGAAACCCCATACACACCTGGCAGGACACTGATACACTGTGAAACCCCATACACACCTGGCAGGATACTGATGCACTGTGAAATCACCATACACACCTGGCAGGGCCCGGATACACTGTGAAAACCCCATACACACCTGGCAGGATCCTGTTACACTGTTATAACCCCATACACACCAGGCAGGATCCTGATACACTGTGAAAACCACATGCACTCCTGGCAGGATCATGATCCACTGTGAAATCCCGTACACACCTGGCAGGAACCCGATACACTGTGAAAACCCCATACACACCTGTCAGGATCCTGATACACTGTGAAAGCCCCATACACAACTGGCAGGATCCTGATCCACTGTGAAACCCCCAAGCACACCTGGCAGAATCCTGATACACTGTGTAACCCCATACGCACCTGGCAGGATCCTGATACACTGGGAAAACCCCATACACACCTGGCGGGACCCTGATACACTGTGTAAAGCCTATACACACCTGGCAGGATACTGGTAAACTCTAAAAACCCAATTCACACCTGGCAGGATCCTGATACACTGTGAAAACCCCATACACATCTGGCAGGATTCTGATACACTGTGAAACCCCATACACACCTGGCAGGCTCCTGAGACACTGTGAAACCCCAGACACATCTGGCAGGATCCTGATGCACTGTGAAAACCCCATACACACCTGGCAGGACCCTGATACACTGTGAAAACCCGATATGCACCTGGCAGGATCCTAATCCACTGTGAAACCCCCATGCACACCTGGCAGGATCTTGATACACTGTGAAACCCCATACACACCTGGCAGGATCCTGATACCCTGTGAAAACCCCATACACACCTGGCAGGACTCTGATACACTGTGAATCCCCGTAAACACCTGGCAGGTTCCTGATACACTGTGAAAACCCCATACACACCTGGCAGGTCCCTGATACACTGTGAAACCCATACACACCTGGCAGGATCCTGATACACTGTGAAAAACCCCATGCACACCTGGCAGGACCCTGATACACTGTGAATCCCCGTACACACCTGGCATGATCCTGATACACTGTGAAAACCCCATACACACCTGGAAGGACCCTGATACACAGTGAAACCGCATACACACCAGGCAGGATCCCGATACACTGTGAAAACACCATACACACCTGCCAGTTCCCTGATACACTGTGAAAACCCCATACACACCTGGCAGGATCCTGATACACTTTGAAAAACCCATACACACCTGGCAGGACACTGACACTCTGTGAACCCCATACACCCCTGGCAGGATCCCGATACACTGTGAAAACACCATGCACACCTGGCAGGACATTGATACACTGTGAAAACCCCATACACACCTGGCTGGATCCTGATACAATTGTGAAAACCCCATACACACCTGGCAGGAACCTGATACACTGTGAAAACCCCATACACACCTGGCAGGAGCCTGATACACTGGGAAAACCCCAAACACACCTGGCGGGACCCTGATACACTGTGAAAACCCCATACACACCTGGCAGGATCCTGATACACTGGGAAAGCCCCAGAACACCTGGCAGGATCCTGATACACTCTAAAAACCCAATTCACACCTGGCAGGATCCTGATACACTGTGAAAACCCCATACAATACTGGCAGGACCCTGATACACTGTGAAAACCCCATTCACACCTGGAAGGATCCTGTTGCAATGTGAAAAACACATACACACCTGGCAGGACCCTGATACACTGTGAAATCCCCATACACACCTGGCAGGATCCTGATGCAGCGTGAAACCCTCATACACAACTGGCAGGATCCTGATACACTGTGAAAACCCCATACACACCTGGCAGGACACTGATACGCTGTGGAGCCCCACACACACCTTGCAGGACCCTGATACACTGTGAAAACCCCGTACACACCTGTCTGTTTCCTGATATACTGTGAAACCGCATACACACCTGGCAGGATCCTGATGCACTATGAAAACCCCATGCACTCCAGGCAGGATCCTGACCACTGTGAAACGCCATACACACCTGGCAGGATCCTGATACACTGTGAAAACCACATGCACTCCTGGCAGGATCATGATCCACTGTGAAACCCCATACACACCTGGCACGACACTGATACACTGTGAAATCCCATACACACCTGGCAGGATACTGATGCACTGTGAAATCACCATACACACCGGGCAGGGCCCGGATACACTGTGAAAACCCCATACACACCTGGCAGGATCCTGTTACACTGTTATAACCCCATACACACCAGGCAGGATCCTGATACACTGTGAAAACCACATGCACTCCTGGCAGGATCATGATCCACTGTGAAATCCCATACACACCTGGCAGGAACCCGATACACTGTGAAAACCCCTTACACACCTGTCAGGATCCTGATACACTGTGAAACCCCATAGACACCTGGCAGGATCCTGATACACTGTGAAACCCCATACACACCTGGCAAAAACCTGATATACTGTGAAACCCCATAAACACCTGGCAGGATCCTGATGAACTGTGAAAACCCCATGCACACCAGGCAGGATACTGATCCACTGTGAAAACGCCATACACACCTGGCAGGACGCTGACAAACAGTGAAAAACCCACCAATCAGGACCCTGATACACTGTGTAAACCCCCATACCCTCCTGGCAGGAACCTGATACACTGTGAAAACCCCGTACATCGCTGGCAGGACACTGATACACTGTGAAAACCCCATACACTCCTGGGAGGATCCTGATACACTGTGAAACCCCATACACACCTGGCAGTATCCTGATACACTGTGAAACCCCATACACACCTAGCAGGATCCTGATACGCTGTGAAAACCCCATGCACAACTGGCAGGATCCTGATCCACTGTGAAACCCCCACCACACATCTGGCAGGATTCTGATACACTGTGAAACCCCATACACACCTGGCAGGCTCCTGAGACACTGTGAAACCCCAGACACATCTGGCAGGATCCTGATGCACTGTGAAAACCCCATACACATCTGGCAGGACCCTGATACACTGTGAAAACCCGATATGCACCTGGCAGGATCCTAATCCACTGTGAAACCCCCATGCACACCTGGCAGGATCTTGATACACTGTGAAACCCCATACACACCTGGCAGGATCCTGATACCCTGTGAAAACCCCATACACACCTGGCAGGACTCTGATACACTGTGAATCCCCGTAAACACCTGGCAGGTTCCTGATACACTGTGAAAACCCCATACACACCTGGCAGGTCCCTGATACACTGTGAAACCCATACACACCTGGCAGGATCCTGATACACTGTGAAAAACCCCATGCACACCTGGCAGGACCCTGATACACTGTGAATCCCCGTACACACCTGGCATGATCCTGATACACTGTGAAAACCCCATACACACCTGGAAGGACCCTGATACACAGTGAAACCGCATACACACCAGGCAGGATCCCGATACACTGTGAAAACACCATACACACCTGCCAGTTCCCTGATACACTGTGAAAACCCCATACACACCTGGCAGGATCCTGATACACTTTGAAAAACCCATACACACCTGGCAGGACACTGACACACTGTGAACCCCATACACACCTGGCAGGATCCCGATACACTGTGAAAACACCATGCACACCTGGCAGGACATTGATACACTGTGAAAACCCCATACACACCTGGCTGGATCCTGATACAATTGTGAAAACCCCATACACACCTGGCAGGAACCTGATACACTGTGAAAACCCCATACACACCTGGCAGGATCCTGATACACTGGGAAAACCCCAAACACACCTGGCGGGCCCCTGATACACTGTGAAAACCCCATACACACCTGGCAGGATCCTGATACACTGGGAAAGCCCCAGAACACCTGGCAGGCTCCTGATACACTCTAAAAACCCAATTCACACCTGGCAGGATCCTGATACACTGTGAAAACCCCATACAATACTGGCAGGACCCTGATACACTGTGAAAACCCCATTCACACCTGGAAGGATCCTGATGCAGCGTGAAACCCTCATACACAACTGGCAGGATCCTGATACATTGTGAAATCCCCATACACACCAGGCAAGATCCTGATGCAGCGTGAAACCCTCATACACAACTGGCAGGATCCTGATACACTGTGAAAACCCCATACACACCTGGCAGGACACTGATACGCTGTGGAGCCCCACACACACCTTGCAGGACCCTGATACACTGTGAAAACCCCGTACACACCTGTCTGTTTCCTGATATACTGTGAAACCGCATACACACCTGGCAGGATCCTGATGCACTATGAAAACCCCATGCACTCCAGGCAGGATCCTGACCACTGTGAAACGCCATACACACCTGGCAGGATCCTGATACACTGTGAAAACCACATGCACTCCTGGCAGGATCATGATCCACTGTGAAACCCCATACACACCTGGCAGGACACTGATACACTGTGAAACCCCATACACACCTGGCAGGATACTGATGCACTGTGAAATCACCATACACACCTGGCAGGGCCCGGATACACTGTGAAAACCCCATACACACCTGGCAGGATCCTGTTACACTGTTATAACCCCATACACACCAGGCAGGATCCTGATACACTGTGAAAACCACATGCACTCCTGGCAGGATCATGATCCACTGTGAAATCCCGTACACACCTGGCAGGAACCCGATACACTGTGAAAACCCCATACACACCTGTCAGGATCCTGATACACTGTGAAAGCCCCATACACAACTGGCAGGATCCTGATCCACTGTGAAACCCCCAAGCACACCTGGCAGAATCCTGATACACTGTGTAACCCCATACGCACCTGGCAGGATCCTGATACACTGGGAAAACCCCATACACACCTGGCGGGACCCTGATACACTGTGTAAAGCCTATACACACCTGGCAGGATACTGGTACACTCTAAAAACCCAATTCACACCTGGCAGGATCCTGATACACTGTGAAAACCCCATACACATCTGGCAGGATTCTGATACACTGTGAAACCCCATACACACCTGGCAGGCTCCTGAGACACTGTGAAACCCCAGACACATCTGGCAGGATCCTGATGCACTGTGAAAACCCCATACACACCTGGCAGGACCCTGATACACTGTGAAAACCCGATATGCACCTGGCAGGATCCTAATCCACTGTGAAACCCCCATGCACACCTGGCAGGATCTTGATACACTGTGAAACCCCATACACACCTGGCAGGATCCTGATACCCTGTGAAAACCCCATACACACCTGGCAGGACTCTGATACACTGTGAATCCCCGTAAACACCTGGCAGGTTCCTGATACACTGTGAAAACCCCATACACACCTGGCAGGTCCCTGATACACTGTGAAACCCATACACACCTGGCAGGATCCTGATACACTGTGAAAAACCCCATGCACACCTGGCAGGACCCTGATACACTGTGAATCCCCGTACACACCTGGCATGATCCTGATACACTGTGAAAACCCCATACACACCTGGAAGGACCCTGATACACAGTGAAACCGCATACACACCAGGCAGGATCCCGATACACTGTGAAAACACCATACACACCTGCCAGTTCCCTGATACACTGTGAAAACCCCATACACACCTGGCAGGATCCTGATACACTTTGAAAAACCCATACACACCTGGCAGGACACTGACACTCTGTGAACCCCATACACCCCTGGCAGGATCCCGATACACTGTGAAAACACCATGCACACCTGGCAGGACATTGATACACTGTGAAAACCCCATACACACCTGGCTGGATCCTGATACAATTGTGAAAACCCCATACACACCTGGCAGGAACCTGATACACTGTGAAAACCCCATACACACCTGGCAGGAGCCTGATACACTGGGAAAACCCCAAACACACCTGGCGGGACCCTGATACACTGTGAAAACCCCATACACACCTGGCAGGATCCTGATACACTGGGAAAGCCCCAGAACACCTGGCAGGATCCTGATACACTCTAAAAACCCAATTCACACCTGGCAGGATCCTGATACACTGTGAAAACCCCATACAATACTGGCAGGACCCTGATACACTGTGAAAACCCCATTCACACCTGGAAGGATCCTGTTGCAATGTGAAAAACACATACACACCTGGCAGGACCCTGATACACTGTGAAATCCCCATACACACCTGGCAGGATCCTGATGCAGCGTGAAACCCTCATACACAACTGGCAGGATCCTGATACACTGTGAAAACCCCATACACACCTGGCAGGACACTGATACGCTGTGGAGCCCCACACACACCTTGCAGGACCCTGATACACTGTGAAAACCCCGTACACACCTGTCTGTTTCCTGATATACTGTGAAACCGCATACACACCTGGCAGGATCCTGATGCACTATGAAAACCCCATGCACTCCAGGCAGGATCCTGACCACTGTGAAACGCCATACACACCTGGCAGGATCCTGATACACTGTGAAAACCACATGCACTCCTGGCAGGATCATGATCCACTGTGAAACCCCATACACACCTGGCACGACACTGATACACTGTGAAATCCCATACACACCTGGCAGGATACTGATGCACTGTGAAATCACCATACACACCGGGCAGGGCCCGGATACACTGTGAAAACCCCATACACACCTGGCAGGATCCTGTTACACTGTTATAACCCCATACACACCAGGCAGGATCCTGATACACTGTGAAAACCACATGCACTCCTGGCAGGATCATGATCCACTGTGAAATCCCATACACACCTGGCAGGAACCCGATACACTGTGAAAACCCCATACACACCTGTCAGGATCCTGATACACTGTGAAAGCCCCATACACAACTGGCAGGATCCTGATCCACTGTGAAACCCCCAAGCACACCTGGCAGAATCCTGATACACTGTGTAACCCCATACGCACCTGGCAGGATCCTGATACACTGGGAAAACCCCATACACACCTGGCGGGACCCTGATACACTGTGTAAAGCCTATACACACCTGGCAGGATACTGGTACACTCTAAAAACCCAATTCACACCTGGCAGGATCCTGATACACTGTGAAAACCCCATACAATATTGGCAGGACCCTGATACACTGTGAAAACCCCATACACACCTGGCAGGATCCTGATACACTGTGAAAACCCCATGCACACCTGGCAGGACCCTGATATACTGGAAAAACCCCATTCACACCTGGCAGGGTCCTGTTATATTGTGAAAAGCCCATACACACCTGGCAGGACACTGATACACTGCGAAATCCCCATACACACCTGGCAGGATCCTGATGCACTGTGAAACCCTCATACACACCTGGTAGAATCCTGATACACTGTGAAAACCCCATACACACCTGGCAGGATCCTGATACACTGTGAAAACCCCATGCACTCCAGGCAGGATCCTGATCCACAGTGAAACGCCATACACACCTGGCAGGATCCTAATTCACTGTGAAAACCACATGCACTCCTGGCAGGATCATGATGCACTGTGAAACCCCATACACACCTGGCAGGATCCTGATACACTGTTATAACCCCATACACACCTGGCAGGATCCTGATACACTGTGAAAACCACATGCACTCCTGGCAGGATCATGATCCACTGTGAAACCCCATACACACCTGGCAGGACCCTGATGCACTGTGAAACCCCATGCACACCTGGCAGGATCCTGATACACTGTGAAAACCACATGCACTCCTGGCAGGATCATGATCCACTGTGAAACCCCATACACACCTGGCAGGACCCTGATGCACTGTGAAACCCCATACACACCTGGCAGGATCCTGGTGCACTGTGAAATCACCATACAAACGTGGCAGGGCCCGGATACACTGTGAAAACCCCATACACACCTGGCAGGATCCTGTTACACTGTAATAACCCCATACACACCAGGCAGGATCCTGATACACTGTGAAAACCACATGCACTCCAGGCAGGATCATGATCCACTGTGAAACCCCATACATACCTGGCAGGAACCCGATACACTGTGAAAACCCCTTACACACCTGTCAGGATCCTGATACACTGTGAAAACACCATACACAACTGGCAGGATCCTGATCCACTGTGAAACCCCCATGCACACCTGGCAGGATCCTGATACACTGTGAAACCCAACACACACCTGGCAGGATCCTGATACACTTTAAAAACACAATTAACACCTGGCAGGATCCTGATACACTGTGAAAACCCCATACAATACTGGCAGGACACTGATACACTGTGAAAACCCCATACACACCTGGCAGGATCCTGATACACTGTGAAAACCCCATGCACACCTGGCAGGACCCTGATATACTGTGAAAACCCCATTCACACCTGGCAGGATCCTGTTCCAGTGTGAAAAGCCCATACACACCTGGAAGGACCCTGATACACTGCGAAATCCCCATACACACCTGGCAGTATCCTGATGCACTGTGAAACCCTCATACACACCTGGTAGAATCCTGATGCACTGTGAAAACCCCATACACACCTGGCAGGACCCTGATACGCTGTGAAAACCCCATACACATCTGGCAGGATCCTGATACACTGTGGAACCCCATACACACCTGGCAGGACCCTGATACACTGTGAAAACCCCGTACACATCTGTCTGTCTCCTGATACACTGTGAAACCCCATACACACCTGGCAGGATCCAGATACACTCTGAAAACCCCATGCACTCCAGGCAGGATCCTGATCCACTGTGAAACGCCATACACACCTGGCAGGATCCTGAGACACTGTGAAAACCACATGCACTCCTGGCAGGATCACGATCCACTGTGAAACCCCATACACACCTGGCAGGACCCTGATACACTGTGAAATCACCATACACACCTGGCAGGGCCCTGATACACTGTGAAAACCCCATACACACCTGGCAGGAACCTGTTACACTGTTATAACCTCATACACACCTGGCAGGATCCTGATGCACTGTGAAAACCAAATGCACTCCTGGCAGGATCATGATCCACTGTGAAACCCCATACAAACCTGGCAGGAAACCGATACACTGTGAAAACCCCATACACACCTGTCAGGATCCTGATACACTGTGAAAACCCCATACACAACTGGCAGGATCCTGATCCGCTGTGAAACCCCCATGCACACCTGGCAGGATCCTGATAAACTGTTGAACCCCATACACACCTGGCAGGATCCTGCTACACTGTGAAAACCCCATAAACACCTGGCAGGATCCTGATCCACTGTGAAACCCCATACACATCTGGCAGGATCCTGATACACTGTTGAACCCCACACACACCTGACAGGATCCTGCTACACTGTGAAAACCCCATAAACACCTGGCAGGATCCTGATCCACTGTGAAACCCCATACACATCTGGCAGGATCCTGATACACTGTGAAAACCCAAACACACCTGGAAGGATCCTGATCCACTGTGAAAACCCCATACACACCTGGCAGGATCCTGATACACTCTGAAACCCCATACACTCCTGGCCGGATTCTGATACACTGTGCAACCCCCATACACATCTGGAAGGATCCTGATGCAATGTGAAATCCCCATACACACCTGGCAGGATCCTGATACACTGTGAAAACCCCATACACACCTAGCAGGATCCTGATACACTCTGAAACCCCATACACTCCTGGCAGGATTCTGATGCACTGTGCAACTCCCAAACACATCTGGAAGGATCCTGATGCAATGTGAAATCCCCATACATACCTGGCAGGATCCAGATACACTGTGAAAACCCCATACACACCTGGCAGGATCCTGATCCGCTGTGAAAAGCCCATACACACCTGGCAGGATTCTGATACACTGTGCAACCCCCATACACATCTGGAAGGATCCTGATGCAATGTTAAAACCCCATACACACCTGGCAGGATGCTAATAAACTGTGAAACCCCCATACACACCTGGCAGAATCCTGATAAGCTCTGAAAACCCCATACACACCTGGCAGGATCCTGATGTACTGTGAAAACCCATACACATTGGCAGGATCCTGAAACACTGTGAAAACCCCACACACACCTGGCAGGACCCTGATACACTGTGAATCCCCGTCCACACCTGGCAGGAGCCTGATACGCTGTGAAAACCCAATAATCACATGGCAGGACCCTGAGACACTGTGAAACCCCATACACACCTGGCAGGTAGCCGATACACTGTGAAAACACCATACACACCTTCCAGGACCCTGATACACTGTGAAATCCCTGTGCACACCTGGCATGATTCTGATGCACTGTGAAAACGCCATACACACCTGGCTGGACGCTGATAAACTGTGAAAACCCCATACACACCTGGCAGGACCCTGATACACTGTGAAAATCCCATACCCTCCTGGCAGGAACCTGATACACTGTGAAAAACCCATACACACCTGGCAGGACACTGATACACTGTGAAACCCCATGCACACCTGGCAGTATCCTGATACACTGTGAAAACCCCATACTCAACTGGCAGGTTCCTGATCCACTGTGAAACACCCACAACACATCTGGCAGGATCGTGATACACTGTGAAACCCCATACACACCTGGCAGGATCCTGATACACTGTGCAACCCCCATACACATCTGGATGGATCCTGATGCAATGTGAAATCCCCATACACACCTGGCAGGATCCTGATACACTGTGAAAACCCCATACACACCTAGCAGGATCCTGATACACTCTGAAACCCCATACACTCCTGGCAGGATTCTGATGCACTGTGCAACTCCCAAACACATCTGGAAGGATCCTGATGCAATGTGAAATCCCCATATATACCTGGCAGGATCCAGATACACTGTGAAAACCCCATACACACCTGGCAGGATCCTGATCCGCTGTGAAAAGCCCATACACACCTGGCAGGATTCTGATACACTGTGCAACCCCCATACACATCTGGAAGGATCCTGATGCAATGTTAAAACCCCATACACACCTGGCAGGATGCTAATAAACTGTGAAACCCCCATACACACCAGGCAGAATCCTGATAAGCTCTGAAAACCCCATACACACCTGGTAGAATCCTGATGCACTGTGAAAACCCCATACACACCTGGCAGGACCCTGATACGCTGTGAAAACCCCATCCATACACATCTGGCAGGATCCTGATACACTGTGGAATCCCATACACACCTGGCAGGACCCTGATACACTGTGAAAACCCCGTACACACCTGTCTGTCTCCTGATACACTGTGAAACCCCATACACTCCTGGCAGGATCCAGATACACTCTGAAAACCCCATGCACTCCAGGCAGGATTCTGATCCACTGTGAAACGCCATACACACCTGGCAGGATCCTGAGACACTGTGAAAACCACATGCACTCCTGGCAGGATCACGATCCACTGTGAAACCCCATACACACCTGGCAGGACCCTGATACACTGTGAAATTACCATACACACCTGGCAGGGCCCTGATACACTGTAAAACCCCATACACACCTGGCAGGAACCTGTTACACTGTTATAACCCCATACACACCTGGCAGGATCCTGATGCACTGTGAAAACCAAATGCACTCCTGGCAGGATCATGATCCACTGTGAAACCCCATACAAACCTGGCAGGAAACCGATACACTGTGAAAACCCCATACACACCTGTCAGGATCCTGATACACTGTGAAAACCCCATACACAACTGGCAGGATCCTGATCCGCTGTGAAACCCCCATGCACACCTGGCAGGATCCTGATACACTGTTGAACCCCATACACACCTGGCAGGATCCTGCTACACTGTGAAAACCCCATAAACACCTGGCAGGATCCTGATCCACTGTGAAACCCCATACACATCTGGCAGGATCCTGATACACTGTGAAAACCCAAACACACCTGGAAGGATCCTGATCCACTGTGAAAACCCCATACACACCTGGCAGGATCCTGATACACTCTGAAACCCCATACACTCCTGGCCGGATTCTGATACACAGTGCAACCCCCATACACATCTGGAAGGATTCTGGTGCAATGTGAAATCCCCATACACACCTGGCAGGATCCTGATACACTGTGAAAACCCCATACACACCTAGCAGGATCCTGATACACTCTGAAACCCCATACACTCCTGGCAGGATTCTGATGCACTGTGCAACTCCCAAACACATCTGGAAGGATCCTGATGCAATGTGAAATCCCCATACATACCTGGCAGGATCCAGATACACTGTGAAAACCCCATACACACCTGGCAGGATCCTGATCCGCTGTGAAAAGCCCATACACACCTGGTAGGATTCTGATACACTGTGCAACCCCCATACACATCTGGAAGGATCCTGATGCAATGTTAAAACCCCATACACACCTGGCAGGATGCTAATAAACTGTGAAACCCCCATACACACCTGGCAGAATCCTGATAAGCTCTGAAAACCCCATACACACCTGGCAGGATCCTGATGTACTGTGAAAACCCATACACATTGGCAGGATCCTGAAACACTGTGAAAACCCCACACACACCTGGCAGGACCCTGATACACTGTGAATCCCCGTCCACACCTGGCAGGAGCCTGATACGCTGTGAAAACCCAATAATCACATGGCAGGACCCTGAGACACTGTGAAACCCCATACACACCTGGCAGGTAGCCGATACACTGTGAAAACACCATACACACCTTCCAGGACCCTGATACACTGTGAAATCCCTGTGCACACCTGGCAGGATTCTGATGCACTGTGAAAACGCCATACACACCTGGCTGGACGCTGATAAACTGTGAAAACCCCATACACACCTGGCAGGACCCTGATACACTGTGAAAATCCCATACCCTCCTGGCAGGAACCTGATACACTGTGAAAAACCCATACACACCTGGCAGGACACTGATACACTGTGAAACCCCATGCACACCTGGCAGTATCCTGATAAACTGTGAAAACCCCATACTCAACTGGCAGGTTCCTGATCCACTGTGAAACACCCACAACACATCTGGCAGGATCGTGATACACTGTGAAACCCCATACACACCTGGCAGGATCCTGATACACTGTGAAACCCCAGACACATCTGGCAGGATCCTGATGCACTGTGAAAACCCCATACACACCTGGCAGGACACTGATACACTGTGAAAACCCCATATGCACCTGGCAGGATCCTGATCCACTATGAAACCCCCATACACACCTGGCAGGATCTTGATACACTGTGAAACCCCATACACACCTGGCAGGATCCTGATACACTTTGAATCCCCGTACACACCTGGCAGGTTCCTGATACACTGTGAAAACCCCATACACACCTGGCAGGTCCCTGATACACTGTGAAACCCCATACACACCTGGCACCATCCTGATACACTGTGAAAACCCCATGCACTCCTGGCAGGACCCTGATACACTGTAAACCCCCGTACACAACTGTCATGATCCTGACACACTGTGAAAACCCCATGCACACCTGTAAGGATCCTGATACAATGTGAAACCGCATACAAACCAGGCAGGATCCCGATAGACTGTGAAAACACCATACACACCTGGCAGGGCCCTGATACACTGTGAAAACCCCACACACCTGGCAGAATCCTGATACACTGTGAAAACCCCAAACACACCTGGCAGGACTCTGATACACTGTGAAAACCCCATACACACCTGGCAGGATCCTGATACACTTGTGAAAACCCCATACACACCTGGCAGGACCCTGATACACTGTGAAAACACCATACACACCTGGCAGGATCCTGATACACTGGGAAAACCCCATACACACCTGGCGGGACCTTGATACACTGTGTAAAGCCCACACACACAGTAGGATCCTGATACACTCTGAAAACCCAATTCACACCTGGCAGGAAACTGATACACTGTGAAAACCCCACACAATACTGGCAGGACTCTTTTACACTGTAAAAACCCCATACACACCTGGCAGGATCCTGATACACTGTGAAAACCCCATGCACACCTGGCAGGACACTGATACACTGTGAAAACCCCATTCACACCTGGCAGGATAATGTTACAGTGTGAAAAACCCATACACACCTGGCAGGACCCTGATACACTGTGAAATCCACATCCAAAGCTGGCAGGATCCTGATGCACTGATGAAACACTCATACACACCTGGTAGGACCCTGATACACTGTGAAAACCCCATACACACCTGGCAGGACCCTGATACGCTGTGAAAACCCCATACACACCTGGAAGGATCCTGATACACTGTGAAAACCCCATACACACCTGGCAGGATCATGCGACACTGTGAAACCCCATACACATCTGGCCGGATGCTGATGCACTGTGAAAACCCCATGCACACCTGGCAATATCCTGATACGCTCTGAAACCCCATACACATCTGACAGGATCCTGATGCACTGTGAAAACCCCAAACACACTTGGCAGGATCCTGATAAACGGTGAAACCCCCATGCACACCAGGCCGGATCCTGATACACTGTGAAAACCCCAGACAAACGTGGCAGGATCCTGATGAACTGAGAAACCCCCATACACACCAGGAAGGATCCTGATACACTGTGAAATCCCCACACACACGTGGCAGGATCCTGATCCACTGTGAAACCCCAAAAAGACCAGGCAGGATCCTGATAAACTGTGAAACCCACTTACACACCTGGCAGGATCCTGATACACTGTGAAACCCACATACTCACCTGGCAGGATCCTGATACACTGTGAAAACCCCAGGCACACCAGGCAGGATCCTGATAAACAGTGACACCCACATACACACCTGTCAGGATCCTGATACACAGTGAAAACACCATACACACCAGGCAGGATCCTGATAAACAGTGAAACCCCAGGCACACGTGGCAGGATCCTGATACACTGTGAAAACCCCATACACACCTGGCAGGATCTTGATCCACTGTGAAAACCCCATACACACCTGGCAGGATCCTGATCCACTGTGCAAAACCCAGACACACTTGGCAGGATCCTGATGCACTGTGATAACCCCATTCAGACCTGGCAGGATCCTGATAAACTGTGAAACCCACATACACACCTGGCAGGATCCTGATACACTGTGAAACCAACATACACACCTGGCAGGATCCTGATACACTTTGAAAACCCCATACACACGTGGCAGGATACTAATATCTGTGAAACCCCATACAGAAGTGGGAGCATCCTGATACACTGTGAAAACCCCATACACAACTGGCAGGATCCTGATCCACTGTGAAAACCCCATACACACCTGGCAGGATCCTGATACTCTGTGAAAATCCAAACACACCTGGAAGGATCCTGATACACTGTGAAAACCCCAAACAGACGTGGCAGGATCCTGATGAACTGTGAAACCCCCATACACACCAGGCAGGATCCTGATACACTGTGAAAACCCCACACACACGTGGCAGGATCCTGATCCACTGTGAAACCCCATACAGACCAGGCAGGATCCTGATAAACTATGAAACCCCCATACACACCAGGCAGGATCCTGATACACTCTGAAATCCCCACACACACGTGGCAGGATTCTGATCCACTGTGAAACCCCAAAAAGACCAGGCAGGATCCTGATAAATTGCGAAACCCACATACACACCTGGCAGGATCCTGATACACTGTGAAACCCACATACTCACCTGGCAGGATCCTGATACACTGTGAAAACCCCAAGCACACCAGGCAGGATCCTGATAAACAGTGACACCAACATACACACCTGTCAGGATCCTGAGACACTGTGAAAACACCATACACACCAGGCAGGATCCTCATAAACAGTGAAACCCCAGGCACACGTGGCAGGGTCCTGACACACTGTGAAGACCCCATACACACCTGGCAGGATCTTGATCCACTGTGAAAACCCCATACACACCTGGAAGGATCCTGATCCACTGTGCAAAACCCATACACATTTGGCAGGATCCTGATGCACTGTGATAACCCCATACACACCTGGCAGGATCCTGATACACTGTGAAATCCCACATACACACCTGGCAGGATCCTGATACACTGTGAAACCCACATACACACCTGGCAGGATCCTGATACACTGTGAAATACCCATGCACTCCAGGCAGGATCCTGATAAACTGTGACACCCACATACACACCTGGCAGGATCCTGATAAACAGTGAAAACCCCATACACACCAGGCAGGATCCTGATAAACTGTGAAACCCCAGACACACGTGGCAGGATCCTGATACACTGTGAAAACCCCATACACACCTGGCAGGATCCTGATCCACTGTGAAATCCCTATGCACACCTGGCAGGATCCTGATCCAGTGTGCAAACCCCATACACACTTGGCAGGATCCTGATGCACTGTGAAAACCCCATACACACCTGGCAGGATCCTGATACACTGTGAAAACCGCATACACACCTTGCAGGGTGCTGATAAACTGTGAATCCCCCATACACACCTGGCATGATCCTGATAAACGGTGAAATCCACATACACACCAGGCCGTATCCTGATACACTGTGAAAACCCCACACACAGGTGGCAGGATCCTGATGAACTGTGAAACCCCCATACACACCAGGCAGGATCCTGATACACTGTGAAAACCCCCCACACACGTGGCAGGATCCTGATCCACTGTGAAACCCCATACTGACCAGGCAGGATCCTGATAAACTGTGAAACCCACATACACACCTGGCAGGATCCTGATACACTGTGAAACCAACATACACACCTGGCAGGATCCTGATACACTGTGAAAACCCCATACACACGTGGCAGGATACTAATAAACTGTGAAAGCCCATACAGAAGTGGGAGCATCCTGATACACTGTGAAAACCCCATACACAACTGGCAGGATCCTGATCCACTGTGAAAACCCCATACACAATTGGCAGGATTCTGATACTCTGTGAAAATCCAAACACACCTGGAAGGATCCTGATACACTGTGAAAACCCCAAACTGACGTGTCAGGATCCTGATGAACTGTGAAACCCCCATACACACCAGGCAGGATCCTGATACACTGTGAAAACCCCACACACACGTGGCAGGATCCTGATCCACTGTGAAACCCCATACAGACCAGGCAGAATCCTGATAAACTGTGAAACCCACAGACACACCTGGCAGGATACTGATACACTGTGAAAACCCCATGCACACCAGGCAGGATCCTGATAAACTGTGAAACCCACATGCACACCTGGCAGGATACTGATACAGTGTGAAAACCCCATACACACCAGGAAGGATCCTGATAAACTGCGAAACCCCATACACACGTGGCAGGATCCTGATACACTGTGAAAACCCCATACACAGCTGGCAGGATCCTGATCCACTGTGCAAACCCCATACACACCTGGCAGGATCCTGATCCACTGTGCAAACCCCATACACACTTGGCAGGATCCTGATGCACTGTGAAAACCCCATACACACCTGGCAGGATCCTGATACACTGTGAAAACCCCATTCACATCTGGAAGGACACTGATCCACTGTGAAAACCCCTTACACACCTGGCAGGATGCTGATAAACTGTGAATCCCCCATACACACCTGGCAGGATCCTGATAAACGGTGAAACCACCATACACACCAGGCCGAATCCTGATACACTGTGAAAACCCCATACACACGTGGCAGGATCCTGATGAACTGTGAAACCCCCATACACACCTGGTAGGATCCTGATACACTGTGAAAACCCCATACACACCTGGCAGGACCCTGATACGCTGTGAAAACCCCATACACACCTGGAAGGATCCTGATACACTGTGAAAACCCCATACACATCTGACAGGATCCTGATGCACTGTGAAAACCCCAAACACACGTGGCAGGATCCTGATAAACGGTGAAACCCCCATGCACACCAGGCCGGATCTTGATACACTGTGAAAACCCCATACACACGTGGCAGGATCCTGATGAACTGTGAAACCCCCAGACACACCAGGCAGGATCCTGATACACTGTGAAATCCCCACACACAGGTGGCAGGATCCTGATCCACTGTGAAACCCCATACAGACCAGGCAGGATCCTGATAAACTGCGAAACCCACATACACACCTGGCAGGATCCTGATACACTGTGAAACCCACATACTCACCTGGCAGGATCCTGAAGCACTGTGAAAACCCGAAGCACACCAGGCAGGATCCTGATAAACAGTGACACCCACATACACACCTGTCAGGATCCTGATACATTGTGAAAACACCATGCACACCAGGCAGGATCCTGATAAACAGTGAAACCCCAGGCACACGTGGCAGGATCCTGATACACTGTGAAAACCCCATACACACATGGCAGGATCCTGATCCACTGTGAAAACCCCATACACACCTGGCAGGATCCTGATCCACTGTGCAAAACCCATACACACTTGGCAGGATCCTGATGCACTGTGATAACCCCATACACACCTGGCAGGATCGTGATACTCTGTGAAATCCCACATACACACCTGGCAGGATCCTGATACACTGTGAAACCCACATACACACCTGGCAGGATCCTGATACACTGTGAAATCCCCATGCACACCAGGCAGGATCCTGATAAACTGTGACACCCACAGACACACCTGGCAGGATCCTGAGAAACAGTGAAAACCCCATACACACCAGGCAGGATCCTGATAAACTGTGAAACCCCAGACACACGTGGCAGGATCCTGATACACTGTGAAAACCCCATACACACCTGTCAGGATCCTGATCCACTGTGAAATCCCCATGCACACCTGGCAGGATCCTGACCCAGTGTGCAAACCCCATACACACTTGGCAGGATCCTGATGCACTGTGAAAACCCATAACACACCTGGCAGGATCCTGATACACTGTGAAAACCCCATACACACCTTGCAGGATGCTGATAAACTGTGAATCCCCCATACACACCTGGCATGATCCTGATAAACGGTGAAATCCCCATACACACCAGGCTGTATCCTGATACACTGTGAAAACCCCACACACAGGTGGCAGGATCCTGATGAACTGTGAAACCCCCATACACACCAGGCAGGATCCTGATACACTGTGAAAACCCCCCACACACGTGGCAGGATCCTGATCCACTGTGAAACCCCATACAGACCAGGCAGGATCCAGATAAACTGTGAAACCCACATACACACCTGGCAGGATCCTGATACACTGTGAAACCAACATACACACCTGGCAGGATCCTGATACACTGTGAAAACCCCATACACACGTGGCAGTATACTAATAAACTGTGAAACCCCATACAGAAGTGGGAGCATCCTGATACACTGTGAAAACCCCATACACAACTGGCAGGATCCTGATCCACTGTGAAAACCCCATACACACCTGGCAGGATCCTGATACACTGTGAAAACCCCAAAGAGACGTGGCAGGATCCTGATGAACTGTGAAACCCCCATACACACCAGGCAGGATCCTGATACACTGTGAAAACCCCACACAAACGTGGCAGGATCCTGATCCACTGTGAAACCCCATACAGACCAGGCAGAATCCTGATAAACTGTGAAACCCACAGACACACCTGGCAGGATACTGATACACTGTGAAAACCCCATGCACACCAGGCAGGATCCTGATAAACTGTGAAACCCACATACACACCTGGCAGGATCCTGATCCACTGTGAAACCCCAAAAAGACCAGGCAGGATCCTGATAAACTGTGAAACCCCATACACACGTGGCAGGATCCTGATACACTGTGAAAACCCCATACACACCTGGCAGGATCCTGATCCACTGTGAAAACCCCATACACAGCTGGCAGGATCCTGATCCACTGTGCAAACCCCATACACACTTGGCAGGATCCTGATGCACTTTGAAAACCCCATACACACCTGGCAGGATCCTGATACACTGTGAAAACCCCATTCACACCTGGAAGGACACTGATCCACTGTGAAAACCGCATACACACCTGGCAGGATGCTGATAAACTGTGAATCCCCCATACACACCTGGCAGGATCCTGATGAACGGTGAAACCACCATACACACCAGGCCGAATCCTGATACACTGTGAAAACCCCACACACACGTGGCAGGATCCTGATGAACTGTGAAACCCCCATACACACCAGGAAGGATCCTGATACACTGTGAAAACCCCACACACACGTGGCAGGATCCTGATCCACTGTGAAACCCCATACAGACCAGGCAGGATGCTGATACACTGTGAAAACACCATACACACCTGGCAGGAACCTGATCCACTCTGAAAACCCCATACACACCTGGCAGGATCCTGATCTACTGTGAAAACCCCACACACACCTGGCAGGATCCTGATCCACTGTGAAAACCCCATACACACCAAGCAGGATGCTGATAAACTGTGAAACCCCCAAACACACCTGCCAGGATGCTGATAAAGTCTGAAAACCCCATACAAACCTGGCAGGATACTGATACACTGTGAAACCCCCATACACACCCGGCAGGAGCCTGATACACTGTGAAAACCCCGTACAAACCTGGCAGATTCCTGATGCATAGTGAAACCCCAATCACATCTGGCAGGATCCTGATGCACAGTGAAACCCCATTCACATCTGGCAGGATACTGATACACTGTGAAACCCCCATACACACCTGGCAGGATCCTGATCCACTGTGAAAACTCCATACACATCTGGCAGGACGCTGATAAACTGTGAAAATCCAACACACACCGGGCAGGACCCTGATACACTGTGAAAACCCCATACCCTCCTGGCAGGAACCTGATACACTGTGAAAACCCCATACACAACTGTCAGGACCCTGATACACTGTGAAAACCCCATACACTCCTGGCAGGATCCTGATCCAGTGTGAAACCCCATACATATCTGGCAGGATCCTGATACACTGTGAAACCCCAGACACATCTGGCAGGATCCTGATACACTGTGAAGGCCCCATACACACCTTGCAGGATCCTGATCCACTGTGAAACCCCCATACACACCTGGCAGGATCTTGATACACTGTGACACCCCATACACACCTGGCAGGATCCTGATACACTGTGAAAAGCCCATACAGACCTGGCAGGACTCTGATACACTGTGAATCCCCTTACACACCTGGCAGGATCCTGATACACTGTGAAACCCCAGCCACATCTGGCAGGATTCTGATCCACTGTGAAACCCCCAAACACATCTGGCAGGATCCTGTTACACTGTGAAACCCCAGACACAGCTGGCAGGATCCTGATGCACTGTGAAAACCCCATACACACCTTGCAGGGCCCTGATACACTGTGAAATCCCCATATGCCCCTGGCAGGATCCTGATCCACTGTGAAACCCCCATACACAACTGGCAGGATCCTGATCCACTGTGAAAACCCCATACACAGCTGGCAGGATCCTGATCCACTGTGCAAACCCCATACACACTTGGCAGGATCCTGATGCACTGTGAAAACCCCATATACACCTGGCAGGATCCTGATACACTGTGAAAACTCCATTCACACCTGGAAGGACACTGATCCACTGTGAAAACCGCATACACACCTGGCAGGATGCTGATAAACTGTGAATCCCCCATACACACCTGGCAGGATCCTGATAAACGGTGAAACCACCATACACACCAGGCCGAATCCTGATACACTGTGAAAACCCCACACACACGTGGCAGGATCCTGATGAAATGTGAAACCCCCATTCACTCCAGGAAGGATCCTGATACACTGTGAAAACCCCACACACACGTGGCAGGATCCTGATCCACTGTGAAACCCCATACAGACCAGGCAGGATGCTGATACACTGTGAAAACACCATACACACCTGGCAGGAACCTGATCCACACTGAAAACCCCATACACACCTGGCAGGATCCTGATCTACTGTGAAAACCCCACACACACCTGGCAGGATCCTGATCCACTGTGAAAACCCCATACACACCAAGCAGGATGCTGATAAACTGTGAAACCCCCAAACACACCTGCCAGGATGCTGATAAAGTCTGAAAACCCCATACAAACCTGGCAGGATACTGATACACTGTGAAACCCCCATACACACCCGGCAGGAGCCTGATACACTGTGAAAACCCCGTACAAACCTGGCAGATTCCTGATGCATAGTGAAACCCCAATCACATCTGGCAGGATCCTGATGCACAGTGAAACACCATTCACATCTGGCAGGATACTGATACACTGTGAAACCCCCATACACACCTGGCAGGATCCTGATCCACTGTGAAAACTCCATACACATCTGGCAGGACGCTGATAAACTGTGAAAATCCAACACACACCGGGCAGGACCCTGATACACTGTGAAAACACCATACCCTCCTGGCAGGAACCTGATACACTGTGAAAACCCCATACACAACTGTCAGGACCCTGATACACTGTGAAAACCCCAAACACTCCTGGCAGGATCCTGATCCAGTGTGAAACCCCATACACATCTGGCAGGATCCTGATACACTGTGAAACCCCAGACACATCTGGCAGGATCCTGATACACTGTGAAGACCCCATACACACCTTGCAGGATCCTGATCCACTGTGAAACCCCCATACACACCTGGCAGGATCTTGATACACTGTGACACCCCATACACACCTGGCAGGATCCTGATACACTGTGAAAAGCCCATACAGACCTGGCAGGACTCTGATACACTGTGAATCCCCTTACACACCTGGCAGGATCCTGATACACTGTGAAACCCCAGACACATCTGGCAGGATCCTGATCCACTGTGAAACCCCCAAACACATCTGGCAAGATCCTGATACACTGTGAAACCCCATACACATCTGGCAGGATCCTGATACACTGTGAAAGCCCAGACACATCTGGCAGGATCCTGATGCACTGTGAAAACCCCATACACACCTTGCAGGGCCCTGATACACTGTGAAATCCCCATATGCCCCTGGCAAAATCCTGATCCACTGTGAAACCCCCATACACAACTGGCAGGATCCTGATCCACTGTGAAACCCCGAAACACATCTGGCAGGATCCTGATACACTGTGAAACCCCATACACATCTGGCAGGATCCTGATGCACTGTGAAAACCCCATACACACCTTGCAGGGCCCTGATACACTGTGAAATCCCCATATGCACCTGGCAGGATCCTGATCCACTGTGAAAACCCCATACACACCTGGCAGGATCTTGATACACTGTGACACCCCATACACACCTGGCAGGATCCTGATGCACTGTGAAAACCCCATACACACCCGGCAGGACCCTGATACACTGTCAATGCCCATACACACCTGGCAGGATACTGATACACTGTGAAAAACCCATACACACCAGGCTGGATCCCGATGCACTGTGAAAACTCCATACACACCTGGCAGGACACCGATACACTGTGAAAAACCCATACACACCTGGCAGGATTCTGATACACTTGTGAAAACCCCATATACACCTGGAAGGACCCTGATACACTGTGAAAACCCCATACACACCTGGCAGGATACTGATACACTGGGAAAACCCCATACACACCTGGCGGGACACTGATACACTGTGTAAACCTCATACACACCTGGGAGGATCCTGATAAACTCAGAAAACCACATTCACACCTGGCAGGATCCTGATACACTGTGAACCCCCAGACACATCTGGCAGGATCCTGATCCACTGTGAAACCCCCAAACACATCTGGCAAGATCCTGATACACTGTGAAACCCCATACACATCTGGCAGGATCCTGATACACTGTGAAAGCCCAGACACATCTGGCAGGATCCTGATGCACTGTGAAAACCCCATACACACCTTGCAGGGCCCTGATACACTGTGAAATCCCCATATGCCCCTGGCAAAATCCTGATCCACTGTGAAACCCCCATACACAACTGGCAGGATCCTGATCCACTGTGAAACCCCGAAACACATCTGGCAGGATCCTGATACACTGTGAAACCCCATACACATCTGGCAGGATCCTGATGCACTGTGAAAACCCCATACACACCTTGCAGGGCCCTGATACACTGTGAAATCCCCATATGCACCTGGCAGGATCCTGATCCACTGTGAAAACCCCATACACACCTGGCAGGATCTTGATACACTGTGACACCCCATACACACCTGGCAGGATCCTGATGCACTGTGAAAACCCCATACACACCCGGCAGGACCCTGATACACTGTCAATGCCCATACACACCTGGCAGGATACTGATACACTGTGAAAAACCCATACACACCTGGCAGGACCCTGATCCACTGTGAAAACCCCATACACACCTGTAAGGACCCTGATACACGGTGAAACCGCATACACACCAGGCTGGATCCCGATGCACTGTGAAAACTCCATACACACCTGGCAGGACACCGATACACTGTGAAAAACCCATACACACCTGGCAGGATTCTGATACACTTGTGAAAACCCCATATACACCTGGAAGGACCCTGATACACTGTGAAAACCCCATACACACCTGGCAGGATACTGATACACTGGGAAAACCCCATACACACCTGGCGGGACACTGATACACTGTGTAAACCTCATACACACCTGGGAGGATCCTGATAAACTCAGAAAACCACATTCACACCTGGCAGGATCCTGATACACTGTGAAAACCCCATACACACCTGGCAGGATCCTGATACACTGTGAAAACCCCTTACACACCTGGCAGGATCCTGATACACTGTGAAACCCCTGACACATCTGGCAGGATCCTGATCCACTGTGAAACCCCCAAACACATCTGGCAGGATCCTGATACACTGTGAAACCCCATACACATCTGGCAGTATCCTGATACACTGTGAAACCCCAGACACATCTGGCAGGATCCTGATGCACTGTGAAAACCCCATACACACCTTGCAGGGCCCTGATACACTGTGAAATCCCCATATGCCCCTGGCAGGATCCTGATCCACTGTGAAACCCCATACACAACTGGCAGGATCCTGATCCACTGTGAAACCCCGAAACACATCTGGCAGGATCCTGATACACTGTGAAACCCCATACACATCTGGCAGGATCCTGATACACTGTGAAACCCCAGACACATCTGGCAGGATCCTGATGCACTGTGAAAACCCCATACACACCTTGCAGGGCCCTGATACACTGTGAAATCCCCATATGCACCTGGCAGGATCCTGATCCACTGTGAAACCGCCATACACACCTGGCAGGATCTTGATACACTGTGACACCCCAGACACACCTGGCAGGATCCTGATACACTGTGAAAAGCCCATACACACCTGGCAGGACTCTGATACACTGTGAATCCCCTTACACACCTGGCAGGATCCTGATACACTGTGAAAACCCCATACACACGTGGCAGGACCCTGATACACTGTGAATGCCCATACACACCTGGCAGGATACTGATACACTGTGAAAAACCCATACACACCTGGCAGGACCCTGATCCAGTGTGAAAACCCCATACACACCTGTAAGGACCCTGATACACGGTGAAAACTCCATACACACCTGGCAGGACCCCGATACACTGTGAAAAACCCATACACACCTGGCAGGATTCTGATACACTTGTGAAAACCCCATACACACCTGGAAGGACCCTGAAACACTGTGAAAACTCCATACACACCTGGCAGGACCCCGATACACTGTGAAAAACCCATAAACACCTGGCAGGATTCTGATACACTTGTGAAAAACCCATACACACCTGGAAGGATCCTGATGCACTGTGAAAACCCCATACACACCTTGCAGGGCCCTGATACACTGTGAAATCCCCATATGCACCTGGCAGGATCCTGATCCACTGTGAAAACCCCATACACACCTGGCAGGATCTTGATACACTGTGACACCCCATACACACCTGGCAGGATCCCGATACACTGTGAAAAGCCCATATACACCTGGCAGGACTCTGATACACTGTGAATCCCCTTACACACCTGGCAGGATCCTGATACACTGTGAAAACCCCATACACACCCGGCAGGACCCTGATACACTGTCAATGCCCATACACACCTGGCAGGATTCTGATACACTTGTGAAAACCCCATACACACCTGGAAGGACCCTGATACACTGTGAAAACTCCATACACTCCTGGCAGGACCCCGATACACTGTGAAAAACCCATACACACCTGGCAGGATTCTGATACACTTGTGAAAAACCCATACACACCTGGAAGGACCCTGATACACTGTGAAAACCCCATAAACACCTGGCAGGATACTGATACACTGGGAAAACCCCATACACACCTGGCGGGACACTGATACACTGTGTAAACCTCATACACACCTGGGAGGATCCTGATACATTCAGAAAACCCCATTCACACCTGGCAGGAACCTGATACACTGTGAAAACCCCATACACACCTGGCAGGACCCTGATACACTGTGAAAACCCCATACACAACTGGCAGGATCCTGCTACACTGTGAAAACCCCATACACACCTGGCAGGACCCTGATACACTGTGAAAACCCCATTCACACCTGGCAGGATCCTGTTACACTGTGAAAAACCCAAGCACACCTGGCAGGAGCCTGATACACTGTGAAAACCCCATACACACCTGGCAGGATCCTGATGCTCTGTGAAACCCTCATACACACCTGGTAGGATCCTGATACACTGTGAAAACCCCATACACACCTGGCTGGACCCTGATCCACTGTGAAACCCCCATACACAACTGGCAGGATCCTGATCCACTGTGAAACCCCCAAACACATCTGGCAGGATCCTGATACACTGTGAAACCCCATACACATCTGGCAGGATCCTGATACACTGTGAAACCCCAGACACATCTGGCAGGATCCTGATGCACTGTGAAAACCCCATACACACCTTGCAGGGCCCTGATGCACTGTGAAATCCCCATATGCACCTGGCAGGATCCTGATCCACTGTGAAACCCCCATACACACCTGGCAGGATCTTGATACACTGTGACACCCCATACACACCTGGCAGGATCCTGATACACTGTGAAAACCCCATACACACCTGGCAGGACCCTGATACACTGTGAATGCCCATACACACCTGGCAGGATACTGATACACTGTGAAAAACCCATACACACCTGGCAGGACCCTGATCCACTGTGAAAACCCCATACACACCTGTAAGGACCCTGATACACGGTGAAACCGCATACACACCTGGCAGGATACTGATACACTGGGAAAACCGAATACACACCTGGCGGGACATTGATACACTGTGTAAACCTCATACACACCTGGGAGGATACTGATACACTCAGAAAACTCCATTCACACCTGGCAGGATCCTGATACACTGTGAAAACCCCATACACACCTGGCAGGACACTGATACACTGTGAAAACCCCATACACAACTGGCAGGATCCTGCTACACTGTGAAAACCCCATACACACCTGGCAGGACCCTGATACACTGTGAAAACCCCATTCACACCTGGCAGGATCCTGTTACACTGTGAAAAACCCAAACACACCTGGCAGGACCCTGATACACTGTGAAAACCCCATACACACCTGGCAGGATCCTGATGCTCTGTGAAACCCTCATACACACCTGGTAGGATCCTGATACACTGTGAAAACCCCATACACACCTGGCAGGACCCTGATCCACTGTGAAACCCCCATACACAACTGGCAGGATCCTGATCCACTGTGAAACCCCCAAACACATCTGGCAGGATCCTGATACACTGTGAAACCCCAGACACATCTGGCAGGATCCTGATGCACTGTGAAAACCCCATACACACCTTGCAGGGCCCTGATGCACTGTGAAATCCCCATATGCACCTGGCAGGATCCTGATCCACTGTGAAACCCCCATACACACCTGGCAGGATCTTGTTACACTGTGACACCCCATACACACCTGGCAGGATCCTGATACAATGTGAAAAGCCCATACACACCTGGCAGGACTCTGATACACTGTGAATCCCCTTACACACCTGGCAGGATCCTGATACACTGTGAAAACCCCATACACACCTGGCAGGATACTGATACACTGTGAAAAACCCATACACACCTGGCAGGACCCTGATCCACTGTGAAAACCCCATACACACCTGTAAGGACCCTGATACACGGTGAAACCGCATACACACCAGGCAGGATCCCGATACACTGTGAAAACTCCAAACACACCTGGCAGGACACCGATTCACTGTGAAAAACCCATACACACCTGGCAGGATTCTGATACACTGTGAAACCCCAGACACATCTGGCAGGATCCTGATGCACTGTGAAAACCCCATACACACCTGGAAGGACCCTGATACACTGTGAAAACCCCATAAACACCTGGCAGGATACTGATACACTGGGAAAACCCCATACACACCTGGCGGGACACTGATACACTGTGTAAACCTCATACACACCTGGGAGGATCCTGATACACTCAGAAAACCCCATTCCCACCTGGCAGGATCCTGATACACTGTGAAAACCCCATACACACCTGGCAGGACCCTGATACACTGTGAAAACCCCATACACAACTGGCAGGATCCTGCTACACTGTGAAAACCCCATACACACCTGGCAGGACCCTGATACACTGTGAAAAACCCATTCACACCTGGCAGGATCCTGTTACACTGTGAAAAACCCAAACACACCTGGCAGGACCCTGATACACTGTGAAAACCCCATACACACCTGGCAGGATCCTGATGCTCTGTGAAACCCTCATACACACCTGGTAGGATCCTGATACACTGTGAAAACCCCATACACACCTGGCAGGACCCTGATCCACTGTGAAACCCCCATACACAACTGGCAGGATCCTGATCCACTGTGAAACCCCCAAACACATCTGGCAGGATCCTGATACACTGTGAAACCCCATACACATCTGGCAGGATCCTGATACACTGTGAAACACCAGACACATCTGGCAGGATCCTGATGCACTGTGAAAACCCCATACACACCTTGCAGGGCCCTGATGCACTGTGAAATCCCCATATGCACCTGGCAGGATCCTGATCCACTGTGAAACCCCCATACACACCTGGCAGGATCTTGATACACTGTGACACCCCATACACACCTGGCAGGATCCTGATACACTGTGAAAAGCCCAGACACACCTGGCAGGACTCTGATACACTGTGAATCCCCTTACACACCAGGCAGGATCCTGATACACTGTGAAAACCCCATACACACCTGGCAGGACCCTGATACACTGTGAATGCCCATACACACCTGGCAGGATACTGATACACTGTGAAAAACCCATACACACCTGGCAGGACCCTGATCCACTGCGAAAACCCCATACACACCTGTAAGGACCCTGATACACGGTGAAACCGCATACACACCAGGCAGGATCCCGATACACTGTGAAAACCCCATACACACCTGGCAGGACCCCAATACACTGTGAAAAACCCATACACACCTGGCAGGATTCTGATACACTTGTGAAAACCCCATACACACCTGGAAGGACCCTGATACACTGTGTAAACCTCGTACACACCTGGGAGGATCCTGATACACTCAGAAAACCCCATTCACCCCTGGCAGGATCCTGATACACTGTGAAAACCCCATACACACCTGTCAGGACCCTGATACACTGTGAAAACCCCATACACAACTGGCAGGATCCTGCTACACTGTGAAAACCCCATACACACCTGGCAGGACCCTGATGCACTGTGAAAACCCCATTCACACCTGGCAGGATCCTGTTACACTGTGAAAAACCCAAAAACACCAGGCAGGTCCCTGATACACTGTGAAAACCCCATACACACCTGGCAGGATCCTGATGCTCTGTGAAACCCTCATACACACCTGGTAGGATCCTGATACACTGTGAAAACCCCATACACACCTGGCAGGACCCTGATACACTGTGAAAACCCCATACACACCTGGCAGGAACCTGATACACTGTGAAACCCCATGCACACCTCACAGGACCCTGATACAATGTGAAAACCCCGTACACATCTGTCTGGTCCTGATACACTGTGAAAGCCCCATGCACTCCAGGCAGGATCCTGATCCACTGTGAAATGCCGTACACACATGGCAGGATCCTGATACACCAGAAAACCACATGCACCCCTGGCAGGATCATGATCCACTGTGAAAACCCATACACACCTGGCAGGACCCTGATACACTGTCAATGCCCCATACACACCTGGCAGGATCCGAATGCACTGGGAAATCCCCACACACCTGGCAGGCCCCTGATACTCTGTGAAAACCCCTTACACACCTGGCAGGATCCTGTTACACTATGAAACCCCCATACACACCTGGCAGGAACCCGATGCACTGTGAAAACCCCGTACAAACCTGAAAGGTTCCTGATGCACAGTGAAATCCCAATCACATCTGGCAGGAACCTGATGCTCAGTGAAACCCCATTCGCATCTGGCAGGATACTGATACACTGTGAAACCCCCATACACACCTGGCAGGATCCTGATCCACTGTGAAAACTCCATACACACCTGGCAGGACGCTGATAAACAGTGAAAATCCCATCCACACCGGGCAGGACCCTGATACACTGTGAAAACCCCATACCCTCCTGGCAGGAAACTGATACACTGTGAAAACCCCATACACACCTGGCAGGACCCTGATACACTGTGAAACCCCATACACTCCTGGCAGGATCCTGATCCAGTGTGAAACCCCATACACACCTGGCAGTATCCTGATCCACTGTGAAACCACATATTCACCTGGCAGATCCTGATACACTGTGAAACCCCCATACACAACTGGCAGGATCCTGATCCACTGTGAAACCCCCAAACACATCTGGCAGGATCCTGATACACTGTCAAACCCCATACACATCTGGCAGGATCCTGATACACTGTGAAACCCCAGACACATCTGGCAGGATCCTGATGCACTGTGAAAACCCCATACACACCATGCAGGGCCCTGATAAACTGTGAAATCCCCATATGCACCTGGCAGGATCCTGATCCACTGTGAAACCCCCATACACACCTGGCAGGATCTTGATACACTGTGACACCCCATACACACCTGGCAGGATCCTGATACACTGTGAAAAGCCCATACACACCTGGCAGGACACTGATACACTGTGAATCCCCTTACACACCTGGCAGGATCCTGATACACTGTGAAAACCCCATACACACCTGGCAGGACCCTGATACACTGTGAATGCCCATACACACCTGGCAGGATACTGATACACTGTGAAAAACCCATACACACCTGGCAGGATCCTGCTACACTGTGAAACCCCATCCAGACCAGGCAGGATCCTGATAAACTGTGAAACCCACATACACACCTGGCAGGATCCTGATACACTGTGAAACCAACATACACACCTGGCAGGTTCCTGATACACTGTGAAAACCCCATACACACGTGGCAGGATACTAATAAACTGTGAAACCCCATACAGAAGTGGGAGCATCCTGATACACTGTGAAAACCCCATACACAACTGGCAGGATCCTGATCCACTCTGAAAACCCCATACACACCTGGCAGGATCCTGATACACTGTGAAAACCCCAAACAGACGTGGCAGGATCCTGATGAACTGTGAAACACCCATACACACCAGGCAGGATCCTGATACACTGTGAAAACCCCACACACACGTGGCAGGATCCTGATCCACTGTGAAACCAAATACAGACCAGGCAGAATCCTGATAAACTGTGAAACCCACATACACACCTGGCAGGATACTGATACACTGTGAAAACCCCATGCACACCAGGCAGGATCCTGATAAACTGTGAAACCCACATACACACCTGGCAGGATCCTGATCCACTGTGAAACCCCAAAAAGACCAGGCAGGATCCTGATAAACTGTGAAACCCCATACACACGTGGCAGGATCCTGATACACTGTGAAAACCCCATACACACCTGGCAGGATCCTGATCCACTGTGAAAACCCCATACACAGCTGGCAGGATCCTGATCCACTGTGCAAACCCCATACACACTTGGCAGGATCCTGATGCACTGTGAAAACGCCATACACACCTGGCAGGATCCTGATACACTGTGAAAACCCCATTCACACCTGGAAGGACACTGATCCACTGTGAAAACCGCATACACACCTGGCAGGATGCTGATAAACTGTGAATCCCCCATACACTCCTGGCAGGATCCTGATAAACGGTGAAACCACCATACACACAAGGCCGAATCCTGATACACTGTGAAAACCCCACACACACGTGGCAGGATCCTGATGAACTGTGAAACCCCCATACACACCAGGATGGATCCTGATTCACTGTGAAAACCCCACACACACGTGGCAGGATCCTGATCCACTGTGAAACCCCATACAGACCAGGCAGGATGCTGATACACTGTGAAAACACCATACACACCTGGCAGGAACCTGATCCACTCTGAAAACCCCATACACACCTGGCAGGATCCTGATCTACTGTGAAAACCCCACACACACCTGGCAGGATCCTGATCCACTGTGAAAACCCCATACACACCAAGCAGGATGCTGATAAACTGTGAAACCCACAAACACACCTGGCAGGATGCTGATAAAGTCTGAAAACCCCATACAAACCTGGCAGGATACTGATACACTGTGAAACCCCCATACACACCCGGCAGGAGCCTGATACACTGTGAAAACCCCGTACAAACCTGGCAGATTCCTGATGCATAGTGAAACCCCAATCACATCTGGCAGGATCCTGATGCACAGTGAAACCCCATTCACATCTGGCAGGATACTGATACACTGTGAAACCCCCATACACATCTGGCAGGATCCTGATGCACAGTGAAACCCCATTCACATCTGGCAGGATACTGATACACTGTGAAACCCCCATACACACCTGGCAGGATCCTGATCCACTGTGAAAACTCCATACACATCTGGCAGGACGCTGATAAACTGTGAAAATCCAACACACACCGGGCAGGACCCTGATACACTGTGAAAACCCCATACCCTCCTGGCAGGAACCTGATACACTGTGAAAACCCCATACACAACTGTCAGGAACCTGATACACTGTGAAAACCCCAAACACTCCTGGCAGGATCCTGATCCAGTGTGAAACCCCATACACATCTGGCAGGATCCTGATACACTGTGAAACCCCAGACACATCTGGCAGGATCCTGATACACTGTGAAGACCCCATACACACCTTGCAGGATCCTGATCCACTGTGAAACCCCCATACACACCTGGCAGGATCTTGATACACTGTGACACCCCATACACACCTTGCAGGATCCTGATACACTGTGAAAAGCCCATACACACCTGGCAGGACTCTGATACACTGTGAATCCCCTTACACACCTGGCAGGATCCTGAAACACTGTGAAACCCCAGCCACATCTGGCAGGATCCTGATCCACTGTGAAACCCCCAAACACATCTGGCAGGATCCTGATACACTGTGAAACCCCATACACATCTGGCAGGATCCTGATACACTGTGAAACCCCAGACACATCTGGCAGGATCCTGATGCACTGTGAAAACCCCATACACACCTTGCAGGGCCCTGATAAACTGTGAAATCCCCATATGCCCCAGGCAGGATCCTGATCCACTGTGAAACCCCCATACACAACTGGCAGGATCCTGATCCACTGTGAAACCCCCAAACACATCTGGCAAGATCCTGATACACTGTGAAACCCCATACACATCTGGCAGGATTCTGATGCACTGTGAAAACCCCATACACACCTTGCAGGGCCCTGATACACTGTGAAATCCCCATATGCACCTGGCAGGATCCTGATCCACTGGGAAACCCCCATACACACCTGGCAGGATCTTGATAGACTGTGACACCCCATACACACCTGGCAGGATCCCGATACACTGTGAAAAGCCCATACACACCTGGCAGGACTCTGATACACTGTGAATCCCCTTACACACCTGGCAGGATCCTGATACACTGTGAAAACCCCATACGCACCCGGCAGGACCCTGATACACTGTCAATGCCCATACACACCTGGCAGGATACTGATACACTGTGAAAAACCCATACACACCTGGCAGGACCCTGATCCACTGTGAAAACCCCATACACACCTGTAAGGACCCTGATACACGGTGAAACCGCATACACACCAGGCAGGATCCCGATACAATGTGAAAACTCCATACACACCTGGCAGGACACCGATACACTGTGAAAAACCCATACACACCTGGCAGGATTCTGATACACTTGTGAAAACCCCATGCACACCTGGAAGGACCCTGATACACTGTGAAAACCCCATACACACCTGGCAGGATACTGATACACTGGGAAAACCCCATACACACCTGGCGGGACACTGATACACTGTGTAAACCTCATACACACCTGGGAGGATCCTGATGCACTCAGAAAACCCCATTCACACCTGGCAGGATCCTGATACACTGTGAAAACCCCATACACACCTGGCAGGATCCTGATACACTGTGAAAACCCCTTACACACCTGGCAGGATCCTGATACACTGTGAAACCCCAGACACATCTGGCAGGATCCTGATCCACTGTGAAACCACCAAACACATTTGGCAGGATCCTGATACACTGTGAAACCCCATACACACCTGGCAGGATCCTGATACACTGTGAAAGCCCAGACACATCTGGCAGGATCCTGATGCACTGTGAAAACCCCATACACACCTTGCGGGGCCCTGATACACTGTGAAATCCCCATATGCCCCTGGCAGGATCCTGATCCACTGTGAAAGCCCCATACACAACTGGCAGGATCCTAATCCACTGTGAAACCCCATACACATCTGGCAGGATCCTGATACACTGTGAAACCCCAGACACATCTGGCAGGATCCTGATGCACTGTGAAAACCCCATACACACCTTGCAGGGCCCTGATACACTGTGAAATCCCCATATGCACCTGGCAGGATCCTGATCCACTGTGAAACCCCCATACACACCTGGCAGGATCTTGATACACTGTGACACCCCATACACACCTGGCAGGATCCTGATACACTGTGAAAAGCCCATACACACCTGGCAGGACTCTGATACACTGTGAATCCCCTTACACACCTGGCAGGATCCTGATACACTGTGAAAACCCCATACACACCTGGCAGGACCCTGATACACTGTGAATGCCCATACACACCTGGCAGGATACTGAAACACTGTGAAAAACCCATACACACCTGGCAGGACCCTGATCCACTGTGAAAACCCCATACACACCTGTAAGGACCCTGATACACGGTGAAAACACCATACACACCTGGCAGGACCCCGATACACTGTGAAAAACCCATACACACCTGGCAGGATTCTGATACACTTGTGAAAACCCCATACACACCTGGAAGGACCCTGATACACTGTGAAAACTCCATACACACCTGGCAGGACCCCGATACACTGTGAAAAACACATACACAAATGGCAGGATTCTGATACACTTGTGAAAAACCCATACACACCTGGAAGGACCCTGATACACTGTGAAAATCCCATAAACACCTGGCAGGATACTGATACACTGGGAAAACCCCATACACACCTGGCGGGACACTGATACACTGTGTAAACATCATACACACCTGGGAGGATCCTGATACACTCAGAAAACCCCATTCACACCTGGCAGGATCCTGATACACTGTGAAAACCCCATACACACCTGGCAGGACCGTGATACACTGTGAAAACCCCATACACAACTGGCAGGATCCTGCTACACTGTGAAAACCCCATGCACACCTGGCAGGATCCTGAACCACCGTGAAACCCCATTCACATCTGGCAGGATCCTGATAATCTGTGAAACCCACATACACACCTGGCAGGATCCTGATCCACTGTGAAACCCCATACACACCAGGCAGGATGCTCATAAACTGTGAAACCCACATACACTCCTGGCAGGATCCTGATACACTGCGAAATGCCCATACACACAAGGCAGGATGCTGATAATCTGTGAAACCCACATACACACCTGGCAGGATCCTGATACACTGCGAAAACCCCATACACACCTGGCAGGATCCTGATACACTGTGAAAACCCCATACACACCTGGCAGGATCCTGATAAACTGTGAAACCCCATACACACGATGCAGGATCCTCATACACTATGAAACACCCATACACATCTGGAAGGAACCTGATGGACTGTGAAAACCCCATACACATCTGGCAGGATCCTGATGCACTGTGAAAACCCCATTCACATCTGGCAGTATCCTGATAAACTGTGAAACCCCCATACACACCTGGCAGGATCCTGATAAACTGTGAAAACCCCAGACACACCTGGCAGGATCCTGATAAACTGTGAAACCCACATACACACCTGGCAGGATCCTGATACACTGTGCAAACCCCATACACACCTGGCAGGATCCTGATAAACTGTGAAAACCCCATACACACCTGGCAGGAACCAGATAAACTGTGAAACCCCATACACACGATGCAGGATCCTGATACACTGTGAAACACCCATACACATCTGGAAGGATCCTGATGCACTGTGAAAACCCCATACACATCTGGCAGGATCCTGATGCACTGTGAAAACCTCATTCAGATCTGGCAGGATCCTGATACACTGTGAAAACCCCGTACACACCTGGCAGGTTCCTGATCCACTGTGAAACGCCAATCACATCTGGCAGGATCCTGATACACAGTGAAACCCCATTCACATCTGGCTGGATCCTGATACACTGTGAAACCCCAAACACACCTGGCAGGATCCTGATACACTGTGAAACCCCATACACACCTGGCAGGGTCCTGGTACACTGTGAAACCCCCAAACATACCTGGCAGGATCCTGATCCACTGTGAAAACTCCATACACGCCTGGCAGGACCTTGATAAACTGTGAACACCCCAAACATACCTGGCAGGATCCTGATACACTGTGAAATCCCTGACACTCCTGGCAGGATCCTGATATACTGTGAAAATCCCATACACACCTGGCAGGATCCTGATCCACTGTGAAAACTCCATACACACCTGGCAGGATCCTGATCCACTGTGAAAACCCCGTACACACCTGGCAGGATCCTGAACCACCGTGAAACCCCATTCACATCTGGCAGGATCCTGATAATTTTTGAAACCCACATACACTCCTGGCAGGATCCTGATCCACTGTGAAACCCCATACACACCAGGCAGGATGCTGATAAACTGTGAAACCTACATACACTCCTGGCAGGATCCTGATACACTGTAAAATACCCATACACACCAGGCAGGATGCTGATAATCTGCGGAAACCCACATACACACCTGGCAGGATCCTGATACACTGTGAAAACCCCATACACACCTGGCAGGATCCTGATAAACTGTGAAACCCCAAAAACACGATGCAGGATCCTCATACACTATGAAACACCCATACACATCTGGAAGGAACCTGATGGACTGTGAAAACCCCATACACATCTGGCAGGATCCTGATGCACTGTGAAAACCCCATTCACATCTGGCAGTATCCTGATAAACTGTGAAACCCACATGCACACCTGGCAGGATCCTGATAAACTGTGGAACCCCCATACACACCTGGCAGGATCCTGATAAACTGTGAAAACCCCAGACACACCTGGCAGGATCCTGATAAACTGTGAAACCCACATACACACCTGGCAGGATCCAGATACACTGTGAAAACCCCATACACACCTGGCAGGATCCTGATGAACTGTGAAAACCCCATACACACCTGGCAGGAACCTGATAAACTGTGATACCCCATGCACACGATGCAGTATCCTGATACACTGTTAAACACCCATACACATCTGGAAGGATCCTGATGCACTGTGAAAACCCCATACACATCTGGCAGGATACTGATGCACTGTGAAAAACACATTCACATCTGGCAGTATCCTGATCCACTGTGAAATCTCCATACACTTCTGGCAGAATCCTGACACACTGTGAAAACCCCGTACACACCTGGCAGGATCCTGATACACTGTGAAACACCATTCACATCTGGCAGGACCCTGATACGCAGTGAAACCCCATTCACATCTGGCAGGATCCTGATACACTGTGAAACCCCATATACACCTGAAAGAATCCTTATACCATTGAAATCACATGCACACCTGGCAGGATCCTGATACACAGTGAAACCCCCATACACACCTGGCAGGATCCTGATCCACTGTGAAAACTCCATACATACCTGGCAGCACCTTGATAAATTGTAAACACTCCATACACACCTGGCAGGATCCTGATATACTGTGAAATCCCTGACACACCTGGCAGGATCCTGATCCACTGTGAAAACCCCATGCACACCTGGCAGGATCCTGATCCACTGTGAAAACTCCATACACATCTGGCAGGATCCTGATCCACTGTGAAAACCCCGTACACACCTGGCAGGATCCTGATCCACTGTGAAACCCCATTCACATCTGGCAGGATCCTGATAAACTGTGAAACCTACATACACACCTGGCAGGATCCTGATCCACTGTGAAACCCCATACACACCAGGCAGGACCCTGATAAACTGTGAAACCCACATACACACCTGGCAGGATACTGATACACTGTGTAATCCCCATACACAGCAGGCAGGATGCTGATAATCTGTGACACCCACATACACACCTGGCAGGATCCTGATACACTGTGAAAACCCCATACACACCTGGCAGGATCCTGATACACTGTGAAAACCCCATACACACCTGTCAGGATCCTGATAAACTGTGAAACCCCATACACACGATTCAGGATCCTGATACACTGTGAAACACACATACACATCTGAAAGGATCCTGATGCACTGTGAAAACCCCATATACATCTGGCAGGATCCTGATGCACTGTGAAAACCTCATTCACATCTGGCAGGATCCTGATCCACTGTGAAATCTCCTGACACATCTGGCAGGATCCTGATACACTGTGAAAAACCCGTACACACCTGGCAGGATCCTGATCCACTGTGAAACACCATTCACATCTGGCAGGATCCTGATACGCAGTGAAACCCCATTCACATCTGGCAGGATCCTGATACACTGTGAAAACCCCATACACACCTGGCTGGATCCTGATGCACTGTGAAAACCCCACACACACCTGGCAGGATCTTGATCCACTGTGAAATCCCATGCAAACCAGGCAGGATCCTGATCCACTGTGAAAACCCCATACACACTTGGCAGGATCCTGTTACACTGTGAAAACCCGATACACACCTGGCAGGATCCTGATACACTGTGAAAACACCATACACATCTCGCAGAATCCTGATCCACTGTATATACCCCATACGCACCTGGCAGGATGCTGATAAACTGTGAAACTCCCATTCACACCTGGCGGGATCATGATAAACTGTGAAAACCCCATACACACCTGGCAGGATCCTGATATACTGTGAAAACCCCATGCACACCTGGCAGGATCCTGATACACTGTGAAAACACCATACACATCTGGCAGGATCCTGATCCACTGGATATACCCCATACGCACCTGGCAGGATGCTGATAAACTGTGAAACTCCCATACACACCTGGCGGGATCCTGATAAACTGTGAAACCCCCAAACATACCTGGCAGGATCCTGATATACTGTGAAAACCCATACACACCTGGCAGGATCCTGATACACTGTGAAAACCCCACACACACCTGGCAGGATCTTGATCCACTGTGAAATCCCATGCAAACCAGGCAGGATCCTGATCCACTGTGAAAACCCCATACACACTTGGCAGGATCCTGTTACACTGTGAAAACCCGATACACACCTGGCAGGATCCTGATACACTGTGAAAACACCATACACATCTCGCAGAATCCTGATCCACTGTATATACCCCATACGCACCTGGCAGGATGCTGATAAACTGTGAAACTCCCATTCACACCTGGCGGGATCATGATAAACTGTGAAAACCCCATACACACCTGGCAGGATCCTGATATACTGTGAAAACCCCATGCACACCTGGCAGGATCCTGATACACTGTGAAAACACCATACACATCTGGCAGGATCCTGATCCACTGGATATACCCCATACGCACCTGGCAGGATGCTGATAAACTGTGAAACTCCCATACACACCTGGCGGGATCCTGATAAACTGTGAAACCCCCAAACATACCTGGCAGGATCCTGATATACTGTGAAAACCCATACACACCTGGCAGGATCCTGATATACTGTGAAACCCCCATACACACCTGGCAGGAGCCTGATGCACTGTGAAATCCCCGTACACACCTGGCAGGTTCCTGATGCACAGTGAAACCCCATTCAAATCTGGCAGGAACCTGATACACAGAGAATCCCCATTCACATCTGGCAGGAACCTGAACCACCGTGAAACCCCATTCACATCTGGCAGGATCCTGATAATCTGTGAAACCCACATACACACCTGGCAGGATCCTGATGCACTGTGAAACCCCATACACACCAGGCAGGATGCTGATAAACTGTGAAACCCACATACACTCCTGGCAGGATCCTGATACACTGTGAAATCCCCATACACACCAGGCAGGATGCTGATAATCTGTGAAACCCACATACACACCTGGCAGGATCCTGATACACTGTGAAAACCCCGTACACACCTGGCAGGACCCTGATAAACTGTGAAACCCCAAAAACACGATGCAGGTTCCTCATACACTATGAAACACCCATACACATCTGGAAGGAACCTGATGGACTGTGAAAAACCCAGACACATCTGGCAGGATCCTGATGCACTGTGAAAACCCCATTCACATCTGGCAGTATCCTGATAAACTGTGAAACCCACATGCACACCTGGCAGGATCCTGATAAACTGTGGAACCCCCATACACACCTGGCAGGATCCTGATAAACTGTGAAAACCCCTGACACACCTGGCAGGATCCTGATAAACTGTGAAACCCACATACACACCTGGCAGGATCCTGATACACTGTGAAAACCCCATACACACCTGGCAGGATCCTGATAAACTGTGAAAACCCCATACACACCTGGCAGGAACCTAATAAAATGTGATACCCCATGCACACGATGCAGGATCCTGATACACTGTTAAACACCCATACACATCTGGAAGGATCCTGATGCACTGTGGAAACCCCATAGACATCTGGCAGGATACTGATGCACTGTGAAAAACACATTCACATCTGGCAGTATCCTGATCCACTGTGAAATCTCCATACACTTCTGGCAGAATCCTGACACACTGTGAAAACCCCGTACACACCTGGCAGGATCCTGATACACTGTGAAACACCATTCACATCTGGCAGGATCCTGATACGCAGTGAAACCCCATTCACATCTGGCAGGATCCTGATACACTGTGAAACACCATACACACCTGAAAGAATCCTTATACCATTGAAATCCCATGCACACCTGGCAGGATCCTGATGCACAGTGAAACCCCCATACACACCTGGCAGGATGCTGATCCACTGTGAAAAAACTCCATACACGCCTGGCAGCACCTTGATAAATTGTAAACACCCCATACACACCTGGCAGGATCCTGATACACTGTGAAATCCCTGACACACCTGGCAGGATCCTGATCCACTGTGTAAACCCCATACACACCTGGCAGGATCCTGATCCACTGTGAAAACTCCATACACATCTGGCAGGATCCTGATTCACTGTGAAAACCCCGTACACACCTGGCAGGATCCTGATGCACTGTGAAACCCCATTCACATCTGGCAGGATCCTGATAAACTGTGAAACCCACATACACACCTGGCAGGATCCTGATCCACTGTGAAACCCCATACACACCAGGCAGGATCCTGATAAACTGTGAAACCCACATACACACCTGGCAGGATACTGATACACTGTGAAATCCCCATACACAGCAGGCAGGATGCTGATAATCTGTGAAACCCACATACACACCTGGCAGGATCCTGATACACTGTGAAAAGCCCATACACACCTGGCAGGATCCTGATACACTGTGAAAACCCCATACACACCTGGCAGGATCCTGATAAACTGTGAAACCCCATACACACGATTCAGGATCCTGATACACTGTGAAACACACATACACATCTGAAAGGATCCTGATGCACTGTGAAAACCCCATATACATCTGGCAGGATCCTGATGCACTGTGAAAACCTCATTCACATCTGGCAGGATCCTGATCCACTGTGAAATCTCCTGACACATCTGGCAGGATCCTGATACACTGTGAAAACCCCGTACACACCTGGCAGGATCCTGATCCACTGTGAAACACCATTCACATCTGGCAGGATCCTGATACGCAGTGAAACCCCATTCACATCTGGCAGGATCCTGCTACACTGTGAAAACCCCATACACACCTGGCTGGATCCTGATACGCTGTGAAAACCCCACACACACCTGGCAGGATCTTGATTCACTGTGAAATCCCATACACACCTGGCAGGATCCTGATCCACTGTGAAAACCCCATACACACTTGGCAGGTTCCTGTTACACTGTGAAAACCCCATATACACCTGGCAGGATCCTGATACACTGTGAAAACACCATACACATCTGGCAGAATCCTGATCCACTGTATATACCCCATACGCACCTGGCAGGATGCTGATAAACTGTGAAACTCCCATTCACACCTGGCGGGATCATGATAAACTGTGAAAACCCCATACACACCTGGCAGGATCCTGATATACTGTGAAAACCCCATACACACCTGGCAGGATCCTGATACACTGTGAAAACACCATACACATCTGGCAGGATCCTGATCCACTGTATATACCCCATACGCACCTGGCAGGATGCTGAGAAACTGTGAAGCTCCCATACACACCTGGCGGGATCCTGATAAACTGTGAAACCCCCAAACATACCTGGCAGGATCCTGATATACTGTGAAAACCCATACACACCTGGCAGGATCCTGATATACTGTGAAACACCCATACACACCTGGCAGGAGCCTGATGCACTGTGAAATCCCCGTACACACCTGGCAGGTTCCTGATGCACAGTGAAACCCCATTCACATCTGGCAGGAAACTGATACACAGAGAAACCCCATTCACATCTGGCAGGAACCTGATACAAAGAGAAACCCCATTCACATCTGGCAGGATCCTGATACACTGTGAAACACCCATACACATCTGGCAGGATCCTGATGCACTGTGAAAACCTCATTCACATCTGAGAGTATCCGGAACCACAGTGAAATCTCCATACACATCTGGCAGGATCCTGATACACTGTGAAAACCCCGTACATACCTGGCAGGATCCTGATCCACTGTGAAACACCATTCACATCTGGCAGGATCCTGATACGCAGTGAAACCCCATGCACGTCTGGCAGGATCCTGATACACTGTGAAAACCCCATACATACCTGGCAGGCTCCTGATACACTGTGAAATCCCCACACACACCTGGCAGGATCCTGATCCACTGTGAAAACCCCATACACACCTGGCAGGATCCTGATCCACTGTGAAAACCCCATACACACTTGGCAGGATCCTGCCACACTGTGAAAACCCCATACACACCTGGCAGGATCCTGATACACTGTGAAAACACCATACACATCTGGCAGGATCCTGATCCACTGTATATACCCCATACGCACCTGGCAGGATGCTGATAAACTGTGAAACTCCCATTCACACCTGGCGGGATCATGATAAACTGTGAAACCCCCATACACACCTGGCAGGATCCTGATATACTGTGAAAACCCAAACACACCTGGCAGGATCCTGATGCACTGTGAAACCCCTATACACACATGGCAGGAGCCTGATGCACTGTGAAATCCCCGTACACACCTGGCAGGTTCCTGATGCATAGTAAAACCCCATTCACATCTGGCAGGATCCTGATACACAGTGAAACCCCATTCACATCTGGCTGGATCCTGATTCACTGTGAAACCCCATACACACCAGGCAGGATCCTGATACACTGTGAAACCCCATACACACCAGGCAGGGTCATGATACACTGTGAAACCCCCATACACACCTGGCAGGATCGTGATCCACTGTGAAAACTCCAAACACGCCTGGCAGGACTTTGATAAACTGGGAACACCCCATACACAACTGGCAGGATCCAGATACACTGTGAAATCCCTGACACTCATGGCAGGATCCTGATCCACTGTGAAAACCCCATACACACCTGGCAGGATACTGATCCACTGTGATATCTCCATACACATCTGGCAGGATCCTGATCCACTGTGAAAAGCCCGTGCACACCTGGCAGGATCCTGATCCACTGTGAAACCCCATTCACATCTGGCAGGATACTGATAAACTGTGAAACCCACATACACACCTGGCAGGATCCTGATCCACTGTGAAACCCCATACACACCAGGCAGGATCCTGATAAACTGTGAAACCCACATACAAACCTGGCAGGATCCTGATGCACTGTGAAATACCCATACACACCAGGTAGGATGCTGATAATCTTTGAAACCCACATGCACACCTCGCAGGATCCTGATACACTGTGAAAAACCCATACACACCTGGCCGGATCCTGATACACTGTGAAAACCCCATACACACCTGGCAGGATCCCGATAAACCGTGAAAACCCATACACACGATGCAGGATCCTGATACACAGTGAAACACCCATACACATCTGGAAGGAACCTGATGGACTGTGAAAACCCCATACACATCTGGCAGGATACTGATGCACTGTGAAAACCCCATACACATCTGGCAGGATACTGATAAACTGTGAAACCCACATACACACCTGGCAGGATCCTGATAAACTGTGAAACCCCCATACACACCTGGCAGGATCCTGATAAAATGTGAAAACCCCAGACACACCTGGCCGGATCCTGATAAACTGTGAAAGCCACATACACACCTGGCAGGATCCTGATACACTGTGAAACCCCATACACACCTGGCAGAATCCTGATACACTGTGAAAACCCATACACACCTGGCAGGAATCTGACAAACTATGAAACCCCATACACACGATGCAGGATCCTGATACACTGTTAAACACCCATACACATCTGGAAGGATCCTGATGCACTGTGAAAACCCCATACACATCTGGCAGGATCCTGATGCACTGTGAAAACCACATTCACATCTGGCAGGGTCCTGATCCACTGTGAAATCTCCATACACTTCTTGCAGGATCCTGATACGCAGTGAAACCCCATTCACATCTGGCAGGATCCTGATACACTGTGAAACCCCAGACACACCTTTCAGGATCCTGATCCATTGTGAAAACCCCATACACACCTGGAAGAATCCGGATACACTGTGAAAACCCCCATACACACCTGGCAGGATCCTGATCCACAGTGAAAACCATATACACACCTGGCAGGATCCTGCTATACTGTGAAACCCCCTTCACATTGGGCAGGATCCTGATACACTGTGAAACCCCATACACACCTGGCAGGATCCTGATCCACTGTGAAACCCCGTTCACATTTGGCAGGATCCTGATACACTGTGAAACCCCGTTCACATTTGGCAGGATCCTGATACACTGTGAAACCCCCTACACACCTGGCAGGATCCTGATACACTGTGAAAACCCCAAACACATCTGGCAGGATTCTGATACACAGTGAAACCCCATGCACACCTGGCAGGATCCTGATCCACTGTCAAACACCCATACACACCTGGTGGGATCCTGATACACTGTGAAAACCCGAAACACATCTGGCAGGATCCAGATACACTGGGAAACTCCATACACACCTGGCAGATCCTGATACACTGTGAAAAACCCATACACACCTGTCAGGATCCTGAAACACTGTGAACCGCTCAAACACACCTGGCAGGATCCTGATCCACTGTGAAACGCCAATCACATCTGGCAGGATCCTGATACACAGTGAAACCCCATTCACATCTGGCTGGATCCTGATACACTGTGAAACCCCATACACACCTGGCAGGGTCCTGGTACACTGTGAAACCCCCAACACACCTGGCAGGATCCTGATCCACTGTGAAAACTCCATACACGCCTGGCAGGACCTTGATAAACAGTGAACACCCCAAACACGCCTGGCAGGATCCTGATACACTGTGAAATCCCTGACACTCCTGGCAGGATCCCGATATACTGTGAAAATCCCATACACACCTGGCAGGATCCTTATCCACTGTGAAAACTCCATACACATCTGGCAGGATCCTGATCCACTGTCAAAACCCCGTACACACCTGGCAGGATCCTGAACCACCGTGAAACCCCATTCACATCTGGCAGGATCCTGATAATCTGTGAAACCCACATACACACCTGGCAGGATCCTGATCCACTGTGAAACCCCATACACACCAGGCAGGATGCTGATAAACTGTGAAACCCACATACACTCCTGGCAGGATCCTGATACACTGTGAAATCCCCATACACACCAGGCAGGATGCTGATAATCTGTGAAACCCACAGACACACCTGGCAGGATCCCGATACACTGGGAAAACCCCATACACACCTGGCAGGATCCTGATACACTGTGAAAACCCCATACACACCTGGCAGGATCCTGATAAACTGTGAAACCCTATAAACACGATGCAGGATCCTCATCCACTATGAAACACCCATACACATCTGGAAGGAACCTGATGGTCTGTGAAAACCCCAAACACATCTGGCAGGATCCTGATGCACTGTGAAAACCCCAATCACATCTGGCAGTATCCTGATAAACTGTGAAACCCACATACACATCTGGCAGGATCCTGATAAACTGTGAAAACCCCAGACACACCTGGCAGGATCCTGATAAACTGTGGAACCCCCATACACACCTGGCAGGATCCTGATAAACTGTGAAAACCCCAGACACACCTGGCAGGATCCTGAAAAACTGTGAAACCCACATACACACCTGGCAGGATCCTGATACACTGTGAAAACCACATACACACCTGGCAGGATCCTGATAAACTGTGAAAACCCCATACACACCTGGCAGGAACCTGATAAACTGTGATACCCCATGCACACGATGCAGGATCCTGATACACTGTTAAACACCCATACACATCGGGAAGGATCCTGATGCACTGTGAAAACCCCATACACATCTGGCAGGATACTGATGCACTGTGAAAAACACATTCACATCTGGCAGTATCCTGATCCACTGTGAAATCTCCATACACTTCTGGCAGAATCCTGATACACTGTGAAAACCCCGTACACACCTGGCAGGATCCTGATACACTGTGAAACACCATTCACATCTGGCAGGATCCTGATACGCAGTGAAACCCCATTCACATCTGGCAGGATCCTGATACACTGTGGAACCCCATACACACCTGAAAGAATCCTGATACACATTGAAATCCCATACACACCTGGCAGGATCCTGATACACAGTGAAACCCCCACACACACCTGGCAGGATCCTGATCCACTGTGAAAACTCCACACACACCTGGCAGGTTCTTGATCCACTGTGAAACCCCATACACACCTGGCAGGATCCTGATCCACTGTGAAAACACCATACACATCTGGCGGGATCATGATAAACTGTGAAACCCCCATACACACCTGGCAGGATCCTGATATACTGTGAAAACCCAAACACACCTGGCAGGATCCTGATACACTGTGAAAACCCCAGACACACCTGGCAGGATCCTGATATACTGTGAAAACCCCATACACACCTGGCAGGAACCTGATAAACTGTGATACCCCATACACACGATGCAGGATCCTGATACACTGTTAAACACCCATACACATCTGGAAGGATCCTGATGCACTGTGAAAACCCCAGACACACCTGGCGGGATCCTGATAAACTGTGAAACCCACATACACACCTGGCAGGATCCTGATACACTGTGAAAACACCATACACACCTGGCAGGTTCCTGATAAACTGTGAAAACCCCATACACACCTGGCAGGAACCTGATAAACTGTGATACCCCATACACACGATGCAAGATCCTGATACACTGATAAACACCCATACACATCTGGAAGGATCCTGATGCACTGTAAAAACCCCATACACATCTGGCAGGATCCTGATATACTGTGAAAACCCATACACACCTGGCAGGATCCTGACATACTGTGAATCCCCCATACACACCTGGCAGGAGCCTGATGCACTGTGAAATCCCCGTACACACCTGGCAGGTTCCTGATGCACAGTGAAACCCCATTCACATCTGGAAGGATCCTGATACACAGTGAAACCCCATTCACATCTGGCAGGAACCTGATAAACTGTGAAACCCCATGCAAACGATGCAGGATCCTGATACACTGTGAAACACCCATACACATCTGGAAGGATCCTGATGCACTGTGAAAACCCCATACACATCTGGCAGGATCCTGATGCACTGTGAAAACCTCATTCACATCTGGCAGTATCCGGATCCACTGTGAAATCTCCATACACATCTGGCAGGATCCTGATCCACTGTGAAAACCCCATACACACTTGGTAGGATCCTGTTACACTGTAAAACCCCATACACACCTGGCAGGATCCTGATACACTGTGAAAACACCATACACATCTGGCAGGATCCTGATCCACTGTATATACCCCATACGCACCTGGCAGGATGCTGATAAACTGTGAAACCTCCATGCACACCTGGCAGGAGCCTGATGCACAGTGAAATCCCTATACACACCTGGCAGGTTCCTGATGCACAGTGAAACCCCATTCACATCTGGCAGGATCCTGATACACAGAGAAACCCCATTCACATCTGGCAGGATCCTGATACACTGTGAAACAACCATACACATCTGGAAGGATCCTGATGCACTGTGAAAACCCCATACACATCTGGCAGGATCCTGATGCACTGTGAAAACCTCATTCACATCTGAGAGTATCCGGATCCACTGTGAAAACCCCATACACATCTGGCAGGATACTGATGCACTGTGAAAACCCCATACACATCTGGCAGGATACTGATAAACTGTGAAACCCCCATACACACCTGGCAGGATCCTGATAAAATGTGAAAACCCCAGACACACCTGGCAGGATCCTGATAAACTGTGAAAGCCACATACACACCTGGCAGGATCCTGATACACTGTGAAACCCCATACACACCTGGCAGAATCCTGATACACTGTGAAAACCCATACACACCTGGCAGGAATCTGACAAACTATGAAACCCCATACACACGATGCAGGATCCTGATACACTGTTAAACACCCATACACATCTGGAAGGATCCTGATGCACTGTGAAAACCCCATACACATCTGGCAGGATCCTGATGCACTGTGAAAACCACATTCACATCTGGCAGGGTCCTGATCCACTGTGAAATCTCCATACACTTCTTGCAGGATCCTGATACGCAGTGAAACCCCATTCACATCTGGCAGGATCCTGATACACTGTGAAACCCCATACACATCTGGCAGGATCCTGATCCATTGTGAAAACCCCATACACACCTGGAAGAATCCGGATACACTGTGAAAACCACCAAGCACACCTGGAAGGATCCTGATACACTGTGAAAACTCCCATACACACCTGGCAGGATCCTGATCCACAGTGAAAACCATATACACACCTGGCAGGATCCTGCTATACTGTGAAACCCCCTTCACATTGGGCAGGATCCTGATACACTGTGAAACCCCATACACACCTGGCAGGATCCTGATCCACTGTGAAACCCCGTTCACATTTGGCAGGATCCTGATACACTGTGAAACCCCGTTCACATTTGGCAGGATCCTGATACACTGTGAAACCCCCTACACACCTGGCAGGATCCTGATACACTGTGAAAACCCCAAACACATCTGGCAGGATTCTGATACACAGTGAAACTCCATGCACACCTGGCAGGATCCTGATCCACTGTCAAACACCCATACACACCTGGTGGGATCCTGATACACTGTGAAAACCCGAAACACATCTGGCAGGATCCAGATACACTGTGAAACTCCATACACACCTGGCAGATCCTGATACACTGTGAAAAACCCATACACACCTGTCAGGATCCTGAAACACTGTGAACCGCTCAAACACACCTGGCAGGATCCTGATCCACTGTGAAACGCCAATCACATCTGGCAGGATCCTGATACACAGTGAAACCCCATTCACATCTGGCTGGATCCTGATACTCTGTGAAACCCCATACACACCTGGCAGGGTCCTGGTACACTGTGAAACCCCCAACACACCTGGCAGGATCCTGATCCACTGTGAAAACTCCATACACGCCTGGCAGGACCTTGATAAACAGTGAACACCCCAAACACACCTGGCAGGATCCTGATACACTGTGAAATCCCTGACACTCCTGGCAGGATCCTGATATACTGTGAAAATCCCATACACACCTGGCAGGATCCTGATCCACTGTGAAAACTCCATACACATCTGGCAGGATCCTGATCCACTGTCAAAACCCCGTACACACCTGGCAGGATCCTGAACCACCGTGAAACCCCATTCACATCTGGCAGGATCCTGATAATCTGTGAAACCCACATACACACCTGGCAGGACCCTGATCCACTGTGAAACCCCATACACACCAGGCAGGATGCTGATAAACTGTGAAACCCACATACACTCCTGGCAGGATCCTGATACACTGTGAAATCCCCATACACACCAGGCAGGATGCTGATAATCTGTGAAACCCACAGACACACCTGGCAGGATCCTGATACACTGGGAAAACCCCATACACACCTGGCAGGATCCTGATACACTGTGAAAACCCCATACACACCTGGCAGGATCCTGATGAACTGTGAAACCCTATAAACACGATGCAGGATCCTCATCCACTATGAAACACCCATACACATCTGGAAGGAACCTGATGGTCTGTGAAAACCCCATACACATCTGGCAGGATCCTGATGCACTGTGAAAACCCCAATCACATCTGGCAGTATCCTGATAAACTGTGAAACCCACATACACACCTGGCAGGATCCTGATAAACTGTGAAAACCCCAGACATACCTGGCAGGATCCTGATAAACTGTGGAACCCCCATACACACCTGGCAGGATCCTGATAAACTGTGAAAACCCCAGACACACCTGGCAGGATCCTGAAAAACTGTGAAACCCACATACACACCTGGCAGGATCCTGATACACTGTGAAAACCACATACACACCTGGCAGGATCCTGATAAACTGTGAAAACCCCATACACACCTGGCAGGAACCTGATAAACTGTGATACCCCATGCACACGATGCAGGATCCTGATACACTGTTAAACACCCATACACATCTGGAAGGATCCTGATGCACTGTGAAAACCCCATACACATCTGGCAGGATACTGATGCACTGTGAAAAACACATTCACATCTGGCAGTATCCTGATTCACTGTGAAATCTCCATCCACTTCTGGCAGAATCCTGATACACTGTGAAAACCCCGTACACACCTGGCAGGATCCTGATACACTGTGAAACACCATTCACATCTGGCAGGATCCTGATACGCAGTGAAACCCCATTCACATCTGGCAGGATCCTGATACACTGTGGAACCCCATACACACCTGAAAGAATCCTGATACACATTGAAATCCCATACACACCTGGCAGGATCCTGATACACAGTGAAACCCCCACACACACCTGGCAGGATCCTGATACACTGGGAAAACCCCATACACACCTGGCAGGATCCTGATCCACTGCGAAAACACCATACACATCTGCCGGGATCATGATAAACTGTGAAACCCCCATACACACCTGGCAGGATCCTGATATACTGTGAAAACCCATACACACCTGGCAGGATCCTGATACACTGTGAAAACCCCATACACACCTGGCAGGATCCTGATATACTGTGAAAACCCCATACACACCTGGCAGGAACCTGATAAACTGTGATACCCCATACACACGATGCAGGATCCTGATACACTGTTAAACACCCATACACATCTGGAAGGATCCTGATGCACTGTGAAAACCCCAGACACACCTGGCGGGATCCTGATAATCTGTGAAACCCACATACACACCTGGCAGGATCCTGATACACTGTGAAAACCCCATACACACCTGGCAGGATCCTGATATACTGTGAAAACCCATACACACCTGGCAGGATCCTGACATACTGTGAATCCCCCATACACACCTGGCAGGAGCCTGATGCACTGTGAAATCCCCGTACACACCTGGCAGGTTCCTGATGCACCGTGAAACCCCATTCACATCTGGAAGGATCCTGATACACAGTGAAACCCCATTCACATCTGGCAGGAACCTGATAAACTGTGAAACCCCATGCAAACGATGCAGGATCCTGATACACTGTGAAACACCCATACACATCTGGAAGGATCCTGATGCACTGTGAAAACCCCATACACATCTGGCAGGATCCTGATGCACTGTGAAAACCTCATTCACATCTGGCAGTATCCGGATCCACTGTGAAATCTCCATACACATCTGGCAGGATCCTGATCCACTGTGAAAACCCCATACACACTTGGCAGGATCCTGTTACACTGTGAAAACCCCATACACACCTGGCAGGATCCTGATACACTGTGAAAACACCATACACATCTGGCAGGATCCTGATCCACTGTATATACCCCATACGCACTTGGCAGGATGCTGATAAACTGTGAAACCTCCATGCACACCTGGCAGGAGCCTGATGCACTGTGAAATCCCCGTACACACCTGGCAGGTTCCTGATGCACAGTGAAACCCCATTCACATCTGGCAGGATCCTGATACACAGAGAAACCCCATTCACATCTGACAGGATCCTGATACACTGTGAAACACCCATACACATCTGGAAGGATCCTGATGCACTGTGAAAACCCCATACACATCTGGCAAGATCCTGATGCACTGTGAAAACCTCATTCACATCTGAGAGTATCCGGATCCACTGTGAAATCTCCATACACATCTGGCAGGATCCTGATACACTGTGAAAACCCCGTACATACCTGGCAGGATCCTGATGCACTGTGAAAACCCCACACACACCTGGCAGGATCCTGATCCACTGTGAAAACCCCATACACACCTGGCAGGATCCTGATCCACTGTGAAAACCCCATACACACTTGGCAGGATCCTGATACACAGTGAAAACCCCATACACACCTGGCAGGATCCTGATACACTGTGAAAACACCACACACACCTGGCAGGATCCTGATCCACTGTATATACCCCATCCGCACCTGGCAGAATGCTGATAAATTGTGAAACCCCCATGCACACCTGGCGGGAACCTGATACACTGTGAAACCCCCAAACATCCCTGGCAGGATCCTGATATACAGTGAAAACCCATACACACCTGGCAGGATCCTGATATACTGTGAAACCCCCATACACACCTGGCAGGAGCCTGATGCACTGTGAAATCCCCGCACACACCTGGCAGGTTCCTGATGCACAGTGAAACCCCATTCACATCTGGCAGGATGCTGATACACAGAGAAACCCCATTCACATCTGGCAGGATCCTGATACACTGTGAAACACCCATACACATCTGGAAGGATCCTGATGCACTGTGAAAACCCCATACACATCTGGCAGGATCCTGATGCCCTGTGAAAACCTCATTCACATCTGAGAGTATCCGAATCCACTGTGAAATCTCCATACACATCTGGCAGGATCCTGATACACTGTGAAAACCCCGTACATACCTGGCAGGATCCTGATCCACTGTGAAACACCATTCACATCTGGCAGGATCCTGATACGCAGTGAAACCCCATTCACATCTGGCAAGATCCTGATACCCTGTGAAAACCCCATACATACCTGGCAGGATCCTGATGCACTGTGAAAACCCCACACACACCTGGCAGGATCCTGATCCACTGTGAAAACCCCATACACACCTGGCAGGATCCTGATCCACTGTGAAAACCCCATACACACTTGGCAGGATCCTGATACACAGTGAAACCCCATACACACCTGGCAGGATCCTGATACACAGTGAAACCCCATACACACCTGGCAGGATCCTGATACACTGTGAAAACACCATACACACCTGGCAGGATCCTGATCCACTGTATATACCCCATCCGCACCTGGCAGAATGCTGATAAATTGTGAAACCCCCATGCACACCTGGCGGGAACCTGATACACTGTGAAACCCCCAAACATACCTGGCAGGATCCTGATATACAGTGAAAACCCATACATACCTGGTAGGATCCTGATATACTGTGAAACCCCCATACGCACCTGGCAGGAGCCTGATGCACTGTGAAATCCCCGCACACACCTGGCAGGTTCCTGATGCACAGTGAAACCCCATTCACATCTGGCAGGATCCTGATACACAGTGAAACCCCATTCACATCTGGCTGGATCCTGATTCACTGTGAAACCCCATACACACCAGGCAGGATCCTGATATACTGTGAAACCCCATACACACCAGGCAGTGTCATGATACATTGTGAAACCCCCATACACACCTGGCAGGATCGTGATCCACTGTGAAAACTACATACACGCCTGGCAGGACCTTGATAAACTGGGAACACCCCATACACAACTGGCAGGATCCAGATACACTGTGAAATCCCTGACACTCCTGGCAGGATCCTGATCCACTGTGAAAACCCCATACACACCTGGCAGGATACTGATCCACTGTGAAATCTCCATACACATCTGGCAGGATCCTGATCCACTGTGAAAAGCCCGTGCACACCTGGCAGGATCCTGATCCACTGTGAAACCCCATTCACATCTGGCAGGATACTGATAAACTGTGAAACCCACATACACACCTGGCAGGATCCTGATCCACTGTGAAACCCCATACACACCAGGCAGGATCCTGATAAACTGTGAAACCCACATACAAACCTGGCAGGATCCTGATGCACTGTGAAATACCCATACACACCAGGCAGGATGCTGATAAGCTTTGAAACCCACATGCACACCTCGCAGGATCCTGATACACTGTGAAAACCCCATACACTCCTGGCCGGATCCTGATACACTGTGAAAACCCCATACACACCTGGCAGGATCCCGATAAACCATGAAACCCCGGACACACGATGCAGGATCCTGATACACTGTGAAACACCCATACACATCTGGAAGGAACCTGATGGACTGTGAAAACCCCATACACATCTGGCAGGATACTGATGCACTGTGAAAACCCCATACACATCTGGCAGGATACTGATAAACTGTGAAACCCACATACACACCTGGCAGGATCCTGATAAACTGTGAAACCCCCATACACACCTGGCAGGATCCTGATAAAATGTGAAAACCCCAGACACACATGGCAGGAACCTGATAAACTGTGAAACCCACATACACCCCTGGCAGGATCCTGATACACTATGAAAACCCCATACACACCTGGCAGGATCCTGATACACTGTGAAAACCCCATACACACCTGGCAGGAATCTGAAAAACTATGAAACCCCATACACACGATGCAGGATCCTGATACACTGTTAAACACCCATACACATCTGGAAGGATCCTGATGCACTGTGAAAACCCCATACACATCTCGCAGGATCCTGATGCACTGTGAAAACCACATTCACATCTGACAGGGTCCTGATCCACTGTGAAATCTCCATACACTTCTTGCAGGATCCTGATACGCAGTGAAACCCCATTCACATCTGGCAGGATCCTGATACACTGTGAAACCCCATACACACCTTTCAGGATCCTGATCCATTGTGAAAACCCCATACACACCTGGAAGAATCCGGATACACTGTGAAAACCACCAAGCACACCTGGAAGGATCCTGATACACTGTGAAAACCCCCATACACACCTGGCAGGATCCTGCTATACTGTGAAACCCCCTTCACATTGGGCAGGATCCTGATACACTGTGAAACCCCATACACACCTGGCAGGATCCTGATCCACTGTGAAACCCCGTTCACATTTGGCAGGATCCTAATACACTGTGAAACCCCGTTCACATTTGGCAGGATCCTGATACACTGTGAAAACCCCTACACACCTGGCAGGATCCTGATACACTGTGAAAACCCCAAACACATCTGGCAGGATGCTGATACACAGTGAAACCCCATCCACACCTGGCAGGATCCTGATAAACTGTGAAACACCCATACACACCTGGTGGGATCCTGATACACTGTGAAAACCCGAAACACATCTGGCAGGATCCTGATACACTGTGAAACCCCATACACACCTGGCAGATACTGATACACTGTGAAAAACCCATACACACCTGTCAGGATCCTGAAACACTGTGAACCGCTCAAACACACCAGGCAAGGATCCTGATACACTGTGTAACCCCCCACACATCTGGAAGGTCCTGATGCACTGTCAAAACCCCATGCACATCTGGCAGGATCCTGATGCACTGTAAAAACCCCATTCACATCTGGCAAGATCCTGATAAACTGTGAAACCCACATACACCTGGCAGGATCCTGATCCACTGTATATACCCCATCCGCACCTGGCAGAATGCTGATAAATTGTGAAACCCCCATGCACACCTGGCGGGAACCTGATACACTGTGAAACCCCCAAACATTCCTGGCAGGATCCTGATATACAGTGAAAACCCATACACACCTGGCAGGATCCTGATATACTGTGAAACCCCCATACACACCTGGCAGGAGCCTGATGCACTGTGAAATCCCCGCACACACCTGGCAGGTTCCTGATGCACAGTGAAACCCCATTCACATCTGGCAGGATGCTGATACACAGAGAAACCCCATTCACATCTGGCAGGATCCTGATACACTGTGAAACACCCATACACATCTGGAAGGATCCTGATGCACTGTGAAAACCCCATACACATCTGGCAGGATCCTGATGCCCTGTGAAAACCTCATTCACATCTGAGAGTATCCGGATCCACTGTGAAATCTCCACACACACCTGGCAGGATCCTGATCCACTGTGAAAACCCCATACACACCTGGCAGGATCCTGATCCACTGTGAAAACCCCATACACACTTGGCAGGATCCTGATACACTGTGAAAACACCATACACACCTGGCAGGATCCTGATCCACTGTATATACCCCATCCGCACCTGGCAGAATGCTGATAAATTGTGAAACCCCCATGCACACCTGGCGGGAACCTGATACACTGTGAAACCCCCAAACATACCTGGCAGGATCCTGATATACAGTGAAAACCCATACATACCTGGTAGGATCCTGATATACTGTGAAACCCCCATACGCACCTGGCAGGAGCCTGATGCACTGTGAAATCCCCGCACACACCTGGCAGGTTCCTGATGCACAGTGAAACCCCATTCACATCTGGCAGGATCCTGATACACAGTGAAACCCCATTCACATCTGGCTGGATCCTGATTCACTGTGAAACCCCATACACACCAGGCAGGATCCTGATACTCTGTGAAACCCCATACACACCAGGCAGTGTCATGATACATTGTGAAACCCCCATACACACCTGGCAGGATCGTGATCCACTGTGAAAACTACATACACGCCTGGCAGGACCTTGATAAACTGGGAACACCCCATACACAACTGGCAGGATCCAGATACACTGTGAAATCCCTGACACTCCTGGCAGGATCCTGATCCACTGTGAAAACCCCATACACACCTGGCAGGATACTGATCCACTGTGAAATCTCCATACACATCTGGCAGGATCCTGATCCACTGTGAAAAGCCCGTGCACACCTGGCAGGATCCTGATCCACTGTGAAACCCCATTCACATCTGGCAGGATACTGATAAACTGTGAAACCCACATACACACCTGGCAGGATCCTGATCCACTGTGAAACCCCATACACACCAGGCAGGATCCTGATAAACTGTGAAACCCACATACAAACCTGGCAGGATCCTGATGCACTGTGAAATACCCATACACACCAGGCAGGATGCTGATAAGCTTTGAAACCCACATGCACACCTCGCAGGATCCTGATACACTGTGAAAACCCCATACACTCCTGGCCGGATCCTGATACACTGTGAAAACCCCATACACACCTGGCAGGATCCCGATAAACCATGAAACCCCGGACACACGATGCAGGATCCTGATACACTGTGAAACACCCATACACATCTGGAAGGAACCTGATGGACTGTGAAAACCCCATACACATCTGGCAGGATACTGATGCACTGTGAAAACCCCATACACATCTGGCAGGATACTGATAAACTGTGAAACCCACATACACACCTGGCAGGATCCTGATAAACTGTGAAACCCCCATACACACCTGGCAGGATCCTGATAAAATGTGAAAACCCCAGACACACATGGCAGGAACCTGATAAACTGTGAAACCCACATACACCCCTGGCAGGATCCTGATACACTATGAAAACCCCATACACACCTGGCAGGATCCTGATACACTGTGAAAACCCCATACACACCTGGCAGGAATCTGAAAAACTATGAAACCCCATACACACGATGCAGGATCCTGATACACTGTTAAACACCCATACACATCTGGAAGGATCCTGATGCACTGTGAAAACCCCATACACATCTCGCAGGATCCTGATGCACTGTGAAAACCACATTCACATCTGACAGGGTCCTGATCCACTGTGAAATCTCCATACACTTCTTGCAGGATCCTGATACGCAGTGAAACCCCATTCACATCTGGCAGGATCCTGATACACTGTGAAACCCCATACACACCTTTCAGGATCCTGATCCATTGTGAAAACCCCATACACACCTGGAAGAATCCGGATACACTGTGAAAACCACCAAGCACACCTGGAAGGATCCTGATACACTGTGAAAACCCCCATACACACCTGGCAGGATCCTGCTATACTGTGAAACCCCCTTCACATTGGGCAGGATCCTGATACACTGTGAAACCCCATACACACCTGGCAGGATCCTGATCCACTGTGAAACCCCGTTCACATTTGGCAGGATCCTAATACACTGTGAAACCCCGTTCACATTTGGCAGGATCCTGATACACTGTGAAAACCCCTACACACCTGGCAGGATCCTGATACACTGTGAAAACCCCAAACACATCTGGCAGGATGCTGATACACAGTGAAACCCCATCCACACCTGGCAGGATCCTGATAAACTGTGAAACACCCATACACACCTGGTGGGATCCTGATACACTGTGAAAACCCGAAACACATCTGGCAGGATCCTGATACACTGTGAAACCCCATACACACCTGGCAGATACTGATACACTGTGAAAAACCCATACACACCTGTCAGGATCCTGAAACACTGTGAACCGCTCAAACACACCAGGCAAGGATCCTGATACACTGTGTAACCCCCCACACATCTGGAAGGTCCTGATGCACTGTCAAAACCCCATGCACATCTGGCAGGATCCTGATGCACTGTAAAAACCCCATTCACATCTGGCAAGATCCTGATAAACTGTGAAACCCACATACACCTGGCAGGATCCTGATCCACTGTATATACCCCATCCGCACCTGGCAGAATGCTGATAAATTGTGAAACCCCCATGCACACCTGGCGGGAACCTGATACACTGTGAAACCCCCAAACATACCTGGCAGGATACTGATATACAGTGAAAACCCATACACACCTGGCAGGATCCTGATATACTGTGAAACCCCCATACACACCTGGCAGGAGCCTGATGCACTGTGAAATCCCCGCACACACCTGGCAGGTTCCTGATGCACAGTGAAACCCCATTCACATCTGGCAGGATGCTGATACACAGAGAAACCCCATTCACATCTGGCAGGATCCTGATACACTGTGAAACACCCATACACATCTGGAAGGATCCTGATGCACTGTGAAAACCCCATACACATCTGGCAGGATCCTGATGCCCTGTGAAAACCTCATTCACATCTGAGAGTATCCGGATCCACTGTGAAATCTCCACACACACCTGGCAGGATCCTGATCCACTGTGAAAACCCCATACACACCTGGCAGGATCCTGATCCACTGTGAAAACCCCATACACACTTGGCAGGATCCTGATACACTGTGAAAACACCATACACACCTGGCAGGATCCTGATCCACTGTATATACCCCATCCGCACCTGGCAGAATGCTGATAAATTGTGAAACCCCCATGCACACCTGGCGGGAACCTGATACACTGTGAAACCCCCAAACATACCTGGCAGGATCCTGATATACAGTGAAAACCCATACATACCTGGTAGGATCCTGATATACTGTGAAACCCCCATACGCACCTGGCAGGAGCCTGATGCACTGTGAAATCCCCGCACACACCTGGCAGGTTCCTGATGCACAGTGAAACCCCATTCACATCTGGCAGGATCCTGATACACAGTGAAACCCCATTCACATCTGGCTGGATCCTGATTCACTGTGAAACCCCATACACACCAGGCAGGATCCTGATACTCTGTGAAACCCCATACACACCAGGCAGTGTCATGATACATTGTGAAACCCCCATACACACCTGGCAGGATCGTGATCCACTGTGAAAACTACATACACGCCTGGCAGGACCTTGATAAACTGGGAACACCCCATACACAACTGGCAGGATCCAGATACACTGTGAAATCCCTGACACTCCTGGCAGGATCCTGATCCACTGTGAAAACCCCATACACACCTGGCAGGATACTGATCCACTGTGAAATCTCCATACACATCTGGCAGGATCCTGATCCACTGTGAAAAGCCCGTGCACACCTGGCAGGATCCTGATCCACTGTGAAACCCCATTCACATCTGGCAGGATACTGATAAACTGTGAAACCCACATACACACCTGGCAGGATCCTGATCCACTGTGAAACCCCATACACACCAGGCAGGATCCTGATAAACTGTGAAACCCACATACAAACCTGGCAGGATCCTGATGCACTGTGAAATACCCATACACACCAGGCAGGATGCTGATAAGCTTTGAAACCCACATGCACACCTCGCAGGATCCTGATACACTGTGAAAACCCCATACACTCCTGGCCGGATCCTGATACACTGTGAAAACCCCATACACACCTGGCAGGATCCCGATAAACCATGAAACCCCGGACACACGATGCAGGATCCTGATACACTGTGAAACACCCATACACATCTGGAAGGAACCTGATGGACTGTGAAAACCCCATACATATCTGGCAGGATACTGATGCACTGTGAAAACCCCATACACATCTGGCAGGATACTGATAAACTGTGAAACCCACATACACACCTGGCAGGATCCTGATAAACTGTGAAACCCCCATACACACCTGGCAGGATCCTGATAAAATGTGAAAACCCCAGACACACATGGCAGGAACCTGATAAACTGTGAAACCCACATACACCCCTGGCAGGATCCTGATACACTATGAAAACCCCATACACACCTGGCAGGATCCTGATACACTGTGAAAACCCCATACACACCTGGCAGGAATCTGAAAAACTATGAAACCCCATACACACGATGCAGGATCCTGATACACTGTTAAACACCCATACACATCTGGAAGGATCCTGATGCACTGTGAAAACCCCATACACATCTCGCAGGATCCTGATGCACTGTGAAAACCACATTCACATCTGACAGGGTCCTGATCCACTGTGAAATCTCCATACACTTCTTGCAGGATCCTGATACGCAGTGAAACCCCATTCACATCTGGCAGGATCCTGATACACTGTGAAACCCCATACACACCTTTCAGGATCCTGATCCATTGTGAAAACCCCATACACACCTGGAAGAATCCGGATACACTGTGAAAACCACCAAGCACACCTGGAAGGATCCTGATACACTGTGAAAACCCCCATACACACCTGGCAGGATCCTGCTATACTGTGAAACCCCCTTCACATTGGGCAGGATCCTGATACACTGTGAAACCCCATACACACCTGGCAGGATCCTGATCCACTGTGAAACCCCGTTCACATTTGGCAGGATCCTAATACACTGTGAAACCCCGTTCACATTTGGCAGGATCCTGATACACTGTGAAAACCCCTACACACCTGGCAGGATCCTGATACACTGTGAAAACCCCAAACACATCTGGCAGGATGCTGATACACAGTGAAACCCCATCCACACCTGGCAGGATCCTGATAAACTGTGAAACACCCATACACACCTGGTGGGATCCTGATACACTGTGAAAACCCGAAACACATCTGGCAGGATCCTGATACACTGTGAAACCCCATACACACCTGGCAGATACTGATACACTGTGAAAAACCCATACACACCTGTCAGGATCCTGAAACACTGTGAACCGCTCAAACACACCAGGCAAGGATCCTGATACACTGTGTAACCCCCCACACATCTGGAAGGTCCTGATGCACTGTCAAAACCCCATGCACATCTGGCAGGATCCTGATGCACTGTAAAAACCCCATTCACATCTGGCAAGATCCTGATAAACTGTGAAACCCACATACACCTGGCAGGATCCTGATCCACTGTATATACCCCATCCGCACCTGGCAGAATGCTGATAAATTGTGAAACCCCCATGCACACCTGGCGGGAACCTGATACACTGTGAAACCCCCAAACATTCCTGGCAGGATCCTGATATACAGTGAAAACCCATACACACCTGGCAGGATCCTGATATACTGTGAAACCCCCATACACACCTGGCAGGAGCCTGATGCACTGTGAAATCCCCGCACACACCTGGCAGGTTCCTGATGCACAGTGAAACCCCATTCACATCTGGCAGGATGCTGATACACAGAGAAACCCCATTCACATCTGGCAGGATCCTGATACACTGTGAAACACCCATACACATCTGGAAGGATCCTGATGCACTGTGAAAACCCCATACACATCTGGCAGGATCCTGATGCACTGTGAAAACCTCATTCACATCTGAGAGTATCCGGATCCACTGTGAAATCTCCACACACACCTGGCAGGATCCTGATCCACTGTGAAAACCCCATACACACCTGGCAGGATCCTGATCCACTGTGAAAACCCCATACACACTTGGCAGGATCCTGATACACTGTGAAAACACCATACACACCTGGCAGGATCCTGATCCACTGTATATACCCCATCCGCACCTGGCAGAATGCTGATAAATTGTGAAACCCCCATGCACACCTGGCGGGAACCTGATACACTGTGAAACCCCCAAACATACCTGGCAGGATCCTGATATACAGTGAAAACCCATACATACCTGGTAGGATCCTGATATACTGTGAAACCCCCATACGCACCTGGCAGGAGCCTGATGCACTGTGAAATCCCCGCACACACCTGGCAGGTTCCTGATGCACAGTGAAACCCCATTCACATCTGGCAGGATCCTGATACACAGTGAAACCCCATTCACATCTGGCTGGATCCTGATTCACTGTGAAACCCCATACACACCAGGCAGGATCCTGATACACTGTGAAACCCCATACACACCAGGCAGTGTCATGATACATTGTGAAACCCCCATACACACCTGGCAGGATCGTGATTCACTGTGAAAACTACATACACGCCTGGCAGGACCTTGATAAACTGGGAACACCCCATACACAACTGGCAGGATCCAGATACACTGTGAAATCCCTGACACTCCTGGCAGGATCCTGATCCACTGTGAAAACCCCATACACACCTGGCAGGATACTGATCCACTGTGAAATCTCCATACACATCTGGCAGGATCCTGATCCACTGTGAAAAGCCCGTGCACACCTGGCAGGATCCTGATCCACTGTGAAACCCCATTCACATCTGGCAGGATACTGATAAACTGTGAAACCCACATACACACCTGGCAGGATCCTGATCCACTGTGAAACCCCATACACACCAGGCAGGATCCTGATAAACTGTGAAACCCACATACAAACCTGGCAGGATCCTGATGCACTGTGAAATACCCATACACACCAGGCAGGATGCTGATAAGCTTTGAAACCCACATGCACACCTCGCAGGATCCTGATACACTGTGAAAACCCCATACACTCCTGGCCGGATCCTGATACACTGTGAAAACCCCATACACACCTGGCAGGATCCCGATAAACCATGAAACCCCGGACACACGATGCAGGATCCTGATACACTGTGAAACACCCATACACATCTGGAAGGAACCTGATGGACTGTGAAAACCCCATACACATCTGGCAGGATACTGATGCTCTGTGAAAACCCCATACACATCTGGCAGGATACTGATAAACTGTGAAACCCACATACACACCTGGCAGGATCCTGATAAACTGTGAAACCCCCATACACACCTGGCAGGATCCTGATAAAATGTGAAAACCCCAGACACACATGGCAGGAACCTGATAAACTGTGAAACCCACATACACCCCTGGCAGGATCCTGATACACTATGAAAACCCCATACACACCTGGCAGGATCCTGATACACTGTGAAAACCCCATACACACCTGGCAGGAATCTGAAAAACTATGAAACCCCATACACACGATGCAGGATCCTGATACACTGTTAAACACCCATACACATCTGGAAGGATCCTGATGCACTGTGAAAACCCCATACACATCTCGCAGGATCCTGATGCACTGTGAAAACCACATTCACATCTGACAGGGTCCTGATCCACTGTGAAATCTCCATACACTTCTTGCAGGATCCTGATACGCAGTGAAACCCCATTCACATCTGGCAGGATCCTGATACACTGTGAAACCCCATACACACCTTTCAGGATCCTGATACACTGTGAAAACCCCCATACACACCTGGCAGGATCCTGCTATACTGTGAAACCCCCTTCACATTGGGCAGGATCCTGATACACTGTGAAACCCCATACACACCTGGCAGGATCCTGATCCACTGTGAAACCCCGTTCACATTTGGCAGGATCCTAATACACTGTGAAACCCCGTTCACATTTGGCAGGATCCTGATACACTGTGAAAACCCCTACACACCTGGCAGGATCCTGATACACTGTGAAAACCCCAAACACATCTGGCAGGATGCTGATACACAGTGAAACCCCATCCACACCTGGCAGGATCCTGATAAACTGTGAAACACCCATACACACCTGGTGGGATCCTGATACACTGTGAAAACCCGAAACACATCTGGCAGGATCCTGATACACTGTGAAACCCCATACACACCTGGCAGATACTGATACACTGTGAAAAACCCATACACACCTGTCAGGATCCTGAAACACTGTGAACCGCTCAAACACACCAGGCAAGGATCCTGATACACTGTGTAACCCCCCACACATCTGGCAGGATCCTGATGCACTGTAAAAACCCCATTCACATCTGGCAAGATCCTGATAAACTGTGAAACCCACATACACCTGGCAGGATCCTGATCCACTGTATATACCCCATCCGCACCTGGCAGAATGCTGATAAATTGTGAAACCCCCATGCACACCTGGCGGGAACCTGATACACTGTGAAACCCCCAAACATACCTGGCAGGATCCTGATATACAGTGAAAACCCATACACACCTGGCAGGATCCTGATATACTGTGAAACCCCCATACACACCTGGCAGGAGCCTGATGCACTGTGAAATCCCCGCACACACCTGGCAGGTTCTTGATGCACAGTGAAACCCCATTCACATCTGGCAGGATGCTGATACACAGAGAAACCCCATTCACATCTGGCAGGATCCTGATACACTGTGAAACACCCATACACATCTGGAAGGATCCTGATGCACTGTGAAAACCCCATACACATCTGGCAGGATCCTGATGCCCTGTGAAAACCTCATTCACATCTGAGAGTATCCGGATCCACTGTGAAATCTCCACACACACCTGGCAGGATCCTGATCCACTGTGAAAACCCCATACACACTTGGCAGGATCCTGATACACAGTGAAACCCCATACACACCTGGCAGGATCCTGATACACAGTGAAACCCCATACACACCTGGCAGGATCCTGATACACTGTGAAAACACCATACACACCTGGCAGGATCCTGATCCACTGTATATACCCCATCCGCACCTGGCAGAATGCTGATAAATTGTGAAACCCCCATGCACACCTGGCGGGAACCTGATACACTGTGAAACCCCCAAACATACCTGGCAGGATCCTGATATACAGTGAAAACCCATACATACCTGGTAGGATCCTGATATACTGTGAAACCCCCATACGCACCTGGCAGGAGCCTGATGCACTGTGAAATCCCCGCACACACCTGGCAGGTTCCTGATGCACAGTGAAACCCCATTCACATCTGGCTGGATCCTGATTCACTGTGAAACCCCATACACACCAGGCAGGATCCTGATACACTGTGAAACCCCATACACACCAGGCAGTGTCATGATACATTGTGAAACCCCCATACACACCTGGCAGGATCGTGATCCACTGTGAAAACTACATACACGCCTGGCAGGACCTTGATAAACTGGGAACACCCCATACACAACTGGCAGGATCCAGATACACTGTGAAATCCCTGACACTCCTGGCAGGATCCTGATCCACTGTGAAAACCCCATACACACCTGGCAGGATGCTGATCCACTGTGAAATCTCCATACACATCTGGCAGGATACTGATAAACTGTGAAACCCACATACACACCTGGCAGGATCCTGATCCACTGTGAAACCCCATACACACCAGGCAGGATCCTGATAAACTGTGAAACTCACATACAAAACTGGCAGGATCCTGATGCACTGTGAAATACCCATACACACCAGGCAGGATGCTGATAAGCTTTGAAACCCACATGCACACCTCGCAGGATCCTGATACACAGTGAAAACCCCATACACTCCTGGCCGGATCCTGATACACTGTGAAAACCCCATACACACCTGGCAGGATCCCGATAAACCATGAAACCCCGGACACACGATGCAGGATCCTGATACACTGTGAAACACCCATACACATCTGGAAGGACCCTGATGGACTGTGAAATCCCCATACACATCTGGCAGGATACTGATGCACTGTGAAAACCCCATACACATCTGGCAGGATACTGATAAACTGTGAAACCCACATACACACCTGGCAGGATCCTGATAAACTGTGAAACCCCCATACACACCTGGCAGGATCCTGATAAAATGTGAAAACCCCAGACACACATGGCAGAAACCTGATAAACTGTGAAACCCACATACACCCCTGGCAGGATCCTGATACACTATGAAAACCCCATACACACCTGGCAGGATCCTGATACACTGTGAAAACCCCATACACACCTGGCAGGAATCTGAAAAACTATGAAACCCCATACACACGATGCAGGATCCTGATACACTGTTAAACACCCATACACATCTGGAAGGATCCTGATGCACTGTGAAAACCCCATACACATCTCGCAGGATCCTGATGCACTGTGAAAACCACATTCACATCTGACAGGGTCCTGATCCACTGTGAAATCTCCATACACTTCTTGCAGGATCCTGATACGCAGTGAAACCCCATTCACATCTGGCAGGATCCTGATACACTGTGAAACCCCATACACACCTTTCAGGATCCTGATCCATTGTGAAAACCCCATACACACCTGGAAGAATCCGGATACACTGTGAAAACCACCAAGCACACCTGGAAGGATCCTGATACACTGTGAAAACCCCCATACACACCTGGCAGGATCCTGCTATACTGTGAAACCCCCTTCACATTGGGCAGGATCCTGATACACTGTGAAACCCCATACACACCTGGCAGGATCCTGATCCACTGTGAAACCCCGTTCACATTTGGCAGGATCCTAATACACTGTGAAACCCCGTTCACATTTGGCAGGATCCTGATACACTGTGAAAACCCCTACACACCTGGCAGGATCCTGATACACTGTGAAAACCCCAAACACATCTGGCAGGATGCTGATACACAGTGAAACCCCATCCACACCTGGCAGGATCCTGATAAACTGTGAAACACCCATACACACCTGGTGGGATCCTGATACACTGTGAAAACCCGAAACACATCTGGCAGGATCCTGATACACTGTGAAACCCCATACACACCTGGCAGATACTGATACACTGTGAAAAACCCATACACACCTGTCAGGATCCTGAAACACTGTGAACCGCTCAAACACACCAGGCAAGGATCCTGATACACTGTGTAACCCCCCACACATCTGGAAGGTCCTGATGCACTGTCAAAACCCCATGCACATCTGGCAGGATCCTGATGCACTGTAAAAACCCCATTCACATCTGGCAAGATCCTGATAAACTGTGAAACCCACATACACACCTGGCAGGATCCTGATATTCTGTGAAATCCCTGACACACCAGGCAGGATCCTGATCCACTGTGAAAACCCCATACACACCTGGCAGGATCCTGATCCACTGTGAAAACTCCATACACATCTGGCAATATCCTGATAATCTGTGAAACCCACATGCACACCTGGCAGGATCCTGATCCACTGTGAAAACCCATGCACACCAGGCAGGATCCTGATAAACTGTGAAACCCACATACACACCTGGCAGGATCCTGATACACTGTGAAAACCCCATACACACCTGGCAGGATCTTGATACACTATGAAAACCCCATGCACACCTGGCAGGATCCTGATAAACTGTGAAACCCCATACACACCATGCAGGATCCTGATACACTGTGAAACACCCATATACATCTGGAAGGATCCTGATGGACTGTGAAAACCCTGTACACATCTGGCAGGATACTGATGCACTGTGAAAACCCCATTCACATCTGGCAGGATCCTGATAAACTGTGAAAACCACGTACACATCTGGCAGGATCCTGATAAACGCTGAAACACCCATACACACCTGGCAGGATCCAGATAAACTGTGAAAAACCCGGACACACCTGGCAGGATCCAGATACACTGTGAAAGCCCATACACACCTGGCAGGTTCCTGATACACTGTGAAAACCCCCAAGCACACCTGGAGGGATCCTGATACACTGTGAAAACACCAATACAGACCTGGCAGGATCCTGATCCACTGCGAAAACCCCATACACACCTGGCAGTATCCTGTTATACTGTGAAACGCCATACACACCTGGCAGGTTCCTGATCCACTGTGAAACCCCGTTCACATTTGGCAGGATCCTGATGCACTGTGAAAACCCAAACACACCTGGGAGGATCCTGATACACTGTGAAACCCCATACACACCTGGCAGGATCCTGATACACTGTGAAACCTTCAAACACACCTGGAAGGATCCTGATACACTGTGAAAACCCCAAACACATCTGGCAGAATGCCGATCCACTGTGAAACCCCATACACACCTGGCAGGATCCTGATCCAATGTGAAACCCCAATACACACCTGGAAGGACCTGATACACTGTGAAAACCCGAAACACATCTGGCAGGATCCTGATCCACTGTGAAAACCCCATGCAAACCTGGCAGGATACTGATCCGCTGTGAAACCCCCATACACACCTGGCAGGATCCTGATAAACTGTGAAAACCCCATGCACACCTGGCAGGATCCTGATACACTGTGTAACGCCCATACACATCTGGAAGGATCCTGATGCACTGTGAAAACGCCATGCACATCTGGCAGGATCCTGATGCACTGTGAAAACCCCATTCACATCTGGAAGGATCCTGATAAACTGTGAAACCCACATACACAACTGGCAGGATCCTGATAGTCTGTGAAATCCCTGTCACACCAGGCAGGATCCTGATAAACTGTGAAAACCCCATACACACCTGACAGGATCCTGATCCACTGTGAAAACTCACATACACATCTGGCAATATCCTGATACACTGTGAAAACCCCGTACACACCTGGCAGGATCCTGATCCACTGTGAAACCCCATTCACACCTGGCAGGCTCCTGATAAACTGTGAAACCCACATGCACACCTGGCAGGATCCTGATCCACTGTGAAACCCCATACACACCTGGCAGGATCCTGATACACTGTGAAAACCCCATACACACCAGGCAGGATCGTGATAAACTGTGAAACCCACATACACACCTGGCAGGATCCTGATACACTGTGAAAACCCCTTACACAGCTGGCAGGATCTTGATACACTGTGAAAACCCCATGCACACCTGGCAGGATCCTGATAAACTGTGAAACCCATAAACACGATGCTGGATCCTGAAACACTGTGAAAGACTCATACACATCTGTAAGGAGCCGGATGGACTGTGAAAACCCCATACACATCTGGCAGGATCCTGATAAACTGTGAAACCCACATACACACCTGGCAGGATGCTGATAAACTGTGAAACCCCCATACACACCAGGCAGGATCCTGATACACTGTAAAAGCCCCGAACACACCTGGCAGGATCCTGATACACAGTGAAAACCCCATACACACCTGGCAGGAACCTGATTAACTGTGAAACCCCATACACACGATGCAGGATCCTGATACACTGTGAAACACCCATACACATCTGGAAGGATCCTGATGCACTGTGAAAACCCCATGCACATCTGGCAGGATCCTGATAAACTGTGAAACCCACACACACACCTGGCAGGATCCTGATAAACTGTGAGACCCCCATACACAACTTGCAGGATCCTGAGAAACTGTGAAAACCCCTGACACACCTGGCAGGATCCTGATAAACTGTGAAACCCAAATACACACCGAGCAGGATCCTGATACACTGTAAAAGCCCCTTACACACCTGGCAAGATATGGATACACAGTGAAAACCCCATACACACCTGGCAGGAACCTGATTAACTGTGAAACCCCATAGACACGATGCAGGATCCTGATACACTGTGAAACACCCATACACATCTGGAAGGATCCTGATGCACTGTGAAAACCCCATGCACATCTGGCAGGATCCTGATGCACTGTGAAAAACTCATTCACATCTGGCAGGATCCTGATCCACTGTGAAATCTCCATACACATCTGGCAGGATCCTGATACCCTTTGAAAACCCGATACACACCTGTCAGGATCCTGATCCACTGTGAAACCCCATTGACATCTGGCAGGATCCTGATGTATTGTGAAACCCCATATACACCTGGCAGGATCCTGATCCACTGTGAAAACCCCATACACACCTGGAAGTATCCGGATGCACTGTGAAAACCCCCAAGCACACCTGGAAGGATCCTGATACATTGTGAAAACCCCCCATACACACCTGGCAGGATCCTGTTACACTGTGAAACCCCCTTCACATTTGGCAGGATCCTGATACACTGTGAAACGCCATGCACACCTGGCAGGATCCTGATCCACTGTGAAAACCCCATACACAACTGATAGGATCCTGATACACTGTGAAACCCCCATACACACCTGGCAGGATCCTGATAAACTGTGAAACCCCATACACACCTGGCAGGATTATGTTATACTGTGAAACCCTCTTCACATTTGGCAGGATCCTGAAACACTGTGAAAATCCCAGACACACCTGGCAGGATCCTGATCCATTGTGAAACCCCGTTCACATTTGGCAGGATCCTGATACACTGTGAAACCCCCTACACACCTGGCAGAATCCTGATCCACTGTGAAAACCCGTTCACATTTGGCAGGATCGTGATACACTGTGAAAACCCCAAACACACCTGGGAGGATCCTGATACACTGTGAAACCCCATACACACCTGGCAGGATCCTGATACACTGTGAAAACTTCATACACACCTGGACGGATCCTGAACCACTGTGAAATCACCATACACACCTGGAAGGACCTGATAGACTGTGAAAACCCCATACACACCTGGCAGGATCCTGATACACTGTGAAACCCCATACACACCTGGAAGGACCTGATAGACTGTGAAAACCCCATACACACCTGGCAGGATCCTGATGCACTGTGAAAACCCCATGCACATCTGGCAGGATCCTGATGCACTGTGAAAATCTCATTCATATCTGGCAGGATCCTGATCCACTGTGAAATCTCCATACACATTTGGCAGGATCCTGATACACAGTGAAAACCCTGTACACACCTGGCAGGATCCTGATCCACTGTGAAACCCCATTCACATCTGGCAGGATCCTGATACGCAGTGAAACCCCATTCACATCTGGCAGGAACCAGATACACTGTGAAACCCCATATACACCTGGCAGGATCCTGATCCACTGTGAAAACCCCATACACACCTGGCAGGATTATGTTATACTGTGAAACCCCCTTCACATTTGGCAGGATCCTGAAACACTGTGAAAACCCCAGACACACCTGGCAGGATCCTGATCCACTGTGAAACCCCATACACACCTGGCAGGATCCTGATACACTGTGAAACCTTCATGCACACCTGGAAGGACCTGATAGACTGTGAAAACCCCATACACACCTGGCAGGATCCTGATACACTGTGAAACCCCATACACACCTGGCAGGATCCTGATGCACTGTGAAAACCCCATGCACATCTGGCTGGATCCTGATGCACTGTGAAAATGTCATTCATATCTGGCAGGATCCTGATCCGCAGTGAAACCCCATTCACATCTAGCAGGAACCAGATACACTGTGAAACCCCATATACACCTGGCAGGATCCTGATCCACTGTGAAAACCCCATACTCACCTGGAAGAATCCGGATACACTGTGAAAACCCCCAAGCACACCTGGAAGGATCCTGATACACTGTGAAAACCCCCATACACACCTGGCAGGATCCTGTTATACTGTGAAACCCCCTTCACATTTGGCAGGATCCTGATACACTGTGAAACCCCATACACACCTGGCAGGATCCTGATCCACTGCGAAAACCCAAACACACCTGGTAGGATCCTGATACACTGTGAAACCCCCATACACACCTGGCAGGATCCTGATCCACTGTGAAAACCCCATACACACCTGGCAGGATCCTGTTATACTGTGAAACCCCCTTCACATTTGGCAGGATACTGATACACTGTGAAAACCCTGTACACACCTGGGAGGATCCTGATACACTGTGAAACCCCATACACACCTGGCAGGATCCAGATACACTGTGAAACCTTCATGCACACCTGGAAGGATCCTGATACACTGTGAAAACCCCAAACACATCTGGCAGGATCCTGATACACTGTGAAACCCCATTACACACCTGGAAGGATCCTGATCCACTGTGAAACCACCATACACACCTGGAAGCACCTGATAGACTGTGAAAACCCGAAACACATCAGGCAGGATCCTGATATGCTGTGAAACCCCCCACACACCTGGCAGATCCTGATACACTGTGAAAAACCCATACACACCTGGCAGGATCCTGATACAATGTGAAACGCTCACACACACCTGGCAGGATCCTGATACACTGTGTAACCCCCTTACACATCTGGAAGGATCCTGATGCACTGTGAAAACCCCATGCACATCTGGCAGGATCCTGATGCACTGTTAAAGCTCCATTCACATCTGGCAGGATCCTGATAAACTGTGAAACCCACATACACACCTGGCAGGATCCTGATAATCTGTGAAATCCCTGACACACCAGGCAGGATCCTGATCCACTGTGAAAACCCCATACACACCTGACAGGATCCTGATCCACTGTGAAAACTCCATACACATCTGGCAAGATCCTGATACTCTGTGAAAACCCCGTACACACCTGGCAGTATCCTGATCCTCTGTGAAACCCCATTCACATCTGGCAGGATCCTGATAAACTGTGAAACCCACATGCACACCTGGCAGGATCCTGATCCACTGTGAAACCCCATACAAACCAGGCATGATCCTGATAAACTGTGAAAATCACATACACACCAGGCATGACCCTGAATAACTGTGAAACCCACATACACATCTGGCACGATCCTGATACACTGTGAAAACCCCATACACACCTGGCAGGATCCTAACACAGTGTGAAAACCCCTTACACACCTGGCAGGATCCTGATAAACTGTGGAAACCCATACACACGATGCAGGATCCTGGTACACCTGGCAGGATCCTGATCCACTGTGAAAACCCCATACACACCTGGCAGGACCCTGTTATACTGTGAAACCCCCTTCACATTTGGCAGGATCCTGATACACTGTGAAAACCCCAAACACACCTGGGATGATCCTGATACACTGTGAAACCCCATAAACACCTGGCAGGATCCAGATACACTGTGAAACCTTCATACACACCTGGAAGGATCCTGATACACTGTGAAAACCCCAAACACATCTGGAAGGGTCCTGCTGGACTGTGAAAACCCCATACACATCTGGCAGGATACTGATGCACCGTGAAAACCCCATTCACAACTGGCAGGATCCTGATAAACTGTGAAACCCACATACACACCTGGCAGGGTCCTGATAAACTGTGAAACTCCCATGCACACCTGGCAGGATCCTGATAAACTGTGAAAACCCCAGACACACCTGGCAGGATCCTGATAAACTGTGAAATCTCCATTCACATCTGGCAGGATCCTGATACGCAGTGAAACCCCATTCGCATCCGGCAGGATACTGATACACTGTGCAACCCCATACACACCTGCCAGGATCCTGATCCACTGTGAAATCCCCACACACACCTGGAAGGATCCGGATACACTGAGAAAACCCCCATACACACCTGGAAGGATCCTGATACACTGTGAAAACCCCCATACACACCTGGCAGGATCCTGATCCACTGTGAAAACCCCATACACACCTGGCAGGATCCTGTTATGCTGTGAAACCCCGTTGACATTTGACAGGATCCTGATACACTGTGAAACCCCATACACACCTGGCAGGATCCTGATCCACTGTGAAAACCCCATACACACCTGGCAGGATCCTGTTATGCTGTGAAACCCCGTTGACATTTGACAGGATCCTGATACACTGTGAAACCCCGTTCTCATTTGGCAGGATTCTGATACACTGTGAAACCCCATACACACCTGGCAGGATCCTGATCCACTGTGAAACCCCGTTCACATTTGGCAGGATCCTGATACACTGTGAAAAGCCCAAACACACCTGAAAGGATTCGGATACACTGTGAAAACCCCCATAGACAGCTGGAAGGATCCTGATACACTGTCAAAACCCCCAAAGTCACCTGGCAGAATCCTGATCCACTGTGAAAACCCCATACACACCTGGCAGGATCCAGTTATACTGTGAAACCCCCTTCACATTTGGCAGGATCCTGATACACTGTGAAACCCCATACACACCTGGCAGGATCCTGATCCACTGTGAAACCCCGTTCACATTTGGCAGGATCCTGATACACTGTGAAAGCCCGTTCACATTTGGCAGCATCCTGATACACTGTGAAACCCCCGACACACCTGGCAGGATCCTGATCCACTGTGAAATCCCGTTCACATTTGCAGGATCCCGATACACTGTGAAAACCCCAAACACACCTGGGAGGATCCTGATACACTGTGAAACCCCATACACACCTGGCAGGATCCTGATACACTGTGAAACCTTCATGCACACCTGGAAGGATCCTGATACACTGTGAAAACCCCAAACACATCTGGCAGGATCCTGATACACTGTGAAACCCCATAAACACCTGGCAGGATCCTGATCCACTGTGAAACCACCATACACACCTGGAAGGACCTGATAGACTGTGAAAACCCGAAACACATCTGGTAGGATCCTGATACACTGTGAAATACCCATACACACCTGGCAGAATTCTGATACAATGTGAAACGCTCACACACATCTGGAAGGATCCTGATGCACTGTGAAAACCCCATGCACACTGGCAGGATCCTGATGAACTGTTAAAGCTCCATTCACATCTGGCAGGATCCTGATAAACTGTGAAACCCACATACACACCTGGCAGGATCCTGATAATCTGTGAAATCCCTGACACACCAGGCAGGCTCCTGATCATCTGTGAAAACCCGATACACACCTGGCAGGATCCTGATCCACTGTGAAAACTCCATACACATCTGGCAAGATCCTGATACTCTGTGAAATCCCCACACACACCTGGCAGGATCCTGATCCACTGTGAAACCCCATTCACATCTGGCAGGATCCTGATAAACTGTGAATCCCACATGCACACCTGGCAGGATCCGGATCCTCTGTGAAACCCCAGACACACCAGGCATGATCCTGATAAACTGTGAAAACCCCATACACACCAGGCAGGATCCGGATCCTCTGTGAAACCCCAGACACACCAGGCATGATCCTGATAAACTGTGAAAACCCCATACACACCAGGCAGGATCCTGATAAACTGTGAAACCCACATACACATCTGGCAGGACCCTGATCCACTTTGAAATCCCCACACACACCTGGAAGGATCCGGATACACTGAGAAAACCCCCATACACACCTGGAAGGATCCTGATACACTGTGAAAACCCCCATACACACCTGGCAGGATCCTGATCCACTGTGAAAACCCCATACACACCTGGCAGGATCCTGTTATGCTGTGAAACCCCGTTCACATTTGACAGGATCCTGATGCACTGTGAAACCCCTTCTCATTTGGCAGGATCCGGATACACTGTGAAACCCCATACACACCTGGCAGGATCCTGATCCACTGTGAAACCCCGTTCACATTTGGCAGTATCCTGATACACTATGAAATGCCCAAACACACCTGGGAGGATCCTGATACACTGTGAAACCCCCATACACACCTGAAAGGATCCGGATACACTGTGAAAACGCCCATACTCACCTGGAAGGATCCTGATACACTGTGAAAACCCCCATCCACACCTGGCAGGATCTTGTTATAATGTGAAATCCCCTCACATTTGGCAGGCTCCTGATACACTGTGAAAACCCATACACACCTGGCAGGATCCTGATCCTCTGTGAAACCCCGTTCACATTTGGCAGGATCCTGATACACTGTGAAACCCCGTTCACATTTGGCAGGATCCTGATACACTGTGAAACCCCAAGCACACCTGGCAGGATCCTGATCTACTGTGAAACCCCGTTCACATTTGGCAGGATCCTGATACACTGTGAAAACCCCAAACACACCTGGGAGGATCCTGATACACTGTGAAACCCCATACACACCTGGCAGGATCCTGATTCCCTGTGAAACACTCATGCACACCTAAAAGGATCCTGATACACTGTGAAATACCCAAACACATCTGGCAGGATCCTGATACACTGCGAAAACCCATACACACCTGGAAGGATCCTGATCCACTGTGAAACCCCCATACACACCAGGAAGGATCATGATACACTGTGAAAACTCCAAACACACCTGGGAGGATCCTGATACACTGTGAAACCCAATACACACCTGGCAGGATCCTGATCCACTGTGAGGCCCCCATACACACCTTGAAGGATCCTGATACACTGTGAATACCCGAAAAACATCTGGCAGAATCCTGATACACTGTGTAACTCCCATACACATCTGGAAGGTTCCTGATGCACTGTAAAACCCCCATACACACCTGGCAGGATCCTGATAATCTGTGAAAACCCCAGACACACCAGGCAGGATCCTGATAAACTGTGAAACCCCCATACACACCTGGCAGGATCCTGATAAACTGTGAAACACCCATACACACCTGGCAGGATCGTGATACACTGTGTAACCCATATAAACACCTGGCAGGATCCTGATAAACTGTGAAACCCCCAGACACACCAGGCAGGATCCTGATACACTGTGAAACCCCCATACACACCTGGCAGGATCCTGATACACTGTGAAACCCTCAGACACATCTGGAAGGATCCTGATGCATTGTGAAAACCCCATACACATCTGGCATGATGCTGATGCACTGTGAAAACCCCATTCACATCTGGCAGAAACCTGATAAACTGTGAAACCGACGGAAACACCAGACAGGATACTGATAAAATGTGAAACCCCCATACACACCTGGCAGGATCCTGATAAACTGTGAAACACCCAAACACACCTGGCAGGATCCTGATAAACTGTGACACCCACATACACACCTGGCAGGATCCTGATAACTGTGAAACACCCATACAAACCTGGATGGATCCTGATACTCTGTGAAAACCCCATACACACGTGGCAGGATCCTGATACACTGTGAAACCCCATACACACCAGGCAGGATCCTGATAAACTGTGAAACCCACATAAACAACAGGCAGGAGCCTGATAAACTCTGAAACCCACATACACTCCTGCAGATCCTGATATACTGTGAAACCGCATACACACGTGGCAGGATCCTGATACACTGTGAAACACCCATACACATCTGGAAGGATCCTGATGCACTGTGAAAACCCCATACGCATCTGGCAGGATCCTGATGCACTGTGAAAACCCCACTCACATCTGGCAGGATCCTGATGAACTGTGAAACCCACATACTCACCTGGCAGGATCCTGATAAACTGTGAAACCCCCAGACACACCAGGAAGGATACCGATAAACTGTGAAAACCCCCCACACACACTTGGCAGGATACTGATAAACTGTGAAACCCCCATACACACCTGCCGCGATCCTGATAAACTGTGAAACCCACATACACACCTGGCAGGACCCTGATAAACTGTGAAACCCCCATACACACCTGGAAGGATCCTGATAAACTGTGAAAACCCCATACACACCTGGCAGGATCCTGATACACTATGAAAACCCCAGACACACCTGTCAGAATCCTGATAGACTGTAAAAACCCCATACACACCTGGCAGGATCCTGATAGACTGTGAATCACCCATACACACCTGGCAGGATCCTGATAAACTGTGAAACCCCCATACATAACTGGCAGGATACTGATAAACTGTGAAACACACATGCACACCTGGCAGGATACTGATACACTGTGAAAACCCGATACACACCTGACAGGACCCTGATAAACTGTGAAACCCCCATACACACCTGGCAGGATCCTGATACACTGTGAAAAACCCATACACACGTGGCAGGATCCTGATACACTGTGAAACCCCCATACACACCTGGCAGCATACTGATAAACTGTGCAACCCACATGCACACCTGGCAGGATCCTGATAAACTGTGAAACCCCCATACACATCTGGCAGGATCCTGATAAACTGTGACACATACATACACACCTGGCAGGATCCTGATAACTGTGAAACCCCCATACACACCTGGCAGGATCCTGATACTCTGTGAAAACCCCATACATACCAGGCAGGATCCTGATAAACTGCAAAACCCACATAAACACCAGGCAGGAGCCTGATACACTGTGAAACCCCACACAAACGTGGTAGGCTCCTGATACACTGTGAAACACCCATACACATCTGGAAGGATCCTGATGCACTGTGAAAACCCCATACACATCTGGCAGGATCCTGATGCACTGTGAAAACCCCACTCACATCTGGCAGGATCCTGATAAACTGTAAAACCCACATACTCACCTGGCAGGCTCCTGATAAAATGTGAAACCCCCAGACACACCAGGAGGGATACCGATAAACTGTGAAAACCCTATACACACCTGGCAGGATCCTGATAAACTGTGAAACCCCCGCACACACCTGCCGGGATCCTGATAAACTGTGAAACCAACATACACACCTGGCAGGATCCTGATAAACTGTGAAACCCCCATACACACCTGGTAGGATCCTGATAAACTGTGAAAACCCCATACACACCTGGCAGGATCCTGATACACTGTGAAACCCCCATACACACCTGGCAGGATACTGATAAACTGTGAAACACACATGCACACCTGGCAGGATACTGAATTAATGTGAAAACCCGATACACACCTGGCAGGATCCTGATTAACTTTGAAACCCACATAAACACCTGACAGGACCCTGATAAACTGTAAAACCCCCATACACACCTGGCAGAATCCTGATACACTGTGAAAAACCCATACACACCTGGCAGGATCCTGATACACTGTGAAACCCCCATACACACCTGGCAGCATACTGATAAACTGTGCAACCCACATACACACCTGGCAGGATCCTGATAAACTGTGAAACCCCCATACACACCTGGCAGGATCCTGATAAACTGTGAAACCCCCATACACACCTGGCAGGATCCTGATAAACTGCGAAAAGCCCATACACACCTGGCAGGATCCTGATACACAGTGAAAACCCCATACACACCTGGCAGGATCCTGATAGACTGTGAAAACCCCATATACACCTGGCAGGATCCTGATAGACTGTGAAACACCCATACACACCAGGCAGGATCCTGATAAACTGTGAAACACCCATGCACACCTGGCAGGCTACTGATAATCTGTGAAACACACATGCACACCTGGCAGGATACTGATACACTGTGAAAACCCCATACACACCTGGCAGGATCCTGATAAACTGTGAAAGCCCATACACACGATGCAGGATCCTGGGACACTGTGAAACACCCAAACACATCTGGAAGGGTCCTGATGGACTGTGAATACCCGAAAAACATCTGGCAGAATCCTGATACACTGTGTAACTCCCATACACATCTGGAAGGTTCCTGATGCACTGTAAAACCCCCATACACACCTGGCAGGATCCTGATAATCTGTGAAAACCCCAGACACACCAGGCAGGATCCTGATAAACTGTGAAACCCCCATACACACCTGGCAGGATCCTGATAAACTGTGAAACACCCATACACACCTGGCAGGATCGTGATACACTGTGTAACCCATATAAACACCTGGCAGGATCCTGATAAACTGTGAAACCCCCAGACACACCAGGCAGGATCCTGATACACTGTGAAACCCCCATACACACCTGGCAGGATCCTGATACACTGTGAAACCCTCAGACACATCTGGAAGGATCCTGATGCATTGTGAAAACCCCATACACATCTGGCATGATGCTGATGCACTGTGAAAACCCCATTCACATCTGGCAGAAACCTGATAAACTGTGAAACCGACGGAAACACCAGACAGGATACTGATAAAATGTGAAACCCCCATACACACCTGGCAGGATCCTGATAAACTGTGAAACACCCAAACACACCTGGCAGGATCCTGATAAACTGTGACACCCACATACACACCTGGCAGGATCCTGATAACTGTGAAACACCCATACAAACCTGGATGGATCCTGATACACTGTGAAACCCCATACACACCAGGCAGGATCCTGATAAACTGTGAAACCCACATAAACAACAGGCAGGAGCCTGATAAACTCTGAAACCCACATACACTCCTGCAGATCCTGATATACTGTGAAACCGCATACACACGTGGCAGGATCCTGATACACTGTGAAACACCCATACACATCTGGAAGGATCCTGATGCACTGTGAAAACCCCATACGCATCTGGCAGGATCCTGATGCACTGTGAAAACCCCACTCACATCTGGCAGGATCCTGATGAACTGTGAAACCCACATACTCACCTGGCAGGATCCTGATAAACTGTGAAACCCCCAGACACACCAGGAAGGATACCGATAAACTGTGAAAACCCCCCACACACACTTGGCAGGATACTGATAAACTGTGAAACCCCCATACACACCTGCCGCGATCCTGATAAACTGTGAAACCCACATACACACCTGGCAGGATCCTGATAAACTGTGAAACCCCCATACACACCTGGAAGGATCCTGATAAACTGTGAAAACCCCATACACACCAGGCAGGATCCTGATAAACTGTGAAACCCACATAAACAACAGGCAGGAGCCTGATAAACTCTGAAACCCACATACACTCCTGCAGATCCTGATATACTGTGAAACCGCATACACACGTGGCAGGATCCTGATACACTGTGAAACACCCATACACATCTGGAAGGATCCTGATGCACTGTGAAAACCCCATACGCATCTGGCAGGATCCTGATGCACTGTGAAAACCCCACTCACATCTGGCAGGATCCTGATGAACTGTGAAACCCACATACTCACCTGGCAGGATCCTGATAAACTGTGAAACCCCCAGACACACCAGGAAGGATACCGATAAACTGTGAAAACCCCCCACACACACTTGGCAGGATACTGATAAACTGTGAAACCCCCATACACACCTGCCGCGATCCTGATAAACTGTGAAACCCACATACACACCTGGCAGGATCCTGATAAACTGTGAAACCCCCATACACACCTGGAAGGATCCTGATAAACTGTGAAAACCCCATACACACCTGGCAGGATCCTGATACACTATGAAAACCCCAGACACACCTGTCAGAATCCTGATAGACTGTAAAAACCCCATACACACCTGGCAGGATCCTGATAGACTGTGAATCACCCATACACACCTGGCAGGATCCTGATAAACTGTGAAACCCCCATACATAACTGGCAGGATACTGATAAACTGTGAAACACACATGCACACCTGGCAGGATACTGATACACTGTGAAAACCCGATACACACCTGACAGGACCCTGATAAACTGTGAAACCCCCATACACACCTGGCAGGATCCTGATACACTGTGAAAAACCCATACACACGTGGCAGGATCCTGATACACTGTGAAACCCCCATACACACCTGGCAGCATACTGATAAACTGTGCAACCCACATGCACACCTGGCAGGATCCTGATAAACTGTGAAACCCCCATACACATCTGGCAGGATCCTGATAAACTGTGACACATACATACACACCTGGCAGGATCCTGATAACTGTGAAACCCCCATACACACCTGGCAGGATCCTGATACTCTGTGAAAACCCCATACATACCAGGCAGGATCCTGATAAACTGCAAAACCCACATAAACACCAGGCAGGAGCCTGATACACTGTGAAACCCCACACAAACGTGGTAGGCTCCTGATACACTGTGAAACACCCATACACATCTGGAAGGATCCTGATGCACTGTGAAAACCCCATACACATCTGGCAGGATCCTGATGCACTGTGAAAACCCCACTCACATCTGGCAGGATCCTGATAAACTGTAAAACCCACATACTCACCTGGCAGGCTCCTGATAAAATGTGAAACCCCCAGACACACCAGGAGGGATACCGATAAACTGTGAAAACCCTATACACACCTGGCAGGATCCTGATAAACTGTGAAACCCCCGCACACACCTGCCGGGATCCTGATAAACTGTGAAACCAACATACACACCTGGCAGGATCCTGATAAACTGTGAAACCCCCATACACACCTGGTAGGATCCTGATAAACTGTGAAAACCCCATACACACCTGGCAGGATCCTGATACACTGTGAAACCCCCATACACACCTGGCAGGATACTGATAAACTGTGAAACACACATGCACACCTGGCAGGATACTGAATTAATGTGAAAACCCGATACACACCTGGCAGGATCCTGATTAACTTTGAAACCCACATAAACACCTGACAGGACCCTGATAAACTGTAAAACCCCCATACACACCTGGCAGAATCCTGATACACTGTGAAAAACCCATACACACCTGGCAGGATCCTGATACACTGTGAAACCCCCATACACACCTGGCAGCATACTGATAAACTGTGCAACCCACATACACACCTGGCAGGATCCTGATAAACTGTGAAACCCCCATACACACCTGGCAGGATCCTGATAAACTGTGAAACCCCCATACACACCTGGCAGGATCCTGATAAACTGCGAAAAGCCCATACACACCTGGCAGGATCCTGATACACAGTGAAAACCCCATACACACCTGGCAGGATCCTGATAGACTGTGAAAACCCCATATACACCTGGCAGGATCCTGATAGACTGTGAAACACCCATACACACCAGGCAGGATCCTGATAAACTGTGAAACACCCATGCACACCTGGCAGGCTACTGATAATCTGTGAAACACACATGCACACCTGGCAGGATACTGATACACTGTGAAAACCCCATACACACCTGGCAGGATCCTGATAAACTGTGAAAGCCCATACACACGATGCAGGATCCTGGGACACTGTGAAACACCCAAACACATCTGGAAGGGTCCTGATGGACTGTGAAAACCCCATACACATCTGGCAGGATACTGATGCACTGTGAAAACCCCATTCACAACTGGCAGGATCCTGATAAACTGTGAAACTCACATACACACCTGGCAGGATCCTGATAAACTGTGAAACCCCCATACACACCTGGCAGGATCCTGATAAACTGTGAAAACCCCAGGCACACCTGGCAGGATCCTGATAAACTGTGAAACCCACATACACACCTGGCAGGATCCTGATGCACTGTGAAAACCCCATACACACCTGGCAGGATCCTGATAAACTGTGAAACCCCAAACACACGATGCAGGATCCTGATACACTGTGAAACGCCCATACACACCTGGAAGGATTCTGATGCACTGTGAAATCCCCATACACATCTGGCAGGATCCTGATGCACTGTGAAATCCCCATTCACATCTGGCAGGATCCTGATCCACTGTGAAATCTCCATTCACATCTGCCAGTATCCTGATACAGTGTGAAAACCCCGTACACACCTGGCAGGATCCTGATCCACTGTGAAACCCCATTCACATCTGGCAGGATCCTGATACGCAGTGAAACCCCATTCACATCTGGCAGGATACTGACACACTGTGCAACCCCATACACACCTGCCAGGATCCTGATCCACTGTGAAATCCTCACACACACCTGGAAGGATCCGGATACATTGAGAAAACCCCCATAAACACCTGGAAGGATCCTGATACACTGTGAAAACCCCCATACACACCTGGCAGGATCCTGATCCACTGTGAAAACCCCATACACACCTGGCAGGATCCTGTTATACTGAGAAACCCCGTTCACATTTGACAGGATCCTGATACACTGTGAAACCCCGTTCACATTTGGCAGGATCCGTATACACTGTGAAACCCCATACACACCTGGCAGGATCCTGATCCACTGTGAAACCCCGTTCACATTTGGTAGGATGCTGATACACTATGAAAAGCCCAAACACACCTGGGAGGATCCTGATACACTGTGAAACCCCATACACACCTGAAAGGATCCGGATGCACTGTGAAAACCCCCATACACACCTGGAAGGATCCTGATACACTGTGAAAACCCCCATACACACCTGGCAGAATCCTGATCCACTGTGAAAACCCCATACACACCTGGCAGGATCCTGTTATACTGTGAAATCCCCTCACATTTGGCAGGATCCTGATACACTGTGAAACCCCATACACACCTGGCAGGATCCTGATCCTCTGTGAAACCCTGTTCACATTTGGCAGGATCCTGATACACTGTGAAACCCCGTTCACATTTGGCAGGATCCAGATACACTGTGAAACCCCAAGCAGACCTGGCAGGATCCTGATCTACTGTGAAACCCCGTTCACATTTGGCAGGATCCTGATACACTGTGAAAACACCAAACACACCTGGGAGGATCCTGATACACTGTGATACCCCATACACTCCTGGCAGGATCCTGACCCACTGTGAAACACTCATACACACCTGGAAGGATCCTGATGCACTGTGAAATTCCCAAACACAACTGGCAGGATCCTGATACACTGTGAAAACCCATACACACCTGGAAGGATCCTGATCCACTGTGAAACCCCCATACACACCAGGAAGGATCATGATACACTGTGAAAACCCCAAACACACCTGGGAGGATCTTGATACATTGTGAAACCCAATACACACCTGTCAGGATCCTGATCCACTGTGAAAACCCCATACACACCTTTAAGGATCCTGATACACTGTGAAAACCCGAAAAACATCTGACAGGATCCTGATACACTGTGTAACTCCCATACACATCTGGAAGGATCCTGATGCACTGTAAAACCCCCATACACACCTGGCAGGATCGTTATAAACTGTGAAAACCCCAGACACACCAGGCAGGATCCTGATAAACTGCGAAACCCCCACACACACCTGGCAGGAACCTGATAAACTGTGAAACCCGCATACACACCTGGCAGGATCGTGATACACTGTGTAACCCATATAAACACATGGCAGGATCCTGATAAACTGTGAAACCCCCATGCACACCAGGCAGGATCCTGATACACTGTGAAATCCCCATACACACCTGGCAGGATACTGATAAACTGTGAAACCCACATACACACCTGGCAGGATCCTGATGAACTGTGAAACCCCCAGACACACCAGGCAGGATCCTGATAAACTGTGAAACCCCCATACACACCTGGCAGGATCCTGATAAACTGTGTGTCCCCAAACACTCGATGCAGGATCCTGATACATTGTGAAACCCTCAGACACATCTGGAAGGATCCTGATGCATTGTGAAAACCCCATACAAATCTGGCATGATGCTGATGCACTGTGAAAACCCCATTCACATCTGGCAGAGACCTGATAAACTGTGAAACCCCCGGACACACCAGGCAGGATACTGATAAAATGTGAAACCCCCATACACACCTGGCAGGATCCTGATAAACCGTGAAACACCCATACACACCTGGCAGGATCCTGATAAACTGTGACACCCACATACACACCTGGCAGGATCCTGATAACTGTGAAACCCCCATACACACGTGGCAGGATCCTGATCCACTGTGAAACCCCATACACCCCAGGCAGGATCCTGATAAACTGTGAAAACCCCATACACACCTGGCAGGATCCTGATACACTGTGAAACCCCCATACACACCTGGCAGGATACTGATAAACTGTGAAACACACATGCACACCTGGCAGGATACTGAATTAATGTGAAAACCCGATACACACCTGGCAGGATCCTGATTAACATTGAAACCCACATAAACACCTGACAGGACCCTGATAAACTGTAAAACCCCCATACACACCTGGCAGAATCCTGATACACTGTGAAAAACCCATACACACCTGGCAGGATCCTGATACACTGTGAAACCCCCATACACACCTGGCAGCATACTGATAAACTGTGCAACCCACATACACACCTGGCAGGATCCTGATAAACTGTGAAACCCCCATACACACCTGGCAGGATCCTGATAAACTGTGAAACCCCCATACACACCTGGCAGGATCCTGATAAACTGCGAAAAGCCCATACACACCTGGCAGGATCCTGATAGACTTTGCAAACCCCATACACACCTGGCAGTTTCCTGAGAGACTGTGAAAACCCCATATACACCTGGCAGGATCCTGATAGACTGTGAAACACCCATACACACCAGGCAGGATCCTGATAAACTGTGAAACACCCATGCACACCTGGCAGGATACTGAGACACTATGAAAACCCGATACAAACCTGGCAGGATCCTGATGAACTGTGAAACCCACATAAACACCTGACATGACCCTGATAAACTGTGAAACCCCCATACACATCTGGCAGGATCCTGATGCACTGTGAAAAACCCATACACACCTGGCAGGATCCTGATACACTGTGAAACTCCCATACACACCTGGCAGCATACTGATAAACTGTGCAACCCACATACACACCTGGCAGGATCCTGATACACTGTGAAAAACCTATTCACACCTGGCAGGATCCTGATACACTGTGAAACCCCCATACACACCTGGCAGGATCCTGATAAACTGTGCAACACACATACACACCTGGCAGGATCCTGATAAACTGTGAAACCCCCATACACACCTGGCAGGATCCTGATAAACTGTGAAACCCCATACACACCTGGCAGGATACTGATAAACTGTGAAACACTCATGCACACCTGGCAGGATACTGAGACACTGTGAAAACCCGATACAAACCTGGCAGGATCCTGATGAACTGTGAAACCCACATAAACACCTGACATGACCCTGATAAACAGTGAAACCCCCATACACATCTGGCAGGATCCTGATACACTGTGAAAAACCCATACACACCTGGCAGGATCCTGATACACTGTGAATCTCCCATACACACCTGGCAGCATACTGATAAACTGTGCAGCCCACATACACAGCTCGCAGGATCCTGATGAACTTTGAAACACCCATGCACACCTAGAAGGATCCAGAGAAACAGTGAAAGCCCCATACACACCTGGCAGGATCATGACAAACTGTGAAAAGGCCATACACACCTGGCAGAATCATGATACACAGTGAAAACCCCAAACACACCTGGCAGGATCCTGATAGACCGTGAAAACCCCATGCACACCTGGCAGGATCCTGATGAACTGTGAAACCCACATAAACACCTGGCAGGATACTGATACACTGTGAAAACCCCATACACACCTGGCAGGATCCTGATACACTGTGAAAAACCCATACACACCTGGCAGGATCCTGATACACTGTGAAACCCCCATACTCACCTGGCAGGTTCCTGATAAACTGTGCAACACACATACACACCTGGCAGGATCCTGATAAACTGTGAAACCCCCATACACACCTGGCAGGATCCTGATACACTGTGAAAAGTCCATACACACCTGGCAGGATCCTGATACACTGTGAAAACCCCATACACACCTGGCAGGATCCTGATACACTGTGAAACCCACATACACACCTGGCAGGATCCTGATACACTGTGAAATCCCCATAAACACCTGGCAGGTTCCTGATCCACAGATAAAACCACATACACACCTGGCAGGAACCTGATAAACTGTGAAACCCCGATACACACCTGGCAGGATCGTGATACACTGTGTAACCCATATAAACACCTGGCAGGATCCTGATAAACTGTGAAACCCCCATGCACACCAGGCAGGATCCTGATACACTGTGAAATCCCCATACACACCTGGCAGGATACTGATAAACTGTGAAACCCACATACACACCTGGCAGGATCCTGATGAACTGTGAAACCCCCAGACACACCAGGCAGGATCCTGATAAACTGTGAAACCCCCATACACACCTGGCAGGATCCTGATAAACTGTGTGTCCCCAAACATTCGATGCAGGATCCTGATACACTGTGAAACCCTCAGACACATCTGGAAGGATCCTGATGCATTGTGAAAACCCCATACAAATCTGGTATGATGCTGATGCACTGTGAAAACCCCATTCACATCTGGCAGAGACCTGATAAACTGTGAAACCCCCGGACACACCAGGCAGGATACTGATAAAATGTGAAACCCCCATACACACCTGGCAGGATCCTGATAAACTGTCAAACACCCATACACACCTGGCAGGATCCTGATAAACTGTGACACCCACATACACACCTGGCAGGATCCTGATAACTGTGAAACCCCCATACACACCTGGCAGGATCCTGATACTCTGTGAAAACCCCATACACACGTGGCAGGATCCTGATCCACTGTGAAACCCCATACACACCAGGCAGGATCCTGATAAACTGTGAAACCCACATAAACACCAGGCAGGAGCCTGATAAACTGTGAAACCCACATACACACCTGCAGGACCCTGATATACTGTGAAACCCCATACATACGTGGCAGGATTTGATACACTGTGAAACACCCACACACATCTGGAAGGATCCTGATGCACTGTGAAAACCCCATACACATCTGGCAGGATCCTGATGCACTTTGAAAACCCCACTCACATCTGGCAGGATCCTGATAAACTGTGAAAACCACATACTCACCTGGCAGGATCCTGATAAACTGTGAAACCCCCAGACATACCATGAAGGATACCGATAAACTGTGAAAACCCCATACACACCTGGCAGGATCCTGATAAAATATGAAACCCACATACACACCTGGCAGGATCCTGATATACTGTGAAACCCCCATACACACCTGGCAGGATCCTGATGAACTGTGAAACCCACATAAACACCTGACATGACCCTGATAAACTGTGAAACCCCCATACACATCTGGCAGGATCCTGATGCACTGCGAAAAACCCATACACACCTGGCAGGATCCTGATACACTGTGAAACTCCCATACACACCTGGCAGCATACTGATAAACTGTGCAACCCACATACACACCTGGCAGGATACTGATACACTGTGAAATACCCATACACACCTGGCAGGATCCTGATACACTGTGAAACCCCCATACACACCTGGCAGGATCCTGATAAACTGTGCAACACACATACACACCTGGCAGGATCCTGATAAACTGTGAAACCCCCATACACACCTGGCAGGATCCTGATAAACTGTGAAACCCCCATACACACCTGGCAGGATACTGATAAACTGTGAAACACACATGCACACCTGGCAGGATACTGAGACACTGTGAAAACCCGATATAAACCTGGCAGGATCCTGATGAACTGTGAAACCCACATAAACACCTGACATGACCCTGATAAACAGTGAAACCCCCATACACATCTGGCAGGATCCTGATACACTGTGAAAAACCCATACACACCTGGCAGGATCCTGATACACTGTGAATCTCCCATACACACCTGGCAGCATACTGATAAACTGTGCAACCCACATACACACCTGGCAGGATCCTGATGAACTGTGAAACACCCATACACACCTAGAAGGATCCTGATAAACTGTGAAATCCCCATACACACCTGGCAGGATCCTGATAAACTGTGAAAAGGCCATACACACCTGGAAGAATCATGATACACAGTGAAAACCCCATACACACCTGGCAGGATCCTGATAGACCGTGAAAACCCCATGCACACCTGGCAGGATACTGATAAACTGTGAAACACACATAAACACTGACTGGATCCTGATAAACTGTGAAACCCCCATACACAAATGGCAGGATCCTGATACACTGTGAAACCCCCATACTCACCTGGCAGGTTCCTGATAAACTGTGCAACACACATACACACCTGGCAGGATCCTGATAAACTGTGAAACCCCCATGCACACCTGGCAGGATCCTGATACACTGTGAAACCCACATAAACACTGACTGGATCCTGATAAACTGTGAAACCCCCATACACAAATGGCAGGATCCTGATACACTGTGAAACCCCCATACTCACCTGGCAGGTTCCTGATAAACTGTGCAACACACATACACACCTGGCAGGATCCTGATAAACTGTGAAACCCCCATGCACACCTGGCAGGATCCTGATACACTGTGAAATGTCCATACACACCTGGCAGGATCCTGATACACTGTGAAAACCCCATACACACCTGGCAGGATCCTGATACACTGTGAAACCCACATACACACCTGGCAGGATCCTGATAAACTGTGAAAATCCCATAAACACCTGGCAGGTTCCTGATCCACAGATAAAACCCCATACACACCTGGCAGGATCCTGATACACTGTGAAAACCCCATACACACCTGGCAGGATCCTGATCCACTGTGAAAACCCCATACGCACCTGGCAGGATCCTGATACACTGTAAACCCAATACACACCTGGCAGGATCATGATAAACTGTGAAAACCCCATGCACACCAGGCAGGATCATGATACGCTGTGAAATCCCCAGACACACCTGGCAGGTTCCTGATCAACTGTGAAAACCCGAAAGACACCTGGCAGGATTCTGATACACTGTGAAAACCCCATACACAACTGGCAGTATCCTGATGCACATTGAAACCCCAAACACACCTGGCAGGATCCTGAAACACTGTGAAATCCCATACACACCTGGCAGGATCCTGATAAACAGTGCAACACACATACACACCTGGCAGGATCCTGATGCACATTGAAACCCCAAACACACCTGGCAGGATCCTGAAACACTGTGAAATCCCATACACACCTGGCAGGATCCTGATAAACTGTGCAACACACAGACACACCTGGCAGGATCCTGATAAACTGTGAAACCCCCATACACACCTGGCAGGATCCTGATACACTGTGAAAACCCTATACACACCGGGCAGGATCCTGATACACTGTGAAAACCCCATACACACCTAGCAGGATCCTGATACACTGTGAAACCCACTACACACCTGGCAGGATCCTGATACACTGTGAAATCCCCATAAACACCTGGCAGGTTCCTGATCCACAGGTAAAACCCCATACACACCTGGCAGGATCCTGATCCACTGTGAAAACCCCATACACACCTGGCAGGATCCTGATACACTGTGAAACCCAATACACACCTTGCAGGATCCTGATAAACTGTGAAACCCCCATGCACACCTGGCAGGATCCTGATACGCTGTGAAATCCCCATACACACCTGGCAGGTTCCTGATCTACTGTGAAAACCCCAAACACACCTGGCAGGATACTGATGCACTGTGAAAACCCCATACACAACTGGCAGGATCCTGATGCACAGTGAAAACCCCAAACACACCTGGCAGGATCCTGATGCACATTGAAACCCCAAACACACCTGGCAGGATCCTGAAACACTGTGAAATCCCATACACACGTGTCAGGATCCTGATAAAATGTGAAACACACATACACACCTGGCACGATCCTGATACACTGTGAAATCCCCGAACACACCTGGCAAGTTCCTGATCAACTGTGAAAACCCCATACACACCTGGCAGTATCCTGAACAACTGTGAAACCGCATACACATGTGGCAGGATCCTGATAAACTGTGAGACCCCCATACACACCTGGCAGGATCCTGATAATCTGTGAAACCCCATACACATGTGGCAGGATCCCGATAAACTGTGAAACACCCAGACACATCTGGAAGGATCCGGATGCACTGTGAAAACACCATACACATCTGGCAGCATTCTGATGCACAGTGAAAACTCCATACACACCTGGCAGGATCCTGATAAACTGTGAAACCCCCAAACACACCTGGCGGGATCCTGATAAACTGTGAAACCCACAGACACACATGGCAGGATCCTGATAAACTGTGAAACCCCCAAACACACCTGGCAGGATCCTGATACACTGTGAAAAACCCATACACACCTGGCAGGATCCTGATACACTGTGAAACCCCCATACACACCTGGCAGGATCCTGATAATCTGTGCAACCCACAGACACACCTGGCAGGATCCTGATAAACTGTGAAACCCCCATACACACCTGGCAGGATCCTGATACACTGTGAAACCCCCATACACACCTGGCAGGATACTGATAAACTGTGCAACTCACATACACACCTGGAAGGATCCTGATAAACTGTGGAACCACCATACACACCTGGCAGGATCCTGATAAACTGTGAAACCCCCATACACACCTGGCAGGATCCTGATAAACTGTGAAAACCCCATACACACCTGGCAGGATCCTGATACACAGTGAAAACCCCATACACACCTGGCAGGATCCTGATAGACTGTGAAAACCCCATACACACCTGGCAGGATCCTGATAGACTGCGAAACACCCATACAGACCTGGAAGGATCCTGATAAATTGTGAAACCCCCATACACATCTGGCAGGATACTGATAAACTGTGAAATACACATGCACACAGGGCAGGATACTGATATACTTTGAAAACCCCATACACAACTGGCAGGCTGCTGATGAACTGTGAAACTCCCATACACATCTGGAAGGTTCCTGATGCACTGTGAAAACCCCATACACATCTGGCAGGATCCTGATGCACTGTGAAAACCCCACTCATATCTGGCAGGATCCTGATAAACTGTGAAACCCACAAACTCACCTGGCAGGATCCTGATAAACTGTGAAACCCCCAGACACACCTGGCGGGATCCTGATAAACTGTGAAACCCACATACACACCTGGCTGGATCCTGATAAACTGTGAAACCCCCATACACACCTGGCAGGATCCTGATAAACTGTGAAAACCCCATACACACCTGGCAGGATACTGATCCACAGTGAAAACCCCTTGCACACCTGGCAGGATCCTGATAGACTGTGAAAACCCCATACACACCTGGCAGGATCCTGATAGACAGTGAAACACCCATACACACCTGGCAGGATCCTGATAAACTGTGAAACACCCATACACACCTGGCAGGCTACTGATAATCTGTGAAACACACATGCACACCTGGCAGGATACTGATACACTGTGAAGACACGATACACACCTGGCAGGATCCTGATGAACTGTGAAACACACAAACACCTGACAGGACCCAGATAAACTGTGAAACCCCCGTACACACCTGGCAGGATCCTGATACACTGTGAAAAACCCATACACACCTGGCAGGATACTGATACACTGTCAAACCCCCATACACACCTGGCAGGATACTGATAAACTGTGCAACCCAAACACACACCTGGCAGGATCCTGATAAACTGTGAAACCCCCATACACACCTGGCAGGAACCTGAGACACTGTGAAAACCCCTTACACACCTGGCAGGATCCTGATACACAGTGAAAACCCGATACACACCTGGCAGGATCCTGATAGACTGTGAAACACCCATACACACCTGGCAGGATCCTGATAAACTGTGAAACCCCCATGGACACCTGGCAGGATACTGATAAACTGTGAAACACACATGCACACCTGGCAGGATACCGATACACTGTGAAAACCCCATACACACCTGGCAGGGTCCTGATGAACTGTGAAACCCACATAAACACCTGACAGGATCCTGATAAACTGTGAAACCTCCATACACTCCTGGCAGGATCCTGATGCACAGTGAAAAACCCATACACACCTGGCAGGATCCTGATACACTGTGAAACCCCCGTACACACCTGGCAGGATCCTGATAACTGTGCAACACACATACACACCTGTCAGGATCCTGATAAACTGTGAAACCCCCGTACACACCTGGCAGGATCCTGATACACTGTGAAAACCCCATACACACCTGGCAGGATACTGTTACACTGTGAAACCCACATACACACCTGAGAGGATCCTGATTCACAGTGAAATCCCCATAAACACCTGGCAGGTTCCTGATCCACAGATAAGACCCCATACACACCTGGCAGGATCCTGATACAATGTGAAAAACCCATACACACCTGGCAGGATCCTGATCCACTGTGAAAACCCCATACACACCTGGCAGGATCCTGATACACTGTGAAACCCAATACACACCTGGCAGGATCCTGATAAACTGTGAAACCCCCATACACACCTGGCAGGATCCTGATACGCTGTGAAATCCCCAGACACACCTGGCAGGATCCTGATACACTGTGAAAAACCATACACACCTGGCAGGATCCTGAAACACTGTGAAAACCCCATGCACACCTGGCAGGATACTGATGCACAGTGAAAACCCCAAACACACCTGGCAGTATCCTGAACAACTGCGAAACCCCATACACATGTGGCAGGATCCTGATAAACTGTGAAGCCCCCATACACACCTGGCAGGATCCTGATAAACTGTGAAACCCCATACACACGTGGCAGGATCCTGATAAACTGTGAAAGACCCATACACATCTGGAAGGATCCTGATAAACTGTGAAACCCCATACACACGTGGCAGGATTCGGTTAAACTGTGAAACACTCATACACATCTGGAAGGATGCTGATAAACTGTGAAACCCCCAGACACACCTGGCGAGATCCTGATAAACTGTGAAACCCACATACACACCTGGCAGGATCCTGATAAACTGTGAAACCCCCATACACATCTGGAAGGATCCTGATACACTGTGAAAAACCCATACACAACTGGCAGGATGCTGATACACTGTGAAACCACCATACACACCAGGAAGGATCCTGATAAACTGTGCAACCCACATACACACCTGGCAGGATCCTGATAAACTGTGAAACCCCCATACACACCTGGAAGGATCCTGATACACTGTGAAAACGCCATACACACCTGGCAGGATCCTGATACACTGTGAAATCCCCATAAACACCTGGCAGATTCCTGATCCACTGAAAAAACCCCACACACACCTGGCAGGATCCTGATACACTGTGAAAAACCCATACACAACTGGCAGGATCCTGATCCACTGTGAAAACCCCATACACACCTGGCAGGATCCTGATACACTGTGAAACCCAATGCACACCTGGCAGGATCCTGATAAACTGTGAAACCCCCATCCACTCCTGGCAGGGTCCTGATACGCTGTGAAATCCCCATACACACCTGGCATGTTCCTGATCAACTGTGAAAACCCCATACACACCTGGCAGGATCCTGATACACTGTGAAAAACCCAGACACAACTGGCAGGATCCTGATGCTCAGTGAAAACCCCAAACACACCTGGCAGGATCCTGATACACTGTGAAAACCCCATACACACCTGGCAGGATCCTGATACACTGTGAAACTCACATACACACCTGGCAGGATCCTGATAAACTGTGAAAACCCCATACACACCTGGCAGGATCCTGATCCACAGTGAAAACCCCTTACACACCTGGCAGGATCCTGATAGACTGTGAAAACCCCATACACACCTGGCAGGATCCTGATAGACTGTGAAACACCCATACACACCTGGCAGGATCCTGATAAACTGTGAAACACCCAGACACACCTGGCAGGCTACTGATAATCTGTGAAACACACATGCACACCTGGCAGGATACTGATACACTGTGAAGACACGATACACACCTGGCAGGATCCTGATGAACTGTGAAACACACAAACACCTGACAGGACCCAGATAAACTGTGAAACCCCCGTAAACACCAGGCAGGATCCTGATACACTGTGAAAAACCCATACACACCTGGCAGGATACTGATACACTGTCAAACCCCCATACACACCTGGCAGGATACTGATAAACTGTGCAACCCAAACACACACCTGGCAGGATCCTGATAAACTGTGAAACCCCCATACACACCTGGCAGGATCCTGAGACACTGTGAAAACCCCTTACACACCTGGCAGGATCCTGATAAACAGTGAAAACCCGATACACACCTGGCAGGATCCTGATAGACTGTGAAACACCCATACACACCTGGCAGGATCCTGATAAACTGTGAAAACCCCATGGACACCTGGCAGGATACTGATAAACTGTGAAACACACATGCACACCTGGCAGGATACCGATACACTGTGAAAACCCCATACACACCTGGCAGGGTCCTGATGAACTGTGAAACCCACATAAACACCTGACAGGATCCTGATAAACTGTGAAACCTCCATACACACCTGGCAGGATCCTGATGCACTGTGAAAAACCCATACACACCTGGCAGGATCCTGATACACTGTGAAACCCCCGTACACACCTGGCAGGATCCTGATAAACTGTGCAACACACATACACACCTGTCAGGATCCTGATAAACTGTGAAACCCCCGTACACACCTGGCAGGATCCTGATACACTGTGAAAACCCCATACACACCTGGCAGGATACTGTTACACTGTGAAACCCACATACACACCTGAGAGGATCCTGATACACAGTGAAATCCCCATAAACACTTGGCAGGTTCCTGATCCACAGATAAGACCCCATACACACCTGGCAGGATCCTGATACAATGTGAAAAACCCATACACACCTGGCAGGATCCTGATCCACTGTGAAAACCCCATACACACCTGGCAGGATCCTGATACACTGTGAAACCCAATACACACCTGGCAGGATCCTGATAAACTGTGAAACCCCCATACACACCTGGCAGGATCCTGATACGCTGTGAAATCCCCAGACACACCTGGCAGGATCCTGATACACTGTGAAAAACCATACACACCTGGCAGGATCCTGAAACACTGTGAAAACCCCATGCACACCTGGCAGGATACTGATGCACAGTGAAAACCCCAAACACACCTGGCAGTATCCTGAACAACTGCGAAACCCCATACACATGTGGCAGGATCCTGATAAACTGTGAAGCCCCCATACACACCTGGCAGGATCCTGATAAACTGTGAAACCCCATACACACGTGGCAGGATCCTGATAAACTGTGAAAGACCCATACACATCTGGAAGGATCCTGATAAACTGTGAAACCCCATACACACGTGGCAGGATTCGGTTAAACTGTGAAACACCCATACACATCTGGAAGGATGCTGATAAACTGTGAAACCCCCAGACACACCTGGCGAGATCCTGATAAACTGTGAAACCCACAAACACACCTGGCAGGATCCTGATAAACTGTGAAACCCCCATACACACCTGGCAGGATCCTGATACACTGTGAAAAACCCATACACAACTGGCAGGATGCTGATACACTGTGAAACCACAATACACACCTGGCAGGATCCTGATAAACTGTGCAACCCACATACACACCTGGCAGGATCCTGATAAACTGTGAAACCCCCATACACACCTGGAAGGATCCTGATACACTGTGAAAACGCCCTACACACCTGGCAGGATCCTGATACACTGTGAAACCCACATACACACCTGGCAGGATCCTGATACACTGTGAAATCCCCATAAACACCTGGCAGATTCCTGATCCACTGAAAAAACCCCACACACACCTGGCAGGATCCTGATACACTGTGAAAAACCCATACACACCTGGCAGGATCCTGATCCACTGTGAAAACCCCATACACACCTGGCAGGATCCTGATACACTGTGAAACCCAACGCACACCTGGCAGGATCCTGATAAACTGTGAAACCCCCATCCACTCCTGGCAGGGTCCTGGTACGCTGTGAAATCCCCATACACACCTGGCATGTTCCTGATCAACTGTGAAAACCCCATACACACCTGGCAGGATCCTGATACACTGTGAAAAACCCAGACACAACTGGCAGGATCCTGATGCTCAGTGAAAACCCCAAACACACCTGGCAGGATCCTGATACACTGTGAAAACCCCATACACACCTGGCAGGATCCTGATACACTGTGAAACTCACATACACACCTGGCAGGATCCTGATACACTGTTAAATCCCCATAAACACCTGGCAGGATCCTGATCCACTGAAAAAACCACCCACACACCTGGCAGGATCCTGATACACTGTGAAAAACCCATACACACCTGGCAGGATACTGATCCACTGTGAAAACCCCATACACACCTGGCAGGAAACTGATAAACTGTGAAACACACATGCACACCTGGCAGTATACTGATATACTTTGAAAACCCCATACACACCTGGCAGGATCCTGATGAGCTACGAAACACCCATACACATCTGGAAGTTTCCTGATGAACTGTGAAAACCCCATACACATCTGGCAGGATCCTGATGCACTGTGAAAACCCCACTCACATCTGGCAGGATCCTGATAAACTGTGAAACCCACAAACTCACCTGGCAGGATCCAGATAAACTGTGAAACCCCCAGACACACCTGGCGGGATCCTGATAAACTGTGAAAGCCACATACACACCTGACTGGATTCTGATAAACTGTGAAACCCCCATCCACACCTGGCAGGTTCCTGATAAACTGTGAAAACCCCAGACACACCTGGCAGGATCCTGATACACAGTGAAAACCCCTTACACACCTGGCAGGATACTGATAGACTGTGAAAACCCCATACACACCTGGCAGGATCCTGATAGACTGTGAAACACCCATACACACCTGGCAGGATCCTGATACACTGTGAAAACCCGATACACAACTGGCAGGATCCTGATGAACTGTGAAACCCACACAAACACCTGACAGGACCCTGATAAACTGTGAAACACCCATACACACCTGGCAGGATACTGATACACTGTGAAAAACCCATACACACCTGGCAGGATCCTGATACACTGTCAAACCCCTATACACACCTGGCTGGATACTGATAAACTGTGCAACCCACATACACACCTGGCAGGATCCTGATAAACAGTGAAACCCCCATACACACCTGGCAGGATACTGATAAACTGTGAAACCCCCATACACACCTGGCAGGATCATGATACACAGTGAAAACCCGATACACACCTGGCAGGATCCTGATAGACTGTGAAAACCCCATACGCACCTGGCAGGATCCTGATAGACTGTGAAACACCCATACACACCTGGCAGGAACCTGATAAACTGTGAAACCACCATGCACACCTGGCAGGATACTGATAAACTGTGAAACACACATGCACACCTGGCAGGATACTGATACACTGTGAAAACCCCATACACACCTGGCAGGTTCCTGATCCACAGATAAGACCCCACACACACCTGGCAGGATCCTGATACAATGTGAAAACCCCATACACACCTGGCAGGATCCTGATCCACTGTGAAAACCCCATGCACACCTGGCAGGATCCTGATACACTGTGAAACCCAATACACACCTGGCAGGATCCTGATAAACTGTGCAACACACATACACACCTGGCACGATCCTGATACGCTGTGAAATCCCCAGACACACCTGGCAGGATCCTGATACACTGTGAAAACCCCATGCGCACCTGGCAGGATACTGATGCACAGTGAAAACCCCAAACACACCTGGCAGTATCCTGATCAACTGCGAAACCCCAAACACATGTGGCAGGATCCTGATAAACTGTGAAGCCCCCATACACACCTGGCAGGATCCTGATAAACTGTGAAACCCCATACACACGTGGCAGGATCCTGATAAACTGTGAAAGACCCATACACATCTGGAAGGATCCTGATAAACTGTGAAACCCCATACACACGTGGCAGGATTCGGTTAAACTGTGAAACACCCATACACATCTGGAAGGATGCTGATAAACTGTGAAACCCCCAGACACACCTGGCGAGATCCTGATAAACTGTGAAACCCACATACACACCTGGCAGGATCCTGATAAACTGTGAAGCCCCCATACACACCTGGCAGGATCCTGATACACTGTGAAAAACCCATACACAACTGGCAGGATGCTGATACACTGTGAAACCACCATACACACCTGGCAGGATCCTGATAAACTGTGCAACCCACATACACACCTGGCAGGATCCTGATAAACTGTGAAACCCCCATACACACCTGGAAGGATCCTGATACACTGTGAAAACGCCATACACACCTGGCAGGATCCTGATACACTGTGAAACCCACATACACACCTGGCAGGATCCTGATACACTGTGAAATCCCCATAAACACCTGGCAGATTCCTGATCCACTGAAAAAACCCCACACACACCTGGCAGGATCCTGATACACTGTGAAAAACCCATACACAACTGGCAGGATCCTGATCCACTGTGAAAACCCCATACACACCTGGCAGGATCCTGATACACTGTGAAACCCAATACACACCTGGCAAGATCCTGATAAACTGTGAAACCCCCATCCACACCTGGCAGGTTCCTGATACGCTGTGAAATCCCCATACACACCTGGCATGTTCCTGATCAACTGTGAAAACCCCATACACACCTGGCAGGATCCTGATACACTGTGAAAAACCCAGACATATCTGGCAGGATCCTGATGCTCAGTGAAAACCCCAAACACACCTGGCAGGATCCTGATACACTGTGAAAACCCCATACACACCTGGCAGGATCCTGATACACTGTGGAAACCCCATACACACCTGGCAGTATCCTGATGCACATTGAAAACCCAAACACACCTGGCAGGATCCTGAACCACTGTGAAACCCCATACACTCGTGGCAGGATCCTGATAAAATGTGAAACAAACATACACACCTGGCAGGATCCTGATACACTGTGAATACCCCATACACACCTGGCAGGATCCTGATACACTGTGAACAACCCAAACACACCTGGCAGGATCCTGATACACTATGAAAAACCATACACACCTGGCAGGATTCGGATACACTGTGAAAACCCCATACACACCTGGCAGGATCCTGATGCACAGTGAAAACCCCAAACACACCTGGCAGTATCCTGAACCACTGTGAAACCCAATACACATGTGGCAGGATCCTGATGAACTGTGAAACCACCATACACACCTGGCAGGATCCTGATGAACTGTGAAAGCCACATACACACCTGGCTGGATCCTGATAAACTGTGAAACCCCCATCCACACCTGGCAGGTTCCTGATAAACTGTGAAAACCCCAGACACACCTGGCAGGATCCTGATACACAGTGAAAACCCCTTACACACCTGGCAGGATACTGATAGACTGTGAAAACCCCATACACACCTGGCAGGATCCTGATAGACTGTGAAACACCCATACACACCTGGCAGGGTCCTGATACACTGTGAAAACCCGATACACAACTGGCAGGATCCTGATGAACTGTGAAACCCACACAAACACCTGACAGGACCCTGATAAACAGTGAAACACCCATACACACCTGGCAGGATACTGATACACTGTGAAAAACCCATACACACCTGGCAGGATCCTGATACACTGTCAAACCCCTATACACACCTGGCTGGATACTGATAAACTGTGCAACCCACATACACACCTGGCAGGATCCTGATAAACAGTGAAACCCCCATACACACCTGGCAGGATACTGATAAACTGTGAAACCCCCATACACACCTGGCAGGATCATGATACACAGTGAAAACCCGATACACACCTGGCAGGATCCTGATAGACTGTGAAAACCCCATACGCACCTGGCAGGATCCTGATAGACTGTGAAACACCCATACACACCTGGCAGGAACCTGATAAACTGTGAAACCACCATGCACACCTGGCAGGATACTGATAAACTGTGAAACACACATGCACACCTGGCAGGATACTGATACACTGTGAAAACCCCATACACACCTGGCAGGTTCCTGATCCACAGATAAGACCCCACACACACCTGGCAGGATCCTGATACAATGTGAAAACCCCATACACACCTGGCAGGATCCTGATCCACTGTGAAAACCCCATGCACACCTGGCAGGATCCTGATACACTGTGAAACCCAATACACACCTGGCAGGATCCTGATAAACTGTGCAACACACATACACACCTGGCACGATCCTGATACGCTGTGAAATCCCCAGACACACCTGGCAGGATCCTGATACACTGTGAAAACCCCATGCGCACCTGGCAGGATACTGATGCACAGTGAAAACCCCAAACACACCTGGCAGTATCCTGATCAACTGCGAAACCCCAAACACATGTGGCAGGATCCTGATAAACTGTGAAGCCCCCATACACACCTGGCAGGATCCTGATAAACTGTGAAACCCCATACACACGTGGCAGGATCCTGATAAACTGTGAAAGACCCATACACATCTGGAAGGATCCTGATAAACTGTGAAACCCCATACACACGTGGCAGGATTCGGTTAAACAGTGAAACACCCATACACATCTGGAAGGATGCTGATAAACTGTGAAACCCCCAGACACACCTGGCGAGATCCTGATAAACTGTGAAACCCACATACACACCTGGCAGGATCCTGATAAACTGTGAAACCCCCATACACACCTGGCAGGATCCTGATACACTGTGAAAAACCCATACACAACTGGCAGGATGCTGATACACTGTGAAACCACCATACACACCTGGCAGGATCCTGATAAACTGTGCAACCCACATACACACCTGGCAGGATCCTGATAAACTGTGAAACCCCCATACACACCTGGAAGGATCCTGATACACTGTGAAAACGCCATACACACCTGGCAGGATCCTGATACACTGTGAAACCCACATACACACCTGGCAGGATCCTGATACACTGTGAAATCCCCATAAACACCTGGCAGATTCCTGATCCACTGAAAAAACCCCACACACACCTGGCAGGATCCTGATACACTGTGAAAAACCCATACACAACTGGCAGGATCCTGATCCACTGTGAAAACCCCATACACACCTGGCAGGATCCTGATACACTGTGAAACCCAATACACACCTGGCAAGATCCTGATAAACTGTGAAACCCCCATCCACACCTGGCAGGTTCCTGATACGCTGTGAAATCCCCATACACACCTGGCATGTTCCTGATCAACTGTGAAAACCCCATACACACCTGGCAGGATCCTGATACACTGTGAAAAGCCCAGACATATCTGGCAGGATCCTGATGCTCAGTGAAAACCCCAAACACACCTGGCAGGATCCTGATACACTGTGAAAACCCCATACACACCTGGCAGGATCCTGATACACTGTGGAAACCCCATACACACCTGGCAGTATCCTGATGCACATTGAAAACCCAAACACACCTGGCAGGATCCTGAACCACTGTGAAACCCCATACACTCGTGGCAGGATCCTGATAAAATGTGAAACAAACATACACACCTGGCAGGATCCTGATACACTGTGAATACCCCATACACACCTGGCAGGATCCTGATACACTGTGAACAACCCAAACACACCTGGCAGGATCCTGATACACTATGAAAAACCATACACACCTGGCAGGATTCGGATACACTGTGAAAACCCCATACACACCTGGCAGGATCCTGATGCACAGTGAAAACCCCAAACACACCTGGCAGTATCCTGAACCACTGTGAAACCCAATACACATGTGGCAGGATCCTGATGAACTGTGAAACCACCATACACACCTGGCAGGATCCTGATGAACTGTGAAACCCCCATACACACCTGGCAGGATCCTGATAAACTGTGAAACCCACATACACAGCTGGCAGGATCCTGATGCACTGTGAAAACCCCACTCACATCTGGCTGGATCCTGATAAACTGTGAAACCCCCATCCACACCTGGCAGGTTCCTGATAAACTGTGAAAACCCCAGACACACCTGGCAGGATCCTGATACACAGTGAAAACCCCTTACGCACCTGGCAGGATACTGATAGACTGTGAAAACCCCATACACACCTGGCAGGATCCTGATAGACTGTGAAACACCCATACACACCTGGCAGGATCCTGATACACTGTGAAAACCCGATACACACCTGGCAGGATCCTGATGAACTGTGAAACCCACACAAACACCTGACAGGACTCTGATAAACTGTGAAACACCCATACACACCTGGCAGGATCCTGATACACTGTGAAAAACCCATACACACCTGGCAGGATCCTGATACACTGTCAAACCCCTATACACACCTGGCTGGATACTGATAAACTGTGCAACCCACATACACACCTGGCAGGATCCTGATAAACTGTGAAACCCCCATACACACCTGGCAGGATACTGATAAACTGTGAAACCCCCATACACACCTGGCAGTTTCCTGATACACAGTGAAAACCCGATACACACCTGGCAGGATGCTGATGGACTGTGAAAACCCCATACGCACCTGGCAGGATCCTGATAGACTGTGAAACACCCATACACACCTGGCATGATCCTGATAAACTGTGAAACTCCCATGCACACATGGCAGGATTCTGATAAACTGTGAAACACACATGCACACCTGGCAGGATACTGATACACTGTGAAAACCCCATACACACCTGGCAGGAGCCTGATGAACTGCGAAACCCACATAAACACCTGACAGGATCCTGATAAACTGTGAAACCTCCATACACACCTGGCAGGATCCTGATACACTGTGAAAACCCCATGCACACCTGGCAGGATCCTGATACACTGTGAAACCCCCATACACACCTGGCAGGATCCTGATAAACTGTGCAACACACATACACACCTGGCAGGATCCTGATAAACTGTGAAACCCCCATACACATCTGGCAGGATCCTGATACACTGTGAAAACCCCATACACACCTGGCAGGATACTGATACACTGTGAAACCCACATACACACCTGAGAGGATCCTGATACACTGTGAAATCCCCATAAACACCTGGCAGGTTCCTGATCCACAGATAAGACCCCATACACACCTGGCAGGATCCTGATACAATGTGAAAACCCCATACACACCTGGCAGGATCCTGATCCACTGTGAAAACCCCATACACACCTGGCAGGATCCTGATACACTGTGAAACCCAATACACACCTGGCAGAATCCTGATAAACTGTGAAACCCCCATACACACCTGGCGCGATCCTGATACGCTGTGAAATCCCCAGACACACCTGGCAGATCCTGATACACTGTGAAAAACCATACACACCTGGCAGGATCCTGATACACTGTGAAAACCCCATGCACACCTGGCAGGATACTGATGCACAGTGAAAACCCCAAACACACCTGGCAGTATCCTGAACAACTGCGAAACCCCATACACATGTGGCAGGATCCTGATAAACTGTGAAGCCCCCATACACACCTGGCAGGATCCTGATAAACTGTGAAACCCCATACACACGTGGCAGGATCCTGATAAACTGTGAAAGACCCATACACATCTGGAAAGATCATGATAAACTGTGAAACCCCATACACACGTGGCAGGATTCGGTTAAACTGTGAAACACCCATACACATCTGGAAGAATGCTGATAAACTGTGAAACCCCCAGACACACCTGGCGAGATCCTGATAAACTGTGAAACCCACATACACACCTGGCAGGATCCTGATAAACTGTGAAACCCCCATACACACCTGGCAGGATCCTGATACACTGTGAAAAACCCATACACAACTGGCAGGATGCTGATACACTGTGAAACCACCATACACACCTGGCAGGATCCTGATACACTGTGCAACCCACATACACACCTGGCAGGATCCTGATAAACTGTGAAACCACCATACACACCTGGCAGGATCCTGATACACTGTGCAACCCACATACACACCTGGCAGGATCCTGATACACTGTGAAATCCCCATAAACACCTGGCAGATTCCTGATCCACTGAAAAAACCCCACACACACCTGGCAGGATCCTGATACACTGTGAAAAACCCATACACAACTGGCAGGATCCTGATCCACTGTGAAAACCCCATACACACCTGGCAGGATCCTGATACACTGTGAAACCCAATGCACACCTGGCAGGATCCTGATAAACTGTGAAACCCCCATCCACACCTGGCAGGGTCCTGATACGCTGTGAAATCCCCATACACACCTGGCATGTTCCTGATCAACTGTGAAAACCCCATACACACCTGGCAGGATCCTGATACACTGTGAAAAACCCAGACATAACTGGCAGGATCCTGATGCTCAGTGAAAACCCCAAACACACCTGGCAGGATCCTGATACACTGTGAAAACCCCATACACACCTGGCAGGATCCTGATACACTGTGGAAACCCCATACAGACCTGGCAGTATCCTGATGCACATTGAAAACCAAAACACACCTGGCAGGATCCTGAACCACTGTGAAACCCCATACACTCGTGGCAGGATCCTGATAAAATGTGAAACAAACATACACACCTGGCAGGATCCTGATACACTGTGAATACCCCATACACACCTGGCAGGATCCTGATACACTGTGAACAATCCAAACACACCTGGCAGGATCCTGATACACTATGAAAAACCATACACACCTGGCAGGATTCGGATACACTGTGAAAACCCCATACACACCTGGCAGGATCCTGATGCACAGTGAAAACCCCAAACACACCTGGCAGTATCCTGAACCACTGTGAAACCCAATACACATGTGGCAGGATCCTGATAAACTGTGAAACCCCCATACACACCTGGCAGGATCCTGATAAACTGTGAAACCCCCATACACACGAGGCAGGATCCTGATCCACTGTGAAACCCCCAGACACACCAGGCAGGATGCTGATGAACTGTGAAACCACCATACACACCTGGCAGGATCCTGATGAACTGTGAAACCCCCATACACACCTGGCAGGATCCTGATTAACTGTGAAACCCCATACACATGTGGCAGGATCCTGATGAACTGTGAAACCCCCAGACACACCAGGCAGGATCCTGATAAACTGTGAAACCCCCATACACACCTGGCAGGATCCTGATGAACTGTGAAACCCCCATACACACCAGGCTGGATCCTGATAAACTGTGAAACCCACATACACACCTGGCAGGTTCCTGATTAACTGTGAAACCCCCATACACACCTGGCAGGATCCTGATACACTGTGAAAACCCCATACACATGTGGCAGGATCCTGATCCACTGTGAAACCCCATACACACCAAGCAGGATCCTAATAAACTGTGAAACCCACATACACACCTGGCAGGAGCCTGATACACTGTGAAAACCACATACACACCTGGCCGGATCCTGATAAACAGTGAAACCCCATCCACACGTGGCAGGATCCTGATACACTGTGAAACACCCAGACACACCTGGAAGGATCCTGATGCAATGTTAAAACCCCATACACATCTGGCAGGATCCTGATGCACAGTGAAAACCCCAAACGCACCTGGCAGGATCCTGAACCACTGTGAAAACCCATACACATGTGGCAGGATCCTGATAAACTGTGAAACCCCCATACACACCTGGCAGGATCCTGATAAACTGTGAAACCCACATATACACCTGGCAGGATCCTGATCCACTGTGAAACCCCATACACGCCAGGCAGGATCCTGATCGACTGTGAAACACACATACACACCTGGCAGGATCCTGATGCACTGTGAAACCCCCATACACACCAGGCAGGATCCTGATAAACTGTGAAACCCACATACACACCTGGCAGGATCCTGATACACTGTGAAAACCCCATACAGACCTGGCAGGATCCTGATACACTGTGAAAATCCCAGACACACCTGGCAGAATCCTGATAAACTGTGAAACCCCATACGCACGATGTAGGATCCTGATACATTGTGAAACCCCCATACACATCTGGAAGGATCCTAATGCACTGTGAAATCCCCATACACATCTGGCAGGATCCTGATGCACTGTGAAAACCACATTCACATCTGGCAGGTTCCTGATAAACTGTGAAAGCCACATACACAGCTGGCAGGATCCTGATACACTGTGAAACCCCCAGACACACCAGGCAGGATCCTGATAAACTGTGAAACCCCCATACACACCAGGCAGGATCCTGATGAACTGTGAAACCCCCATACACACCTGGCAGGATCCTGATAAACTGTGAAAACCACATACACACCTGGCAGGATCCTGATAAACTGCGAAACCCCCATACGCACCTGGCAGGATCATGATACACTGTGAAAACCCCATACACACGTTGGAGGACGCTGATCCACTGTGAAACACCATACACACCAGGCAGGATCCTGACATACTGTGAAAACCCCAGACACACCAGGCAGGATCCTGATAAACTGTGAAACCCACTTACACACCTGGCAGGATCCTGATAAACTGTGAAACCCCATACACACGTGGCAGTATGCTGATACACTGTGAAAACCCCAGACACCTCTGGAAGGATCCTGATGCACTGTGAAATCCCGATACACACCAGGCAGGATACTGATAAACTGTGAAACCCAAATACACACCTGGCAGGATCCTGAAGAACTGTGAAACCCCCAGACACACCAGGCAGGATTCTGATAAACTGTGAAACCCCCAAACACATCAGGCAGTATCCTGATGAAATGTGAAACCCCCATACACCCCTGGCAGGATCCTGATAAACTGTGAAACACACATACACTGCTGGCAGGATCCTGATAAACTGTGAAACCCCCATACACACCTGGCAGGATCCTGATACACTGTGAAAACCCCATACACACGTGGCAGGATACTGATCCACTGTGAAACCCCATACACACCAGGCAGGATCCTGACAAACTGAAAACCCCAGACACACCAGGCAGGATCCTGATAAACTGTGAAACCCCATACACACGTGGCAGTATCCTGATACACTGTGAAACCCCCAGACACATATGGAATGATCCTGATGCACTGTGAAACCCCATACACACCAAGCAGGCTCCTGATAAACTGTGAAACCCACATACACACCTGGCAGGAGCCTGATACACTGTGAAAACCACATACACACCTGGCCGGTTCCTGATAAACTGTGAAACCCCATACACACGTGGCAGGATCCTGATACACTGTGAAACACCCAGACACTCCTGGAAGGATCCTGATGCAATGTTAAAACCCCATACACATCTGGCAGGATCCTGATGCACAGTGATAACCCCAAACGCACCTGGCAGGATCCTGAACCACTGTGAAAACCCATACACATGTGGCAGGATCCTGATAAACTGTGAAACCCCCATACACACCTGGCAGGATCCTGATAAACTGTGAAACCAACATATACACCTGGCAGGATCCTGATCCACTGTGAAACCCCATACACGCCAGGCAGGATACTGATCGACTGTGAAACACACATACACACCTGGCAGGATCCTGATGCACTGTGAAACCCCCATACACACCAGGCAGGATCCTGATAAACTGTGAAACCCACATACACACCTGGCAGGATCCTGATACACTGTGAAAACCCCATACAGACCTGGCAGGATCCTGATACACTGTGAAAATCCCAGACACTCCTGGCAGAATCCTGATAAACTGTGAAACCCCATACACACGATGTAGGAACCTGATACATTGTGAAACCCCCATACACATCTGGAAGGATCCTAATGCACTGTGAAATCCCCATACACATCTGGCAGGATCCTGATACACTTGAAAACCACATTCACATCTCGCAGGTTCCTGATAAACTGTGAAACCCACATACACAACTGGCAGGATCCTGATACACTGTGAAATCCCCACACACACCTGGCAGGAATCTGATACACTGTGAAAACCCCATACACACCTGGCAGGATCCTGATGAAATGTGAAGCCCCATACAATCGATGCAGGATCCTGATACACTGTGAAACCCCCATACACATCTGGCAGGATCCTGATGCACTGTGAAAACACCATACACATCTGGCAGGATCCTGATGCACTGTGAAAACCCCATTCACATCTGGCAGGTTCCTGATAAACTGTGAAACCCCATACACATGTGGCAGGATCCTGATGAACTGTGAAACCCCCAGACACACCAGGCAGGATCCTGATAAACTGTGAAACCCCCATACACACCTGGCAGGATCCTGATGAACTGTGAAACCCCCATACACACCAGGCTGGATCCTGATAAACTGTGAAACCCACATACACACCTGGCAGGATCCTGATACACTGTGAAACACCCAGACACACCTGGAAGGATCCTGATGCAATGTTAAAACCCCATACACATCTGGCAGGATCCTGATGCACAGTGATAACCCCAAACGCACCTGGCAGGATCCTGAACCACTGTGAAAACCCATACACATGTGGCAGGATCCTGATAAACTGTGAAACCAAATACACACCAAGCAGGATCCTAATAAACTGTGAAACCCACATACACACCTGGCAGGAGCCTGATACACTGTGAAAACCACATACACACCTGGCCGGATCCTGATAAACTGTGAAACCCCATCCACACGTGGCAGGATCCTGATACACTGTGAAACACCCAGACACACCTGGAAGGATCCTGATGCAATGTTAAAACCCCATACACATCTGGCAGGATCCTGATGCACAGTGAAAACCCCAAATGCACCTGGCAGGATCCTGAACCACTGTGAAAACCCATACACATGTGGCAGGATCCTGATAAACTGTGAAACCCCCATACACACCTGGCAGGATCCTGATAAACTGTGAAACCCACATATACACCTGGCAGGATCCTGATCCACTGTGAAACCCCATACACGCCAGACAGGATCCTGATCGACTGTGAAACACACATACACACCTGGCAGGATCCTGATGCACTGCGAAACCCCCATACACACCAGGCAGGATCCTGATAAACTGTGAAACCCACATACACACCTGGCAGGATCCTGATACACTGTGAAAACCCCATACAGACCTGGCAGGATCCTGATACACTGTGAAAATCCCAGACACACCTGGCAGAATCCTGATAAACTGTGAAACCCCATACGCACGATGTAGGATCCTGAAACATTGTGAAAACCCCATACACATCTGGAAGGATCCTAATGCACTGTGAAATCCCCATACACATCTGGCAGGATCCTGATGCACTGTGAAAACCACATTCACATCTGGCAGGTTCCTGATAAACTGTGAAAGCCACATACACAGCTGGCAGGATCCTGATACACTGTGAAACCCCCAGACACACCAGGCAGGATCCTGATAAACTGTGAAACCCCCAGACACACCAGGCAGGATCCTGATGAACTGTGAAACCCCCATACACACCTGGCAGGATCCTGATAAACTGTGAAAACCACATACACACCTGGCAGGATCCTGATAAACTGCGAAACCCCCATACACACCTGGCAGGATCATGATACACTGTGAAAACCCCATACACACGTTGGAGGACGCTGATCCACTGTGAAACACCATACACACCAGGCAGGATCCTGACAAACTGTGAAAACCCCAGACACACCAGGCAGGATCCTGATAAACTGTGAAACCCACTTACACACCTGGCAGGATCCTGATAAACTGTGAAACCCCATACACACGTGGCAGTATGCTGATACACTCTGAAACCCCCAGACACCTCTGGAAGGATCCTGATGCACTGTGAAATCCCGATACACACCAGGCAGGATACTGATAAACTGTGCAACCCAAATACACACCTGGCAGGATCCTGATACACTGTGAAAACCCCATACACACCTGGCATGATCCTGATACACTGTGAAAACCCCATACACACCTGGCAAGATCCTGATAAACTTTGAAACCCCATACACACGATGCAGGATCCTGATACACTGTGAAACCCCCATACACATCTGGAAGGATCCTGATCCACTGTGAAACCCCCATACACACCAGGCAGGATCCTGATAAACTGTGAAACCCACATACACACCTGGCAGGATCCTGATACACTGTGAAAACCCCATACAGACCTGGCAGGATCCTGATACACTGTGAAAATCCCAGACACTCCTGGCAGAATCCTGATAAACTGTGAAACCCCATACACACGATGTAGGAACCTGATACATTGTGAAACCCCCATACACATCTGGAAGGATCCTAATGCACTGTGAAATCCCCATACACATCTGGCAGGATCCTGATACACTTGAAAACCACATTCACATCTCGCAGGTTCCTGATAAACTGTGAAACCCACATACACAACTGGCAGGATCCTGATACACTGTGAAATCCCCACACACACCTGGCAGGAATCTGATACACTGTGAAAACCCCATACACACCTGGCAGGATCCTGATGAAATGTGAAGCCCCATAGAATCGATGCAGGATCCTGATACACTGTGAAACCCCCATACACATCTGGCAGGATCCTGATGCACTGTGAAAACACCATACACATCTGGCAGGATCCTGATGCACTGTGAAAACCCCATTCACATCTGGCAGGTTCCTGATAAACTGTGAAACCCCATACACATGTGGCAGGATCCTGATGAACTGTGAAACCCCCAGACACACCAGGCAGGATCCTGATAAACTGTGAAACCCCCATACACACCTGGCAGGATCCTGATGAACTGTGAAACCCCCATACACACCAGGCTGGATCCTGATAAACTGTGAAACCCACATACACACCTGGCAGGATCCTGATACACTGTGAAACACCCAGACACACCTGGAAGGATCCTGATGCAATGTTAAAACCCCATACACACCTGGCAGGATCCTGATGAAATGTGAAGCCCCATACAATCGATGCAGGATCCTGATACACTGTGAAACCCCCATACACATCTGGCAGGATCCTGATGCACTGTGAAAACACCATACACATCTGGCAGGATCCTGATGCACTGTGAAAACCCCATTCACATCTGGCAGGTTCCTGATAAACTGTGAAACCCCATACACATGTGGCAGGATCCTGATGAACTGTGAAACCCCCAGACACACCAGGCAGGATCCTGATAAACTGTGAAACCCCCATACACACCTGGCAGGATCCTGATGAACTGTGAAACCCCCATACACACCAGGCTGGATCCTGATAAACTGTGAAACCCACATACACACCTGGCAGGATCCTGATACACTGTGAAACACCCAGACACACCTGGAAGGATCCTGATGCAATGTTAAAACCCCATACACATCTGGCAGGATCCTGATGCACAGTGATAACCCCAAACGCACCTGGCAGGATCCTGAACCACTGTGAAAACCCATACACATGTGGCAGGATCCTGATAAACTGTGAAACCAAATACACACCAAGCAGGATCCTAATAAACTGTGAAACCCACATACACACCTGGCAGGAGCCTGATACACTGTGAAAACCACATACACACCTGGCCGGATCCTGATAAACTGTGAAACCCCATCCACACGTGGCAGGATCCTGATACACTGTGAAACACCCAGACACACCTGGAAGGATCCTGATGCAATGTTAAAACCCCATACACATCTGGCAGGATCCTGATGCACAGTGAAAACCCCAAATGCACCTGGCAGGATCCTGAACCACTGTGAAAACCCATACACATGTGGCAGGATCCTGATAAACTGTGAAACCCCCATACACACCTGGCAGGATCCTGATAAACTGTGAAACCCACATATACACCTGGCAGGATCCTGATCCACTGTGAAACCCCATACACGCCAGACAGGATCCTGATCGACTGTGAAACACACATACACACCTGGCAGGATCCTGATGCACTGCGAAACCCCCATACACACCAGGCAGGATCCTGATAAACTGTGAAACCCACATACACACCTGGCAGGATCCTGATACACTGTGAAAACCCCATACAGACCTGGCAGGATCCTGATACACTGTGAAAATCCCAGACACACCTGGCAGAATCCTGATAAACTGTGAAACCCCATACGCACGATGTAGGATCCTGAAACATTGTGAAAACCCCATACACATCTGGAAGGATCCTAATGCACTGTGAAATCCCCATACACATCTGGCAGGATCCTGATGCACTGTGAAAACCACATTCACATCTGGCAGGTTCCTGATAAACTGTGAAAGCCACATACACAGCTGGCAGGATCCTGATACACTGTGAAACCCCCAGACACACCAGGCAGGATCCTGATAAACTGTGAAACCCCCAGACACACCAGGCAGGATCCTGATGAACTGTGAAACCCCCATACACACCTGGCAGGATCCTGATAAACTGTGAAAACCACATACACACCTGGCAGGATCCTGATAAACTGCGAAACCCCCATACACACCTGGCAGGATCATGATACACTGTGAAAACCCCATACACACGTTGGAGGACGCTGATCCACTGTGAAACACCATACACACCAGGCAGGATCCTGACAAACTGTGAAAACCCCAGACACACCAGGCAGGATCCTGATAAACTGTGAAACCCACTTACACACCTGGCAGGATCCTGATAAACTGTGAAACCCCATACACACGTGGCAGTATGCTGATACACTCTGAAACCCCCAGACACCTCTGGAAGGATCCTGATGCACTGTGAAATCCCGATACACACCAGGCAGGATACTGATAAACTGTGCAACCCAAATACACACCTGGCAGGATCCTGATACACTGTGAAAACCCCATACACACCTGGCATGATCCTGATACACTGTGAAAACCCCATACACACCTGGCAAGATCCTGATAAACTTTGAAACCCCATACACACGATGCAGGATCCTGATACACTGACAAACCCCCATACACATCTGGAAGGATCCTAATGCACTGTGAAATCCCCATACACATCTGGCAGGATCCTGATACACTTGAAAACCACATTCACATCTCGCAGGTTCCTGATAAACTGTGAAACCCACATACACAACTGGCAGGATCCTGATACACTGTGAAATCCCCACACACACCTGGCAGGAATCTGATACACTGTGAAAACCCCATACACACCTGGCAGGATCCTGATGAAATGTGAAGCCCCATAGAATCGATGCAGGATCCTGATACACTGTGAAACCCCCATACACATCTGGCAGGATCCTGATGCACTGTGAAAACACCATACACATCTGGCAGGATCCTGATGCACTGTGAAAACCCCATTCACATCTGGCAGGTTCCTGATAAACTGTGAAACCCCATACACATGTGGCAGGATCCTGATGAACTGTGAAACCCCCAGACACACCAGGCAGGATCCTGATAAACTGTGAAACCCCCATACACACCTGGCAGGATCCTGATGAACTGTGAAACCCCCATACACACCAGGCTGGATCCTGATAAACTGTGAAACCCACATACACACCTGGCAGGATCCTGATACACTGTGAAACACCCAGACACACCTGGAAGGATCCTGATGCAATGTTAAAACCCCATACACATCTGGCAGGATCCTGATGCACAGTGATAACCCCAAACGCACCTGGCAGGATCCTGAACCACTGTGAAAACCCATACACATGTGGCAGGATCCTGATAAACTGTGAAACCAAATACACACCAAGCAGGATCCTAATAAACTGTGAAACCCACATCCACACCTGGCAGGAGCCTGATACACTGTGAAAACCACATACACACCTGGCCGGATCCTGATAAACTGTGAAACCCCATCCACACGTGGCAGGATCCTGATACACTGTGAAACACCCAGACACACCTGGAAGGATCCTGATGCAATGTTAAAACCCCATACACATCTGGCAGGATCCTGATGCACAGTGAAAACCCCAAATGCACCTGGCAGGATCCTGAACCACTGTGAAAACCCATACACATGTGGCAGGATCCTGATAAACTGTGAAACCCCCATACACACCTGGCAGGATCCTGATAAACTGTGAAACCCACATATACACCTGGCAGGATCCTGATCCACTGTGAAACCCCATACACGCCAGACAGGATCCTGATCGACTGTGAAACACACATACACACCTGGCAGGATCCTGATGCACTGCGAAACCCCCATACACACCAGGCAGGATCCTGATAAACTGTGAAACCCACATACACACCTGGCCGGATCCTGATAAACTGTGAAACCCCATCCACACGTGGCAGGATCCTGATACACTGTGAAACACCCAGACACACCTGGAAGGATCCTGATGCAATGTTAAAACCCCATACACATCTGGCAGGATCCTGATGCACAGTGAAAACCCCAAATGCACCTGGCAGGATCCTGAACCACTGTGAAAACCCATACACATGTGGCAGGATCCTGATAAACTGTGAAACCCCCATACACACCTGGCAGGATCCTGATAAACTGTGAAACCCACATATACACCTGGCAGGATCCTGATCCACTGTGAAACCCCATACACGCCAGACAGGATCCTGATCGACTGTGAAACACACATACACACCTGGCAGGATCCGGATGCACTGCGAAACCCCCATACACACCAGGCAGGATCCTGATAAACTGTGAAACCCACATACACACCTGGCAGGATCCTGATACACTGTGAAAACCCCATACAGACCTGGCAGGATCCTGATACACTGTGAAAATCCCAGACACACCTGGCAGAATCCTGATAAACTGTGAAACCCCATACGCACGATGTAGGATCCTGAAACATTGTGAAAACCCCATACACATCTGGAAGGATCCTAATGCACTGTGAAATCCCCATACACATCTGCCAGGATCCTGATGCACTGTGAAAACCACATTCACATCTGGCAGGTTCCTGATAAACTTTGAAACCCACATACACAGCTGGCAGGATCCTGATACACTGTGAAACCCCCAGACACACCAGGCAGGATCCTGATAAACTGTGAAACCCCCATACACACCAGGCAGGATCCTGATGAACTGTGAAACCCCCATACACACCTGGCAGGATCCTGATAAACTGTGAAAACCACATACACACCTGGCAGGATCCTGATAAACTGCGAAACCCCCATACACACCTGGCAGGATCATGATACACTGTGAAAACCACATACACACCTGGCAGGATCCTGATAAACTGCGAAACCCCCATACACAGCTGGCAGGATCCTGACAAACTGTGAAAACCCCAGACACACCAGGCAGGATCCTGATAAACTGTGAAACCCACTTACACACCTGGCAGGATCCTGATAAACTGTGAAACCCCATACACACGTGGCAGTATGCTGATACACTCTGAAACCCCCAGACACCTCTGGAAGGATCCTGATGCACTGTGAAATCCCGATACACACCAGGCAGGGTACTGATAAACTGTGCAACCCAAATACACACCTGGCAGGATCCTGATACACTGTGAAAACCCCATACACACCTGGCATGATCCTGATACACTGTGAAAACCCCATACACACCTGGCAAGATCCTGATAAACTTTGAAACCCCATACACACGATGCAGGATCCTGATACACTGTGAAACCCCCATACACATCTGGAAGGATCCTGATGCACTGTGAAAACCCCATACACACGTGGCAGGATCCTGATGCACTGTGAAAACCCCATACACACCAGGCAGGATCCTGATAAACTGTGAAACCCACATACACACCTGGCAGTGTCCTGATACACTTTGAAAACCCCATGCACACCTGGCAGGATCCTGATACACTGTGAAAGCCCCATACACACCAGGCAGGATCCTGATAAACTGTGAAACCCCATACACACGATGCAGGATCCTGATACACGGTGAAACCCCCATACACATCTGGAAGGATCCTGATGCACTGTGAAAACCCCATACACATCTGGCAGGATACTGAATCACTGTGAAAACCACATTCACATCTGGCAGGTTCCTGATAAACTGTGAAACCCACAAACACACCTGGCAGGATCCTGAAGAACTGTGAAACCCCCAGACACACCAGGCAGGATTCTGATAAACTGTGAAACCCCCAAACACATCAGGCAGTATCCTGATGAAATGTGAAACCCCCATACACCCCTGGCAGGATCCTGATAAACTGTGAAACACACATACACTGCTGGCAGGATCCTGATAAACTGTGAAACCCCCATACACACCTGGCAGGATCCTGATACACTGTGAAAACCCCATACACATGTGGCAGGATACTGATCCACTGTGAAACCCCATACACACCAGGCAGGATCCTGACAAACTGAAAACCCCAGACACACCAGGCAGGATCCTGATAAACTGTGAAACCCCATACACACGTGGCAGTATCCTGATACACTGTGAAACCCCCAGACACATCTGGAATGATCCTGATGCACTGTGAAAATCCCATACACGTCTGGCAGGATCCTGATACACTATGAAACCCCCATACACACCTGGCAGCATCCTGATAAACTGTGAAAACCCCATTCACATCTGGCAGGATCCTGATGCACAGTGAAAACCCCAAACGCACCTGGCAGGATCCTGAACCACTGTGTAAACCCATACACGTCTGGCAGGATCCTGATAAACTGTGAGACCCCCATGCACACCTTTCAGGATCCTGATAAACTGTGAAACCCACATACACAACTGGCAGGATCCTGATCCACTGTGAAACCCCATACACACCTGGCAGGATTCTGATGCACTGTGAAAACCCCATACACACCAGGCAGGATTCTGATAAACTGTGAAACCCACATACACACCTGGCAGGATCCTGATAAACTGTGAAAACCCCATACACACCTGGCAGGATCCTGATAAACTGTGAAACCCCATACACACGATGCAGGATCCTGATACACTGCGAAACCCCCATACACATCTGGAAGGATCCTGATGCACTGGGAAAATACCATACACATCTGGCAGGATCCTGACTCACTGTGAAAACAACATTCACATCTGGCAGATTCCTGATAAACTGTGAAACCCACATACACACCTGGCAGGATCCTGATAAACTGTGAAACCCCCAGACACACCAGGCAGGATCCTGATAAACTGTGAAACCACCATACACACCTGGCAGGATCCTGATGAACTGCGAAACCCCCATACACAACTGGCAGGATCCTGATAAACTGTGAAACCCCAGACACACCAAGCAGGATCCTGATAAACAGTGAATCCCACATACACACCTGGCAGGATCCTGATGCACTGTGAAAACCCATACACATGTGGCAGGATCCTGAACCACTGTGAAACCCCCATATACACCTGGCAGGATACTGATATACTGTGAAACCCACATACACACCTGGCAGGATCCTGATCCACTGCGAAACCCCATACACACCAGGCAGGATCCTGATCAACTGCGAAACCCACATACACACCTGGCACGATCCTGATGCACTGTGAAATCCCGATACACACCAGGCAGGATACTGATAAACTGTGAAACCCAAATACACACCTGGCAGGATCCTGATACACTGTGAAAACCCCATACACACCTGGCAGGATCCTGATACACTGTGAAAATACCATACACACCTGGCAAGATCCTGATAAACTTTGAAACCCCATACACACGATGCAGGATCCTGATACACTGTGAAACCCACATACACATCTGGAAGGATCCTGATGCACTGTGAAAACCCCATACACTCGTGGCAGGATCCTGATGCACTGTGAAAACCACATACACACCAGGCAGGATCCTGATAAACTGTGAAACCCACATACACACCTGGCAGGATCCTGATACACTTTGAAAACCCCATGCACACCTGGCAGGATCCTGGTACACTGTGAAAACCCCATACACACCAGGCAGGATCCTGATAAACTGTGAAACCCCATACACACGATGCAGGATCCTGATACACGGTGAAACCCCCATACACATCTGGAAGGATCCTGATGCACTGTGAAAAGCCCATACGCATCTGGCAGGATACTGAATCACTGTGAAAACCACATTCACATCTGGCAGGTTCCTGATAAACTGTGAAACCCACATACACACCTGGCAGGATCCTGAAGAACTGTGAAACCCCCAGACACACCTGGCAGGATCCTGATGAAATGAGAAACCCCCATACACCCCTGGAAGGATCCTGATAAACTGTGAAACCCCAAAACACATCAGGCAGGATCCTGATGAAATGAGAAACCCCCATACACCCCTGGCAGGATCCTGATACACTGTGAAAACCCCATACACACGTGGCAGGATCCTGATCCACTGTGAAACCCCATACACACGTGGCAGGATCCTGATCCACTGTGAAACCCCATACACACCAGGCAGGATCCTGACAAACTGAAAACCCCAGACACACCAGGCAGGATCCTGATAAACTGTGAAACCCCATACACACGTGGCAGTATCCTGATACACTGTGAAACCCCCAGACACATCTGGAATGATCCTGATGCACTGTGAAAACCCCATACACGTCTGGCAGGATCCTGATACACTGTGAAACCCCCATACACACCTGGCAGCATCCTGATAAACTGTGAAAACCCCATTCACATGTGGCAGGATCCTGATGCACAGTGAAAACCCCAAACGCACCTGGCAGGATCCTGAACCACTGTGTAAACCCATACACTTCTGGCAGGATCCTGATAAACTGTGAGACCCCCATGTACACCTTTCAGGATCCTGATAAACTGTGAAACCCACATACACAACTGGCAGGATCCTGATCCACTGTGAAACCCCATACACACCTGGCAGGATCCTGATGCACTGTGAAAACCCCATACACACCAGGCAGGATTCTGATAAACTGTGAAACCCACATACACACCTGGCAGGATCCTGATAAACTGTGAAACCCCATACACACGATGCAGGATCCTGATACACTGCGAAACACCCATACACATCTGGAAGGATCCTGATGCACTGTGAAAACACCATACACATCTGGCAGGATCCTGAATCACTGTGAAAACAACATTCACATCTGGCAGATTCCTGATAAACTGTTATACCCACATACACACCTGGCAGGATCCTGATGAACTGTGAAACCCCCAGACACACCAGGCAGGATCCTGATAAACTGTGAAACCACCATACACCCCTGGCAGGATCCTGATGAACTGCGAAACCCCCATACACACCTGGCAGGATCCTGATCAACTGTGAAACCCCCATACACACCTGGCAGGATCCTGATACACTGTGAAAACCCCATACACACGTGGCAGGATCCTGATCCACTGTGAAACCCCATAAACACCAGGCAGGATCCTGATAAACTGTGAAACCCACAAACATACCTGGCAGGAGCCTGATACACTGTGAAACCCACATGCACACCTGGCAGGATCCTGATACACTGTGAAAACCCCAGACACACCAAGCAGGATCCTGATAAACAGTGAATCCCACATACACACCTGGCAGGATCCTGATAAACTGTGAAATCCCATACACACGTGACAGGATCCTGATACACTGTGAAACCCCCAGACACATCTGGAAGGATCCAGATGCACTGTAAAAACCCCATACACATCTGGCAGGATCCTGATGCACTGTGAAAACCCCATACACATCTGGCAGGATCCTGATGCACAGTGAAAGCTCCATTCACATCTGGCAGGATCCTGATCCACTGTGATACCCAAACACACCTGACAGGATCCTGATACACTGTGAAATCACTGACACACCTGGCAGGATCCTGATCCACTGTGAAAACCCCATACACAACTGGCAGGATCCGGATCCACTGTGAAAACTCCATGCACTTCTGGCAGGATCCTGATACACTGTGAAAACCCCGTACACACCTGGCAGGATCCTGATCCACTGTGAAAACCCATTCACATCTGGCAGGATCCTGATAAACTGTGAAACCCACATGCACACCTGGCAGGATCCTGATCCACAGTGAAACCCCATACACACCAGGCAGGATCCTGATAAACTGTGAAACCCAAATGCACACCTGGCAGGATGCTGATACACTGTGAAAACCCCATACAGAGAACAAAGAACAAAGATAATTACAGCACAGGAACAGGCCCTTCGGCCCTCCAAGCCTGCGCCGATCCAGATCCTCTCTCTAAATATGTCGCCTATTTTCTAAGGTTCTGTATTTCTTTTCTTCCTGCCCATTCATGTATCTGTCTAGATACATCTTAAAAGACGCCATCGTGCCCGCATCTACCACCTCCGCTGGCAACGCGTTCCAGGCACCCACCACCCTCTGCGTAAAGAACATTCCACGCATATACCCCCTAAACTTTTCCCCTTTCAATTTGAACTCGTGTCCTCCAGTAATTGAATCCCCCACTCTGGGAAAAAGCCTCTAGCTATCCACTCTGTCTATACCTCTCATGATTTTGTACACCTCAATCAGGTCCCCCCTCAACCTCCGTCTTTCTAATGAAAATAATCCTAATCTACTCAACCTCTCTTCATAGCTAGCGCCCTCCATACCAGGCAACATCCTGGTGAACCTCCTCTGCACCCTCTCCAAAGCATCCACATCCTTTTGGTAATGTGGCGACCAGAACTGCACGCAGTATTCCAAATGTGGCCGAACCAAAGTCCTATACAACTGTACCATGACCTGCCAACTCTTGTACTCAATACACCGTCCGATGAAGGAAAGCATGCCGTATGCCTTCTTGACCACTCGATTTACCTGCGTTGCCACCTTCAGGGAACAGTGGACCTGAACACCCAAATGTTCATCAATTTTCCCCAGGACTTTTCCATTTACTGTATAGTTCACTCTTGAATTGGATCTTCCAAAATGCATCACCTCGCATTTGCCCTGATTGAACTCCATCTGCCATTTCTCTGCCCAACTCTCCAATCTATCTATATTCTGCTGTATTCTCTGACAGTCCCCTTCACTATCTGCTAATCCACCAATCATAGTGTCGTCTGCAAACTTGCTAATCAGTCCACCTATACTTTCCTCCAAATCATTAATGTATATCACAAACAACAGTGGTCCCAGCACGGATCCCTGTGGAACACCACTGGTCACACGTCTTTATTTTGAGAAACCCCCTTCTACTGCTACTCTCTGTCTCCTGTTGCCCAGCCAGTTCTTTATCCATCTAGCTAGTACACCTTGGACCCCATGCGCCTTCACTTTCTCCATCAGCCTGCCATGGGGAACCTTATCAAACGCCTTACTGAAGTCCATGTATATGACATCGACAGCCCTTCCCTCATCAATCAACTTTGTCACTTCCTCAAAGAATTCTATTCAGTTGGTAAGACATGACGTTCCCTGCACAAAACCATGTTGCCTATCACTGATAAGCCCATTTTCTTCCAAATGGGAATAGATCCTATCCCTCAGTATCTTCTCCAGCAGCTTCCCTCCCACTGACGTCAGGCTCACCGGTCTATGATTACCTGGATTATCCCTGCTACCCTTCTTAAACAAGGGGACAACATTAGCAATTCTCCAGTCCTCCGGGACCTCACCCGTTTTTAAGGATGCTGCAAATATATCTGTTAAGGCCCCAGCTATTTCCTCTCTCGCTTCCCTCAGTAACCTGGGATAGATCCCATCCGGACCTGGGGACTTGTCCACCTTAATGCCCTTTAGAATACCCAACACTTCCTCCCTCCTTATGCCGACTTGACCTAGTGTAATCAAACATCTGTTCCTAACCTCAACATCCGTCATGTCCCTCTCCTCGATAAATACCGATGCAAAGTACTCATTTAGAATCTCACCCATTTTCTCTGAGTCCAAGCATAACATTCCTCCTTTGTCCTTTAGTGGGCCAATCCTTTCTCTAGTTACCCTCTTTCTCCTTATATATGAATAAAAGGCTTTGGGGTTTTCTTTAACCCTGTTTGCGAAAGATATTTCATGACCCCTTTTAGCCCTCTTAATTCCTCATTTTAGATTGGTCCTACATTCCCGATATTCTTTCAAAGCTTCGTCTTTCATCAGCCGCCTCGACCTTATGTATGCTTCCTTTTTCCTCTTAGCTAGTCTCACAATTTCACCAGTCATCCATGGTTCCCTATTCTTGCCATTTCTATCCTTCATTTTCACAGGAACATGTCTCTCCTGCACGCTAATCAACAAATCTCTTTAAAAGACTCCCACATATCACATGTGGATTTACCTTAAAACAGCCGCTCCCAATCTACATTCCCCAGCTCCTGCCGAATTTTGGTCGAGTTGGCCTTCCCCCAATTTAGCACTATTCCTTTCCGACCACTCTCGTCTTTGTCCATTGAGGGGCTGCATTAGTTTGAGCGGCTGTCTTAGTTTGAGAGGCTGCCTGAGTTTGAGGGGCTGCCTTGGACTGAGGGGCTGCATTAGTTTGAGCGGCTGTCTCAGTTTGAGGGGCTGCCTTAGTTTGAACGGCTGCCTGAGTTTGAGGGGCTGCCTTAGTTTGAGCGGCTGCCTTAGTTTGAGGGGCTGCCTTAGTTTGAGCGGATGACTTAGTTTGAGCGGCTGGCATAGTTTAAGAGGCTGCCTTAGTTTGAGCGGCTGCCTTGGTTTGAGGGGCAGCATTAGTTTGAGGGGCTGCCTTAGTTTAAGGGGCTGCCTTCGATTGAGGGGCTGCATTTGTTTGAGGGGCTGCTTTACTTTGAGAGGCTGCATAGTTTGAGCGGTTGGCTTAGTTTGAGGGGCTGCCTTTGATTGAGTGGCTGCATTAGTTTGAGGGGCTGGCTCAGTTTAAGGGGCTGCCTTAGTTTGAGGGGCTGCAATAGATTGAGGGGCTGACTTAGAATGAGGGGGTGCATTAGTTTGAGGAGCTGCATTGGTTTGAGGGGCTGCATTACTTTGAGGAGCTGCCTTAGTTTGAGGGGCTGCATTACTTTGAGGAGCTGCCTTAGTTTGAGGGGCTGCCTTAGATAGAGTTCTGCATTAGTTTGAGGGGCTGCATTAGTTTGAGGGGCTGCCTTAGTTTGAGAGGCTGCCTAAGTTTGAGGGACTGCCTTAGTTTGAGAGTCTGCCATAGTTTGAGTAGCTGCCTTAGTTTGAGAGTCTGCCATAGTTTGAGTAGCTGCCTTAATTTGAGCGGCTGCCTCAGTTTGAGGGGCTGAACAAAGAACAAAGAACAAATAACAAAGATAATTACAGCACAGGAACAGGCCCTTCGGCCCTCCAAGCCTGCGCCAAACCAGATCCTCTCTCTAAACATGTCGCCTATTTTCTAAGGTTCTGTATCTCTTTTCTTCCTGTCCATTCATGTATCTGTCTAGATACATCTTAAAAGACGCCATCGTGCCCGCATCTACCACCTCCGCTGGCAACGCATTCCAGGCACCCACCACCCTCTGCGTAAAGAACTTTCCACGCATATCCCCCCTAAACTTTTCTCCTTTCACTTTGAACTCGTGTCCTCTAGTAATTGAATCCCCCACTCTGGGAAAAAGCCTCTTGCTATCCACTCTGTCTATACCTCTCATGATTTTGTACACCTCAATCAGGTCCCCCCTCAACCTCCGTCTTTCTAATGAAAATAATCCTAATCTACTCAACCTCTCTTCATAGCTAGCGCCCTCCATAGCAGGCAACATCCTGGTGAACCTCCTCTGCACCCTCTCCAAAGCATCCACGCTAATCAACCTCTCTTTAAAAGCCTCCCACATATCACATGTGGATTTACCTTCAAACAGCTGCTCCCAATCAACATTGCCCAGCTCCTGCCGAAATTTGGTATAGTTGGCCTTCCCCCAATTTAGCACTCTTCCGAGAGGACCACTCTCGTCTTTGTCCATTGAGGGGCTGCATTAGTTTGAGCGGCTGTCTCAGTTTGAGAGGCTGCCTGAGATTGAGGGGCTGCCTTGGACTGAGGGGCTGCATTAGTTTGAGCGGCTGTCTTAGTTTGAGGGGCTGCCTTCGTTTGAGCGGCTGCCTTAGTTTGAGAGGCTGCCAGACTTTGAGGGGCTGCCTTGGACTGAGGGGCTGCATTAGTTTGAGCGGCTGTCTCAGTTTGAGGGGCTGCCTTAGTTTGAGCGGTGCCTTAGTTTGAGGGGCTGCCTTAGTTTGAGCGGCTGCCTTAGTTTGAGGGGCTGCCTTAGTTTGAGCGGATGACTTATTTTGAGCGGCTCGCATAGTTTGAGGGACTGCCTTAGTTTGAGCGGCTGCCTTGGTTTGAGGGGCTGCATTAGTTTGAGGGGCAGCCTTAGTTTAAGGGGCTGCCTTAGATTGAGGGGCTGCATTTGTTTGAGGGGCTGCTTTACTTTGAGAGGCTGCCTTAGTTTGAGCAGTTCGCTTAGTTTGAGGGGCTGCCTTTGATTGAGTGGCTGCATTAGTTTGCGGTTCTGCCTTATTTTGAGGGGATGCCTTAGTTTGAGGTGTTGGATTAGTTAGAGGGGCTGCCTTTGATTGAGTGGCTGCATTAGTTTGAGGGGCTGGCTTAGTTTAAGGGGCTGCCTTAATTTGAGGGGCTGCATTAGTTTGAGGGATGACTTAGAATGAGGGGGTGCCTTAGATTGAGGGGCTGCATTAGTTTGAGGGGGTGCCTTATGTTTGAGGGGCTGCCTTAGTTTGAGCGGCTGCCTTAGTTTGAGGGGCTGCATTAGTTTGAGCGGCTGCCTTAGTTTGAGGGGCTGCCTTAGTTTGAGGGGCTGCATTAGTTTGAGCGGCTGCCTTAGTTTGAGCGGCTACCTTAGTTTGAGGGGCTTCCTTAGTTTGAGGGGATGGCTTAGTTTGAGGGGCTGCCTTTGATTGAGTGGCTGCATTAGTCTGAGAGTCTGCCACTGATTGAGTGGCTGCATTATTTTGAGGGGCTGCCTTAGATTGAGGGGCTGCATTAGTTTGAGGGGCTGGCTTAGTTTAAGGGGCAGCCTTAGTTTGAGGGGCTGCATCAGTTTGAGGGGCTGACTTAGAATGAGGGGGTGCCTTACACTGAGGGGCTGCATTAGTTTGAGGGGGTGCCTTAGTTTGAGAGGCTGCCTTAGTTTGAGGGACTGCCTTAGTTTGAGGGGTTGGCTTAGTTTGAGGGGCTGCCTTTGATTGAGCGGCTGCATTAGTTTGAGAGACTGCCTTTGATTGAGTGGCTGCATTAGTTTGAGGGGCTGACTTAGTTTGAGGGGCTGCATTTGTTTGAGGGCTGCCTTAGATTGAGGGGCTGCATTAGTTTGAGTGGCTGCATTAGTTTTTGAGACTGCCTTTGATTGAGTGGCTGCATTAGTTTGAGGGGCTGACTTAGTTTTAGGGGCTGACTTAGTTTGAGGGGCTGCATTTGTTTGAGGGCTGCCTTAGATTGAGGGGTTGGCTTAGTTTGAGGGGCTGCCTTTGATTGAGTGGCTGCATTAGTTTGAGAGACTGCCTTTGATTGAGTGGCTGCATAAGTTTGAGGGGCTGACTTAGTTTGAGGGGCTGCATTTGTTTGAGGGCTGCCTTAGATTGAGCGGCTAACTGAGTTTGAGAGGCTGCCTTCGTTTGAGAGTCTGCCTTAGTTTGAGCGGCTGCCTTAGTTTGAGGGGCTGCCTGAGTTTGAGAGTCTGCCTAAGTTTGAGCGGCTGCCTTAGTTTGAGGGTCTGCCTTACTTTGAGAAGATCCTTAGTTTGACAGGCTGCCTTAGTTTGAGCGGCTGCCTTAGTTTGAGAGGCTGCCTGAGTTTGAAGGGCTGCCTTAGTTTGAGTGGCTGCATTAGTTTGAGGGGCTGCCTTTGGTTGAGAGGCTCCCTTAGTTTGAGGGTCTGCCTTACTTTAAGGGGCAGCATTAGTTTGAGAGTCTGCCTTAGTTTGAGGGGCTGCCTTAATTTGAGGGGTTGTCTTAGTTTGAGGGCCTGCCTTTGATTGAGTGGCTGCATTAGTTTGAGGGGCTGACTTAGTTTGAGGGGCTGCCTTAGTTTGAGGGGCTGCATTTGTTTGAGGGGCTGCCTTAGATTGAGTGGCTGCATTAGTTTGAGGGGCTGCTTTAGTTTGAGTGGCTGCCTCAGTTTGAGGGGCTGACTTAGTTTGAGGGGCTGCATTTGTTTGAGGGGCTGACTGAGTTTTAGAGGCTGCCTCAGTTTGAGCGGCTGCCTTAGTCTGAGGGTCTGCCTTACTTTGAGAGGCTGCCTTAGTTTGACAGGCTGCCTTAGTTTGAGCGGCTGCCTTAGTTTGAGAGGCTGCCTGAGTTTGAAGGGCTGCCTTAGTTTGAGTGGCTGCATTAGTTTGAGGGGCTGCCTTTGGTTGCGAGGCTCCCTTAGTTTGAGGGGCTGCCTTACTTTAAGGGGCAGCATTAGTTTGAGAGTCTGCCTTAGTTTGAGGGGCTGCCTTAATTTGAGGTGTTGGCTTAGTTTGATGGGATGCCTTTGATTGAGTGGCTGCATTAGTTTGAGAGACTGCCTTTGATTGAGTGGCTGCATTAGTTTGAGGGGCTGACTTAGTTTGAGGGGCTGACTTAGTTTGAGGGGCTGCATTTGTTTGAGGGGCTGCCTTAGATTGAGTGGCTGCATTAGTTTGAGGGGCTGACTTAGTTTGAGGGGCTGCCTTAGTTTGAGGGGCTGCATTTGTTTGAGGGGCTGCCTTAGATTGAGTGGCTGCATTAGTTTGAGGGGCTGCTTTAGTTTGAGTGGCTGCCTCAGTTTGAGGGGCTGACTTAGTTTGAGGGGCTGCATTTGTTTGAGGGGCTGACTGAGTTTTAGAGGCTGCCTTAGTTTGAGAGTCTGCCTTAGTTTGAGCGGCTGCCTTAGTTTGAGGGGCTGCCTGAGTTTGAGAGTCTGCCTCAGTTTGAGCGGCTGCCTTAGTCTGAGGGTCTGCCTTACTTTGAGAGGCTGCCTTAGTTTGAGAGGCTGCTTTAATTTGACAGGCTGCCTTAGTTTGAGCGGCTGCCTTAGTTTGAGAGGCTGCCTGAGTTTGAAGGGCTGCCTTAGTTTGAGTGGCTGCATTAGTTTGAGGGGCTGCCTTTGGTTGCGAGGCTCCCTTAGTTTGAGGTTCTGCCTTACTTTAAGGGGCAGCATTAGTTTGAGAGTCTGCCTTAGTTTGAGGGGCTGCCTTAATTTGAGGGGTTGGCTTAGTTTGATGGGCTGCCTTTGATTGAGTGGCTGCATTAGTTTGAGAGACTGCCTTTGATTGAGTGGCTGCATTAGTTTGAGGGGCTGACTTAGTTTGAGGGGCTGACTTAGTTTGAGGGGCTGCATTTGTTTGAGGGGCTGCCTTAGATTGAGTGGCTGCATTAGTTTGAGGGGCTGTCTTAGTTTGACGGGCTGCCTCAGATTGAGGTGCTGCATTGGTTTGATGGGCTGCTTTAGTTTGAGCGGCTGCCTTAGTTGAGGGGCTGCCTTAGATTGAGAAGCTGACTTAGTTTGAGAGGTTACCTTAGTTTGAGAGTCTGCCTTAGTTTGAGCGGCTGCCTTAGTTTGAGGGTCTGCCTTACTTTGAGAGGCTGCCTTAGTTTGACAGGCTGCCTTAGTTTGAGCGGCTGACTTAGATTGAGAGGCTGCCTGAGTTTGAGGGGCTGCCTTAGTTTGAGCGGCTGCATTAGTTTGAGGGGCTGCCTTTGGTTGAGGCGCTCCCTTAGTTTGTGGGGCTGCCTTACTTTAAGGGGCTGCATTAGTTTGAGAGTCTGCCTGAGTTTGAGGGGATGCCTTAGTTTGAGGGTTTGGCTTAGTTTGAGGGGCTGCCTTTGATTGAGTGGCTGCATTAGTTTGAGAGACTGCCTTTGATTGAGTGGCTGCAAAAGTTTGAGGGGCTGACTTAGTTTGAGGGGCTGCATTTGTTTGAGGGCTGCCTTAGATTGAGGGGCTGCATTAGTTTGAGGGGATGCCTTAGTTTGAGGGGCTGCCTTAGATTGAGGTGCTGCATTAGTTTGATGGGCTGCTTTAGTTTGAGCGGCTGCCTTAGTTGAGGGGCTGCCTTAGATTGAGGGGCTGTATTAGTTTGAGCGGTTGCCTTAGTTTGAGGGGCTGCCTTAGTTTGAGGGGCTGCATTAGTTTGAGCGGCTGCCTTAGTTTGAGTGGCTGCCTTAGTTTGAGGGGCTTCCTTAGTTTGAGCGGCGGCCTTAGTTTGAGGGGCTTCCTTAGTTTGTGGGGCTGCCTGAGTTTGAGTGGCTGCCTTAGATTGAGCGGCTGCCTTAGTTTGAGGGTCTGCCTTACTTTGAGAGGCTGCCTTAGTTTGACAGGCTGCCTTAGTTTGAGCGGCTGCCTTAATTTGAGAGGCTGCCTGAGTTTGAAGGGCTGCCTTAGTTTGAGTGGCTGCATTAGTTTGAGGGGCTGCCTTTGGTTGCGAGGCTCCCTTAGTTTGAGGGTCTGCCTTACTTTAAGGGGCAGCATTAGCTTGAGAGTCTGCCTTAGTTTGAGGGGCTGTCTTAATTTGAGGGGTTGGCTTAGTTTGAGGGGCTGCCTTTGATTGAGTGGCTGCATTAGTTTGAGAGACTGCCTTTGATTGAGTGGCTGCATTAGTTTGAGGGGCTGACTTAGTTTGAGGGGCTGCATTTGTTTGAGGGGCTGCCTTAGATCGAGTGGCTGCATTAGTTTGAGGGGCTGCCTTAGTTTGAGCGGCTGCCTTAGTTTGAGGGGCTGACTTAGTTTGAGGGGCTGCATTTGTTTGAGGGGCTGACTGAGTTTGAGAGGCTGACTTAGTTTGAGATTCTGCCTTAGTTTGAGCGGCTGCCTTAGTTTGAGGGGCTGCCTGAGTTTGAGAGTCTGCCTCAGTTTGAGCGGCTGCCTTAGTTTGAGGGTCTGCCTTACTTTGAGTGGCTGCCTTAGTTTGACAGGCTGCCTTAGTTTGAGCGGCTGCCTTAGTTTGAGAGACTGCCTGAGTTTGAAGGGCTGCCTTAGTTTGAGTGGCTGCATTAGTTTGAGGGGCTGCCTTTGGTTGAGAGGCTCCCTTAGTTTGAGGGTCTCCCTTACTTTAAGGGGCAGCATTAGTTTGAGAGTCTGCCTTAGTTTGAGGGGCTGCCTTAATTTGAGGTGTTGGCTTAGTTTGAGGGGCTGCCTTTGATTGAGTGGCTGCATTAGTTTGAGAGACTGCCTTTGATTGAGTGGCTGCATAAGTTTGAGGGGCTGACTTTGGTTGAGAGGCTCCCTTAGTTTGAGGGTCTGCCTTACTTTAAGGGGCAGCATTAGTTTGAGAGTCTGCCTTAGTTTGAGGGGCTGCCTTAATTTGAGGGGTTGTCTTAGTTTGAGGGCCTGCCTTTGATTGAGTGGCTGCATTAGTTTGAGGGGCTGACTTAGTTTGAGGGGCTGCCTTAGTTTGAGGGGCTGCATTTGTTTGAGGGGCTGCCTTAGATTGAGTGGCTGCATTAGTTTGAGGGGCTGCTTTAGTTTGAGTGGCTGCCTCAGTTTGAGGGGCTGACTTAGTTTGAGGGGCTGCATTTGTTTGAGGGGCTGACTGAGTTTTAGAGGCTGCCTCAGTTTGAGCGGCTGCCTTAGTCTGAGGGTCTGCCTTACTTTGAGAGGCTGCCTTAGTTTGACAGGCTGCCTTAGTTTGAGCGGCTGCCTTAGATTGAGAGGCTGCCTGAGTTTGAAGGGCTGCCTTAGTTTGAGTGGCTGCATTAGTTTGAGGGGCTGCCTTTGGTTGCGAGGCTCCCTTAGTTTGAGGGTCTGCCTTACTTTAAGGGGCAGCATTAGTTTGAGAGTCTGCCTTAGTTTGAGGGGCTGCCTTAATTTGAGGTGTTGTCTTAGTTTGATGGGCTGCCTTTGATTGAGTGGCTGCATTCGTTTGAGAGACTGCCTTTGATTGAGTGGCTGCATTAGTTTGAGGGGCTGACTTAGTTTGAGGGGCTGACTTAGTTTGAGGGGCTGCATTTGTTTGAGGGGCTGCCTTAGATTGAGTGGCTGCATTAGTTTGAGGGGCTGCCTTAGTTTGAGGGGCTGCCTTAGTTTGAGGGGCTGCATTTGTTTGAGGGGCTGCCTTAGATTGAGTGGCTGCATTAGTTTGAGGGGCTGCTTTAGTTTGAGTGGCTGCCTCAGTTTGAGGGGCTGACTTAGTTTGAGGGGCTGCATTTGTTTGAGGGGCTGACTGAGTTTTAGAGGCTGCCTTAGTTTGAGAGTCTGCCTTAGTTTGAGCGGCTGCCTTAGTTTGAGGGGCTGCCTGAGTTTGAGAGTCTGCCTCAGTTTGAGCGGCTGCCTTAGTCTGAGGGTCTGCCTTACTTTGAGAGGCTGCCTTAGTTTGACAGGCTGCCTTAGTTTGAGCGGCTGCCTTAGTTTGAGAGGCTGCCTGAGTTTGAAGGGCTGCCTTAGTTTGAGTGGCTGCATTAGTTTGAGGGGCTGCCTTTGGTTGCGAGGCTCCCTTAGTTTGAGGGTCTGCCTTACTTTAAGGGGCAGCATTAGTTTGAGAGTCTGCCTTAGTTTGAGGGGCTGCCTTAATTTGAGGGGTTGGCTTAGTTTGATGGGCTGCCTTTGATTGAGTGGCTGCATTAGTTTGAGAGACTGCCTTTGATTGAGTGGCTGCATTAGTTTGAGGGGCTGACTTAGTTTGAGGGGCTGACTTAGTTTGAGGGGCTGCATTTGTTTGAGGGGCTGCCTTAGATTGAGTGGCTGCATTAGTTTGAGGGGCTGTCTTAGTTTGACGGGCTGCCTCAGATTGAGGTGCTGCATTGGTTTGATGGGCTGCTTTAGTTTGAGCGGCTGCCTTAGTTGAGGGGCTGCCTTAGATTGAGCGGCTGACTTAGTTTGAGAGGTTGCCTTAGTTTGAGAGTCTGCCTTAGTTTGAGCGGCTGCCTTAGTTTGAGGGTCTGCCTTACTTTGAGAGGCTGCCTTAGTTTGACAGGCTGCCTTAGTTTGAGCGGCTGACTTAGATTGAGAGGCTGCCTGAGTTTGAGGGGCTGCCTTAGTTTGAGCGGCTGCATTAGTTTGAGGGGCTGCCTTTGGTTGAGGCGCTCCCTTAGTTTGTGGGGCTGCCTTACTTTAAGGGGCTGCATTAGTTTGAGAGTCTGTTTGAGTTTGAGGGGATGCCTTAGTTTGAGGGGTTGGCTTAGTTTGAGGGGCTGCCTTTGATTGAGTGGCTGCATTAGTTTGAGAGACTGCCTTTGATTGAGTGGCTGCATTAGTTTGAGGGGCTGACTTAGTTTGAGGGGCTGACTTAGTTTGAGGGGCTGCATTTGTTTGAGGGGCTGCCTTAGATTGAGTGGCTGCATTAGTTTGAGGGGCTGACTTAGTTTGAGGGGCTGCCTTAGTTTGAGGGGCTGCATTTGTTTGAGGGGCTGCCTTAGATTGAGTGGCTGCATTAGTTTGAGGGGCTGCCTTAGTTTGAGCGGCTGCCTTAGTTTGAGGGGCTGACTTAGTTTGAGGGGCTGCATTTGTTTGAGGGGCTGACTGAGTTTGAGAGGCTGACTTAGTTTGAGATTCTGCCTTAGTTTGAGCGGCTGCCTTAGTTTGAGGGGCTGCCTGAGTTTGAGAGTCTGCCTCAGTTTGAGCGGCTGCCTTAGTTTGAGGGTCTGCCTTACTTTGAGTGGCTGCCTTAGTTTGACAGGCTGCCTTAGTTTGAGCGGCTGCCTTAGTTTGAGAGACTGCCTGAGTTTGAAGGGCTGCCTTAGTTTGAGTGGCTGCATTAGTTTGAGGGGCTGCCTTTGGTTGAGAGGCTCCCTTAGTTTGAGGGTCTCCCTTACTTTAAGGGGCAGCATTAGTTTGAGAGTCTGCCTTAGTTTGAGGGGCTGCCTTAATTTGAGGTGTTGGCTTAGTTTGAGGGGCTGCCTTTGATTGAGTGGCTGCATTAGTTTGAGAGACTGCCTTTGATTGAGTGGCTGCATAAGTTTGAGGGGCTGACTTTGGTTGAGAGGCTCCCTTAGTTTGAGGGTCTGCCTTACTTTAAGGGGCAGCATTAGTTTGAGAGTCTGCCTTAGTTTGAGGGGCTGCCTTAATTTGAGGGGTTGTCTTAGTTTGAGGGCCTGCCTTTGATTGAGTGGCTGCATTAGTTTGAGGGGCTGACTTAGTTTGAGGGGCTGCCTTAGTTTGAGGGGCTGCATTTGTTTGAGGGGCTGCCTTAGATTGAGTGGCTGCATTAGTTTGAGGGGCTGCTTTAGTTTGAGTGGCTGCCTCAGTTTGAGGGGCTGACTTAGTTTGAGGGGCTGCATTTGTTTGAGGGGCTGACTGAGTTTTAGAGGCTGCCTCAGTTTGAGCGGCTGCCTTAGTCTGAGGGTCTGCCTTACTTTGAGAGGCTGCCTTAGTTTGACAGGCTGCCTTAGTTTGAGCGGCTGCCTTAGATTGAGAGGCTGCCTGAGTTTGAAGGGCTGCCTTAGTTTGAGTGGCTGCATTAGTTTGAGGGGCTGCCTTTGGTTGCGAGGCTCCCTTAGTTTGAGGGTCTGCCTTACTTTAAGGGGCAGCATTAGTTTGAGAGTCTGCCTTAGTTTGAGGGGCTGCCTTAATTTGAGGTGTTGTCTTAGTTTGATGGGCTGCCTTTGATTGAGTGGCTGCATTCGTTTGAGAGACTGCCTTTGATTGAGTGGCTGCATTAGTTTGAGGGGCTGACTTAGTTTGAGGGGCTGACTTAGTTTGAGGGGCTGCATTTGTTTGAGGGGCTGCCTTAGATTGAGTGGCTGCATTAGTTTGAGGGGCTGCCTTAGTTTGAGGGGCTGCCTTAGTTTGAGGGGCTGCATTTGTTTGAGGGGCTGCCTTAGATTGAGTGGCTGCATTAGTTTGAGGGGCTGCTTTAGTTTGAGTGGCTGCCTCAGTTTGAGGGGCTGACTTAGTTTGAGGGGCTGCATTTGTTTGAGGGGCTGACTGAGTTTTAGAGGCTGCCTTAGTTTGAGAGTCTGCCTTAGTTTGAGCGGCTGCCTTAGTTTGAGGGGCTGCCTGAGTTTGAGAGTCTGCCTCAGTTTGAGCGGCTGCCTTAGTCTGAGGGTCTGCCTTACTTTGAGAGGCTGCCTTAGTTTGACAGGCTGCCTTAGTTTGAGCGGCTGCCTTAGTTTGAGAGGCTGCCTGAGTTTGAAGGGCTGCCTTAGTTTGAGTGGCTGCATTAGTTTGAGGGGCTGCCTTTGGTTGCGAGGCTCCCTTAGTTTGAGGGTCTGCCTTACTTTAAGGGGCAGCATTAGTTTGAGAGTCTGCCTTAGTTTGAGGGGCTGCCTTAATTTGAGGGGTTGGCTTAGTTTGATGGGCTGCCTTTGATTGAGTGGCTGCATTAGTTTGAGAGACTGCCTTTGATTGAGTGGCTGCATTAGTTTGAGGGGCTGACTTAGTTTGAGGGGCTGACTTAGTTTGAGGGGCTGCATTTGTTTGAGGGGCTGCCTTAGATTGAGTGGCTGCATTAGTTTGAGGGGCTGTCTTAGTTTGACGGGCTGCCTCAGATTGAGGTGCTGCATTGGTTTGATGGGCTGCTTTAGTTTGAGCGGCTGCCTTAGTTGAGGGGCTGCCTTAGATTGAGCGGCTGACTTAGTTTGAGAGGTTGCCTTAGTTTGAGAGTCTGCCTTAGTTTGAGCGGCTGCCTTAGTTTGAGGGTCTGCCTTACTTTGAGAGGCTGCCTTAGTTTGACAGGCTGCCTTAGTTTGAGCGGCTGACTTAGATTGAGAGGCTGCCTGAGTTTGAGGGGCTGCCTTAGTTTGAGCGGCTGCATTAGTTTGAGGGGCTGCCTTTGGTTGAGGCGCTCCCTTAGTTTGTGGGGCTGCCTTACTTTAAGGGGCTGCATTAGTTTGAGAGTCTGCCTGAGTTTGAGGGGATGCCTTAGTTTGAGGGGTTGGCTTAGTTTGAGGGGCTGCCTTTGATTGAGTGGCTGCATTAGTTTGAGAGACTGCCTTTGATTGAGTGGCTGCATTAGTTTGAGGGGCTGACTTAGTTTGAGGGGCTGACTTAGTTTGAGGGGCTGCATTTGTTTGAGGGGCTGCCTTAGATTGAGTGGCTGCATTAGTTTGAGGGGCTGACTTAGTTTGAGGGGCTGCCTTAGTTTGAGGGGCTGCATTTGTTTGAGGGGCTGCCTTAGATTGAGTGGCTGCATTAGTTTGAGGGGCTGCCTTAGTTTGAGCGGCTGCCTTAGTTTGAGGGGCTGACTTAGTTTGAGGGGCTGCATTTGTTTGAGGGGCTGACTGAGTTTGAGAGGCTGACTTAGTTTGAGATTCTGCCTTAGTTTGAGCGGCTGCCTTAGTTTGAGGGGCTGCCTGAGTTTGAGAGTCTGCCTCAGTTTGAGCGGCTGCCTTAGTTTGAGGGTCTGCCTTACTTTGAGTGGCTGCCTTAGTTTGACAGGCTGCCTTAGTTTGAGCGGCTGCCTTAGTTTGAGAGACTGCCTGAGTTTGAAGGGCTGCCTTAGTTTGAGTGGCTGCATTAGTTTGAGGGGCTGCCTTTGGTTGAGAGGCTCCCTTAGTTTGAGGGTCTCCCTTACTTTAAGGGGCAGCATTAGTTTGAGAGTCTGCCTTAGTTTGAGGGGCTGCCTTAATTTGAGGTGTTGGCTTAGTTTGAGGGGCTGCCTTTGATTGAGTGGCTGCATTAGTTTGAGAGACTGCCTTTGATTGAGTGGCTGCATAAGTTTGAGGGGCTGACTTTGGTTGAGAGGCTCCCTTAGTTTGAGGGTCTGCCTTACTTTAAGGGGCAGCATTAGTTTGAGAGTCTGCCTTAGTTTGAGGGGCTGCCTTAATTTGAGGGGTTGTCTTAGTTTGAGGGCCTGCCTTTGATTGAGTGGCTGCATTAGTTTGAGGGGCTGACTTAGTTTGAGGGGCTGCCTTAGTTTGAGGGGCTGCATTTGTTTGAGGGGCTGCCTTAGATTGAGTGGCTGCATTAGTTTGAGGGGCTGCTTTAGTTTGAGTGGCTGCCTCAGTTTGAGGGGCTGACTTAGTTTGAGGGGCTGCATTTGTTTGAGGGGCTGACTGAGTTTTAGAGGCTGCCTCAGTTTGAGCGGCTGCCTTAGTCTGAGGGTCTGCCTTACTTTGAGAGGCTGCCTTAGTTTGACAGGCTGCCTTAGTTTGAGCGGCTGCCTTAGATTGAGAGGCTGCCTGAGTTTGAAGGGCTGCCTTAGTTTGAGTGGCTGCATTAGTTTGAGGGGCTGCCTTTGGTTGCGAGGCTCCCTTAGTTTGAGGGTCTGCCTTACTTTAAGGGGCAGCATTAGTTTGAGAGTCTGCCTTAGTTTGAGGGGCTGCCTTAATTTGAGGTGTTGTCTTAGTTTGATGGGCTGCCTTTGATTGAGTGGCTGCATTCGTTTGAGAGACTGCCTTTGATTGAGTGGCTGCATTAGTTTGAGGGGCTGACTTAGTTTGAGGGGCTGACTTAGTTTGAGGGGCTGCATTTGTTTGAGGGGCTGCCTTAGATTGAGTGGCTGCATTAGTTTGAGGGGCTGACTTAGTTTGAGGGGCTGCCTTAGTTTGAGGGGCTGCATTTGTTTGAGGGGCTGCCTTAGATTGAGTGGCTGCATTAGTTTGAGGGGCTGCTTTAGTTTGAGTGGCTGCCTCAGTTTGACGGGCTGACTTAGTTTGAGGGGCTGCATTTGTTTGAGGGGCTGACTGAGTTTTAGAGGCTGCCTTAGTTTGAGAGTCTGCCTTAGTTTGTGCGGCTGCCTTAGTTTGAAGGGCTGCCTGAGTTTGAGAGTCTGCCTCAGTTTGAGCGGCTGCCTTAGTCTGAGGGTCTGCCTTACTTTGAGAGGCTGCCTTAGTTTGACAGGCTGCTTTAGTTTGAGCGGCTGCCTTAGTTTGAGAGGCTGCCTGAGTTTGAAGGGCTGCCTTAGTTTGAGTGGCTGCATTAGTTTGAGGGGCTGCCTTTGGTTGCGAGGCTCCCTTAGTTTGAGGGTCTGCCTTACTTTAAGGGGCAGCATTAGTTTGAGAGTCTGCCTTAGTTTGAGGGGCTGCCTTAATTTGAGGGGTTGGCTTAGTTTGATGGGCTGCCTTTGATTGAGTGGCTGCATTAGTTTGAGAGACTGCCTTTGATTGAGTGGCTGCATTAGTTTGAGGGGCTGACTTAGTTTGAGGGGCTGACTTAGTTTGAGGGGCTGCATTTGTTTGAGGGGCTGCCTTAGATTGAGTGGCTGCATTAGTTTGAGGGGCTGTCTTAGTTTGACGGGCTGCCTCAGATTGAGGTGCTGCATTGGTTTGTTGGGCTGCTTTAGTTTGAGCGGCTGCCTTAGTTGAGGGGCTGCCTTAGATTGAGCGGCTGACTTAGTTTGAGAGGTTGCCTTAGTTTGAGAGTCTGCCTTAGTTTGAGCGGCTGCCTTAGTTTGAGGGTCTGCCTTACTTTGAGAGGCTGCCTTAGTTTGACAGGCTGCCTTAGTTTGAGCGGCTGACTTAGATTGAGAGGCTGCCTGAGTTTGAGGGGCTGCCTTAGTTTGAGCGGCTGCATTAGTTTGAGGGGCTGCCTTTGGTTGAGGCGCTCCCTTAGTTTGTGGGGCTGCCTTACTTTAAGGGGCTGCATTAGTTTGAGAGTCTGCCTGAGTTTGAGGGGATGCCTTAGTTTGAGGGGTTGGCTTAGTTTGAGGGGCTGCCTTTGATTGAGTGGCTGCATTAGTTTGAGAGACTGCCTTTGATTGAGTGGCTGCAAAAGTTTGAGGGGCTGACTTAGTTTGAGGGGCTGACTTAGTTTGAGGGGCTGCATTTGTTTGAGGGCTGCCTTAGATTGAGGGGCTGCATTAGTTTGATGGGCTGCTTTAGTTTGAGCGGCTGCCTTAGTTGAGGGGCTGCCTTAGATTGAGGGGCTGTATTAGTTTGAGCGGTTGCCTTAGTTTGAGGGGCTGCCTGAGTTTGAGGGGCTGCATTAGTTTGAGGGGCTTCCTTAGTTTGTGGGGCTGCCTGAGTTTGAGTGGCTGCCTTAGATTGAGCGGCTGCCTTAGTTTGAGGGTCTGCCTTACTTTGAGAGGCTGCCTTAGTTTGACAGGCTGCCTTAGTTTGAGCGGCTGCCTTAGTTTGAGAGACTGCCTGAGTTTGAAGGGCTGCCTTAGTTTGAGTGGCTGCATTAGTTTGAGGGGCTGCCTTTGGTTGAGAGGCTCCCTTAGTTTGAGGGTCTCCCTTACTTTAAGGGGCAGCATTAGATTGAGAGTCTGCCTTAGTTTGAGGGGCTGCCTTAATTTGAGGTGTTGGCTTAGTTTGAGGGGCTGCCTTTGATTGAGTGGCTGCATTAGTTTGAGAGACTGCCTTTGATTGAGTGGCTGCATTAGTTTGAGGGGCTGAATTAGTTTGAGGGGCTGACTTAGTTTGAGGGGCTGCATTTGTTTGAGGGGCTGCCTTAGATTGAGTGGCTGCATTAGTTTGAGGGGCTGCCTTAGTTTGACGGGCTGCCTCAGATGGAGGTTCTGCATTAGTTTGATGGGCTGCTTTAGTTTGAGCGGCTGCCTTAGTTGAGGGGCTGCCTTAGATTGAGGGGCTGCATTAGTTTGAGCGGCTGCCTTAGTTTGAGGGGCTGCCTTAGTTTGTGTGGCTGCCTTAGATTGAGGGGCTTCCTTAGTTTGACGGGCTGCCTCAGATGGAGGTTCTGCATTAGTTTGATGGGCTGCTTTAGTTTGAGGGGCTGCCTTAGTTTGAGGGGCTGCATTAGTTTGAGCGGCTGCCTTAGTTTGAGCGGCTGCCTTAGTTTGAGGGGCTTCCTTAGTTTGAGCGGCGGCCTTAGTTTGAGGGGCTTCCTTAGTTTGTGGGGCTGCCTGAGTTTGAGTGGCTGCCTTAGATTGAGCGGCTGCGTTAGTTTGAGGGTCTGCCTTACTTTGAGAGGCTGCCTTAGTTTGACAGGCTGCCTTAGTTTGAGCGGCTGCCTTAATTTGAGAGGCTGCCTGAGTTTGAAGGGCTGCCTTAGTTTGAGTGGCTGCATTAGTTTGAGGGGCTGCCTTTGGTTGAGAGGCTCCCTTAGTTTGAGGGTCTGCCTTACTTTAAGGGGCAGCATTAGCTTGAGAGTCTGCCTTAGTTTGAGGGGCTGTCTTAATTTGAGGGGTTGGCTTAGTTTGAGGGGCTGCCTTTGATTGAGTGGCTGCATTAGTTTGAGAGACTGCCTTTGATTGAGTGGCTGCATTAGTTTGAGGGGCTGACTTAGTTTGAGGGGCTGACTTAGTTTGAGGGGCTGCATTTGTTTGAGGGGCTGCCTTAGATTGAGTGGCTGCATTAGTTTGAGGGGCTGCCTTAGTTTGAGCGGCTGCCTTAGTTTGAGGGGCTGACTTAGTTTGAGGGGCTGCATTTGTTTGAGGGGCTGACTGAGTTTGAGAGGCTGACTTAGTTTGAGATTCTGCCTTAGTTTGAGCGGCTGCCTTAGTTTGAGGGGCTGCCTGAGTTTGAGAGTCTGCCTCAGTTTGAGCGGCTGCCTTAGTTTGAGGGTCTGCCTTACTTTGAGTGGCTGCCTTAGTTTGACAGGCTGCCTTAGTTTGAGCGGCTGCCTTAGTTTGAGAGACTGCCTGAGTTTGAAGGGCTGCCTTAGTTTGAGTGGCTGCATTAGTTTGAGGGGCTGCCTGTGGTTGAGAGGCTCCCTTAGTTTGAGGGTCTCCCTTACTTTAAGGGGCAGCATTAGTTTGAGAGTCTGCCTTAGTTTGAGGGGCTGCCTTAATTTGAGGTGTTGGCTTAGTTTGAGGGGCTGCCTTTGATTGAGTGGCTGCATTAGTTTGAGAGACTGCCTTTGATTGAGTGGCTGCATTAGTTTGAGGGGCTGAATTAGTTTGAGGGGCTGACAGTTTGAGGGGCTGCATTTGTTTGAGGGGCTGCCTTAGATTGAGTGGCTGCATTAGTTTGAGGGGCTGCCTTAGTTTGACGGGCTGCCTCAGATGGAGGTTCTGCATTAGTTTGATGGGCTGCTTTAGTTTGAGCGGCTGCCTTAGTTGAGGGGCTGCCTTAGATTGAGGGGCTGCATTAGTTTGAGCGGCTGCCTTAGTTTGAGGGGCTGCCTTAGTTTTTGTGGCTGCCTTAGATTGAGCGGCTGACTTAGTTTGAGAGGTTGCCTTAGTTTGAGAGTCTGCCTTAGTTTGAGCGGCTGCCTTCGTTTGAGGGTCTGCCTTACTTTGAGAGGCTGCCTTAGTTTGACAGGCTGCCTCAGTTTGAGCGGCTGACTTAGATTGAGAGGCTGCCTGAGTTTGAGGGGCTGCCTTAGTTTGAGCGGCTGCATTAGTTTGAGGCGCTGCCTTTGGTTGAGGCGCTCCCTTAGTTTGTGGGGCTGCCTTAATTTAAGGGGCAGCATTAGCTTGAGAGTCTGCCTTAGTTTGAGGGGCTGTCTTAATTTGAGGGGTTGGCTTAGTTTGAGGGGCTGCCTTTGATTGAGTGGCTGCATTAGTTTGAGAGACTGCCTTTGATTGAGTGGCTGCATTAGTTTGAGGGGCTGACTTAGTTTGAGGGGCTGACTTAGTTTGAGGGGCTGCATTTGTTTGAGGCGCTGCCTTAGATTGAGTGGCTGCATTAGTTTGAGGGGCTGCCTTAGTTTGAGCGGCTGCCTTAGTTTGAGGGGCTGACTTAGTTTGAGGGGCTGCATTTGTTTGAGGGGCTGACTGAGTTTGAGAGGCTGACTTAGTTTGAGATTCTGCCTTAGTTTGAGCGGCTGCCTTAGTTTGAGGGGCTGCCTGAGTTTGAGAGTCTGCCTCAGTTTGAGCGGCTGCCTTAGTTTGAGGGTCTGCCTTACTTTGAGTGGCTGCCTTAGTTTGACAGGCTGCCTTAGTTTGAGCGGCTGCCTTAGTTTGAGAGACTGCCTGAGTTTGAAGGGCTGCCTTAGTTTGAGTGGCTGCATTAGTTTGAGGGGCTGCCTGTGGTTGAGAGGCTCCCTTAGTTTGAGGGTCTCCCTTACTTTAAGGGGCAGCATTAGTTTGAGAGTCTGCCTTAGTTTGAGGGGCTGCCTTAATTTGAGGTGTTGGCTTAGTTTGAGGGGCTGCCTTTGATTGAGTGGCTGCATTAGTTTGAGAGACTGCCTTTGATTGAGTGGCTGCATTAGTTTGAGGGGCTGAATTAGTTTGAGGGGCTGACAGTTTGAGGGGCTGCATTTGTTTGAGGGGCTGCCTTAGATTGAGTGGCTGCATTAGTTTGAGGGGCTGCCTTAGTTTGACGGGCTGCCTCAGATGGAGGTTCTGCATTAGTTTGATGGGCTGCTTTAGTTTGAGCGGCTGCCTTAGTTGAGGGGCTGCCTTAGATTGAGGGGCTGCATTAGTTTGAGCGGCTGCCTTAGTTTGAGGGGCTGCCTTAGTTTTTGTGGCTGCCTTAGATTGAGCGGCTGACTTAGTTTGAGAGGTTGCCTTAGTTTGAGAGTCTGCCTTAGTTTGAGCGGCTGCCTTCGTTTGAGGGTCTGCCTTACTTTGAGAGGCTGCCTTAGTTTGACAGGCTGCCTCAGTTTGAGCGGCTGACTTAGATTGAGAGGCTGCCTGAGTTTGAGGGGATGCCTTAGTTTGAGCGGCTGCATTAGTTTGAGGGGCTGCCTTTGGTTGAGGCGCTCCCTTAGTTTGTGGGGCTGCCTTAATTTAAGGGGCTGCATTAGTTTGAGAGTCTGCCTTAGTTTGAGGGGCTGCCTTAGTTTGAGGGGATGGCTTAGTTTGAGGGGCTGCCTTTGATTGAGTGGCTGCATTAGTTTGAGAGTCTGCCTCTGATTGAGTGGCTGCATTATTTTGAGGGGCTGCCTTAGATTGAGGGGCTGCCTTAGTTTGAGGGGCTGGCTTAGTTTAAGAGGCAGCCTTAGTTTGAGGGGCTGCATCAGTTTGAGGGGCTGACTTAGAATGAGGGGGTGCCTTACACTGAGGGGCTGCATTAGTTTGAGGGGGTGCCTTAGTTTGAGAGGCTGCCTTAGTTTGAGGGGCTGCCTTAGTTTGAGCGGTTGGCTTAGTTTGAGGGGCTGCCTTTGATGAGTGGCTGCATTAGTTTGAGAGACGGCCTTTGATTGAGTGGCTGCATTAGTTAGAGGGGCTGACTGAGTTTGAGGGGCTGACGTAGTTTGAGGGGCTGACTTAGTTGGAGGGGCTGACTTAGAATGAGGGGGTGCCTTAGACTGAGGGGCTGCATTAGTTTGAGGGGGTGCCTTAGTTTGAGAGTCTTCCTTAGTTTGAGGGGCTGCCTTAGTTTGAGGGGTTGGCTTAGATTGAGGGGCTGCCTTTGATTGAGTGGCTGCATTAGTTTGAGAGACTGCCTTTGATTGAGTGGCTGCATTAGTTTGAGGGGCTGACTTAGTTTGAGGGGCTGACTTAGTTTGAGGGGCTGCATTTGTTTGAGGGCTGCCTTAGATTGAGGGGCTGCATTAGTTTGAGGGGATGCCTTAGTTTGAGTGGCTGCCTTAGATTGAGTTGCTGCATTAGTTTGAGGGGCTGCATTAGTTTGAGCGGCTGCCTTAGTTGAGGGGCTGCCTTAGATTGAGGGGCTGCATTAGTTTGAGCGGCTGCCTGAGTTTGAGGGGCTGCCTTAGTTTGAGGGGCTGCCTGAGTTTGAGGGGCTGCCTTAGTTTGAGAGTCTGCCTTAGTTTGAGCGGCTGCGTTAGTTTGAGGGTCTGCCTTACTTTGAGAGGCTGCCTTAGTTTGACAGGCTGCCTTAGTTTGAGCGGCTGCCTTAGATTGTGAGGCTGCCTGAGTTTGAGGGGCTTCCTTAGTTTGAGCGGCTGCATGAGTTTGAGGGGCTGCCTTTGGTTGAGGGGCTGCATTAGTTTGAGCGGCTGCCTTAGTTTGAGGGGCTGCCTTAGATTGAGGGGCTGCATTAGTTTGAGCGGCTGCCTTAGTTTGAGCGGCTGCCTTAGTTTGAGGGGTTTCCTTAGTTTGAGGGGATGGCTTAGTTTGAGAGGCTGCCTTCGTTTGAGATGCTGCCTTAGTTTGAGGGGCTGGCTTAGTTTGAGCGGCTGCCTGAGTTTGAGGGGCTGCATTAGTTTGAGCGGCTGACTTAGTTTGAGAGGTTGCCTTAGTTTGAGAGTCTGCCTTAGTTTGAGCGGCTGCCTTCGTTTGAGGGTCTGCCTTACTTTGAGAGGCTGCCTTAGTTTGACAGGCTGCCTCAGTTTGAGCGGCTGACTTAGATTGAGAGGCTGCCTGAGTTTGAGGGGCTGCCTTAGTTTGAGCGGCTGCATTAGTTTGAGGCGCTGCCTTTGGTTGAGGCGCTCCCTTAGTTTGTGGGGCTGCCTTAATTTAAGGGGCTGCATTAGTTTGAGCGGCTGCCTTTGATTGAGTGGCTGCATTAGTTTGAGAGACTGCCTTTGATTGAGTGGCTGCATTAGTTTGAGGGGCTGAATTAGTTTGAGGGGCTGACTTAGTTTGAGGGGCTGCATTTGTTTGAGGGGCTGCCTTAGATTGAGTGGCTGCATTAGTTTGAGGGGCTGCCTTAGTTTGACGGGCTGCCTCAGATGGAGGTTCTGCATTAGTTTGATGGGCTGCTTTAGTTTGAGCGGCTGCCTTAGTTGAGGGGCTGCCTTAGATTGAGGGGCTGCATTAGTTTGAGCGGCTGCCTTAGTTTGAGGGGCTGCCTTAGTTTGTGTGGCTGCCTTAGATTGAGGGGCTTCCTTAGTTTGACGGGCTGCCTCAGATGGAGGTTCTGCATTAGTTTGATGGGCTGCTTTAGTTTGAGGGGCTGCCTTAGTTTGAGGGGCTGCATTAGTTTGAGCGGCTGCCTTAGTTTGAGTGGCTGCCTTAGTTTGAGGGGCTTCCTTAGTTTGAGCGGCGGCCTTAGTTTGAGGGGCTTCCTTAGTTTGTGGGGCTGCCTGAGTTTGAGTGGCTGCCTTAGATTGAGCGGCTGCGTTAGTTTGAGGGTCTGCCTTACTTTGAGAGGCTGCCTTAGTTTGACAGGCTGCCTTAGTTTGAGCGGCTGCCTTAATTTGAGAGGCTGCCTGAGTTTGAAGGGCTGCCTTAGTTTGAGTGGCTGCATTAGTTTGAGGGGCTGCCTTTGGTTGAGAGGCTCCCTTAGTTTGAGGGTCTGCCTTACTTTAAGGGGCAGCATTAGCTTGAGAGTCTGCCTTAGTTTGAGGGGCTGTCTTAATTTGAGGGGTTGGCTTAGTTTGAGGGGCTGCCTTTGATTGAGTGGCTGCATTAGTTTGAGAGACTGCCTTTGATTGAGTGGCTGCATTAGTTTGAGGGGCTGACTTAGTTTGAGGGGCTGACTTAGTTTGAGGGGCTGCATTTGTTTGAGGGGCTGCCTTAGATTGAGTGGCTGCATTAGTTTGAGGGGCTGCCTTAGTTTGAGCGGCTGCCTTAGTTTGAGGGGCTGACTTAGTTTGAGGGGCTGCATTTGTTTGAGGGGCTGACTGAGTTTGAGAGGCTGACTTAGTTTGAGATTCTGCCTTAGTTTGAGCGGCTGCCTTAGTTTGAGGGGCTGCCTGAGTTTGAGAGTCTGCCTCAGTTTGAGCGGCTGCCTTAGTTTGAGGGTCTGCCTTACTTTGAGTGGCTGCCTTAGTTTGACAGGCTGCCTTAGTTTGAGCGGCTGCCTTAGTTTGAGAGACTGCCTGAGTTTGAAGGGCTGCCTTAGTTTGAGTGGCTGCATTAGTTTGAGGGGCTGCCTGTGGTTGAGAGGCTCCCTTAGTTTGAGGGTCTCCCTTACTTTAAGGGGCAGCATTAGTTTGAGAGTCTGCCTTAGTTTGAGGGGCTGCCTTAATTTGAGGTGTTGGCTTAGTTTGAGGGGCTGCCTTTGATTGAGTGGCTGCATTAGTTTGAGAGACTGCCTTTGATTGAGTGGCTGCATTAGTTTGAGGGGCTGAATTAGTTTGAGGGGCTGACAGTTTGAGGGGCTGCATTTGTTTGAGGGGCTGCCTTAGATTGAGTGGCTGCATTAGTTTGAGGGGCTGCCTTAGTTTGACGGGCTGCCTCAGATGGAGGTTCTGCATTAGTTTGATGGGCTGCTTTAGTTTGAGCGGCTGCCTTAGTTGAGGGGCTGCCTTAGATTGAGGGGCTGCATTAGTTTGAGCGGCTGCCTTAGTTTGAGGGGCTGCCTTAGTTTTTGTGGCTGCCTTAGATTGAGCGGCTGACTTAGTTTGAGAGGTTGCCTTAGTTTGAGAGTCTGCCTTAGTTTGAGCGGCTGCCTTCGTTTGAGGGTCTGCCTTACTTTGAGAGGCTGCCTTAGTTTGACAGGCTGCCTCAGTTTGAGCGGCTGACTTAGATTGAGAGGCTGCCTGAGTTTGAGGGGATGCCTTAGTTTGAGCGGCTGCATTAGTTTGAGGGGCTGCCTTTGGTTGAGGCGCTCCCTTAGTTTGTGGGGCTGCCTTAATTTAAGGGGCTGCATTAGTTTGAGAGTCTGCCTTAGTTTGAGGGGCTGCCTTAGTTTGAGGGGATGGCTTAGTTTGAGGGGCTGCCTTTGATTGAGTGGCTGCATTAGTTTGAGAGTCTGCCTCTGATTGAGTGGCTGCATTATTTTGAGGGGCTGCCTTAGATTGAGGGGCTGCCTTAGTTTGAGGGGCTGGCTTAGTTTAAGAGGCAGCCTTAGTTTGAGGGGCTGCATCAGTTTGAGGGGCTGACTTAGAATGAGGGGGTGCCTTACACTGAGGGGCTGCCTTAGTTTGAGGGGCTGCCTTAGTTTGAGCGGTTGGCTTAGTTTGAGGGGCTGCCTTTGATGAGTGGCTGCATTAGTTTGAGAGACGGCCTTTGATTGAGTGGCTGCATTAGTTAGAGGGGCTGACTGAGTTTGAGGGGCTGACGTAGTTTGAGGGGCTGACTTAGTTGGAGGGGCTGACTTAGAATGAGGGGGTGCCTTAGACTGAGGGGCTGCATTAGTTTGAGGGGGTGCCTTAGTTTGAGAGTCTTCCTTAGTTTGAGGGGCTGCCTTAGTTTGAGGGGTTGGCTTAGTTTGAGGGGCTGCCTTTGATTGAGTGGCTGCATTAGTTTGAGAGACTGCCTTTGATTGAGTGGCTGCATTAGTTTGAGGGGCTGACTTAGTTTGAGGGGCTGACTTAGTTTGAGGGGCTGCATTTGTTTGAGGGCTGCCTTAGATTGAGGGGCTGCATTAGTTTGAGGGGATGCCTTAGTTTGAGTGGCTGCCTTAGATTGAGTTGCTGCATTAGTTTGAGGGGCTGCATTAGTTTGAGCGGCTGCCTTAGTTGAGGGGCTGCCTTAGATTGAGGGGCTGCATTAGTTTGAGCGGCTGCCTGAGTTTGAGGGGCTGCCTTAGTTTGAGGGGCTGCCTGAGTTTGAGGGGCTGCCTTAGTTTGAGAGTCTGCCTTAGTTTGAGCGGCTGCGTTAGTTTGAGGGTCTGCCTTACTTTGAGAGGCTGCCTTAGTTTGACAGGCTGCCTTAGTTTGAGCGGCTGCCTTAGATTGTGAGGCTGCCTGAGTTTGAGGGGCTTCCTTAGTTTGAGCGGCTGCATGAGTTTGAGGGGCTGCCTTTGGTTGAGGCGCTCCCTTAGTTTGTGGGGCTGCCTTAATTTAAGGGGCTGCATTAGTTTGAGGGGATGGCTTAGTTTGAGGGGCTGTCTCTGATTGAGTGGCTGCATTATTTTGAGGGGCTGCCTTAGATTGAGGGGCTGCATTAGTTTGCGGGGCTGGCTTAGTTTAAGGGGCTGCCTTAGATTGAGGGGCTGCATTAGTTTGAGGGGGTGCCTTAGTTTGAGAGGCTGCCTTAGTTTGAGGGGCTGGCTTAGTTTGAGCGGCTGCCTTAGTTTGAGGGGCTGCATTAGTTTGAGCGGCTGCCTTAGTTTGAGGGGCTGCCTTAGATTGAGGGGCTGCATTAGTTTGAGCGGCTGCCTTAGTTTGAGCGGCTGCCTTAGTTTGAGGGGTTTCCTTAGTTTGAGGGGATGGCTTAGTTTGAGAGGCTGCCTTCGTTTGAGATGCTGCCTTAGTTTGAGGGGCTGGCTTAGTTTGAGCGGCTGCCTGAGTTTGAGGGGCTGCATTAGTTTGAGCGGCTGACTTAGTTTGAGAGGTTGCCTTAGTTTGAGAGTCTGCCTTAGTTTGAGCGGCTGCCTTCGTTTGAGGGTCTGCCTTACTTTGAGAGGCTGCCTTAGTTTGACAGGCTGCCTCAGTTTGAGCGGCTGACTTAGATTGAGAGGCTGCCTGAGTTTGAGGGGCTGCCTTAGTTTGAGCGGCTGCATTAGTTTGAGGCGCTGCCTTTGGTTGAGGCGCTCCCTTAGTTTGTGGGGCTGCCTTAATTTAAGGGGCTGCATTAGTTTGAGCGGCTGCCTGAGTTTGAGGGGCTGCCTTAGTTTGAGGGGCTGCCTGAGTTTGAGGGGCTGCCTTAGTTTGAGAGTCTGCCTTAGTTTGAGCGGCTGCGTTAGTTTGAGGGTCTGCCTTACTTTGAGAGGCTGCCTTAGTTTGACAGGCTGCCTTAGTTTGAGCGGCTGCCTTAGATTGTGAGGCTGCCTGAGTTTGAGGGGCTTCCTTAGTTTGAGCGGCTGCATGAGTTTGAGGGGCTGCCTTTGGTTGAGGCGCTCCCTTAGTTTGTGGGGCAGCCTTAATTTAAGGGGCTGCATTAGTTTGAGGGGATGGCTTAGTTTGAGGGGCTGTCTCTGATTGAGTGGCTGCATTATTTTGAGGGGCTGCCTTAGATTGAGGGGCTGCATTAGTTTGCGGGGCTGGCTTAGTTTAAGGGGCTGCCTTAGATTGAGGGGCTGCATTAGTTTGAGGGGGTGCCTTAGTTTGAGAGGCTGCCTTAGTTTGAGGGGCTGGCTTAGTTTGAGCGGCTGCCTTAGTTTGAGGGGCTGCATTAGTTTGAGCGGCTGCCTTAGTTTGAGGGGCTGCCTTAGATTGAGGGGCTGCATTAGTTTGAGCGGCTGCCTTAGTTTGAGCGGCTGCCTTAGTTTGAGGGGTTTCCTTAGTTTGAGGGGATGGCTTAGTTTGAGAGGCTGCCTTCGTTTGAGATGCTGCCTTAGTTTGAGGGGCTGGCTTAGTTTGAGCGGCTGCCTGAGTTTGAGGGGCTGCATTAGTTTGAGCGGCTGACTTAGTTTGAGAGGTTGCCTTAGTTTGAGAGTCTGCCTTAGTTTGAGCGGCTGCCTTTGTTTGAGGGTCTGCCTTACTTTGAGAGGCTGCCTTAGTTTGACAGGCTGCCTCAGTTTGAGCGGCTGACTTAGATTGAGAGGCTGCCTGAGTTTGAGGGGCTGCCTTAGTTTGAGCGGCTGCATTAGTTTGAGGCGCTGCCTTTGGTTGAGGCGCTCCCTTAGTTTGTGGGGCTGCCTTAATTTAAGGGGCAGCATTAGCTTGAGAGTCTGCCTTAGTTTGAGGGGCTGTCTTAATTTGAGGGGTTGGCTTAGTTTGAGGGGCTGCCTTTGATTGAGTGGCTGCATTAGTTTGAGAGACTGCCTTTGATTGAGTGGCTGCATTAGTTTGAGGGGCTGACTTAGTTTGAGGGGCTGACTTAGTTTGAGGGGCTGCATTTGTTTGAGGGGCTGCCTTAGATTGAGTGGCTGCATTAGTTTGAGGGGCTGCCTTAGTTTGAGCGGCTGCCTTAGTTTGAGGGGCTGACTTAGTTTGAGGGGCTGCATTTGTTTGAGGGGCTGACTGAGTTTGAGAGGCTGACTTAGTTTGAGATTCTGCCTTAGTTTGAGCGGCTGCCTTAGTTTGAGGGGCTGCCTGAGTTTGAGAGTCTGCCTCAGTTTGAGCGGCTGCCTTAGTTTGAGGGTCTGCCTTACTTTGAGTGGCTGCCTTAGTTTGACAGGCTGCCTTAGTTTGAGCGGCTGCCTTAGTTTGAGAGACTGCCTGAGTTTGAAGGGCTGCCTTAGTTTGAGTGGCTGCATTAGTTTGAGGGGCTGCCTGTGGTTGAGAGGCTCCCTTAGTTTGAGGGTCTCCCTTACTTTAAGGGGCAGCATTAGTTTGAGAGTCTGCCTTAGTTTGAGGGGCTGCCTTAATTTGAGGTGTTGGCTTAGTTTGAGGGGCTGCCTTTGATTGAGTGGCTGCATTAGTTTGAGAGACTGCCTTTGATTGAGTGGCTGCATTAGTTTGAGGGGCTGAATTAGTTTGAGGGGCTGACAGTTTGAGGGGCTGCATTTGTTTGAGGGGCTGCCTTAGATTGAGTGGCTGCATTAGTTTGAGGGGCTGCCTTAGTTTGACGGGCTGCCTCAGATGGAGGTTCTGCATTAGTTTGATGGGCTGCTTTAGTTTGAGCGGCTGCCTTAGTTGAGGGGCTGCCTTAGATTGAGGGGCTGCATTAGTTTGAGCGGCTGCCTTAGTTTGAGGGGCTGCCTTAGTTTTTGTGGCTGCCTTAGATTGAGCGGCTGACTTAGTTTGAGAGGTTGCCTTAGTTTGAGAGTCTGCCTTAGTTTGAGCGGCTGCCTTCGTTTGAGGGTCTGCCTTACTTTGAGAGGCTGCCTTAGTTTGACAGGCTGCCTCAGTTTGAGCGGCTGACTTAGATTGAGAGGCTGCCTGAGTTTGAGGGGATGCCTTAGTTTGAGCGGCTGCATTAGTTTGAGGGGCTGCCTTTGGTTGAGGCGCTCCCTTAGTTTGTGGGGCTGCCTTAATTTAAGGGGCTGCATTAGTTTGAGAGTCTGCCTTAGTTTGAGGGGCTGCCTTAGTTTGAGGGGATGGCTTAGTTTGAGGGGCTGCCTTTGATTGAGTGGCTGCATTAGTTTGAGAGTCTGCCTCTGATTGAGTGGCTGCATTATTTTGAGGGGCTGCCTTAGATTGAGGGGCTGCCTTAGTTTGAGGGGCTGGCTTAGTTTAAGAGGCAGCCTTAGTTTGAGGGGCTGCATCAGTTTGAGGGGCTGACTTAGAATGAGGGGGTGCCTTACACTGAGGGGCTGCATTAGTTTGAGGGGGTGCCTTAGTTTGAGAGGCTGCCTTAGTTTGAGGGGCTGCCTTAGTTTGAGCGGTTGGCTTAGTTTGAGGGGCTGCCTTTGATGAGTGGCTGCATTAGTTTGAGAGACGGCCTTTGATTGAGTGGCTGCATTAGTTAGAGGGGCTGACTGAGTTTGAGGGGCTGACGTAGTTTGAGGGGCTGACTTAGTTGGAGGGGCTGACTTAGAATGAGGGGGTGCCTTAGACTGAGGGGCTGCATTAGTTTGAGGGGGTGCCTTAGTTTGAGAGTCTTCCTTAGTTTGAGGGGCTGCCTTCGTTTGAGGGGTTGGCTTAGTTTGAGGGGCTGCCTTTGATTGAGTGGCTGCATTAGTTTGAGAGACTGCCTTTGATTGAGTGGCTGCATTAGTTTGAGGGGCTGACTTAGTTTGAGGGGCTGACTTAGTTTGAGGGGCTGCATTTGTTTGAGGGCTGCCTTAGATTGAGGGGCTGCATTAGTTTGAGGGGATGCCTTAGTTTGAGTGGCTGCCTTAGATTGAGTTGCTGCATTAGTTTGAGGGGCTGCATTAGTTTGAGCGGCTGCCTTAGTTGAGGGGCTGCCTTAGATTGAGGGGCTGCATTAGTTTGAGCGGCTGCCTGAGTTTGAGGGGCTGCCTTAGTTTGAGGGGCTGCCTGAGTTTGAGGGGCTGCCTTAGTTTGAGAGTCTGCCTTAGTTTGAGCGGCTGCGTTAGTTTGAGGGTCTGCCTTACTTTGAGAGGCTGCCTTAGTTTGACAGGCTGCCTTAGTTTGAGCGGCTGCCTTAGATTGTGAGGCTGCCTGAGTTTGAGGGGCTTCCTTAGTTTGAGCGGCTGCATGAGTTTGAGGGGCTGCCTTTGGTTGAGGCGCTCCCTTAGTTTGTGGGGCTGCCTTAATTTAAGGGGCTGCATTAGTTTGAGGGGATGGCTTAGTTTGAGGGGCTGTCTCTGATTGAGTGGCTGCATTATTTTGAGGGGCTGCCTTAGATTGAGGGGCTGCATTAGTTTGCGGGGCTGGCTTAGTTTAAGGGGCTGCCTTAGATTGAGGGGCTGCATTAGTTTGAGGGGGTGCCTTAGTTTGAGAGGCTGCCTTAGTTTGAGGGGCTGGCTTAGTTTGAGCGGCTGCCTTAGTTTGAGGGGCTGCATTAGTTTGAGCGGCTGCCTTAGTTTGAGGGGCTGCCTTAGATTGAGGGGCTGCATTAGTTTGAGCGGCTGCCTTAGTTTGAGCGGCTGCCTTAGTTTGAGGGGTTTCCTTAGTTTGAGGGGATGCTTAGTTTGAGAGGCTGCCTTCGTTTGAGATGCTGCCTTAGTTTGAGGGGCTGGCTTAGTTTGAGCGGCTGCCTGAGTTTGAGTGGCTGCATTAGTTTGAGCGGCTGACTTAGTTTGAGAGGTTGCCTTAGTTTGAGAGTCTGCCTTAGTTTGAGCGGCTGCCTTCGTTTGAGGGTCTGCCTTACTTTGAGAGGCTGCCTTAGTTTGACAGGCTGCCTCAGTTTGAGCGGCTGACTTAGATTGAGAGGCTGCCTGAGTTTGAGGGGCTGCCTTAGTTTGAGCGGCTGCATTAGTTTGAGGCGCTGCCTTTGGTTGAGGCGCTCCCTTAGTTTGTGGGGCTGCCTTAATTTAAGGGGCTGCATTAGTTTGAGCGGCTGCCTGAGTTTGAGGGGCTGCCTTAGTTTGAGGGGCTGCCTGAGTTTGAGGGGCTGCCTTAGTTTGAGAGTCTGCCTTAGTTTGAGCGGCTGCGTTAGTTTGAGGGTCTGCCTTACTTTGAGAGGCTGCCTTAGTTTGACAGGCTGCCTTAGTTTGAGCGGCTGCCTTAGATTGTGAGGCTGCCTGAGTTTGAGGGGCTTCCTTAGTTTGAGCGGCTGCATGAGTTTGAGGGGCTGCCTTTGGTTGAGGCGCTCCCTTAGTTTGTGGGGCTGCCTTAATTTAAGGGGCTGCATTAGTTTGAGGGGATGGCTTAGTTTGAGGGGCTGTCTCTGATTGAGTGGCTGCATTATTTTGAGGGGCTGCCTTAGATTGAGAGTCTGCCTTAGTTTGAGCGGCTGCGTTAGTTTGAGGGTCTGCCTTACTTTGAGAGGCTGCCTTAGTTTGACAGGCTGCCTTAGTTTGAGCGGCTGCCTTAGATTGTGAGGCTGCCTGAGTTTGAGGGGCTTCCTTAGTTTGAGCGGCTGCATGAGTTTGAGGGGCTGCCTTTGGTTGAGGCGCTCCCTTAGTTTGTGGGGCAGCCTTAATTTAAGGGGCTGCATTAGTTTGAGGGGATGGCTTAGTTTGAGGGGCTGTCTCTGATTGAGTGGCTGCATTATTTTGAGGGGCTGCCTTAGATTGAGGGGCTGCATTAGTTTGCGGGGCTGGCTTAGTTTAAGGGGCTGCCTTAGATTGAGGGGCTGCATTAGTTTGAGGGGGTGCCTTAGTTTGAGAGGCTGCCTTAGTTTGAGGGGCTGGCTTAGTTTGAGCGGCTGCCTTAGTTTGAGGGGCTGCATTAGTTTGAGCGGCTGCCTTAGTTTGAGGGGCTGCCTTAGATTGAGGGGCTGCATTAGTTTGAGCGGCTGCCTTAGTTTGAGCGGCTGCCTTAGTTTGAGGGGTTTCCTTAGTTTGAGGGGATGGCTTAGTTTGAGAGGCTGCCTTCGTTTGAGATGCTGCCTTAGTTTGAGGGGCTGGCTTAGTTTGAGCGGCTGCCTGAGTTTGAGGGGCTGCATTAGTTTGAGCGGCTGACTTAGTTTGAGAGGTTGCCTTAGTTTGAGAGTCTGCCTTAGTTTGAGCGGCTGCCTTCGTTTGAGGGTCTGCCTTACTTTGAGAGGCTGCCTTAGTTTGACAGGCTGCCTCAGTTTGAGCGGCTGACTTAGATTGAGAGGCTGCCTGAGTTTGAGGGGCTGCCTTAGTTTGAGCGGCTGCATTAGTTTGAGGCGCTGCCTTTGGTTGAGGCGCTCCCTTAGTTTGTGGGGCTGCCTTAATTTAAGGGGCAGCATTAGCTTGAGAGTCTGCCTTAGTTTGAGGGGCTGTCTTAATTTGAGGGGTTGGCTTAGTTTGAGGGGCTGCCTTTGATTGAGTGGCTGCATTAGTTTGAGAGACTGCCTTTGATTGAGTGGCTGCATTAGTTTGAGGGGCTGACTTAGTTTGAGGGGCTGACTTAGTTTGAGGGGCTGCATTTGTTTGAGGGGCTGCCTTAGATTGAGTGGCTGCATTAGTTTGAGGGGCTGCCTTAGTTTGAGCGGCTGCCTTAGTTTTGAGGGGCTGACTTAGTTTGAGGGGCTGCATTTGTTTGAGGGGCTGACTGAGTTTGAGAGGCTGACTTAGTTTGAGATTCTGCCTTAGTTTGAGCGGCTGCCTTAGTTTGAGGGGCTGCCTGAGTTTGAGAGTCTGCCTCAGTTTGAGCGGCTGCCTTAGTTTGAGGGTCTGCCTTACTTTGAGTGGCTGCCTTAGTTTGACAGGCTGCCTTAGTTTGAGCGGCTGCCTTAGTTTGAGAGACTGCCTGAGTTTGAAGGGCTGCCTTAGTTTGAGTGGCTGCATTAGTTTGAGGGGCTGCCTGTGGTTGAGAGGCTCCCTTAGTTTGAGGGTCTCCCTTACTTTAAGGGGCAGCATTAGTTTGAGAGTCTGCCTTAGTTTGAGGGGCTGCCTTAATTTGAGGTGTTGGCTTAGTTTGAGGGGCTGCCTTTGATTGAGTGGCTGCATTAGTTTGAGAGACTGCCTTTGATTGAGTGGCTGCATTAGTTTGAGGGGCTGAATTAGTTTGAGGGGCTGACAGTTTGAGGGGCTGCATTTGTTTGAGGGGCTGCCTTAGATTGAGTGGCTGCATTAGTTTGAGGGGCTGCCTTAGTTTGACGGGCTGCCTCAGATGGAGGTTCTGCATTAGTTTGATGGGCTGCTTTAGTTTGAGCGGCTGCCTTAGTTGAGGGGCTGCCTTAGATTGAGGGGCTGCATTAGTTTGAGCGGCTGCCTTAGTTTGAGGGGCTGCCTTAGTTTTTGTGGCTGCCTTAGATTGAGCGGCTGACTTAGTTTGAGAGGTTGCCTTAGTTTGAGAGTCTGCCTTAGTTTGAGCGGCTGCCTTCGTTTGAGGGTCTGCCTTACTTTGAGAGGCTGCCTTAGTTTGACAGGCTGCCTCAGTTTGAGCGGCTGACTTAGATTGAGAGGCTGCCTGAGTTTGAGGGGATGCCTTAGTTTGAGCGGCTGCATTAGTTTGAGGGGCTGCCTTTGGTTGAGGCGCTCCCTTAGTTTGTGGGGCTGCCTTAATTTAAGGGGCTGCATTAGTTTGAGAGTCTGCCTTAGTTTGAGGGGCTGCCTTAGTTTGAGGGGATGGCTTAGTTTGAGGGGCTGCCTTTGATTGAGTGGCTGCATTAGTTTGAGAGTCTGCCTCTGATTGAGTGGCTGCATTATTTTGAGGGGCTGCCTTAGATTGAGGGGCTGCCTTAGTTTGAGGGGCTGGCTTAGTTTAAGAGGCAGCCTTAGTTTGAGGGGCTGCATCAGTTTGAGGGGCTGACTTAGAATGAGGGGGTGCCTTACACTGAGGGGCTGCATTAGTTTGAGGGGGTGCCTTAGTTTGAGAGGCTGCCTTTGATGAGTGGCTGCATTAGTTTGAGAGACGGCCTTTGATTGAGTGGCTGCATTAGTTAGAGGGGCTGACTGAGTTTGAGGGGCTGACGTAGTTTGAGGGGCTGACTTAGTTGGAGGGGCTGACTTAGAATGAGGGGGTGCCTTAGACTGAGGGGCTGCATTAGTTTGAGGGGGTGCCTTAGTTTGAGAGTCTTCCTTAGTTTGAGGGGCTGCCTTCGTTTGAGGGGTTGGCTTAGTTTGAGGGGCTGCCTTTGATTGAGTGGCTGCATTAGTTTGAGAGACTGCCTTTGATTGAGTGGCTGCATTAGTTTGAGGGGCTGACTTAGTTTGAGGGGCTGACTTAGTTTGAGGGGCTGCATTTGTTTGAGGGCTGCCTTAGATTGAGGGGCTGCATTAGTTTGAGGGGATGCCTTAGTTTGAGTGGCTGCCTTAGATTGAGTTGCTGCATTAGTTTGAGGGGCTGCATTAGTTTGAGCGGCTGCCTTAGTTGAGGGGCTGCCTTAGATTGAGGGGCTGCATTAGTTTGAGCGGCTGCCTGAGTTTGAGGGGCTGCCTTAGTTTGAGGGGCTGCCTGAGTTTGAGGGGCTGCCTTAGTTTGAGAGTCTGCCTTAGTTTGAGCGGCTGCGTTAGTTTGAGGGTCTGCCTTACTTTGAGAGGCTGCCTTAGTTTGACAGGCTGCCTTAGTTTGAGCGGCTGCCTTAGATTGTGAGGCTGCCTGAGTTTGAGGGGCTTCCTTAGTTTGAGCGGCTGCATGAGTTTGAGGGGCTGCCTTTGGTTGAGGCGCTCCCTTAGTTTGTGGGGCTGCCTTAATTTAAGGGGCTGCATTAGTTTGAGGGGATGGCTTAGTTTGAGGGGCTGTCTCTGATTGAGTGGCTGCATTATTTTGAGGGGCTGCCTTAGATTGAGGGGCTGCATTAGTTTGCGGGGCTGGCTTAGTTTAAGGGGCTGCCTTAGATTGAGGGGCTGCATTAGTTTGAGGGGGTGCCTTAGTTTGAGAGGCTGCCTTAGTTTGAGGGGCTGGCTTAGTTTGAGCGGCTGCCTTAGTTTGAGGGGCTGCATTAGTTTGAGCGGCTGCCTTAGTTTGAGGGGCTGCCTTAGATTGAGGGGCTGCATTAGTTTGAGCGGCTGCCTTAGTTTGAGCGGCTGCCTTAGTTTGAGGGGTTTCCTTAGTTTGAGGGGATGGCTTAGTTTGAGAGGCTGCCTTCGTTTGAGATGCTGCCTTAGTTTGAGGGGCTGGCTTAGTTTGAGCGGCTGCCTGAGTTTGAGGGGCTGCATTAGTTTGAGCGGCTGACTTAGTTTGAGAGGTTGCCTTAGTTTGAGAGTCTGCCTTAGTTTGAGCGGCTGCCTTCGTTTGAGGGTCTGCCTTACTTTGAGAGGCTGCCTTAGTTTGACAGGCTGCCTCAGTTTGAGCGGCTGACTTAGATTGAGAGGCTGCCTGAGTTTGAGGGGCTGCCTTAGTTTGAGCGGCTGCATTAGTTTGAGGCGCTGCCTTTGGTTGAGGCGCTCCCTTAGTTTGTGGGGCTGCCTTAATTTAAGGGGCTGCATTAGTTTGAGCGGCTGCCTGAGTTTGAGGGGCTGCCTTAGTTTGAGGGGCTGCCTGAGTTTGAGGGGCTGCCTTAGTTTGAGAGTCTGCCTTAGTTTGAGCGGCTGCGTTAGTTTGAGGGTCTGCCTTACTTTGAGAGGCTGCCTTAGTTTGACAGGCTGCCTTAGTTTGAGCGGCTGCCTTAGATTGTGAGGCTGCCTGAGTTTGAGGGGCTTCCTTAGTTTGAGCGGCTGCATGAGTTTGAGGGGCTGCCTTTGGTTGAGGCGCTCCCTTAGTTTGTGGGGCTGCCTTAATTTAAGGGGCTGCATTAGTTTGAGGGGATGGCTTAGTTTGAGGGGCTGTCTCTGATTGAGTGGCTGCATTATTTTGAGGGGCTGCCTTAGATTGAGGGGCTGCATTAGTTTGCGGGGCTGGCTTAGTTTAAGGGGCTGCCTTAGATTGAGGGCTGCATTAGTTTGAGGGGGTGCCTTAGTTTGAGAGGCTGCCTTAGTTTGAGGGGCTGGCTTAGTTTGAGCGGCTGCCTTAGTTTGAGGGGCTGCATTAGTTTGAGCGGCTGCCTTAGTTTGAGGGGCTGCCTTAGATTGAGGGGCTGCATTAGTTTGAGCGGCTGCCTTAGTTTGAGCGGCTGCCTTAGTTTGAGGGGTTTCCTTAGTTTGAGGGGATGGCTTAGTTTGAGAGGCTGCCTTCGTTTGAGATGCTGCCTTAGTTTGAGGGGCTGGCTTAGTTTGAGCGGCTGCCTGAGTTTGAGGGGCTGCATTAGTTTGAGCGGCTGACTTAGTTTGAGAGGTTGCCTTAGTTTGAGAGTCTGCCTTAGTTTGAGCGGCTGCCTTCGTTTGAGGGTCTGCCTTACTTTGAGAGGCTGCCTTAGTTTGACAGGCTGCCTCAGTTTGAGCGGCTGACTTAGATTGAGAGGCTGCCTGAGTTTGAGGGGCTGCCTTAGTTTGAGCGGCTGCATTAGTTTGAGGCGCTGCCTTTGGTTGAGGCGCTCCCTTAGTTTGTGGGGCTGCCTTAATTTAAGGGGCTGCATTAGTTTGAGAGTCTGCCTTAGTTTGAGGGGCTGCCTTAGTTTGAGGGGATGGCTTAGTTTGAGGGGCTGCCTTTAATTGAGTGGCTGCATTAGTTTGAGAGTCTGCCTCTGATTGAGTGGCTGCATTATTTTGAGGGGCTGCCTTAGATCGAGGGGCTGCCTTAGTTTGAGGGGCTGGCTTAGTTTAAGGGGCAGCCTTAGTTTGAGGGGCTGCATCAGTTTGAGGGGCTGACTTAGAATGAGGGGGTGCCTTACACTGAGGGGCTGCATTAGTTTGAGGGGGTGCCTTAGTTTGAGAGGCTGCCTTAGTTTGAGGGGCTGCCTTAGTTTGAGCGGTTGGCTTAGTTTGAGGGGCTGCCTTTGATTGAGTGGCTGCATTAGTTAGAGGGGCTGACTTAGTTTGAGGGGCTGACGTAGTTTGAGTGGCTGACTTAGTAGGAGGGGCTGACTTAGAATGAGGGGGTGCCTTAGACCGAGGGGCTGCATTAGTTTGAGGGGGTGCCTTAGTTTGAGAGTCTGCCTTAGTTTGAGGGGCTGCCTTAGTTTGAGGGGTTGGCTTTGTTTGAGGGGCTGCCTTTGATTGAGTGGCTGCATTAGTTTGAGAGACTGCCTTTGATTGAGTGGCTGCATTAGTTTGAGGGGCTGACTTAGTTTGAGGGGCTGACTTAGTTTGAGGGGCTGCATTTGTTTGAGGGCTGCATTAGTTTGATGGGCTGCATTAGTTTGAGCGGCTGCCTTAGTTGAGGGGCTGCCTTAGATTGAGGGGCTGCATTAGTTTGAGCGGCTGCCTGAGTTTGAGGGGCTGCCTTAGTTTGAGGGGCTGCCTTAGTTTGAGGGGCTGCCTTAGTTTGCGAGTCTGCCTTAGTTTGAGCGGCTGCGTTAGTTTGAGGGTCTGCCTTACTTTGAGAGGCTGCCTTAGTTTGACAGGCTGCCTTAGTTTGAGCGGCTGCCTTAGATTGTGAGGCTGCCTGAGTTTGAGGGGCTTCCTTAGTTTGAGCGGATGCATGAGTTTGAGGGGCTGCCTTTGGTTGAGGAGCTCCCTTAGTTTGTGGGGCTTCCTTAATTTAAGGGGCTGCATTAGTTTGAGCGGCTGCCTGAGTTTGAGGGGCTGCCTTAGTTTGAGGGGCTGCCTTAGTTTGAGGGGCTGCCTTAGTTTGCGAGTCTGCCTTAGTTTGACCGGCTGCGTTAGTTTGAGGGTCTGCCTTACTTTGAGAGGCTGCCTTAGTTTGACAGGCTGCCTTAGTTTGAGCGGCTGCCTTAGATTGTGAGGCTGCCTGAGTTTGAGGGGCTTCCTTAGTTTGAGCGGATGCATGAGTTTGAGGGGCTGCCTTTGGTTGAGGAGCTCCCTTAGTTTGTGGGGCTGCCTTAATTTAAGGGGCTGCATTAGTTTGAGAGTCTGCCTGAGTTTGAGGGGCTGTCTCTGATTGAGTGGCTGCATTATTTTGAGGGGCTGCCTTAGATTGAGGGGCTGCATTAGTTTGCGGGGCTGGCTTAGTTTAAGGGGCTGCCTTAGATTGAGGGGCTGCATTAGTTTGAGGGGGTGCCTTAGTTTGAGAGGCTGCCTTAGTTTGAGGGGCTGCATTAGTTTGAGCGGCTGCCTTAGTTTGAGGGGCTGCCTTAGATTGAGGGGCTGCATTAGTTTGAGCGGCTGCCTTAGTTTGAGCGGCTGCCTTAGTTTGAGGGGCTTCCTTAGTTTGAGGGGATGGCTTAGTTTGAGAGGCTGCCTTCGTTTGAGATGCTGCCTTAGTTTGAGAGGCTGCCTTAGATTGAGGTGCTGCCTTAGTTTGAGGGGCTGCCTTAGTTTGAGGGGCTGCCTTAGTTTGAGCGGCTGACTTAGTTTGAGCGGCTGACTTAGTTTGAGAGGCTGCCTTAGTTTGAGAGACTGCCTTAGTTTGAGGGGCAGCCTTAGTTTGAGGGGCAGGCTTAGTTTGAGGGGCTGCCTTTGATTGAGTGGCTGCATTAGTTTGAGGGGCTGGCTTAGTTTAAGGGGCTGCCTTAGTTTGAGGGGCTGCATTAGTTTGAGGGACTTACTTAGAATGAGGGGGTGCCTTAGATTGAGGGGCTGCATTAGTTTGAGGGGGTGCCTTATGTTTGAGGGGCTGCCTTAGTTTGAGCGGCTGCCTTAGATTGAGGGGCTGCCTTAGTTTGAGGGGCTTCCTTAGTTTGAGCGGCGGCCTTAGTTTGAGGGGCTGCCTGAGTTTGAGGGGCTGCCTTAGTTTGAGTGGCTGCCTTAGATTGAGCGACTGACTGAGTTTGAGATGCTGCCTTAGTTTGAGAGGCTGCCTTAGATTGAGGTGCTGCCTTAGTTTGAGGGGCTGCCTTAGTTTGAGGGGCTGCCTTAGTTTGAGCGGCTGACTTAGTTTGAGCGGCTGACTTAGTTTGAGAGGCTGCCTTAGTTTGAGAGTCTGCCTTAGTTTGAGGGGCAGCCTTAGTTTGAGGGGTAGGCTTAGTTTGAGGGGCTGCCTTTGATTGAGAGGCTGCATTAGTTTGAGAGTCTGCCTTTGATTGAGTGGCTGAATTAGTTCGAGGGGCTGCCTTTGATTGAGTGGCTGCATTAGTTTGAGGGGCTGGCTTAGTTTAATGGGCTGCCATAGTTTGAGGGGCTGCATTAGTTTGAGGGACTGACTTAGAATGACGGGGTGCCTTAGATTGAGGGCCTGCATTAGTTTGAGGGGGTGCCTTATGTTTGAGGGTCTGCCTTAGTTTGAGCGGCTGCCATAGTTTGAGGGGCTGCCTTACTTTGAGAGGCTGCCTTAGTTTGACAGGCTGCCTTAGTTTGAGCGGCTGACTTAGATTGAGAGGCTGCCTGAGTTTGAGGGGCTGCCTTAGTTTGAGAGTCTGCCTCAGTTTGAGCGGCTGCCTTAGTTTGAGGGTCTGCCTTACTTTGAGAGGCTGCCTTAGTTTGACAGGCTGCCTTAGTTTGAGCGGCTGCCTTAGTTTGAGAGGCTGCCTGAGTTTGAAGGGTTCCCTCAGTTTGAGTGGCTGCATTAGTTTGAGGGGCTGCCTTTGGTTGAGAGGCTCCCTTAGTTTGAGGGTCTGCCTTACTTTAAGGGGCAGCATTAGTTTGAGAGTCTGCCTTAGTTTGAGGGGCTGCCTTAATTTGAGGGGTTGGCTTAGTTTGATGGGCTGCCTTTGATTGAGTGGCTGCATTAGTTTGAGAGACTGCCTTTGATTGAGTGGCTGCATTAGTTTGAGGGGCTGACTTAGTTTGAGGGGCTGACTTAGTTTGAGGGGCTGCCTTTGATTGAGTGGCTGCATTTGTTTGAGGGGCTGCCTTAGATTGAGTGGCTGCATTAGTTTGAGGGGCTGCCTTAGTTTGACGGGCTGCCTCAGATTGAGGTGCTGCATTAGTTTGATGGGCTGTATTAGTTTGAGCGGCTGCCTTAGTTGAGGGGCTGCCTTCGATTGAGGGGCTGCATTAGTTTGAGGGGCTGACTTAGTTTGAGGGGCTGACTTTGTTTGAGGGGCTGCATTTGTTTGAGGGCTGCCTTAGATTGAGGGGCTGCATTAGTATGAGGGGATGCCTTAGTTTGAGGGGCTGCCTTAGATTGAGGTGCTGCATTAGTTTGATGGGCTGTATTAGTTTGAGCGGCTGCCTTAGTTGAGGGGCTGCCTTAGATTGAGGGGCTGCATTAGTTTGAGTGGCTGCCTTAGTTTGAGGGGCTGCCTTAGTTTGAGGGGCTGCCTTAGTTTGAGAGTCTGCCTTAGTTTGAGCGGCTGCGTTAGTTTGAGGGTCTGCCTTACTTTGAGAGGCTGCCTTAGTTTGACAGGCTGCCTTAGTTTGAGCGGCTGCCTTAGATTGTGAGGCTGCCTGAGTTTGAGGGGCTTCCTTAGTTTGAGCGGCTGCATGAGTTTGAGGGGCTGCCTTTGGTTGAGGCGCTCCCTTAGTTTGTGGGGCTGCCTTAATTTAAGGGGCTGCATTAGTTTGAGAGACTGTCTTAGTTTGAGGGGCTGCCTTAGTTTGAGGGGATGGCTTAGTTTCAGGGGCAGCCTCTGATTGAGTGGCTGCATTATTTTGAGGGGCTGCCTTAGATTGAGGGGCTGCATTAGTTTGAGGAGCTGGCTTAGTTTAAGGGGCTGCCTTAGTTTGAGGGGCTGCATTAGTTTGAGGGGCTGACTTAGAATGAGGGGGTGCCTTAGATTGAGGGGCTGCATTAGTTTGAGGGGCTGGCTTAGTTTGAGCGGCTGCCTTAGTTTGAGGGGCTGCATTAGTTTGAGCGGCTGCCTTAGTTTGAGGGGCTGCCTTAGATTGAGGGGCTGCATTAGTTTGAGCGGCTGCCTTAGTTTGAGCGGCTGACTTAGATTGAGAGGCTGCCTGAGTTTGAGGGGCTGCCTTAGTTTGAGAGTCTGCCTCAGTTTGAGCGGCTGCCTTAGTTTGAGGGGCTGCCTGAGTTTGAAGGGTTCCCTCAGTTTGAGTGGCTGCATTAGTTTGAGGGGCTGCCTTTGGTTGAGAGGCTCCCTTAGTTTGAGGGTCTGCCTTACTTTAAGGGGCAGCATTAGTTTGAGAGTCTGCCTTAGTTTGAGGGGCTGCCTTAATTTGAGGGGTTGGCTTAGTTTGATGGGCTGCCTTTGATTGAGTGGCTGCATTAGTTTGAGAGACTGCCTTTGATTGAGTGGCTGCATTAGTTTGAGGGGCTGACTTAGTTTGAGGGGCTGACTTAGTTTGAGGGGCTGCCTTTGATTGAGTGGCTGCATTTGTTTGAGGGGCTGCCTTAGATTGAGTGGCTGCATTAGTTTGAGGGGCTGCCTTAGTTTGACGGGCTGCCTCAGATTGAGGTGCTGCATTAGTTTGATGGGCTGTATTAGTTTGAGCGGCTGCCTTAGTTGAGGGGCTGCCTTCGATTGAGGGGCTGCATTAGTTTGAGGGGCTGACTTAGTTTGAGGGGCTGACTTTGTTTGAGGGGCTGCATTTGTTTGAGGGCTGCCTTAGATTGAGGGGCTGCATTAGTATGAGGGGATGCCTTAGTTTGAGGGGCTGCCTTAGATTGAGGTGCTGCATTAGTTTGATGGGCTGTATTAGTTTGAGCGGCTGCCTTAGTTGAGGGGCTGCCTTAGATTGAGGGGCTGCATTAGTTTGAGTGGCTGCCTTAGTTTGAGGGGCTGCCTTAGTTTGAGGGGCTGCCTTAGTTTGAGAGTCTGCCTTAGTTTGAGCGGCTGCGTTAGTTTGAGGGTCTGCCTTACTTTGAGAGGCTGCCTTAGTTTGACAGGCTGCCTTAGTTTGAGCGGCTGCCTTAGATTGTGAGGCTGCCTGAGTTTGAGGGGCTTCCTTAGTTTGAGCGGCTGCATGAGTTTGAGGGGCTGCCTTTGGTTGAGGCGCTCCCTTAGTTTGTGGGGCTGCCTTAATTTAAGGGGCTGCATTAGTTTGAGAGACTGTCTTAGTTTGAGGGGCTGCCTTAGTTTGAGGGGATGGCTTAGTTTCAGGGGCAGCCTCTGATTGAGTGGCTGCATTATTTTGAGGGGCTGCCTTAGATTGAGGGGCTGCATTAGTTTGAGGAGCTGGCTTAGTTTAAGGGGCTGCCTTAGTTTGAGGGGCTGCATTAGTTTGAGGGGCTGACTTAGAATGAGGGGGTGCCTTAGATTGAGGGGCTGCATTAGTTTGAGGGGCTGGCTTAGTTTGAGCGGCTGCCTTAGTTTGAGGGGCTGCATTAGTTTGAGCGGCTGCCTTAGTTTGAGGGGCTGCCTTAGATTGAGGGGCTGCATTAGTTTGAGCGGCTGCCTTAGTTTGAGCGGCTGACTTAGATTGAGAGGCTGCCTGAGTTTGAGGGGCTGCCTTAGTTTGAGAGTCTGCCTCAGTTTGAGCGGCTGCCTTAGTTTGAGGGTCTGCCTTACTTTGAGAGGCTGCCTTAGTTTGACAGGCTGCCTTAGTTTGAGCGGCTGCCTTAGTTTGAGAGGCTGCCTGAGTTTGAAGGGCTGCCTTAGTTTGAGTGGCTGCATTAGTTTGAGGGGCTGCCTTTGGTTGAGAGGCTCCCTTAGTTTGAGGGTCTGCCTTACTTTAAGGGGCAGCATTAGTTTGAGAGTCTGCCTTAGTTTGAGGGGCTGCCTTCATTTGAGGGGTTGGCTTAGTTTGAGTGGCTGCCTTTGATTGAGTGGCTGCATTAGTTTGAGGGGCTGCATTAGTTTGACGGGCTGCCTCAGATTGAGGTGCTGCAATAGTTTGATGGGCTGTATTAGTTTGAGCGGCTGCCGTAGTTGAGGGGCTGCCTTCGATTGAGGGGCTGCATTAGTTTGAGGGGCTGACTTAGTTTGAGGGGCTGACTTTGTTTGAGGGGCTGCATTTGTTTGAGGGCTGCCTTAGATTGAGGGGCTGCATTAGTATGAGGGGATGCCTTAGTTTGAGGGGCTGCCTTAGATTGAGGTGCTGCATTAGTTTGATGGGCTGCATTAGTTTGAGCGGCTGCCTTAGTTTGAGCGGCTATCTTAGTTTGAGGGGCTTCCTTAGTTTGAGCGGCTGCCTTAGTTTGAGGGGCTGCCTTAGTTTGAGAGGCTGCCTTCGTTAGAGATGCTGCCTTAGTTTGAGGGGCTGCCTTAGATTGAGGTGCTGCCTTAGTTTGAGGGGCTGCCTTAGTTTGAGGGGCTGCCTTAGTTTGAGCGGCTGACTTAGTTTGAGCGGCTGACTTAGTTTGAGAGGCTGCCTTAGTTTGAGAGTCTGCCTTAGTTTGAGGGGCAGCCTTAGTTTGAGGGGTAGGCTTAGTTTGAGGGGCTGCCTTTGATTGAGAGGCTGCATTAGTTTGAGAGTCTGCCTTTGATTGAGTGGCTGAATTAGTTCGAGGGGCTGCCTTTGATTGAGTGGCTGCATTAGTTTGAGGGGCTGGCTTAGTTTAAGGGGCTGCCTTAGTTTGAGGGGCTGCATTAGTTTGAGGGACTGACTTAGAATGAGGGGGTGCCTCAGATTGAGGGGCTGCATTAGTTTGAGGGGGTGCCTTATGTTTGAGGGGCTGCCTTAGTTTGAGCGGCTGCCTTAATTTGAGGGGCTGCCTTAGTTTGAGTGGCTTCCTTAGTTTGAGCGGCGGCCTTAGTTTGCGGGGCTGCCTTAGTTTGAGTGGCTGCCTTAGATTGAGCGACTGACTGAGTTTGAGAGGCTGCCTTAGTTTGAGAGTCTGCCTTAGTTTGAGCGGCTGCCTTAGTTTGAGGGGCTGCCTGAGTTTGAGAGTCTGCCTCAGTTTGAGCGGCTGCCTTAGTTTGAGGGTCTGCCTTACTTTGAGAGGCTGCCTTAGTTTGACAGGCTGCCTTAGTTTGAGCGGCTGCCTTAGTTTGAGAGGTTGCCTGAGTTTGAAGGGCTGCCTTAGTTTGAGTGGCTGCATTAGTTTGAGGGGCTGCCTTTGGTTGAGAGGCTCCCTTAGTTTGAGGGTCTGCCTTACTTTAAGGGGCAGCATTAGTTTGAGAATCTGCCTTAGTTTGAGAGGCTGCCTTAATTTGAGGGGTTGGCTTAGTTTGAGGGGCTGCCTTTGATTGAGTGGCTGCATCAGTTTGAGAGACTGCCTTTGATTGAGTGGCTGCATTAGTTTGAGGGGCTGACTTAGTTTGAGGGGCTGACTTAGTTTGAGGGGCTGCATTTGTTTGAGGGGCTGCCTTAGATTGAGTGGCTGCATTAGTTTGAGGGGCTGCCTTAGTTTCACGGGCTGCCTTAGTTTCACGGGCTGCCTCAGATTGAGGTGCTGCATTAGTTTGATGGGCTGCTTTACTTTGAGCGGCTGCCTTAGTTGAGGGGCTGCCTTCCATTGAGGGGCTGCATTAGTTTGAGCGGCTGCCTTAGTTTGAGGGGCTGCCTTAGTTTGAGTGGCTGCCTTAGATTGAGCTGCTGACTTAGTTTGAGAGGTTGCCTTAGTTTAAGAGTCTGCCTCAGTTTGTGCGGCTGCCTTAGTTTGAGGGTCTGCCTTACTTTGAGAGGTTGCCTTAGTTTGACAGGCTGCCTTAGTTTGAGCGGCTGACTTAGATTGAGAGGCTGCCTGAGTTTGAGGGGCTGCCTTAGTTTGAGAGTCTGCCTCAGTTTGAGCGGCTGCTTAGTTTGAGGGTCTGCCTTACTTTGAGAGGCTGCCTTAGTTTGACAGGCTGCCTTAGTTTGAGCGGCTGCCTTAGTTTGAGAGGCTGCCTGAGTTTGAAGGGCTGCCTTAGTTTGAGTGGCTGCATTAGTTTGAGGGCCTGCCTTTGGTTGAGAGGCTCCCTTAGTTTGAGGGTCTGCCTTACTTTAAGGGACAGCATTTGTTTGAGAGTCTGCCTTAGTTTGAGGGGCTGCCTTAATTTGAGGGGTTGGCTTATTTTGAGGGGCTGCCTTTGATTGAGTGGCTGCATTAGTTTGAGAGACTGCCTTTGATTGAGTGGCTGCATTAGTTTGAGGGGCTGATTTAGTTTGAGGGGCTGACTTAGTTTGAGGGGCTGCATTTGTTTGAGGGGCTGCCTTAGATTGAGTAGCTGCATTAGTTTGAGTGGCTGCCTTAGTTTGACGGGCTGCCTCAGATTGAGGTGCTGCATTAGTTTGATGGGCTGCTTCAGTTTGAGCGGCTGCCTTAGTTGAGGGGCTGCCTTCGATTGAGGGGCTGCATTAGTTTGAGCGGCTGCCTTAGTTTGAGGGGCTGCCTTAGTTTGAGTGGCTGCCTTAGATTGAGCGGCTGACTTAGTTTGGGAGGTTGCCTTAGTTTAAGAGTCTGCCTTAGTTTGAGCGGCTGCCTTAGTTTGAGGGTCTGCCTTACTTTGAGAGGCTGCCTTAGTTTGACAGGCTGCCTTAGTTTGAGCGGCTGACTTAGATTGAGAGGCTGCCTGAGTTTGAGGGGCTGCCTTAGTTTGAGCGGCTGCATTAGGTTGAGGGGCTGCCTTTGGTTGAGGCGCTCCCTTAGTTTGTGGGGCTGCCTTACTTTAAGGGGCTGCATTAGTTTGACAGTCTGCCTTAGTTTGAGGTGCTGCCTTAGTTTGAGGGGATGGCTTAGTTTGAGGGGCTGACTTAGTTTGGGAGGTTGCCTTAGTTTAAGAGTCTGCCTTAGTTTGAGCGGCTGCCTTAGTTTGAGGGTCTGCCTTACTTTGAGAGGCTGCATTAGTTTGATAGGCTGCCTTAGTTTGAGCGGCTGACTTAGATTGAGAGGCTGCCTTTGGTTGAGGCGCTCCCTTAGTTTGTTTGGCTGCCTGACTTTAAGGGGCTGCATTAGTTTGACAGTCTGCCTTAGTTTGAGGGGCTGCCTTAGTTTGAGGGGATGGCTAAGTTTGAGTGGCTGCCTTTGATTGAGTGGCTGCAATTGTTTGAGAGTCTGCCTCTGATTGAGTGGCTGCATTATTTTGAGGGGCTGCCTTAGATTGAGGGGCTGCATTAGTTTGAGGGGCTGGCTTAGTTTAAGGGGCAGCCTTAGTTTGAGGGGCTGCATCAGTTTGAGGGGCTGACTTAGAATGAGGGGGTGCCTTACACTGAGGGGCTGCATTAGTTTGAGGGGGTGCATTAGTTTGAGAGGCTGCCTTAGTTTGAGGGGCTGCCTTAGTTTGAGCGGTTGGCTTAGTTTGAGGGGCTGCCTTTGATTGAGTGGCTGCATTAGGTTGAGAGACGGCCTTTGATTGAGTGGCTGCATTAGTTAGAGGGGCTGATTTAGTTTGAGGGGCTGACTTAGTTTGAGGGGCTGACATAGAATGAGGGGGTGCCTTAGACTGAGGGGCTGCATTAGTTTGAGAAGCTGCCTGAGTTTGAAGGGCTGCCTTAGTTTGAGTGGCTGCATTAGTTTGAGGGTCTGCCTTTGTTTGAGAGGCTCCCTTAGTTTGAGGGTCTGCCTTACTTGAAGAGGCAGCATTAGTTTGAGAGTCTGCCTTAGTTTGAGGGGCTGCCTTAGTTTGAGGGGTTGGCTTAGTTTGAGGGGCTGCCTTTGATTGAGTGGCTGCATTAGTTTGAGAGACTGCCTTTGATTGAGTGGCTGCATTAGTTTGAGGGGCTGACTTAGTTTGAGGGGCTGACTTCGTTTGAGGGGCTGCATTTGTTTGAGGGGCTGCCTTAGATTGAGTGGCTGCATTAGTTTGAGGGGCTGCCTTAGTTTGACGGGCTGCCTCAGATTGAGGTGCTGCATTAGTTTGATGGGCTGCTTTAGTTTGAGCGGCTGCCTTAGTTGAGGGGCTGCCTTCGATTGAGGGGCTGCATTAGTTTGAGCGGCTGCCTTAGTTTGAGGCGCTGACTTAGTTTGAGTGGCTGCCTTAGATTGAGGGGATGGCTTAGTTTGAGGGGCTGCCTTTGATTGAGTGGCTGCATTAGATTGAGAGTCTGCCTCTGATTGAGTGGCTGCATTATTTTGAGGGGCTGCCTTAGATTGAGGGGCTGCATTAGTTTGAGGGGCTGGCTTAGTTTAAGGGGCAGCCTTAGTTTGAGGGGCTGCATTAGTTTGAGGGGCTGCCTTAGTTTGAGCGGTTGGCTTAGTTTGAGGGGCTGCCTTTGATTGAGTGGCTGCATTAGTTTGAGAGACGGCCATTGATTGAGTGGCTGCATTAGTTAGAGGGGCTGACTTAGTTTGAGTGGCTGACTTAGTTTGAGGGGCTGACCTAGAATGAGGGGGTGCCTTAGACTGAGGGTCTGCATTAGTATGAGGGGGTGCCTTAGTTTGAGAGTCTGCCTTAGTTTGAGGGGCTGCCTTAGTTTGAGGGGTTGGCTTAGTTTGAGGGGCTGCCTTTGATTGAGTGGCTGCATTAGTTTGAGAGACTGCCTTTGATTGAGTGGCTGCATTAGTTTGAGGGGCTGACTTAGTTTGAGGGGCTGACATAGTTTGAGGGGTTGCATTTGCTTGAGGGCTGCCTTAGATTGAGGGGCTGCATTAGTTTGAGGGGATGCCTTAGTTTGAGGGGTTGCCTTAGATTGAGGTGCTGCATTAGTTTGATGGGCTGCTTTAGTTTGAGCGGCTGCCTTAGTTGAGGGGCTGCCTTAGATTGAGGGGCTGCATTAGTTTGAGCGGCTGCCTTAGTTTGAGGGGCTGCCTTAGTTTGAGGGGCTGCCTTAGATTGAGCGGCTGACTTAGTTTGAGAGGTTGCCTTAGTTTGAGAGTCTGCCTTAGTTTGAGCGGCTGCGTTATTTTGAGGGACTGCCTTACTTTTAGAGGCTGGCTTAGTTTGACAGGCTGCATTAGTTTGAGGGCTGCCTTTGGTTGAGGCGCTCCCTTAGTTTGTGGGGCTGCCTTACTTTAAGGGACTGCATTAGTTTGACAGTCTGCCTTAGTTTGAGGGGCTGCCTTAGTTTGAGGGGATGGCTTAGTTTGAGTGGCTGCCTTTGATTGAGTGGCTGCATTAGTTTGAGAGTCTGCCTCTGATTGAGTGGCTGCATTATTTTGAGGGGCTGCCTTAGATTGAGGGGCTGCATTAGTTTGAGGGGCTGGCTTAGTTTGACAGGCTGCCTTAGTTTGGGCGGCTGACTTAGATTGAGAGGCTGTCTTTGGTTGAGGCGCTCCCTTAGTTTGTGGGGCTGCCTTACTTTAAGGGGCTGCATTAGTTTGACAGTCTGCCTTAGTTTGAGGGGCTGCCTTAGTTTGAGGGGATGGCTAAGTTTGAGGGGCTGCCTTTGATTGAGTGGCTGCAATTGTTTGAGAGTCTGCCTCTGATTGAGTGGCTGCATTATTTTGAGGGGCTGCCTTAGATTGAGGGGCTGCATTAGTTTGAGGGGCTGGCTTAGTTTAAGGGGCAGCCTTAGTTTGAGGGGCTGCATCAGTTTGAGGGGCTGACTTAGAATGAGGGGGTGCCTTACACTGAGGGGCTGCATTAGTTTGAGGGGGTGCATTAGTTTGAGAGGCTGCCTTAGTTTGAGGGGCTGCCTTAGTTTGAGCGGTTAGCTTAGTTTGAGGGGCTGCCTTTGATTGAGTGGCTGCATTAGTTTGAGAGACGGCCTTTGATTGAGTGGCTGCATTAGTTAGAGGGGCTGATTTAGTTTGAGGGGCTGACTTAGTTTGAGAGGCTGACATAGAATGAGGGGGTGCCTTAGACTGAGGGGCTGCATTAGTTTGAGAAGCTGCCTGAGTTTGAAGGGCTGCCTTAGTTTGAGTGGCTGCATTAGTTTGAGGGTCTGCCTTTGTTTGAGGGGCTCCCTTAGTTTGAGGGTCTCCCTTCCTTTAAGAGGCAGCATTAGTTTGAGAGTCTGCCTTAGTTTGAGGGGCTGCCTTAGTTTGAGGGGCTGCCTTTGATTGAGTGGCTGCATTAGTTTGAGAGACTGCCTTTGATTGAGTGGCTGCATTAGTTTGAGGGGCTGACTTAGTTTGAGGGGCTGCATTAGTTTGAGGGGCTGCCTTAGTTTGACGGGCTGCCTCAGATTGAGGTGCTGCATTAGTTTGATGGGCTGCTTTAGTTTGAGCGGCTGCCTTAGTTGAGGGGCTGCCTTCGATTGAGGGGCTGCATTAGTTTGAGCGGCTGCCTTAGTTTGAGGGGCTGACTTAGTTTGAGTGGCTGCCTTAGATTGAGCGGCTGACTGAGTTTGAGAGGTTGCCCTAGTATGAGAGTCTGCCTTAGTTTGAGCGGCTGCCTTAGTTTGAGGGACTGCCTTACTTTGAGAGGCTGCCTTAGTTTGACCGGCTGCCTTTGTTTGAGCGGCTGACTTAGATTGAGAGGCTGCCTGAGTTTGAGGGGCTGCCTTAGTTTGAGCGGCTGCATTAGTTTGAGGGGCTGCCTTTGATTGAGTGGCTGCATTAGATTGAGAGTTTGAGGGGCTGCCTTTGGTTGAGGCGCTCCCTTAGTTTGAGGGTCTGCCTTACTTTGAGAGGCTGCCTTAGTTTGACAGGCTGCCTTAGTTTGATGGGCTGCCTTAGATTGAGGGGCTGCTTTAGTTTGAGCGGCTGCATTAGTTTGAGCGGCTGCTTTAGTTTGAGGGGCTTCCTTAGTTTGAGCGGCTGCCTTAGTTTGAGGGGCTGCTTTAGTTTGAGTGGCTGCCTTAATTTGAGAGGCTGCCTTAGTTTGAGAGGCTGCCTTAGTTTGAGGGGCTGCCTTAGTTTGAGGGGCGGCCTTAATTTGAGAGGCTGCCTCAGTTTGAGTGCCTGCCTTAGTTTGAGCGGCTGCCTTAGTATGAGAGGCTGCCTGAGTTTGAGGGGCTGCCTTAATTTGAGGGGCTGCATTAGTTTGAGGGGCTGCCTTAGTTTGAGCGGCTGCCTTAGTTTGAGAGGCTGACTTAGTTTGAGATGCTGCCTTAGTTTGAGAGGCTGCCTTAGTTTGAGGGGCGGCCTTAATTTGAGAGGCTGCCTCAGTTTGAGAGGCTGCCTGAGTTTGAGCGGCTGCCTTAGTTTGAGGGCCTGCCTTAGTTTGAGCGGCTGCCTTAGTTTAAGGGGCTGCCTTATTTTGAGCGGCTGCCTTAGTTTGATGGGCTGCCTTAGATTGAGGGGCTGCTTTAGTTTGAGCGGCTGCATTAGTTTGAGCGGCTGCTTTAGTTTGAGGGGCTTCCTTAGTTTGAGCGGCTGCCTTAGTTTGAGAGGCTGCCCTAATTTGAGCGGCTGCCTGAGTTTGAGGGGCTGCCTTAGTTTGAGGGGCGGCCTTAATTTGAACGGCTGCCTTAGTTTGAGAGGCTGCCTGAGTTTGAGGTACTGCCTTAGTTTCAGAGGGTGCATTAGTTTGAGAGTCTGCCTTAATTTGAGGGGCTGCCTTAGACTGAGGTGCTGCATTAGTTTGAGCGGCTGTCTCAGTTTGAGGGGCTGCCTTAGTTTGAGGGGCTGCCTTAGTTTGAGGGGCTGCCTTAGTTTGAGCGGCTGCCTTAGTTTGAGGGGCTGCCTTAGTTTGAGGGGCTGCCTTAGATTGAGGGGCAGCTTTAGTTTGAGTGGCTGCCTTAGTTTGAGAGGCTGCCTTAGTTTGAGATGCTGCCTTATTTTGAGAGTCTGCCTTAGTTTGAGAGGCTGCCTTAGTTTGAGGGGCGGCCTTAATTTGAGAGGCTGCCTTAGTTTGAGAGTCTGCCTTAGATTGAGGGGCTGCTTTAGTTTGAGCGGCTGTCTCAGTTTGAGGGGCTGCCTTAGATTGAGGGGCTGCATTAGTTTGAGGGGATGCCTTAGTTTGAGGGGTTGCCTTAGATTGAGGTGCTGCATTAGTTTGATGGGCTGCTTTAGTTTGAGCGGCTGCCTTAGTTGAGGGGCTGCCTTAGATTGAGGGGCTGCATTAGTTTGAGCGGCTGCCTTAGTTTGAGGGGCTGCCTTAGTTTGAGGGGCTGCCTTAGATTGAGCGGCTGACTTAGTTTGAGAGGTTGCCTTAGTTTGAGAGTCTGCCTTAGTTTGAGCGGCTGCGTTATTTTGAGGGACTGCCTTACTTTTAGAGGCTGGCTTAGTTTGACAGGCTGCATTAGTTTGAGGGCTGCCTTTGGTTGAGGCGCTCCCTTAGTTTGTGGGGCTGCCTTACTTTAAGGGACTGCATTAGTTTGACAGTCTGCCTTAGTTTGAGGGGCTGCCTTAGTTTGAGGGGATGGCTTAGTTTGAGTGGCTGCCTTTGATTGAGTGGCTGCATTAGTTTGAGAGTCTGCCTCTGATTGAGTGGCTGCATTATTTTGAGGGGCTGCCTTAGATTGAGGGGCTGCATTAGTTTGAGGGGCTGGCTTAGTTTGACAGGCTGCCTTAGTTTGGGCGGCTGACTTAGATTGAGAGGCTGTCTTTGGTTGAGGCGCTCCCTTAGTTTGTGGGGCTGCCTTACTTTAAGGGGCTGCATTAGTTTGACAGTCTGCCTTAGTTTGAGGGGCTGCCTTAGTTTGAGGGGATGGCTAAGTTTGAGGGGCTGCCTTTGATTGAGTGGCTGCAATTGTTTGAGAGTCTGCCTCTGATTGAGTGGCTGCATTATTTTGAGGGGCTGCCTTAGATTGAGGGGCTGCATTAGTTTGAGGGGCTGGCTTAGTTTAAGGGGCAGCCTTAGTTTGAGGGGCTGCATCAGTTTGAGGGGCTGACTTAGAATGAGGGGGTGCCTTACACTGAGGGGCTGCATTAGTTTGAGGGGGTGCATTAGTTTGAGAGGCTGCCTTAGTTTGAGGGGCTGCCTTAGTTTGAGCGGTTAGCTTAGTTTGAGGGGCTGCCTTTGATTGAGTGGCTGCATTAGTTTGAGAGACGGCCTTTGATTGAGTGGCTGCATTAGTTAGAGGGGCTGATTTAGTTTGAGGGGCTGACTTAGTTTGAGAGGCTGACATAGAATGAGGGGGTGCCTTAGACTGAGGGGCTGCATTAGTTTGAGAAGCTGCCTGAGTTTGAAGGGCTGCCTTAGTTTGAGTGGCTGCATTAGTTTGAGGGTCTGCCTTTGTTTGAGGGGCTCCCTTAGTTTGAGGGTCTCCCTTCCTTTAAGAGGCAGCATTAGTTTGAGAGTCTGCCTTAGTTTGAGGGGCTGCCTTAGTTTGAGGGGCTGCCTTTGATTGAGTGGCTGCATTAGTTTGAGAGACTGCCTTTGATTGAGTGGCTGCATTAGTTTGAGGGGCTGACTTAGTTTGAGGGGCTGCATTAGTTTGAGGGGCTGCCTTAGTTTGACGGGCTGCCTCAGATTGAGGTGCTGCATTAGTTTGATGTGCTGCTTTAGTTTGAGCGGCTGCCTTAGTTGAGGGGCTGCCTTCGATTGAGGGGCTGCATTAGTTTGAGCGGCTGCCTTAGTTTGAGGGGCTGACTTAGTTTGAGTGGCTGCCTTAGATTGAGCGGCTGACTGAGTTTGAGAGGTTGCCCTAGTATGAGAGTCTGCCTTAGTTTGAGCGGCTGCCTTAGTTTGAGGGACTGCCTTACTTTGAGAGGCTGCCTTAGTTTGACCGGCTGCCTTTGTTTGAGCGGCTGACTTAGATTGAGAGGCTGCCTGAGTTTGAGGGGCTGCCTTAGTTTGAGCGGCTGCATTAGTTTGAGGGGCTGCCTTTGATTGAGTGGCTGCATTAGATTGAGAGTTTGAGGGGCTGCCTTTGGTTGAGGCGCTCCCTTAGTTTGAGGGTCTGCCTTACTTTGAGAGGCTGCCTTAGTTTGACAGGCTGCCTTAGTTTGATGGGCTGCCTTAGATTGAGGGGCTGCTTTAGTTTGAGCGGCTGCATTAGTTTGAGCGGCTGCTTTAGTTTGAGGGGCTTCCTTAGTTTGAGCGGCTGCCTTAGTTTGAGGGGCTGCTTTAGTTTGAGTGGCTGCCTTAATTTGAGAGGCTGCCTTAGTTTGAGAGGCTGCCTTAGTTTGAGGGGCTGCCTTAGTTTGAGGGGCGGCCTTAATTTGAGAGGCTGCCTCAGTTTGAGTGCCTGCCTTAGTTTGAGCGGCTGCCTTAGTATGAGAGGCTGCCTGAGTTTGAGGGGCTGCCTTAATTTGAGGGGCTGCATTAGTTTGAGGGGCTGCCTTAGTTTGAGCGGCTGCCTTAGTTTGAGAGGCTGACTTAGTTTGAGATGCTGCCTTAGTTTGAGAGGCTGCCTTAGTTTGAGGGGCGGCCTTAATTTGAGAGGCTGCCTCAGTTTGAGAGGCTGCCTGAGTTTGAGCGGCTGCCTTAGTTTGAGGGCCTGCCTTAGTTTGAGCGGCTGCCTTAGTTTAAGGGGCTGCCTTATTTTGAGCGGCTGCCTTAGTTTGATGGGCTGCCTTAGATTGAGGGGCTGCTTTAGTTTGAGCGGCTGCATTAGTTTGAGCGGCTGCTTTAGTTTGAGGGGCTTCCTTAGTTTGAGCGGCTGCCTTAGTTTGAGAGGCTGCCCTAATTTGAGCGGCTGCCTGAGTTTGAGGGGCTGCCTTAGTTTGAGGGGCGGCCTTAATTTGAACGGCTGCCTTAGTTTGAGAGGCTGCCTGAGTTTGAGGTACTGCCTTAGTTTCAGAGGGTGCATTAGTTTGAGAGTCTGCCTTAATTTGAGGGGCTGCCTTAGACTGAGGTGCTGCATTAGTTTGAGCGGCTGTCTCAGTTTGAGGGGCTGCCTTAGTTTGAGGGGCTGCCTTAGTTTGAGGGGCTGCCTTAGTTTGAGCGGCTGCCTTAGTTTGAGGGGCTGCCTTAGTTTGAGGGGCTGCCTTAGATTGAGGGGCAGCTTTAGTTTGAGTGGCTGCCTTAGTTTGAGAGGCTGCCTTAGTTTGAGATGCTGCCTTATTTTGAGAGTCTGCCTTAGTTTGAGAGGCTGCCTTAGTTTGAGGGGCGGCCTTAATTTGAGAGGCTGCCTTAGTTTGAGAGTCTGCCTTAGATTGAGGGGCTGCTTTAGTTTGAGCGGCTGTCTCAGTTTGAGGGGCTGCCTTAGTTTGAGGGGCTGCCTTAGATTGAGGGGCTGCATTAGTTTGAGCGGCTGTCTCAGTTTGAGGGGCTGCCTTAGTTTGAGATGCTGCCTTAGTTTGAGGGGCTGCCTTAGTTTGAGGGGCGGCCTTAATTTGAGCGGCTGCCTTAGTTTCAGGGGGTGCATTAGTTTGAGAGTCTGCCTTAGTTGGAGAGGCTGCCTGAGTTTGAGGGTGTGCATAATCCTAAGATTATGGCACACAACATGAAGAAGCGACTGAGCACACAGGACACAGCAAAGGCAAAGGGCCCGATTCCAAACCCGCTGTAGTGCTGAAGATCAGTGCTCCAAAATTAGCTACACCTCCAGCCAAGCTGATCCAAGGCAGTTACAACACTAGGATATAGCTGATATTGTGAAAACAATTTCCCAGTTACATGCTGCCTAGAAAAGCAGGGAAACACTGACCAATTAGCACCCCATCAACCTACTCCCAATCAACAGCATATCTTTTAAATTTAGGCTTAAAATAAACATGATTACAATATCGTTGATTTTTTTTCAATGGCCAAACTGAATATGTCAATTATATGTGGCTTTCTATCCAGCCATCTAAGTCATTAATAAATAGTAAAGTTTCCTGTGGGATGCTGCTATCACATCCTGCCAGTTAGATGATCTGCCCATTATCCCTGCTGTCTGTCTTCTGCCACTGAGCTCACGTCCGACGTAGTCAATAATTCGCCATAAAGTCTATGAGATGCAACTTTAGCCAACAATCAGTTATGAGGGATTTTGTTGAGTGTTGTCTGGAAGTCCATCTGAATAACATCCATTGAGATTCCCTTGTCCTCTCCTTTAGTTACCTCCACAAACTAATTGATCAGGTTCGTCAGGCATGATCTACCTTTTACAAATCCATGATGGCTCTCTGATTAGCTGTATCTTTTCAGACACTCCATCTTTAAATGTACACTCTAGTAATTTCCTGACAACAGCTGTTATGCTAACCAATCTATAATTCCCTCGCTTCCCTCGCCAACCTTCTTTAAATAGCAGTGTGACAATTGCAATTTTCTAATTACTGACCCAGCAGTTTGCTCTCAATCATTAACAAAGTGATGGAAGGTGTTGTTTACAGCGCTATCAAGCAGTACTTACCAATAAACTACTCACTGATGCTCAGTTTGGGTTTGTCGGAACACTCAGCTTCAGGCCTCATTACACCCTTTGTCCAAAAATGGAAAAAAGAGCTGAATTCCAGAAGTTAGATGAAAGTGACTGTCCTCGACATCAAGGCAGCTTTTGGTCAACTGTGGCAACAAGGAACGTTAAGAAAAGTGACGTCCATGTCCATACCGATGCAAAGTAATTATGTATATTTCCCGCCATTTCCTTATTTTCATTTATAATATCACCAGTGTCATTTTAATGAGGCCACATTGCTCTTACTTGCAACCTATTTTCGAAGTTATTGTAAAAGTATTGTAGCTCTTGCGATCTATTTTTTCACCCTTTGCTTTTCTTTGCATAACTGCCATTCACGAGAATCTGGGCTCTTTTCCCTATTTTTCCATGTTTTTGTTTTCTTTTATACTTATGATGTTACTGTGTCTTGCACGCCAGTCCATAATAGATGCGGTGAGTTTGGAATTGGACCATTCAATGCTGTGGTCATTGAGTTGAGCTTACTTGACGATGGCAGGCTTGTCTCATTCATTGCATCAGGGAAGCTATGGAGATCTAAAAACACCATACTGTCCCCCTAACAGTGGCCTGTTACTCAGTGGATATCTGGTTGTCTTTCCTCAAGAGACACACCTGATCTGCAGCCAACACAACACGACCAGAACAATAGTATGGATTGACTTGCCACGATACAGAGTAGCTGACCAAAAGCAGCAAGGACAATGGCATATACCGACCTATCATGGAAAATAATTAACAGACCAATAGCAGCCAGAACAAGAACATGTAATAACCTATCACTAGTAAGATCCTGTCCATATTCCCTTTCTCCACTGCATATAAACCGATAACTTCCACTAGTTCCAGTTGTTTCTCAGACAATGGGCACAGTACACTGCCCAAAATGTCGAGGTCTGCCAGTATTTCTAACAACTCTTTTTTCAAGAAAGCAACTGCTGTTTTAAGAGCAAATTCACGTGGTGAAAAACCGTAAAATTGTCTTACACAAATGTAGCATCTTTCTGTTTTTCCTCTCCCGGTGGTGCCTATTTATTTTAGATTTCCAACTGTGCTCTATCCCCTCACCCCGCCCCCCCCCCCCCACCAGCCTCCCTTCACCAACTAACTAGTTTATGATTCCTGTAACAACCTTATTTATCCTTTATCCTAGGACCCTGATCCCAACCCGGTTCAGGTGAAGCTCATTCCAACAGAACAATTATTTAATATCCCAGTACAAGTGGTGGGTACCATGAAAAGTAACACCTCTTTCCAACATCAACACCTTCAACCACGTGTTGACCACCCTAACCCTCCCCCACCCACAGCTTTGACAGAACGAGGTGCGGAGCGGACTTTCAGCTGAGCGGTCAATTTCAGTAAGTTACAAGTTAATCCCCTTTTGTTTCGGAGGACCAGGGGACTGCTGGGTAAGGGAAAAATATTTATTTCGGCTGTGGCAGTACCCGAGACACTACACGTGTAGTATCTCCCACCCACCCTCCTCCTCTAACCAAAAAAAAAAAGGACTCTGGTGTGTTGAAAGGTAAGCTTTTTATTTCAAAAGTTCAGTCCGTCGGATTGCTAAGCGAACAAGTTTTGACTTTTTTTTTCGTTTGGTTTTTCAGTAGATTTTTTGGGAATCTAGAATAGTGGGAATGGAGGTAAAGGCAGTTGTATGTTCCTCCTGCAGAATGTGGGAGGTAGGGGTCGCCAAGAGTGTCCCTGCTGACTGCATCTGCGGGAAGTGCACCCAACTCCAGCTCCTCGCAGACCGCGTTAGGGAACTGGAGCTGGAGCTGGATGAACTTCAGATCATTCGGGAGGCGGAGGGGATTATTGACAGGAGTTACAGGGAGGCAGTCACACCTCAGGTAAAAGAGGTAGGTAGATGGGTTACCGTCAGGGGAAGGAAAGGGAACCAGCAGGCAGTGCAGGGATCCCCTGTGGCCGTTTCCCTCAACAACAGGTATACCGTTTTGGATACTGTTGGGGGGGGACGACTTACCAGGGGTAAGCAATGGGGTGCAGGTATCTGGCACAGAGTCTGTCCCTGTTGCTCAGAAGTGAAAGGGGAAGAGGAACAGAGCATTAGTCATTTGGGACTCCATAGTTAGGGGAACAGATAGGAGATTCTGTGGGAACGAGAGAGACTCACGGTTGGTGTGTTGCCTCCCAGGTGCCAGGGTACGTGATGTCTCCGATCGTGTTTTTGGGATCCTTAAGGGGGAGGGGAGCACCCCCAAGTCCTGGTCCACATAGGCACCAACGACATAGGTAGGAAGAGAGATGAGGATTTAAGGCAGAAATTCAGGGAGCTAGGGTGGAAGCTTCGAGCGAGAACAACCAGAGTTGTTATCTCTGGGTTGTTGCCCGTGCCACGTGCTAGCGAAGAGAGGAATAGGGAGAGAGAGGAGTTGAACACGTGGCTGCAGGGATGGTGTAGGAGGGAGGGTTTTGGTTTCCTGGATAATTGCGGCTCTTTCTGGGGTAGGTGGGACCTCTACAAACAGGATGGTCTTCACCTGAACCAGAGGGGTACCAATATCCTGGGGGGGAGATTTGTTAGTGCTCTTCGGGGGGGTTTAAACTAAATCAGCAGGGGAATGGGAACCTAAATTGTAGTTCCAGTGTACAGGCTGTTGAGAGTAGTGAGGTCGGGGATAAGGTTACAGGGACGCAAGAGGGCACTGGCAAGCAAGAACTTGGTTTAAAGTGTGTCTACTTCAACGCCAGGAGCATCCGGAATAAGGTGGGGGAGCTTGCAGCATGGGTTGGTACCTGGGATCCTGATGTTGTGGCCATTTCAGAGACATGGGTAGAGCAGGGGCAGGAATGGATGTTGCAGGTTCTGGGATTTAGATGTTTCAGTAAGAACAGATAAGAGGGTAAAAGGGGGGGGGGGGGTGTGGCATTGTTAATCAAGGAGAGTATTACCGTGGCAGAAAGGACGTTTGAGGACTCGTCTACTGAGGTAGTATGGGCCGAGGTTAGAAACAGGAGAGGAGAGGTCACCCTGTTGGGAGTTTTCTATGGACCTCCGAATAGTTCCAGAGATGTAGAGGAAAGGATAGCGAAGATGATTCTCGACAGGAGCGAGAGTAACAGGGTAGTGGTTATGGGGGACTTTAGCTTTCCAAATATAGACTGGAAATACTATAGTTCGAGTACTTTAGATGGGTCTGTTTTTGTCCAGTGTGTGCAGGAGGGTTTTCTGACACAGTATGTAGACAGGCCAACCAGGGGCGATGCCACATTGGATTTGGTACTGGGTAATGAACCCGGCCAGGTGTTCGATTTAGATGTAGGTGAGCACTTTGGCGAAAGTGATCACAATTCGGTTAGGTTTACCTTAGCGATGGGCAGGGACAGGTATATACCGCAGGGCAAGAATTATAGCTGGGGGAAAGGAAATTATGACGCGATTCGGCAAGATTTAGGATGTGTAGGATGGGGAAGGAAACTGCAGGGGATGGGCACAAACGAAATGTGGAGCTTATTCAAGGAGCAGCTAATGCGTGTCCTTGATAAGTATGTACCTGTCAGGCAGGGAGGAAGTTGTCGAGCGAGGGAGCCATGGTTTACTCAAGAAGTTGAAGCGCTTGTCAAGAGGAAGAGGGCGGCTTATGTTAGGATGAGACGTGAAGGCTCAGTTAGGGCGCTTGAGAGTTACAAGCTAGACAGGAAGGATCTGAAGGGAGGGCTAAGAAGAGCAAGGAGAGGACACGAGAAGTCATTGGCGGATCGGATCAAAGAAAACCCTAAGGCTTTCTATAGGTATATCAGGAATAAACGAATGATAAGAGTTAGAACAGGGCCAATCAAGGATAGTAGTGGGAAGTTGTGTGCGGAATCAGAGGAGATAGGGGAAGCGTTAAATGAATATCTTTCGTCAGTATTTACAGTAGAAAAAGAAAATGTTGCCGAGGAGATTACTGAGATACAGCCTACTAGGCTAGATGGGATTGAGATTCACAAGGAGGAGGTGTAAGCAATTTTGGAAAGGTGTGAAAATAGATAAGTCCCCTGGGCCAGATGGGATTTATCCTAGGATTCTCTGGGAAGCCAGGGAGGAGATTGCAGAGCCGTTGTTGTTGATCTTTATGTCGTCATTGTCGACAGGAGTAGTGCCGGAGGACTGGAGGATAGCAAATGTTGTCCCCTTGTTCAAGAAGGGGAGTAGAGTCAGCCCTGGTAATTATAGACCTGTGAGCCTGACTTCGGTTGTGGGTAAAATGTTGGAAAAGGTTATAAGAGACAGGATTTATAATCATCTTGAGAAGAATAAGTTCATTTGCGATAGTCAGCACGGTTTTGTGAAAGGTAGGTCGTGCCTCACAAACCTTATTGAGTTTTTCGAGAAGGTGACCAAACAGGTGGATGAGGGTAAAGCCGTGGATGTGGTGTATCTGGATTTCAGTAAGGCGTTTTATAAGGTTCCCCACGGTAGGCTATTGCAGAAAATACGGAAGTATGGGGTTGAAGGTGATTTAGAGCTTTGGATCAGAAATTGGCTAGCTGAAAGAAGACAGGTGGTTGATGGCAAATGTTCATCCTGGAGTTTAGTTACTAGTGGTGTACCGCAAGGTTCTGTTTTGGGGCCACTGCTGTTTGTCATTTTTATAAATGACCTGGATGAGGGTGTAGAAGGGTGGGTTAGTAAATTTGCGGATGAAACGAAGGTCGGTGGAGTTGTGGATAGTGTCGAAGGGTGTTGTAGGGTACAGAGGGACATAGATAGGCTGCAGAGCTGGGCTGAGAGATGGCAAATGGAGTTTAATGCGGAGAAGTGTGAGGTAATTCACTTTGGAAGGAGTAACAGCAATGCAGAGTACTGGGCTAATGGGAAGATTCTTGGTAGTGTAGATGAGCAGAAAGATCTTGGTATCCAGGTACATAAATCCCTGAAAGTTGCTACCCAGGTTAATAGGGCTGTTAAGAAGGCATATGGTGTGTTAGCTTTTATTAGTAGGGGGATCGAGTTTCGGAGCCACGAGGTCATGATGCAGCTGTACAAAACTCTGGTGAGGCCGCACCTTGAGTATTGCGTGCAGTTCTGGTCACTGCATTATTGGAAGGATGTGGAAGCTTTGGAAAGGGTGCAGAGGAGATTTACTAGGATGTTGCCTGGTCTGGAAAGAAGGTCTTACGAGGAAAGGCTGAGGGACTTGGGGTTGTTTTCGTTAGAGAGAAGGAGGAGGAGAGGTGACTTAATAGAGACATACAAGATAATCAGATGGTTAGATAGGGTGGATAGTGAGAGTCTTTTTCCTCGGATGAGGATGGCAAACACGAGGGGACATAGCTTTAAGTTGAGGGGTGAAAGATATAGGACAGATGTCAGAGGTAGTTTCTTTACGCAGAGAGTAGTAGGGGCGTGGAACGCCCTGCCTGCAACAGTAGTATACTCGCCAACTTTAAGGGCATTTAAGTGGTCATTGGATAGACATATGGATGTAAATGGAATAGTGTAGGTCAGATGATCGGCGCAACATCGAGGGTCGAAGGGCCTGTACTGCGCTGTAATATTCTAAATTCTAAATATTGTAGATGAAAATTGGTCACTAAGGCTGACTAACGGGGGAAGCTGGTGTGATGGGCGACTGGAGATTTACTACACCGGCAGCTGGAGGAGATTGCAGGACAGACTCTGGACCCTGAATGATGCCAACGTGGTCTGTACACAGCTGGGCTGCGGTGAAGCGACAGCCACTTATAACTATCCAAAGGACGGAAAGGGTGAAGGACCAGTCTGGGTGAATGATGTCCAATGTGTCGGAAATGAATTGCTGCTCCAGAACTGCAGTTTGTTCACATTGAATTCTTCACTCCTTGACAGTATGGATGTTGGGATCCTGTGTTCAGGTAAACAAATTCTTCACTGCTTTTACAAAAACAAAGAAGTGAAATGTCTAATCTGCTGAGAAAAGTGATAATACAGGTTACTTGTTCCTGCGTGTCTCAAATCAGTAATTTCACTTGGGGGCAGGGAATGAGGATGGTGGGCGGTCGGGGAGCTGGGGATGGATGGGGTGGTGTGCAGAGAGAGAGGACATGGACACAATTAAACAACAAGAACTTTTTTCTTACAGAACTTTCAATAAACACATACATCACAAAGAGTTTATCAGGAATGTAATCGGACAGAAAACTGACACAGAGCCAGACAAAGAGATGTTCCAGTGGGTGACTACTTTTTTAGTCAGATGGTTGGATTTGAAGAGGCGGAGACACAGAGATGTTTGGGGTGGAAATTCTCATCTGGGTGGTTAGATGGTTAAAGGCTAGACTGAAAGTTGTGGGGGATGGAAGTGGGAGATGTACAAGAAGCTGGATTCAGAGAAATGCAGAGCTCTCGCAATGATTCAGGCTGGAGGCGGTTATACTGATGGCAAGGGGAGAGCATGAAGGTGTCTGAACATGAAGATCATAACTGAAAACTCGTGGCATTGGTGGCAGGGAAACCAGTGAATGCAGTGGCGCTCCTGAGAGAGGCTTCATGGAGGACAGGCGACAAAGCTTTGGATGAGCTGATGTTTCTGGAGGATGCAGGATGGGTGATCACCCGGGTGAACATTGAAAGATGCGGTTCTGCAGACAACAAAGCATGGGTGAGCATTTCAGCAGCAGATGGGCTGAGGCCGGAAGGGAGGTGAAGGATGATAGAGGTTAAAGATAACGGCCTTGTGATAAATAGAATATGGAATTGGAATCTCATCTCTGGTGTCAAATCCGGCGCCGAGCTTGCAATCAGTTCTATTGTACAGTATATCAGTGGAGGTAGCTGTGTGGGAGTTGTTCTGGTGTAAGTTTCATTCGGCTGTGTGTAAAAGTAGACAGATGTTTTGGACTATATGCTTCAAAGTTCCATTGTGCAGCATGTCAATGCAGGCATATGTTCTGGGGAAGTTGTATTGTGCAGAATGAAAGCCTCGACAGATGTTCTGGGGTTGTTCCAACGAGCATTTGTTTAAATATGACAGAGTGGATCTTACAACACATGAGATAGTTAATGATTCAGATTTGATACCGATTGGTTACAGTAAGTATTTTTTTCGGACACAGTGGAATTCAATACATTCCATCATTTCACGTCAGAAGTTTACAGTGCCGATTGGTTATTGCACACTCAGTCACTGGACAGAGTAGAGTATGTAATCTTGTTGTTTAGTTAGGTAGATGTCCAGCTCCACCCAACATTTATGTCCGCCTACAGAAGCCATGTGTCTTCTCCTTGTCTTCTACTTCTCTATGTGATGGGTCACATCCTGATTCTTATTCCCCAAAGTGCCTGACACAATTAGTCCAATCATTTTTGTCTAGTCCAGTTTGAATGCTGGTTTCCTGCTCAGCCAGGAGGTCTACAAATCTGGGGTTCATTTGTCCAGTGACACTTCCTGACCCTGTCCAACATTTTGCAGAGAGATCCTGTTTTCTGCCTTCGTTGTTCCCCCCAAAAGTCACATATTGATATAATTGGTAGGTTAGTTTATTGATATTTTACAGACAATAGCAATTGATAATGTGCCTCACAAGATTCGTCTGCTCATTGAACATAATAGCAGCAGTCTGTCTGGACAGATAGGTCTGCATATTCTCTGTTCAGACGTGTGGTTTATCTGTAAAATTACTCAGATGTCTTCATTGTCAAAGACAGAGTCCCATCCTTACAAAAGTAAGTGATTCTGTTATGCAATTAATATTAAATTGATTTGTGATAATGTCATAATCAACACAACCCTAGAACATAGTTCTACACGAAGATACAGCATATTGCAAGACTGATGTTTAAGGGTAGAACTTGTGAACGTTACATTCTCCAGTATCAAGTGGAAGTAATAAATAGAGTAGATTAAACAAATGCTGGCCTTGCCAGTGACACCCACAGCCCATGAAAGAATTAAAAAAACAGAAAGGCACGGTGACATCTGGCGAACTATCTGGTAATATAATCCTGAATGGATCAATCACATAAAGCATCATCGGGCCCTGCTCTTCTTCACTAAAACCACCCGTTAGACAAAGATCATGCAGGAAGGCAAAGAAAACGTACAGTATATCTCCTCCATCATAAATCTTCCTCCTGAACCCCTCCCCTGCTTCGTCCACCCTCAACTCCAAAAATAAGTGAGAGGAGTTCGTGCACTTTTTTGTCACAAAGTTCAAAAACATCCATTCATTCGCCTCCACTACTTCCCTTTCTTCGCCAACCCACCAGATCTAACTTCCTATCTGTTCCCCACCCCCACCCGCACCCCATACCATCACCCTGAATTCACATTTTCTGTTCGCTTCTCCAGAGATGAAGGAAATAGGAGATAGCAGTAAATGTCTTTTGAAGATAACAAATAAGGGTAACATACATGGGCAAGAAACTGATACAGTTACATAACATGAGTATAAATTAACTGTTAATCCTGTGAGTGATTGCCTGTGCAACACCGTAAACCGCGTTCAAAACATAAAAGGGAAACGGGAGACCATAACTTGTCAAAGTCAGATGTCGTAGGATATCTGAAACATTTCTGTTCTTTACATTCTATGTAAGAAGTAAGTGTAAACAGATATTCTGTTGTATTGTTTTATTTACCTGTCACAGGCACATTTAACATGTTGTTTTTAATGCTGGTGATGGCACAATGCGTTGTAATTAGTGATGAGGTGAATGTGTATTGAAAGTATAATCCTCATGTACTGTTGTCCAACAGACCACGTGCAGTTAAGGCTGTCTGACGGTGGAAGCCCATGTACTGGCCGAGTGGAGATTTATTACAATGGGACATGGGGCTCAGTTTGTGATGATTCCTTGGATCTGGCGGACGCTGACGTGGTTTGCAAACAGCTGGGTTGTGGAAAGGCATTGGACCTGGCACTTCCTGCATCTTGTGGACCAGGCTCAGGGCCAGTTTGGTTGGATCAACTAAAGTGTTCCAGTAACGAATCATTTCTCTGGAAATGTCCCTCAGCATCGGGGGGTAACCACGACTGTTCTCATAAAGAAGATGTGAGGATCATGTGTTCAGGTAACGGTGCTTCCAAATACGCATTTTCCGTAGTGTTGCGCACGTGGCTTCACAGGGAAGGTATTACATCAAATTACATAAAATGAATAGCACAGAATCTGGCCATTCAGCCTAATTGGTCAATGTGGTGCTTATGTTGCCCACGATTATCGCCCCACATTACTGCATCGAACCCTCTTTGCATATCCACCTCCTTCTTTCTCCCTCATGTACTTATATAGCTTTGCCTTAAAGGCATCAGTGCTGTTCACTTCAACAATTGCATGTGTTCAGAATTCAGAATTCAAACCACTCCCCAGGTAAAACAAAAACTCTCCTGAATTTCCTTTCAGATTTATTCATGATTATTCTATATTTATGATCAAAAGCTTCGGTCTCTGTCAGGTTATTAGTGATTCGTGTCTCTGTATCCCGAGATCTCTTTGCTGCTCGACATAATTTTCACTCGTATTTTCCAAGCAAGTACATGTGGCATCTTTATTCTTCCTATCAAAATTCACCAACTTCGACTTTTCTGTATTAAAACTCATTTGGCAATTGTATGCCCATTCTGCCCGTGTACTAACGTCTTCCATATTTTGTCTTTGGCTTTCTTAGTGTTAACTATATCCCCAAATTGCTGTCATCTTAAATTTTGAAATGATGTACCCCTTGTCTAAGTCCAAATCATTCATGTAAATGTTGAGCAGCAGTGACACCAGCCCTGTGTAACACAACTTCCCACCTTCCACCATTCTGGGTTACCATCTTTAACAATGACGGTGTGCTTTGTAGCCAGTTTTCTACCATTCTTCCACTGATCTCTTGACTCCACATGCTCTGACCCCAGTAATGATCCTACTATGTGGTACCTTGACAGAGGCCTTCAGAGAAAAACAAACATGCATATTGCATCGACTGAATTATCTTTCTGTAACTTATTCAATTAATTCAATAACGTTGTTTGTCTTCCTGTTGTGAAATCCGTGTTTATTATTCTTCATTACATTATGGGCTGTCAGTTTTTCTGAAATAATTACCGACAATCAGTGAACACAACCGGTGCTGCATGTGTTCAACTGTGCAGTACGAACATATAGCAAGTTATCAATCTAAACATCTGGATATTTCTTGTGTCATTAACAGAGCACAAAGAGCTGCAGCTGGTGAATGAGAAACATCGCTGTGAGGGGAGAGTGGAAGTGTTCCACAATGGCACCTGGGGAACAGTGTGCTCAGATACATTTGATGGACCTGCTGCAGAAATGATTTGGAAACAGTTACAGTGCGGTCCCCTCAGTTCTATCGATTATTACACTCAGTCATTCGGAGAAGGATCCAGAACCATTTGGCTCCAGGGGATGAAGTGTATTTCACATGAATCGTTCTTTTGGCAGTGTCAAACAGAACCGTGGGGTAAACACGACTGTGAACACAGGGAGGATGCTGGTGTTGTTTGTTCAGGTAACAAAACAAACCTCTCAATGTGTCAGTGTCATTTGAAACATCGGTGTCTGACACAGTCAGCATATTTCTCTTCTCAACAGAAGCAAATGTAGCAAAGGAGCAGCTCCATAGATCAGAGGACTGCATTCGAGAATATGATTGTAAACGTGTGCTTTCACCAGGTGCTACTTCCTCTTTACTATACCAACAATTGTACTCCTGTCTTATACTGCATCAATAATAATCATTGATTCTCTTTGACAGATTCGGGACAATGGTTACGCCTGTTTGGAGGTAACACCAACTGCTCCGGGAGAGTGGAGATATTGTGCAATATCATCTGGGGCACGGTGTGTGATGACTCCTGGGATATGGCCGATGCCAATGTTGTCTGCAGGCAGCTGGGTTGTGGCCACGCTCTATTGGCCCCAGGAGGGGCTACTTTTTCCCAGGGTGACGGTGTTATCTGGCTGGATGAGGTGAAGCGCACCGGAAGCAAATGTTCTCTGGCCGACTGTCCTTCCTCATCGCCAGCTCAATCTGACTGTGATCACAAGGAAGATGCCAGTGTGATTTGTTCCGGTGAGGATGGCAGGATTTTGGAGAGTGGGGTGAAGGTTGTTTTGTTAAATTGACTCGTGACTTCAGGAAATTAAGAACAGTATTTATCGTTTAAATGGAAAGCGCTGAAATTTCATCTTTTTGAACTTTTTTGTACAATATATTCCACAGGACTCGATGTGCCTCCAATTGTTTTCCCGTCCACATCTGCAGGTACTTACCATTATTACTATTCCAGCGAGTGATAGGGTTTCTATTAGTTGAATTGGTATTGTTGTCATTCTCAGAAGATACTATGAGCACGTTCTCACTGACTGGATAATTTTTTGCCTCACCGGATATTTCAAATGGTCTGATTGAAATTCTGCTAATCCCAGTTTCTGGCTGCACCTGAACTTTCCTGTCCTCATCAGAAACATAGGGGCACTGTCTCTGTAATTTAGACTGGCTCACACTTTCCTCTGGTGCAATGTGCACCACACATAATGGGGAATGTTCAGCCCAACTCATTGCCCGGAAGCAGTGGATATAATTATTAAATACTTCTTGTAAATATTTTATTGTGTAAGATGGACTGTGTCTGTGTTCAAACCTTCTGTATTATTGTCATTAAGAACAGGGATATAAAACTACTTCCATCCTAGTTCCGGGCTGCTTCGGAGTCCTGCTAATCTCTGTGTTGATCTCACTGATAGTGGTTGTACAGAAAAAGTCACTCAGAAGAGGTGAGGTTCATATCTTACCGCGGATCCAACACAAGATTTACTAATACAAATGGGACTCTTAATAAATGACACTTTTCATAATAATATAGAGTTCTTGAAGAAATGGCTCCCTCTCTCTTATTAAGAAACATTCTATATCTAGGACAGCATAGGTCTGTTATCTCAACCAAGGACACGATCAGAAGAGGCTCTGTAACATGACAGTCCTAAAGCTGATAAGATCGAGCCTGGTAACCTCGCTAGATTGGAGGTGTTTTACAAACGATCACAAGCAGGAGAACGGGTCATAGAGTAGTCGAGTTATCCAGCAGAGAAACGCGCCCATCCGCCCATCGTGTCTGTGCCAGCCATCAAGCACCTATCTATTCTAATCCCATTACTCAGCCCTTGTCCCTTCGCCTTGGATGCCATGGCATTTCAAGTGCTCATCTAAATACCTTAAATGTTGTGAGGGTACTGCCTCTACCATCCCTTCTGGCAGTGTGTTCCAGACTCCAAACATCCTCTTTGTGAATATTTTCTTCCTCAATTCTCCTCTCAAACTCCTGCCCCTTACTTTAAATATATTCCCCCTGGTTCCTGACCCCGCCGCTAACGGAGCACGTTTCTTCCTATCTATCATATCAATGCCCTTCATAAATTTGTATGCCCCAATCAGGTCCTCCCTCAGCCTTCTCTGCTCTCAAGAAAACAGCCATAGCCTATCCAGTCTCGCTTCATAATTGAATTGCTCTAGCCCAGGTGAACCCCCTCAGCACTCTGTCCAGTGCACACACATCGTTCCTATAGTGTGGTGCCCAGAACTGTACATAGTACTCCAGTTGTGACTTAACTATCATTTTATACAGCTCCATCTTAACCTCCCTGCTCTTATATTCTATGCCTCGGCTCATAAATACAAGTATTCCATATGCCTTCCTAACCAACTTATCTCCCTGTTGTGCTGCCTGAACTGATCTATGGGCAAGTACGGCAAGGTCCCTCTGACCCACTGTACTTCTTAGGGTCCTACCATCCATTCTATATTCCCTTGCCTTGTTAGTCCTCCCAAAATGTATCACCTCACACTTCTCAGGATTAAATTGCATTTGCTATTCCCCCTCCCATCTTGCCAGCCCATCTTTATCGTCCTGCAATCTAAAGCTTTCCTCCTCACTGTTTATGACATCAGTAATTTTCGTGTCATCTGCGGACTTACTAACATTACTCCTATATTCACATCTAAATCATTAATGTACATTCCAAACCGTAAGGGTCCCAGAACCGATTCCTGTAGTACACCACTGGTCACTGGCTTCCAATCGCAAAAACAACCATCGACCATCACCCTCTGCCTCCTGCACTCAGCCAACTTTGGATCCAATTTGCTAAATTCAAAAAGGAAATAGTGAGAGATCAGTGCCAACATGTTCCCGTAAGGTTGAAGCATAGGAGCAACAAGTCCAGGGAACCCTGGATGTCAAGGGATATGGAGGATTAGATAAGGAATAAAAAGGAGGCTTGTGACAGATTCAGAGTGCTGATAACAGTGGCTGCCCTAGAGGAGTATAGAAAGGAGAGGGGTACTTAAAAAAATGACTTAGGAGAGCGAAGAGGGGACATGCACAAACACTGGTGAGCAAGATAAAGGAAACTCCCAAGGCGTTGTTTTAAGTATATCAAGGGAAAGAGGATAACCAGGGAAAGAGTAGGGCCGATTAGGGACCAAAGTAGCCATCAGTGTGTGGAGACAGAGGACATAGATTAAGTTTTTGATGATTACTTTTCATCTGTGTTCACCATGGAGACGGATGATGTAGGTGTAGAGACCAGGGAGGGGGATGGTGATATGCTTGAACAAATTAACATTGAAAGTTAGGATGTATTCGATGATTTAGTGGGCTTAAAATGGATAAATCCTCAGGCCCAGATGAGATGAGCCACAGGCTGTTACCTGAGACAAGGGAGGAGATAGCAGGGGCTTTGACACATATTTTCAAATCCTGTCTGGTCACAGGAGATGTACCAGAGGACTGAGAACAGTGAATGTGATACCATTATTCAAGAGGGGTAGCAGGGCTAAACCAGGTAATTACAGGCTGGTGAATCTAACATCAGTGGCAGTGAAACTATTGGAAAAAAATCCGAGGAACAAGATTAATCTCCACTTGGAGAGGCAGGCATTAATCGGGGCCAGTCAGCATGGCTTTGTCAGGGGGAGATCGTTTCGAACAAACTTGATTGAATTTGTCCACAGTCTGCTGCAGGTAAATATATGAGTATGCAGAAAGATTGATACATAGACATATACGAAAATAAGCACAACAAAACTACTCTGCATTCACAATTCCTGGCTTTGTCTCTTTACTATCACCATCTCTGTGATTTGGATGTGTTCGCAGATAATTTACTGTTAAACGCTCGTGGGTTGGAACTAAACTTTAATCATTCCCACCCTCCATCTGACAGGTTCTGTCACGAGTGGCAAGGGTTCACCGGCTGGTTTGTACCATGCAATTTATGAAGAGATTGAGAATATTCCACCTGGCAAGGATTCCTATCAGATCAGGCGTTCAGGTCTGTGTTTTATATTTCATACCGAATTTTCACGAGGCAAATGTCACTTCCGCTTAAATACCTCATTTTAATGGTCAGTTTACTGACTGAACACTGTCAGAAATCCGCCCACTATCACCATGTGAAGGATCCTCTCACAGTGCGAGTGTGTCTATATCTGTGTGTACAGTAAGATGAGCAATGGGTTTGGGAAGATTCCCACCCGTCACTACTGCTTAATGAACGTGATTGCTGTTTCTTTGTAACTATCATGTCATTTTATTCCATTTAAACTGGACCATAAATAGTCACTGCTCTCAGAAGGAGACAGTCAGATTATCTCAGATATTATTTCCCTGGGTGACTGGATCAGAAATACGTTCCCATCAGGAACTTCTTACCCGAAATCGGTGGTTTCTACAAATATCTTATTCTAACACTTTGTATGCTGAAGTTTAAAATGAAATCTACAAATTCCAGTTCATGATAGTGGAGCAACAACACTACCAAATCGATGAAAGCTTTGTCCTGCGATATATTTGGAGAGCGATTTAACCATTCAGATAAATTTCTGAGGTGACAACAAAACACACAAAGACGATTTCCCTGGCAGATAAGGTAAAGGCGAATCCTAAACGAATATATCAGTATATTAAGAGGAAATGGGTAGCTCGGGAGAGATTAGGTCCCTTTCAGGATCGGTGCGGTAATCTGTGTGTGGAGCCACGGGAAATGGGCGAGGTCTCAAAGGAATACTTTTCGTCTGTATTTAGCGTGCAGAAGGTCACGGAAGCTAGCGAGTTCAAGGGAAGGGACAGCGATCTCCTGACGTATAGCAACATTACAAGAGAGGAGGTGTTGGAGGTTTTGAAGCGCATTAAGGTGGATAAATCACCATGGCCTGAACAGGTGTATCCTGGGATGCTATGGGAGGCAAGAGAGGAGATTTCTGGGGCCTTGGCAGAGATTTATGCATCATCGTTAGCCACAGGTGAAGTACCGGAAGACTGGAGGATAGCTAATGTTGCGCCTTTATTTAAAAAGGGAAGCAGGGATAAGACTGCGAACTACAGGCTGGTGAGCCTTACATCATTGGTGGGGAAGTTATTCGCAGGGATTCTGAAAGACAGGATTTATATGCATCTGGAATGGCAAGATCTGATTAGGATAGTCAGCATGGCTTGGTGCGAGGGAAATCATGTCTCATGAATTTGATTGAGTTTTTTGAGGAGGTGACCAAAAGGATTAGCGAGGGTAGGGCGGTGGACGTTGTGTACGTGGACTTTAGCAAGGCGTTTGACAAGACCCCGCATGGTAGATTGTTCGGGAAGGTTCGAACACATGGGATCCAGGGTGAGGTAGCCAATTGGATACGAAATTGGCTGGCTGTTAGAAGGCAGAGGGTAGTGGTGGAGGGTTGTTAAAGAACAAAAGAACAAAGATAATTACAGCACAGGAACAGGCCCTTCGTCCCGCCAAGCCTGCGCCGATCCAGATCCTCTATCTAAACATGTCGCCTATTTTCTAAGGGTCTGTATCTCTTTGCTTCCTGCCCATTCATGTATCTGTCTAGATACATCGTAAAAGATGTCGTGCTATCGTGCCCGCGTCTAGCACCTCCGCTGGCAACGCGTTCCAGGCACCCACCACCCTCTGTGTAAAGAACCTTCCACGCATATCCCCATAAACCTTTCCCCTCTCACTTTGAACTCGTGACCCCTAGTAATTGAATCCCCCACTCTGGGAAAAAGCTATTTGTTATCCACCCTGTCTATACCTCTCATCATTTTGTACACCTCAATCAGGTCCCCCCTCAACCTCTGTCTTTCTAATGAAAACAAGCCTAATCTACTCAACCTCTCTTCATAGCTAGCGCCCTCCACACCAAGCAACATTCTGGTGAACCTCCTCTGCACCCTCTCCAAAGCATCTACATCCTTTTGGTAATGATAATGTTCTTCAGATTGGAGGCTGGTGATCAGTGGTGTGCCGCAGGGATCGGTGCTGAGCCCTCTGTTGTTAGTCATATATATTAATGACTTGGATGAGAAGTAGGGGACATGATTAGTAAGTTTGCAGATGACACCAAGATTGCAGGTATAGTGGACAGTGAAGAAGGTTGTCTAAGGTTACAACAGGATGCAGATCAATTGAAAAGTGGGCAAGGGATTGGAAAATGGAATTTAACGCAGGCAAGTGCGAAGTAATGAATTCTGGGATGTTAAACCAGGGCAGGACATATACAATGAATGGCAGGGCACTGGGGAGTGTTGCTGAGCAGAGAGACCTTGGTGTGCAAGTACATTGCTCCCTGAAAGTGGCAACACTGGTAGTCTGGGTGGGGAACAAGGCGTATGGCGTGCTTGCCTTCATTGGCTGAGGCAGTGAGTACAAGAGTTGGGACATAATGTTACACTTGTACATACCATTGGTTAGGCTGCACTAGGTGTACGGTGTGCAATTCTTTTCGCTGCATGACAGCAAAGATGTGCTAAAGTTAGAGAGCGTGCAGAAAGGATTCACCAGGATGTTACCTGGTTTGGAGGGCTTGATTTCTGAAGAGAGATTGGATAGGCTGGGTCGGTTTTCCCTGAAGCGAAGGAGGCTGAGAGGGGACATGATAGAGGTAAATAAAATTATGAGAGGCATAGATAGGGTAGATAGCCAGAGTCTGTTTCCCATGGTAGGGGTGACTAAAACTAAAGGGCATAACTTTAAGGTGAGAGGGAGGATGTTTAAAGGGGATCAAAGGGGTAAATTTTTCACACGAATAATAGTGGGTATCTGGAATGAGCTGCCAGAGGAGGTGGTGGAGGCACGAACAGTATCAACATTTAAGAGACATCTGGAGAGGTACTTGAAAGAGCAAGGCATCGAGGGATATGGAACTAATGCAGGCAGTTGGGATTCGTATAGTTAGGCATTATGGTCGGCATGACGCGGAGGGCCAAGGGACCTGTTTCTATGCAGTACGACTCGATGACTCGAAGATCAAATCCGTTATTAGCCTTCTTGCACTCTTTTCTGCCCCATTGTCCGGGGTGGGTTTCGGTTTTGGAACCAATGCACCGTTTGAGATTCTGAAAGGGAAAGAGACAGGGTCAGAGTGGAGGGATTCTGGTTTAAGAAACTGTACTTACTGACTATGTTTTACACTATTGTCGCTGCTCTAATGTCTGAAATCTGACCCACCAGCTGTACTGTGTATTGCTTTAACTGCTCGCTATATGAGCCAACATTTATGGTCCATCTGTAGTTGCACTTGAACCCCTGCAATCCCTGTGATGAATGTTTCACAATCGTGTCAGATACAAAGTCCCAGGACATTGTCACCAGATGATGATGGTATTATGCTATTTACTCGAACGTCCCAATCAATCTTTCCAATAACCATCCATGTCTGTGTTTAACAGTTTCTGATTCCATTGAGTCCCTCAATCAGATTGAATATTACACCAGTCACAGTTTGGGTGACACGGATCCTGGATCAGAAAATCCTGAAAGGAACTCCTCCAGTCTTCAGGGTGGATACAATTTCACTTGTCACCATCACGTTTTTTAATCCATCACGCTGTCTGCTATCTAAAATTAACAACTAAATATAAAAGAACTTAATCACCGTAAAATGATGCTGCTGAAGATATGGAGCATTGCTGAGTAATTTTAGTTTTAAAAAATGGAGAAATAATTTGGATTTCTACAAAATCATCCTGATTGCACCCAGTGGAAAAATGGAATGAAATTTTCAGTTCATGATGTTTTCTGACACTGTTGTCTGGGCGGTGATGTGTGAAATGTGTGTGCATGTTGGATGGGTGATTCAATGGGATACATGTGACATTAAAACGGAGGGCAGAATTTTGTCACACAGTGACCACAGACAGGCGGGGGGGGGGGGGTTGGGGGAGGGAGGGAGGGGCGGGGAAATGCCACTGGATAGCGGTGCAAAGGAAGCTCGATATCTTCACACTGTTTGGTGATATTCCCAGAGTCGGCAGAGCTGGTGGGTGGAGGCTGCACTTCAAGGCGTTGGACTGGTAACTGAGCCTATAAAACAGGAAATTTATGGCAATTTTCCACGCTATTCACAATTTAGAAAAGGATGGGCGAGAACAACAGTTTTCAGAGACTCGCCTTCTACAAGCAGGGGGAAGGTCAGAGGAAGGTCAGTTTTGGGTGTGAAAGCATTGTGGCACTTGAGGGAGGGCGAGAGATACTGTGTCGCGGTATTGGCAATCTGGAGGCTGGCCAATCTTGGCGATCAAAACATAGGTATTCAGGATGAGCGTCCTCTCTGACTTGGCATTTAGATACACCAAGTAAAAAGAATGGAGGCCTTGAGAAGTGAGTGCAGCAATTTACAATAGGTGTCAGCCACTCCGGTTTTGAAGCCTCCCATTGTGGAGGAGAATCAGAGATGGAGAGAGCTGCAGTCCCCGGGAGTTGGTCTGCAGCACCCAGACAGGGACAAGAATCGTGAGGCTGGTAGAGAGTGTGGATGAACAGGGTACACAGTAGCACGCAAGCAGCTTCTGAGTGCAGAATACGCTACCCACCAGAGTGGGCTTACCATCATTGGCTCTGCTTCCTGCAAATTTCGGAGCAGCAGTGTCACTGAAGATAGTGCCTTTCCAGGGAGGCGGTTACTGATCTCTGCACTATGATTGAAGCGGATCTGAATCAATGAGTAGGGGCACCCCGTCTCCAATTTCATTTTCATATTTGTGTCACTTAAGGTTGTCAGCTTGATGTGAGGCACGGCACTCACTTTGCCACACTACATTAGGGCGTTGATCCTATTCCTGCACTGAAGCCTCTTGCATGGGAGCACCTCACGGCTGCTCACATCCTCCTCAATCGCCTGCCATGCCCTCCGTGCCTGCCTAACAGGCTTCCTCCACCCTTCCCGAAGGAAAAGTGCTTCCATCCTTGCACTTGTTGCCTGGTGGAGCACTTGAAGGGGGGCATGAGGAAACCTGGGAGCCACCCTTGCTCTGGCTGCTGCCATCTGCCAAACACTCCAGTTTTCAGTCCTCCCACCAGCTGTCCTACAGTGCCTCTGCCTTTCATCGATTGCGGGCTGCCTTTTAAATATAGCATGGGCCAAAGGAGACTCAACTACTGCGACATGACATGGTCCTACCATTCGCTAACCTCTAATCTCACTACAGCTGAAGATCACAATCTACCCTGCCAGCCCGGGTAGATTGACGTCTAATAATATCATTCTAAGTATTTCGTCTTACCATTTGATATCTGTGAGTATCATTATTTCCTGTCAGGTCTGGTTCCGGGTGATTATGATGATGTTCTGACTGGAGCCATTGACACTCAGGATAGTCACTTCTTGCTGGACAGTGGTCCTGATGATCTCTTCACACTGACAAGTGCCGGCGGTGATCTCTCCACTCTCGGTGAGTTAAACTCTCACAGTCACCAGCTCTCTGTCACTACTTTGAATTTCTTTCCAATTTGTGTTACCACAGACTGCTTGATTGAAATTCATGTTGAGATTAAATGAAATTAGATTAATCAATGCCTGAATTATTTTAGAAAAAAGATCCTGATTATATTCGGTGTGTGATATCTCTCTTATTAATACTTCCACTGGCAATCCTTCAAGTGCTCAATCTGAACATCCTGATTCAGTCTCAGCAGATCCATTTGATCTGCTGTCACCCAGCGGGCGTTGGTGAAACAACAGGGTGAATGGAGGTGGAAAACATTCAGAGGTCAACAAATTCCAGTCCCCTTTATATTATTGACACATAGATAGATGACCCGCACTGAACCCGCTTTCAGTCCAATCATTAATCCATAATCTTTCTCTCTACAGTATACAGCTCTCAGACCCGCACTGAACCCGCTTTCAGGCCAATCATTAATGCATAATCTTTCTCTCCACAGTATACAGCTCTCAGACCCGCACTGAACCCGCTTTCAGTCCAATCATTAATCCATAATCTTTCTCTCCACAGTATATAGCTCTCAGACCCACACTGAACCCGCTTTCAGTCCAATCATTAGTGCATAATCTTTCTCTCCACAGTATACAGCTCTCAGACCCACACTGAACCCGCTTTCAGTCCAATCATTAGTGCATAATCTTTCTCTCCACAGTATACAGCTCTCAGACCCACACTGAACCCGCTTTCAGTCCAATCATTAATGCATAATCTTTCTCTCCACAGTATACAGCTCTCAGACCCGCACTGAACCCGCTTTCAGTCCAGTCATTAATCCATAATCTTTCTCTCCACAGTATACAGCTCTCAGACCCGCACTGAACCCGCTTTCAGTCCAGTCATTAATCCATAATCTTTCTCTCCACAGTATACAGCTCTCAGACCCGCACTGAACCCGCTTTCAGTCCAGTCATTAATCCATAATCTTTCTCTCCACAGTATACAGCTCTCAGACCCGCACTGAACCCGCTTTCAGTCCAATCATTAACCCATAATCTTTCTCTCCACAGTATATAGCTCTCAGACCCACACTGAACCCGCTTTCAGTCCAATCATTAGTGCATAATCTTTCTCTTCACAGTCTACAGCTCTCAGACCCGCACTGAACCCGCTTTCAGTCCAATCATTAACCCATAATCTTTCTCTCCACAGTATACAGCTCTCAGACCCACACTGAACCCGCTTTCAGTCCAATCATTAGTGCATAATCTTTCTCTTCAGTCTACAGCTCTCAGACCCACACTGAACCCGCTTTCAGTCCAATCATTAACCCATAATCTTTCTCTCCACAGTGTACAGCTCTCAGACCCGCACTGATCCGGTTTTGCTGCTTCCCTCTATTCTTGAAAACAATGATGATGCTCACTGTGAAGCGTTTGCAACAGCAGACATTCCATCAACGATGGGCAGTGACTGTGTAATTCAGCAACTTACATCTCCATCAACCCGGTAAGAGCAATGCTTTATTATTTGTTCCATATTTTCATGTTTTATTTAGAGATACAGCGCTGAAACAGGCCCTTCTGCCCACCGAGTCTGTGCTGACCATCAACAACACATTTATACTAATCCTGCACTAATTCCATATTCCTACCACATCCCTACCTGTTCCTACATTTCCCTACCACCTGCCTATCCTAGGGGAAATATGTAATGGCCAATGTGCCTGTCAACCTGCAAGTCTTTGGCATGTGGGAGGAAACTGGAGCACCCGGAGGAAACCCACACAGACAAAGGGAGAACTTACAAACTCCACACAGGCAGTACACAAAATTAAACCCAGGTCGCTGGAGCTGTGAGGCTGCGGTGCTAACCACTGCGCCACAGTGCCACCCTAACACTGACACTGTGTCAGCACAGTGCTGACACTGTGCAGTCCCGGCTGTTTCCGATATTAATATGATAATTAATGGTGTTTTCAACGGTCAGTGATTCCAAAGTATCAGCGAGAACATTTTCTGTACTGACTAAAGAAATAGGAGGCTTATTGAAGCAGAAATATTCTGAGCAGATCTTATACTGTATTGATGTATTTGTTTGATGGCTAACATTGCTGTAACCCTCACAAGTCGTTTATCTTATCCTTTCAGGTAAACACCAGCCTTAAATCCTGTAGATGATGTCTGGAGGTGGAGCACAGACTGGTGGAAAATATTCTGTGTTAAATTTGAGAGAATGGCATGAACTTCCCCAACAGTGTGAACATGATGAATGTGCTTTGCTTTACCATATAAACATCACTTTATTTTAATGAACCATCACTTTACTTTAGATTAGATTAGAGATACAGCACTGAAGCAGGCCCTTTGGCCCACCGAGTCTGTGCCAACATCAACCACCCATTTATACTAATCCTACACTCATCCCATATTCCCAACAAACATCCCCACCTGCCCCTATATTACCCTACCACCTACCTATACTGGTGACAGTTTATAATGGCCAATTTACCTATCAACCTGCAAGTCTTTTGGCTTGTGGGAGGAAACCGGTGCACCCGGAGAAAACCCAGGCAGACACAGGGAGAACTTGCAAACTCCACACAGGCAGTACCCGGAAGCGAACCCGGGTCCCTGGAGCTGTGAGGCTGCGGTGCTAACCACTGTGCCACTGTGCCGCCCTTTTGATGAAATAACTAGATTTGGGTTTTCTCTATATTTTGCCTGAATGTGCGTGTTTTCTGTTTAATTAAAATACCTAAAAAAATTGAACACGGATCATTTCTCTGTCTTGACAAATACTGAGATATATTACTGTGCATGTAATTACCAACACTGTCACAGAGATTAAAACCATTGCTTAATAATAAAAAGTTTGTACAAAGTTCGTTTTGTAACCGCTTAACTTTTCCACTTCCGATTAAAGAAGGTTTAGAAGACGTCAGGCAATCAATAAACGGTCTGTCTCTTTAATCTGCATTTCTTGTAACTGCTTCCTCCACCGCCATCTACTCAATGTGGACAAATTACTGCAGTTTATAATGTAAGTGCTGATGTACAATGGAAATAAATTTAAATAATAATAATAAGACATGTATTCAATCTTTTAGTTGGAATTTGTGACTTTATCAATATTAATGCCGATATTAATGTTCAAGCATTAAATGCACACCAATTCCAAGATACAATATATTGTTTTACTGCGCTGCACTATCCCTGAGGATTCCAGAGTCTGTCGGAAGAGCAGGAGAATCTGATCAGAAATTAATGCGTTTTTGCACTTTAATTCTAAATATTTCAGTTATTCATCAGCAGAGCGCAATTGTTACTCAGTCGGAGAACGACGACACCATGCATTATTCTCCTACAGATTGTGACTTTTATTCCATTGCTGCACCTACTGAAACACCAGTATACACCAGCAGAGGGCGACCATTATTAGAATTGAAAACAGATAATACTCGAAACACTGAGCAGGTCAGGAATCAACTGTGGAGACAGAAACAGAACTAGCTTTGCATCTGAATGCCATTTCTTCAGAATTATATAATGGTAGAGATTAACTACTTTTAGTAAATGGCGAGCCAGGGAAAGGGGCATTCAAAGAGCAAAATAGTTAAGGTTTGTGTTGAGATGGAAGCAGGTGTGATTAAACGAATCCCGCCACCTTTACTGTCTCTGATCTATGTCCCTTTGATCTGCAACAATTCATTCTCTCAAATCTGACATTGTCATTAAACCTGCTGACAATGGAGTCGTTGTTGTTGTTTGCTGAAAAGAACCTTGGGGAGCCTAAACTCTCAATCTCTGACATATCTTCGGAGTTCCTCCTGGACCATAACCACACCAGTGAACATCAAGTCATCCATTCCCATACTATCATTGTACATGGAGACCGGGCCTACGTGAGAAGGGCAGCTGCGGTGGGAGATTAAAAGCGGTAGCAGAGAGCCCATTCTACCTCTATCCACCTGTCAGAGCCGTGCTGTGACATCTCAGGAAAACAGTTAGGTGATTGCTGGGTATCTCGTCCGTGTCTCTGTTGATTAGCCAAGTGGTTTAAATCAAGAGACGTTATTGCAGATGAAGAGTACATTTAAGAAATTCACTTTTAAAATATTTAACATCCAAATTAATTAATTAAATAGAATACAAATGGCTGGGCAGGCAATGTGCTGCTGTTGCAGCTGTACTATGTGGGAACAAGTGGAAGCTGGTGCGATCCACGGTGACAACATCTGCAGCAAGTGTTAGCTGCTCGAGGTACTTCCGACTCAGATTTGATGAGCTGGAGTCCGAGCTGCGGACAGTGCGACACATCAGGGAGGGGCAGAGTTACCTGGACACAGTATTTCAGGAGACAGTCACACCCTTAGATTAATTAAATCAAACTTGGACCATGGTCAGGGACACGAGGGTGTGACTGCGATTAAGGAAGGGATGGTGATCCCGAATTTAGCTTTGGAGGAGACTCAGCCAGTCCCCTGAGTCAATAGGTATGAGGTTCTTGCTCCCGGTGTGGACGAGGGCACAGACCGCAGGGAGAATGAATGAGCTGAGCACATCACAGTGGTGCAGAGTGCCATTCAAGTGAGGGGTTAGAAAAGACATATAGCAGTAATAGGGGATAGCATTGTTAGGGGAATAGGTACGGTTCTCTGCAGCACAAACAATGAGTCCCGAAGGCTGTGTTGCCTACCTTGTTCCAATGTTAAGGACATCTCTTCTGGGCCAGAGAGGAACTTGGAGTGCGAGGTTAAGGATCCAGTTGTTGTAATCCAGGCAGGTACCGACGACATAGGTAGGACTAGGAAAGAGGTTCTGCTGAGGGACTATGTGCAGCTCGTGGCTAAATTAAAAAGCAGAACCACAAAGGTAATAATCTCCGGATTACCTCCTGAGCCACGTGCACATTGGTGTAAGGTTAAGAAGATAAGAAGATTGCTGTGGGAGAAATGGGTTCCATTTCCATCACCAGTACTGGGAATGGTGAGAGCCGTTCCAATAGGATGGTCTTAATTTGAACAAAGTTGGGACCAGTGGCTTGGCGAATCGTATAGCTCGGATTGTAGATCGGACTTTAAAATTATTAGTTGGGGCGGGTGGGGTGGTGGTGGTAGGGTTAAATTGAAAGGAAGTTTTAAAAAATCAAGAAAGAAACGAGAGAGCTGAGGCACAGGGTCATGAGGAGGCGAACAAGGTGTGATGGGAAGGGGCAGAAATTATAATCTGAAGCGTGCAGCAGAAATTAGAGCCAGAGTGAGTAATACTGTTAAAATGTCAACGCTTGAGGCTTTTTAGCTGAATGCAAACAGCATTTATATAAAGATAGATGATTTGATGGCACATACAAAAATAAATGAATAGGACCTGATAGCTATTATAGGGATGTGGTTGGCGGGTGACCAAGACTAGGAACTCAATACTCACGGGTATTTGACGTCCTGGAAAAATCGTCAAAAAGGAAAAGGAGGTGGGGTAACTTTGTTAAAAAAAGAAGCTATCAATACAGTGATGTTCAGAGATACAGATGCAATGCATCATGATGTGGAATTACTTCGGGTGGAAATAAGGAACAGCAAGGGTAAGAAGTCACGCGTGGTGGTGGTCTATAGGCCCCTGAAGAGATGCCTCACTGTCGGACAAATTTTAAATCAGGACGTAATGGAGACGTGTAAGAAGGGCGCTACAATCGTCATGGGTGATTTTAATCTGCATATTGATTGGACAAATCAAATTGGCAGAGGTAAGATGGAGGACGAATTTATAGAGTGCATCAGGAATTGCTGCTGAGTGCAATACGTTGCAGAACGTACCTGGAAACAGGCTATTTTAAATCTATTAATGTGTAACGAGGTAGGATTAATAAGAGATATCGTATTTAAGGATCATCCGGGGGTAACGATCACAACAGGGAAGAATTTCAAATTCAGTTTGAGGGCGAGCAACTCGGGTTGCAAACTAGTGACCTGAACTTAAACAGAGGCGATTATGGAAGTATGAAGAAAGAGTTGTCTGAAGCGGGCTGGAACAAAATAGACTAAGGGGAAGGTCAGTGGATGAGCAGTGGCAGACATTTAAGCAGATATTTCATAACGCTCAGCAAAAAAACAATTATCCCGGTCAAAATGAAGGAATTGACGAGAAGGATGAACGGCCCGTGGTCAACAAAGTTGGTCAAGGAGATTATTCAATCAAAAGCGTAGGCATACAAAGCGGCAAAAACTAATGATAGGCCAGAGGATTTGGAATATTTTAGGAACAAGCAGTGGATGACTAAGACGCTAATCAAGAGACAGAAAATCGATTTTGGAAACAAATTGGCAGGAAATATAAAAACAAACAGCAAGAGCTTCCACGGGTACATAAAAAGAAAGAGAGTCGCTGTAGTGTGTGTGAAACCCTTGGAGGATGTGACTGGAGAGTTGATAACAGAGAAGAGGGAAATGGCAGATAATTTAAACCAATATTTGGCATCGGTCTTCACGTTGGAGGCTACTATAAGCAACCCACAGATATCGGATATGCAAGGAGATTATGGGAAGAAAGAAGGACCCAGAGATGGAGAATCGCAGAAAAACAATAATTTTACTCTTCAGTGTACCCGACAGTTTTATATTGTTTTGGATCACACTGGTTGTGTTTATCATTTACAGCCGAATTGCAGATATTCAATATTTTTCCTCCTGCACTGACCCTCACTTTATCACAGTGGCGCAATGGTTAGCACCGCAGCCTCACAGCTCCAGCGACCCTGGTTCAATTCTGGGCACTGCCTGTGTGGAGTTTGCAAGTTCTCCCTGTGTCTGCGTGGGTCTCCTCCGGGTGCTCCTGTTTCCTCCCACAGCCAAAAGAACTTGCAGGTTGATAGGTAAATTGGCCATTCTAAATTGCCCTTCGTATAGGTAGGTGGTAGGGGAATACAGGGACAGGTGAGGATGTGTCGGAACATGGGATTAGTGTAGGATTAGTATAAATGAGTGGTTAATGGTCGGCACAGACTCGGTGGGCAGAAGGGCCTGCTTCACTGCTGCATCTCTAAATCTAAATCGAAATCAAATCAAATATCAAAGATGCTGCGGATTCTCAGTTCCTGCACCAACAGATGTATTTACGCTGTGATCCAGACTAAATTTAGACAGGAGCTGAAGAACGCAGTGAAATACTCTCTCAATCTCAATGTTAAATTAGTGAAATCATAGAACGAACTGTAGGTTTTGAAGACTGGAACTAAATCCTATTTCATATTCCATCCCCTACACTCCATAGATGACCAAAAGTATATTTTATATTCACAGCACTGATCCCTGAAATGATCTAAATGTGGTTCTGAGATTATATTTTATTGATAAACTGACCTGTTGAGGTGGGACTTCACACAAAGGCGTCACTGAAAATCTCAGCTGTATTCAACGAAACCCAGCCCGGACTCAGAGCAAAATGGACAGAGCGACAAATCACAGTGATTGTGAGATGATGAAAAGAACAGAATGTGCAATGTGACAGGGTCACCAACAGATGGAGATGGTGAGAATGGAGCAGGAAATGCAGTGAGGCAGGTGCTCCTGCAGACGGAGATGGTAAGAAGGACAGTCAGTGCAGCGAGACAGGGCCACCAGCAGATGAAGATGCTGAGCATTTGCTGACAGCAAATTCTGTGTGACTGGGTTTGGAAGTTTCCACGAGTTTGAGGTACTTACTTTATGTAAACCTGAGATGCTCAATTAAAGAATTTCAATACAATTTGCGTTAAATGGCTATTTTCCCAATATCTAAACACTTCCAACATTGAACTGGCTGATGTTTGGAAAATTATTTTGAGTGATTAAAGATAATGTATAAATAAAGCAACAGCATTAAATAAAACACATGCAGTCATTCACACATAAAAACTCTCGAAATAAGTTGTGTTGAGTTCTGCATCACTAAAGTTATGGCATCGGTCTCTCTCACCTCTCTTTCTATGCTGGTATCTGTTCGACTATATCTAAGAGTAATTGAAGTCTCGAACCTGTTCTCTTCTGAAAATTAATATTGAATCTGCTTTCAGAAACCCATCAGATAGTGAATTCCAGAACATAACAACTCCCTGCCGATTAGTTTCTCCCCTCTATTATGTAAACAATTTTTCCTCATCTCTCCAAACAGAGGGAAACATTTTAAATACAGTTGATTTCTCCAGGACAACAGCTGCAGAGGAGCTGGAACCTCCTGAATTTGGACAAGCGATGAACAAAAATCCCTCTGAATCCCCAAGGAGAGCAGAGGAAAGAAACAGTCAGGAAGCAAATGGAAACAAGTGACACTTTATTGCAGCAGCAAAAACTCCTTGTCAGAATGTGGAGGTCGTTATCGCTGAGCTTTATATAAACTGGAGGAGAAAAGTGGAAGATCTTTAATACAATTTGTGTTAAATGTCCATTTTCCAGCTTGGTAAACCCTTGTAACATTAAAGTTGTAAATGATCAGGAAGTTTTTCCATTCGAATGATTGCAGGCGAATGCATAAATTCAGAGAACCGATAAGCAAGTCCAGAGCGGCGTCGGCGAGAGCGGCAACAGGCGAGAGGAGCTGGGATATAAAATGAAACAGCGGCTCTGTTCTGTGGACCTGCTTGACCGACAAAATCGAAGTGTGACGCCACAGGAGAGCTGGCAAGTGACTGTTAGGTATTTCCTCCGTGTCACTTTTTTGCTTTAAATTATTATACGTTGAGTGTTCACTTAAATAATACTTTTTTTTAGAATACTGTGATCCAAATTAATTAATTAAATAGAATAGAGAATGGCTGGGCAGATGACATGTTGCAGCTAGAGTATGTGGGAGCTGGTGGAAGCTCGTGCGATCCAAGGTGATCACATCTGCAGCAAGTGTTGGCTGCTCGAGGACTTTCGGCTCATAGTTGATGAGCTGGAGTCCGAGCAGCGGACGCTGCGACATATAAGAGATGGGGTGAGTGACCTGGACACTGTTTCTCAGGAGACAGTCACACCAATCAGATTAATTACATCAAAATTGGACGGTCGTCAGAGACAGGAGTGTGAGACTGCGAGTGAGGCAGGTATGGGGATCCAGAATTTAGCTTTGGAGGAACCTCAGCCAGTTTTTTTAAATTCATTCATGCGATGTGGGCAGCGCTGGCCAGGCCAGCATTCATTGCCCATCCCTAATTGCCCTTGAGAAGGTGGTTGTGAGCTGCCTTCTTGTACCGCTGCAGTCCATTTGGGGTAGGTATACCCATACTGCTGTTAGGAAGGGAGTTCCATGATTTTGACCCAGCGACAGTGAAGGAACGGCGATATAGTTCCAAGTCAGGATGGTGTGTGACTTGGAGGGGAACTTGCAGGTGGTGGTGTTCCCATGCATTTGCTGACCTTGTCCTTCTAGTTGGTAGAGGTCCCGGGTTTGAAATGAGCTGTCTAAGGAGCCTTGGTGCATTGCTGCAGCGCATTTTGTAGATGGTACACACGGCTGCCACTCTGCGTCCATGGTGGAGAGAGTGAATGTTTGTGGATGGGGTGCCAATCAAGCGGGTTGCTTTGGCCTGGATGGTGTCGTGCTTCTTGACTGTTGTTGGAGCTGCACCCATGCAGGCAAGTCTCACTCCTGACTTGTGCCTTGTAGATGGTGGACAGGTTTTGGGGAGTCAGGATGTGAGTTACTCGCCTGATGATTCCAAGGCTCTGACCTGCTCTGATAGCCATGGTATTTATATGGCTACACCAGTTCAATTTCTGGTCAGTGGTAGCCCCCAGGATGTTGATACTGGGGGATTCAGCGATGGTAATGCCATTGAATGTCAAGGGGAGATGGATAGGTTCTCTCTTGTTGGAGATGGTCATTGCCTGGCACTTGTGTGGCGCGATTGTTGCTTGCTACTTATCAGTCCAAGCCTGGATATTGTCCAGGTCTTGCTGCATTTCTACACGGACTGCTTCAGTATCTGAGGAGTTACGAATGGTGCTGAACATTGTGCAATCATTAGCGAACATCCCCACTTCTGACCTTGTGATTGAAGGAAGGTCATTGATGAAGAAGCTGAAGATGACTGGGCCCAGGACACTACCCTGAGGAACTCTGCAGTGATGTCCTGGAGCTGAGATGATTGACCTCCAACAACCACAACCATCTTCCTTTGCGCTAGGTATGACTCCACCAGCGGAGGGTTTTCCCCCTGATTCCTCAGTTTTGCCAAAGCTCCTTGATGCCATACTCGGTCATGTGCTGCCTTGATGTCAAGGGCAGTCACTCCTACCTCACCTCTTGAGTTCAGCTCTTTCTTCCATGTTTGAACAAAGGCTGGAATGAGCTTAGCAACTTTGTGGCCTTGGCGGAACCCAAACTGAGCGTCACTGAGCAGGTTATTGCGAAGCAAGTGCCGCTTGATGGCACTGTTGATGACACCTTCCATCACTTTACTGATGATTGAGAGTCGACCGATGGGGCAGTAATCGGCCGGCTTGGACTTGTCATGCTTTTTGTGTACAGGACATACCTGGACAGTTTTCCACATTGCAGGGTAGATGTCTGTCTTGCAGCTATACTGGAACACCTTGGCTAGGGGCACGGCACGTTATGGAGCACAGGTCTTCAATCGTATTGCCGGAATTTTGTCAGGGCCCATAGCTTGTGCAGTATCCAGTACCTTCAGTCGTTTCTTGATATCACGCGGAGTGAATCGAATTGGCTGAAGTATGGAATCTGTGATGTTGGGGAGTTCAGGAGGAGGCCGAGATGGATCATCAACTCGAAACTTCTGGCTGAAGATTGTTGCAAATGCTTCAGCTTTATCTTTCGCACTGATGTGCTGGGCTCCCCCATCATTGAGGATGGGGATATTTGTGGAGCCACCACCTCCATTTAGTTGTTTAATTGTCCACTAGCATTCACGGCTGGATGTGGCAGGACTGCAGAGCTTCGATCTGATCTGTTGGCTCTGGAATCGCTTAGCTCTGTCTATCACATGCTGCTTACGCAGTTGGCATGCAAGTAGTCCTGGGTTGTAGCTTCACTCGGTTGACACCTCATTTTGAGGTATGCTTGTTGCCGCTCCTGGCATGCTCTCCTGCACTCTTCATTCAACCAGGGTTGGTCTCCTCGCTTGATGGTAATGGTAGAGTTGGGGATATGCCGGGCCATTAGGTTACAAATTGTGGTTGAGTTCAATTCTGCTGCTGATGGCTCACAGCGCCTCATTGATGCCCACTTTCAATTGTTAGATTTGTTCGAACTTTAAGCCATTTAGCAGTGTGATAGTGCCACAGAACACGACGGACGGTACCCTCAATGTGCAGGTGGGACTTCGTCTCCATAAGGACTGTGCGGTGGTCACTCCGACCAATACTGTCATGGACAGAAGTATCTGCAGCAGGCAGATTGGTGAGGACGAGGTCAAATATGTTTTCCCCTCGTGTTGGTTCCTCCACCACCTGCCGCAGACCAAGTCTAGCAGTTATGCCCTTTAGATCTCGTCCAGCTCGGTCAGTAGTGGTGCTACCGAGCCACTCTTGGTGATGGTCATTGCAATCCCCCACCAGAGTACATTTTCTGTCCTTGCTACCTTCACTGCTTCCTCCAACTGGTGTTCAACATGGTGGAGTACAGAGTCATCATCTGAAGGAGGGCATTAGGTGGTAATCAGTCGGAGGTTACCTTGCCCATGGTTGACCTGATGCCACGAGAATTCATGCGTTCAAGATTCGATGTTGAGGACTCCGAGAGCAACTCTCTCCCTACTGCATTCTACTGTCCCGCCACCTCTGGAGGGTCTGTCCTGCCGGTGGGACAGGACATACCCGGGCATGGCGAAGGCAGTGCCTGGGACATTGTCTGTAAGTTATGATTCCGTGAGTATTACTATGTCAGGCTGTTGCTTGACTAGTCTGTGGGACAGCTCACCCAACTTTGGCACAAGCTCCCAGATGTTATTAAGGAGGACTTTGCAGAATCGATAGGGCTGGGTTTGCCGTTGTTTTTCCAGTGCCTTGGTCGATGCCGGGTGCTCCATCCGATTTCATTGCTTTTTATTCACTTCATAGCGGTTAGGTACAACTGATTGGTTTACTCGGCCATTTCAGAGGGCATGTAAGAGTTAACCACATTTCTGAGGGTCTGGAGTCACATGTAGTTCAGACCAGGTAAGGACAGCAGATTTCCTTCCCTAAAGGACATTAGTGAGCCAGATGGGCTTTTACAACAATCGACAATGGTTTCATGGCCATCATTAGAATAGCTTTTAATTCCAGATTTATTAATTAAATTCAAATTCCATCTTCTTCTGCGGTGGGATTCGAACCCACGTCCCCAGAGAAATACCCTGGGTCTCTGGGTTACTAGTCCAGTGATAATACCACTACGCCACCGCCACTGCCCTTATCCAATTGGTATCAGGTCCTTGCTCCCAGTGTGGACGATGGCACAGACTGCAAGGAGAATATGCAAACTGACCACAGCACCCACGTTCAGAGCACAATTCAAGTGGGAGGAGAACAGAGAAATGTAGTTGTAATAGAGGATCGCATAGCTAGGGGAATAGATGCAACTCTCTGCAGCAAAGATAGAAAGCTCCAAAGGTTGTGTTGTCTGCCTGGTCCCAAGGTTAAGGACATCTCTTCTGGGCGAGAGAGGAACTTGGAGTGGAAGGGAAGGATCCAGGTGTCGTGGTCCACATAGCTATCAACGACATAGTTAGAAGTAGGCAAGAGGTTCTCCTGAGGTACTATGAGCAACTCAGGGCTAAATTAGAATGAAGAACCACAAAGGTAATAGTCTCCAGTTTACTACTTGAGCCACGTGCAATTTGGCATAGGGGAAATAAGATTAGAGAGGTAAATGCATTGCTCAAAGATTGCTGTGGGAGAAATGGGTCCCGATCTATGGGACACTGGCACCATTACTGGTGAAAGAAAGAGCTGCTCTATTAGGATGGGCTTCACTTGAACCATGATGGGACCAGTGTCCTGGAGAATCGTATAAGTAGGGTTCTAGATCAGGCTTTAAAGTAAATAGTCGGTGGAGGGTCCAATAGAAGGGAAGTTTAAAAAGTCGAAAAGTAAGAGACAGCAGAGTTGCAGGGTAGTGGAGGGGCATACATTAATCGGCGTGTGACAGGAAGGGACAGAGAATACAAGCAAAACAGTACAGCAGAAATTAGAACCAGAGTAGGTAAAAATGATTTTAAAAAAGTCAAAGCTTAAGGTTCTTTATCTGAATGCACATAACATTTGTAACAAGATGGATGAGCTGACGGCACAAATAGAAATAAATGAATATAATTTGATAGCTGTCACAGAGATGTGGTGGCAGGATGACCAAAACCGGAAACTCAATGTTCAAGGATGTTCCGTGTTCTGGAAGAATAGGCAGAAAGTAAAAGCAGGTGGGGTAGCTTTGCTATTAAAGGAAGTGATTAGTGTAGTTTTGAGTTGGGACATAGGTGCAATAGATCGTGATGTAGAAACAGTTTGGGTAGAAATAAGGAATAGCAAGTGAAGGAAATCACGGGTGGCAGTGGTCGATAGGTTCCCGAGGAGTTGCCTCTCTGTCGGACAAAGTATTAATCAGGAAATGATGGAGGCGTGTGAGAAAAGCACTCCAATTATCATGGGTGATTTTAATCTGCATTTCGACTGGACAAATCAAATTGGCAAGGAAGACAAATTTGCAGAATGCATCAGGGATTGTTTCTTAGAACTACACATTGCAGAATCTACCCGGGAACAGGCTATTTTAGATTTGGTAATGTGCAATGAGGTAGGATCAAGACGATATATCGCAGCTAAGGATCGTCTAGGGGGATGTGTTCATAACATGGTACAATTTCCAATGCAGTTGGAGGGTGAGCAACTCAGGTCTCAAACCAGTGTCTTCAACTTAAACAAGGACAATTACAGAGGGATGAAGAAATAGTTTTCTAATGTGGGCTGGTAAAATAGACCAAAAAGAATGACAGCAGATGAACAGTGGCAGACTTTTAAGCAGATATTTCATAACACTCAGCAAACATTTATTCCGGTCAGAAGGAAGGACCCAATGAGAATTATGGACGGTCCGTGGATAACAAAAAGGACGTTAAGGAGAGTATCAAATCAAAAACAAAGGCGTACAAAGTGGCAAAAGTTAGTGGTAGGCCAGAGGATTGTTTTTTTTAATGTATCAGCAGCAGATGACTAAAAGCCTAATAAAGAGGGAGAAAATTGATTCAGAGTAAATTGGCAAGAAATATAAAAACATACTCAAAGAGCTTCTACGGTTATATAAAAAGGAACAGAGTAGCTGAAGTAAGTGTGGGACCCTTAGTGGATGAGACTGGGGAGTTAATAACAGGGAACAGGGAAATGGCAGCTAATTTAAACCAATATTTTGTATTGGTCTTTACGGAGGAGGACACTACAAACATCCCAACAATAATAGATGAGCAATGTGTAAATGGGAGGGAGGAACTTGTAACAATCTCTATCACGAGGGAAAAGGTGCTTGCCAAACTTATGGGAATAAAGGCAGACACGTCGGCAGTACCTGATGGCCTGTATCTAAAGGTTTTAAAATAAGTGGCTGCAGAGATAGTAAAGGCATTGGTCGTAATATACCAAAACTCACTGGATTCCGCAGGGTACCAGCGGATTCGAAAACCGTTAATGTGACGCCTCGATTCAAGAAAGGAGGGAGACAGAAAGCACAAATATATAGACCTTAAATATATAGATATCGCAAAACATGGGATAATGTTAAAGTCCATTATTAAGGAAGAAATAGCAAGTCATTTCGAAAAGCAGAATGGAATCAAACACAGTCAAAATAGGTTTATGAAAAGGAAATCATGTTCGACTATTTTCTTAAAATTCATTGAGGATATAAGCAGAGGGGATAAAGGGGAACTGGTATATGTTGTGTATTTCGATTTTCAGAAGGCTTTCAATTAGGTACCACATAAAAGGTTATTGCACAAAATAAGAGCTGAGGGTATTCGGGGTAATGTGTTGGCATGGATCGAGGATTGTCTAGCACATAGAAGGCAGCGAGTCAGGATTAATGGGTCTTCTTCTGGTTGGAAAGCCATAACTAAAGGGGTGCCACAAGCATCGGTCCTGGGGCCTCAACTATTTACCATCTATATTGATAACTTTGAGGAAAGGACAGTGTGTAGTGGAGCCAAATTTGCTGACGATACAAATTTAGGTGAGAAGGCATGCTGTGATGATGACAGAAATAAGCTGCAAAGGGATGTAGATATGTTAAGTGAGTGGATAAAAAACTTGGAAGATAGTGTTCATTGTGGGAAAGTGTGATGTCATCCAATTTGGTAGGAAGAGTAAAAAGGCAGATTATTATTTAGATGGAGAAGGACTACAAAATACTGCAGTACAGAGGGATCTGGGTGTTCTTGTACATTAAATACAAAATGTTATCATGCAGCTGCAGCGAGCAATTCGGACGGTAAGTGGAATTTTGGCCTTTATTACTAGGGGGTTGTAGTTTAAAAGTATGGAAGTCTTGTTACAACTGTACAGCATGTTGGTAAGGCCACACCTGGAGTACTGCATACAGTGTTGGTCCCAGTACTTAAGGAATGATATGCTGGCATTGGAGGCCATTCATAAAATAATTACTAGGCTGTTTCCTGGGACGAAGGGTTGTCTTATCAAGAACAGCTAAACAGATTAGCCCTTTCTTCATTGGAATTAGAAGAATGAGAGGTGATCTAATTGAAACATATATGATTCTAAGCGGGCTTGACATAATAGATGTTAAGAATGTGTTTCCACTGGTGGGGTATCTCGAACATGTGGACATAGTTACAGAAAACGGGGTCACATATTTAAAACTGAGTTGCAAACGAATTTCTTCTTTCAGACGCTGGTGATTCTCTGGAATCCTCTACGTCAGACAGTTCTGGAGGCTAGGTCACTAAATGCATTTAAGGACGAGGAAGATAGATTATGACATCTCGGGGAGTCGAGAGTTATGCGAAGCTGTCCCAAAAGAGGAGTTGAGGCCTGGGACAGATCAGCCATGATCTTGTTGAATGGCGGGGCAGGCTTGAGGGGTTGAATGGCCGACTCCTGCTCCTATTTCGTATGGTCTTAGGTTTCTGTTTTTTATTATTTTCACATTCACAATAGTCATTTTACCCACAACACCTTAGCTGTGTCAAGGCCACAGTTCCAAGCACACATTTCTTGTGATGTTCTCACACAGGAAATCACTCCATACTTTCCTACATGCGTGCTTTTAAGCCTGCCATTTCCAAATGCAGCGTCCGGGCAATTAATACATCTTTAGCCAATGGCCAACCACCTGCAATCTCTACTTCTTCACCTCCAGGGTTCTGTTCATTTGCCTTCCAATTGTTTCAAGGCCACGTTTTACACGAGTTTTTACGATAAAGGAGGAACACTTTGGATCTTGTTGCGCTGACCCAATTTGCCAAAACGGCACATTTCAATCCTCATTGGCAACTTTGCAGTCCGTCTCCCATACACATCAAAATATTGTACAGAAGCGCCAATCATCAGCTAAACGCAATTCATTTCGAGAGCTTCGCATCCCCTGTGGCAGAATGTTCCTCTGGAACATTTGCTGAACAATCCATTCGCTGTCCTTTCGAACGGAGACCTAGCTTTGCTTGTGTATCACACAACACAGAAGGCAGAGGGTCGTGATCAATGGGTCTTTTCGGATTGGAAAGCCATAACTAGTGGTGTGCCACAATCATCAGTCCGAGTATATCAACTATTTACTATCTACATCAATGACTTGGAGGAATGGACAGAGCGCTGTGTTTGTAAATTTGCTGATGATACAAAATTAGGTGGGAAGGCATGTTGTGATGAGGACACACAGAATCTGCAAAGGGATATAGATAGGTTAAGTGAGTGGAGGGGGAAAGACAACTTGGCAGATGGAGTTCAATGTGGGAAAGTGTGAGTTCATCCACTTTGGTAGGAAGAATAAAAAGACAGTGTATTATTTAAATGGAGAAAGCCTACAAAATTCTGCAGTACAGAGGGATCTGGGTGTTCCTGTACATTAAACTCAAAATGTTCGCATGCAGGTGCAGCAAGTAATTAGGAAGGCATAAGGAATGTTGGCCTTTATTGCTAGGGGCTTAGAATTTAAAAGTCGGCAGGTCTTGTTACAGGGTATTGGTGTGGCCACATCTGGAGTACTGTGTACAGTTTTGGTCCCCATATTTAATGAAGGATATACTAGCATTGGAGGCTGTTCAGAAAAGATTCACAAGGCTGATCCCTGGGATGAACGGGTTGTCTTATCAAGAACGGCTAAACAGGTTCGGGCTTTATTTATTGGAGTTTAGAAGAATAAGAGGTGACCTTATTGAAACATACAAGATTTTAAGGACGATTGACAGGATAGATGTTAAGACTACGTCTGGAAGATCTAAATTTCTCAACTGAACTCACAGCAAAAATGTGTATTGGCGTGAATGGGAGGTGTGCTCCATCACCCCCAGGAACAGCAGGCAAGCAGAGTGAATTTAACGGAGTATGTATTGAAAATGAATATTATATAAGGCAATGTTGCAGGCAAGTACCAATGAAATGGAATGAGGAAAGCAAAAGTTGAAAATTGATTGTGGAAGGAAGAGAAAAACCGACATACCACGAAACACAATTCTCCTACCAATAGCAGGAAGAATGAGAACACGTCATTTCCGATCAGCAGTAATTTCCTGCGCACATTTCCATGCTCCACCAGATATAAAGTTATTTCTTCTATCTGGTCTTGCCCTTTCTCCTGACGACGGGCAGTGTACGCTGCCTGAAAGGTTGAAGCTACCCGTTCTTCTCAGAAGTTCTCTCTTTTAAAATCACATATGTTCCTTTCCGAATCCAAAATGTGCATTGAGGAGCTACATGGGGAAACAATTTTTATCGGGGTGTTGTTGTGGGTTGATTGCACTTAATAAAAGCTGTTAGTTTCAGATTGAATATTAACATTCAAAAGAGAATTGCATAGATACTGTAAGGGAAATAAAATTCAGGAAAACAGTAAACAGCGGAGCATGGATATTAATTGAGTTCATCTTCCAAAGGGTCGGAACAGGATACAAGTATTCAATACGTTTTGCACTCAATACTTCTTTTAGTCCCTGTCATCGTTTTTGACTAGTTCTTGTGTAGCTACTCTTTCTGATTGCTTGGGGAGATGGTGGCGGAGTAGTGATGGCACTGAGCTAGTAATCCAATTTCCAGGATAATGCCTTGGGGACACAATTCAAGTTCCACCACGGCAGCTGGTGGAATTTACATTCAATTAATCAAAAATAATCCAAACTAAAAGTTAGATCTGGAATTCAAAGCTGGTATCAGTAATGGTGCCATTAATCTATCATTAATTGTAGTAATAATGTCCTTTAGGGAAGGAAATCTGCCGTATTTACAAGGTCAGGCATACAGTCACTCCAGACCCACAGAAACGTGGTTGACTCTTAAATTCCCTGTGGAATGGCGTAGCAAGCCTCTAGGTTGTCAAAGGAAATTATGCTTGGGCAACAAATGCTGGCCTTGCCAGAGATGCCCAAATCCCACGAAATAATAATCTGGGCTTTAAATACCCAACTTTAAACTCATTGACACATGCCCACCTCAATTAAGTATTTAATTGAATTGTTAGATGAGGTAACAGGGAATGTTGATGATGAGAATGCAATGGAGGTTGTCGCTATGGATTTCAAGAAAGTGTTTAACAAAGTCTTGTTCTTAGGCAGTCCCTTGGGAATGAGAATGACTTTCGTCCACTTTAGCTGGGGCAAATTGTGTTTGGTGAGGTGAATGAATGGGATGCTCGAATTTCCAAACGTTCCTTCCACTGTTTGCACTTGGTCACCGTCGGAGTATGTCAATGTTGTTCGAACTATCTGGCACCTTCACGGATGCTTCTTCTCCATTTTGGGCAGAATGGGCAAGATATTTCCACGTATCAGTGCAGATGTAATATTTTGTCAAGGAGGCTTTAAAGACATTGTTGCATTTCCTCTGCTCTCCTGATAGCCTCTTGCCGTGCCGAAGTGCAGAGTAGAAAGCTTGTTTTGGGAGTCCTGTGTCATGCCTGTGAAACTTATGGCCCGCCCAACATAACTGAGGGACTATGAACAGTGTCTCGATACTGTGATGTTGGCCTGAGAGAGGGCACTGTTATTGGAGCGGCTGTCCTGCCACTGAATTAGCAGGATCTTGCGCTGGCACAACTGGTGATATCCCTCCCAATCTTACTACTGACAACGCGAGTATCTGTAATCAGATTTTCCAAGCTGCGCAAATGCGCAACAAACGTCTTGCCAGGACCAGGACCAAATGATGCATGCGTATGATGACGTCATCGTCAATGTCATTTCGGATCCGCTGATGAAGGGTCGCTGATTTGAGACGTTAACTCTGTTTCTCCCTCTACAGATGCTGCCAGAGCAACTGAGTAAATCGAGCACGTATTGCTTTATATCAGATTTCAAGTACCTGCAGTATTTTGCTCTTATTTAATTTTTTTTCTGATATCGGCACCTGGGTTATCCTCAAGCAGGCGCCTGGCCTTCGCGCATGTGCAGTAAAGCGTCATTGGGTATCCAGCCCCCAGTTCGGCTGGAGTGAGCGGCTGAATGGGAGACTTTGAGGATGGACCTCGATCCCCGTCCCTCGTTCCATCCCCACTCGCCACTCTCCCCTCCCCCCGGCAACCCGCTTCTGGCCTCAATGCTTCCTCCTCACAGCCGCTCGCTCCAGACCTTGCTGCGCCCCGACGTCCCACCCCACCACACCCCTGGCCGATTGTTCCCACTCCTGGCTTCACACCACCCCGCTTTCAGGCTGCCCGCTCCCCGTTCCCTCTCCCCCCACCCCCACCCATTGCTGATTCAGACATTCGCTCCGGGCCACGCTGCTTCCCTCCTCTCGGCCATTCGCTCCTAAAATGCCCCTTCGCAGCTCGCGGCTCGATTTTCTTCTTCGGGCGACGTGTGGTGAACCAGCAAACGAGAGGCCTAGTGGCCGAGAAGAAGGCTGTGGCCTACAGCTAGCGGCAGAAAGGGGGATCACGGGAAGCGGGGTGGCGAGGAGTGGGGAACAATCCGCCAGCGGAGTGAAGAGGATCAGCGAGGCCAGGAGCGAACGGCTAAGGGAGCGATGGAAGCGACCTGAATGCACGAGGGGAGAAAGGAAGTTGCAGAGGATGAGAGGGGCGGTTATAATCTGCCCGATTTTCTTCTCCATCGATCGGGGTGCCAATTCACTATCTCCCAAAAGTATCAGAACATGGAAATTCAATCATGAAATTTCTTTTGTACTTAATAGAGTTACTGGAATATTATATGGATCTGAGGTTTACACTTAGTATCCTATAACTACATAGTAACATATTACTGGGCTTCCATCCAACTTAATGTAAGGTTAGTTTGTACGAACGATCGAGCTATAAGCATTTCCTGTTATAAATTGAGCAGCACCATCTTTAATCCTGGCAACTGCCTGAACGTGTCAGACAGAGACGTTCCAGCTGAAAAGCCTGAATTTGCTCATGTGCAAGTACTGCGCCACCTAGTGGTTACATTGTCAGCAAACGCAGCCGACCTCTCCAGGGTTTTGAGATTTCTGCTGCACACGAGGGATCCCAGAGAGCCCTTGTCACAGCAGCCCTTGTTTAGCAGGGTGCCACAGATAAGGCTGGTTGACAAAGTTGAGACTCACATAATGTCCAATTGAATGCAACAATGGCTCACCTACAAAAAATAGTTAGTTAAATAGTTTTTATTCAAACTGCAGCATGTTAGACAGTGGTATTCCCCAACGGTCAGTGCTAGGAACTGCTTTTCTTTCTTGTTGCTTATACTTAAATCAGTGGAATCTTGGAATACAGTAAGACCAAAAAAATTGCGGACGGTACCAAACTGTGGGGCTGCTACTAACTGCCTTCAAAGGGACATAGATAGGTGAGAATATTGGGAGGACTCGTGAGAAATAGAATTAAATGCAGATAAGTTTGAGGTAATGCATTTTGACAGAAGGTATAGGTGAGGTAATGGAGCACTTCTAAAGAGTATGCAGGAACAGAGGGACCTCGTGGTCATGTGCATCGAGCATTGAATGTGTCAGGACATATTGAGCGAATGATTAGCAATGCATATGGGATCTTGGGAATCATAAATAGAGGCATAAGTACAAAAGCCAGGAAGATTTGCTGGACCTTCATAAAGCTCTGGTTCGACCCCAAATAAGTTACTGCAACTAGCTCTGATATCACAGTCCAGGAAGGATTCAATGCCCTTGAGATGGTTCACAGGACATTTACCAGAATGCTTCCAGGTTTTAGGGGTTTTGGTCACGATGTAAGGTTAGAAAAGCTAGTGGTATTCTCACTGAAGCAAAGGAGATTCGGGGAGAATTCATGAAGTTGTACATGATTAGGACAGGCTTACATTGGTTAGACAAGCAAAACTGTTCCGATCAACTGATGGTGAGATTGAAGGTGCAAAAGATACAGGGGGAATGAGCGAATGGCACTGATCTGGAAATAGATGCCCATGAGGGTGCGGGAAAGAAAGGCAATCAATAATTTCAACAGAAAATTGGATGAGCACTGAAAAAAAATATCTTGCCAGTCTAAGGCGAGCGGAAGAGTAGGGTTGACTTGATAGCTCTAAAGTGAGTCAGCATGGGCCGAATGGCCTCCGTCTTTGCTGTGCAAGAATCAATATCTCTATATCTCTAATCTTTCACAAGGTTATTCAGAGTGCTCCGAGGAAAGACAGACACAATTAAATAAGGAAACATAAGAAATGACCAAAAGTTTGGTAACGAATTTCAATGAGGATATCAAAGGAAGTGTGGGAGCTGAAGAGATGGTAGGACCAGGCAAGTGTTCCTAGAGTTATATTTAATAAACTAAAACACAGGGCGGCACAGTGGCGCAGTGGTTAGCACCGCAGCCTAACAGCTCCAGAGACCCGGGTTCGATTCTGGGTACTGCCTGTGCGGAGTTTGCAAGTTCTCCCTGTGTCTGTGTGGGTTTCCTCCGGGTGCTCCGGTTTCCTCCCACATGCCAAAAACTTGCAGGTTGATAGGCTAATTGGCCATTATAAATTGCCCCTAGTATAGGTAGGTGGTAGTGGAATATATAGGGATAGGTGGGGATGTGGTAGGAATATGGGATTAGTGTAGGATTGGTATAAATGGGTGGTTGATGGTCGGCACAGACTCGGTGGGCCGAAGGGCCTGTTTCATTGCTATATCTCTAAACATGGGCATGGATTGTGAGAGGGCAAGACTGGAGGATATTACAACCAAACAAGAACATCTTGAATTTATTTTGCGCATTTAAACTGGAAAAACGTTGAAGGATAAGTCACATAAATTTATTCATGGGCATTTCGACCCTGCCCAATAAAGGTATTAGGGAGGTAACCATAACCAGACGAGTGCATTATTGTTAGCACTTATATGACGGCAGAGAGGATTCAGTAGCGAATTCTGCAGCATAGGTCTGATAACAGCAAGAATGTGGCCGGTAAAAAAGTCTAAAAGCTGAATGTGGTAAATGTGGTGTGTTTTATTTATAGGACATTCCAGAAGGCATCCGACAAGAAGCCACATCAGAACCGCCTAAAAATAACGCGCTTCTACTTGGAGGCAACCTATTGGCTGGGCTGGGGAATTGGACAAACGGGTGGCGACAGGTTAGCGTCAAAGGCTATGTGCTGAAATTGTCAGGTCATTGTTATTGTTGTCTCCCAGTGATCTCGACTCGGGTGGTACCTTTTTACTAAATGTCCAAATGAACAGGATGAGGGAATGGAGGCTCATTTATCTAAGTTTGCTGAAGAGTGTAACTTAATTGCCACAGTAAATGGTGGAAATGATAGAAACAAAGGTGTAAAGAGACTTGATTATTTAAGTAATTGGTAAAACTGGGGGAGATTGAGTGCAATACGGGGAGGTGCAAGGTCTTCAATTTTGTACCAAAGAAAGATAGATCAGAGTGCTATCCTCATTGTGAGAAGCCGGGAGCTGTGGAGGAGCAGAGAGATTTGCATGTCCAAGTACATAAATCACGAAGGATAATATTGAAATCTCATAACTGTTCGACAGATATTTGTGAGACAAGTGTATTAAGCATTGCAGTAACACGACAGTCAATTGTATTAGTAGGGATAGAGGAGGTCGTGAGGGTTTTGAAATGCATGGTAAAGAAAAATAAACTCAAGGCTTCTGGGTCCTCCATTCAATATAGATCAGTAAAGAGAGCAATGATTGGTGAGGCAGCCTGTCGGCTGGGCTGGGGAATTGGCCAGCAGCAAGGTGACAGATTCGTGTCAAAGGCAATGTGCTGAAATTGTCAGGATATTACTATTGTTGTCTCGCAGTGATCTGAAACCTAGTATGCCATAGGATAAAGGCAACAATGTTTTGGATCAATACGTGGATGAAAGGTGGAGCATGGGAGGTCAGTCTGGCTTTCATTCGCAAAGTCGAGTCTGAATGTGACAAAGACATAGAGGAGTGTTTCAATATCTGCTGGGCTGAGCAAGAGTGGAGTCGCAGGTGCTGCTGAGGTGGAAGGAGGTCATCTCTTTTACGGAGTAACACATGTGTATGGAGCATAATTTGGCGACAATTCGAGTGGAACTCGGAGCCAGAAGCCATCATGTGTGTTGGAATTGGTGGATGGGATAGACAGTTTGTGGGAACGAAAGGTGGTGGATTTAGTCCTGTCGCTGTTTGATAGGAGAAAATTGTGACCATCCAAAACAGTATGTTGCATAAATAGTCTGATAACACAGAGACAGTAGGGGCAGCTTTGACAGGCAGAGGGAATATGGATGTCATCTGTGTCCAAGTAAAATTATGGCCCACACCTGCCGGTGAAAGGTCCAATGTAAATTTACCATTGAGGATGAAGAGAAACATCAAAGGTAATGCTGATGTGGGGTGAGGGGAGATTCCATTCCTGGAGATTCTGTATCTGATCAGATGGATAACTGTGAAAACAAGGAAGGAAGTCTCACCGAGAAGGAAGCGTCAGAGGCATGAGGAGGTGGCAGATTGTCCGAGAGGAAGTCGAGTTGACGAATATATGTTTTATCAGTGGCTGATGGGCTGAGACAGGGCTCCAGACCGTCAATTTAGGGAGGCAGATGTAGTCATCCTTTATTTTGGAAAGGATGTGAGATTGGAAGCTCAGATCGGAAGGACGAATAGGGTAAAGGTTACAAAACATAGTTTTCTGCCTGATACAACTACGAAGGGGAATGAGGTCGGGGGTGTTTGTGGTAGGGCAAAAGATGATTGCTTTGGTGTTCTGTACGTTGAACTGGAGAAAACTGCAGCTCACACAAAACTGACAGTTGTTGTCTGATCACACAAGGGCAGTGGAGAGTCGAGAATGATGGTGGAGAGCTGGAGCTGTGTGTTGTCAGCACACATGTACAACATGACCCCATGTCTGTCGTTGTTGTTGCCGTTGGGAAGAATGCAGAAGTGGAAGAGGAGGATGCAAAAATCGTAAGTTCAGGGGCTGGTGATTGAACAGTTTTGGTAATGGGAGGAATAGCCATTGCTGGAGATTCTCTAGCTATGGTCAGATCAGTGAGTTAAGAACCAAGCAAGGGCAGTCCTTCCATAAGCGGCCAATGTCGGAGGTATGGAGCGATCACGGGTGAGTTTTGATGCAGTTTTACAGGAGTGTAGAGATGATGATGGCTTAGGTTATGACCGGATCTCACCTGGGAATGATAATTTTAAATGTAAGTTGTTGGGCGTATTGAGATCTAAACAGGATGAGTGAATGCGACAGTGTTGTGTGAGCTGGATTTGTTGAGGGATGGATTTGTACAGCACAGTGTTGGATGGAAGGAAGGTTGAGATCCTGTTGCCAGTCAGGAGTGAACCAGAGGGATATTGTCCGTCAGTGCCACAGGTCTATTTTTACAGAAGCCACAGTAGTATAAACCGCTAAACATGTGTAATAAAAATAACAGAGAGAGGAGTATCATTCTCCCAATGATACGTGCACTAAGTTATCAGCTGCAATCTCACACATGGATTAAACTGTTTTCTTGTAAAGTTTCTCATTTTAACTGCTTATGTCCTTGGATTCAGTGTATACTGAGGAGACATCGGTGACATTTATAAATGAATCGTTTCGAATTAATATTATCATTGCAATTATTTTAAACCAGTAAACTCTGCTGTGCATTATTGTAGAATCAATCTTGTATGATTACCGTTTTCAGTCTTATCCCCGGCAGAGGTCTGATGAAGATAATTTGCTGGATTTTGAGATGTTTGTTTTGTATGCACCATTTTATTTGCAATGCAGTCAAAGTTGCTGATGTAATATGTTTGTTCAATTGACTGCCACTAATAGCAATGATCAGGGGTCTCGCCCATGTCATTGCAGACTTATCCTCTGAATAAATTACTATCTGTTATAATGGATCACTTCATAGTGACTGCCAGAGCTCTGATTCTCAGACCAACACAGGTCAATGCTTCACAAAGAAGCTAAATATCCAGTAATCCATATGATGGGACGTATTTACTATCCAATTTTTTCAGCCTTTGGAGTTACCGGGAAGCCACTTTTTCTCCAGTTGTTAATGGCGTAAATTAGCATTATTTGACTGCTGTACCTGAAAGTGCTTTACTCACTGGATGTTTTACACAGCCGTCTGTTCACTTTGATCATTTGAATGACGGATTGTCATAAGTCACTGCTCATTTGGTCCTGTAGCAGCTGCATAATAACTTTGATCACTGTTAGTCAATTCCTTGCATTATTACTGGTTTATTCTCTTTACTGGATGTGTTGTTGGATGATGGAATATCCTCATATTTTAGATGTTCGTGCTTGTATGAGTTTCTTTATGTCTGTCATGATTTTGTTAATGAAGCCCAATAGTTTTATTTGGTTAAAGTCAGAACTAGTTATACTGGAATCAGGTGCAAGGATTATGTATGCTGGAATATAAGCAATAGGAGAAGGCGTACGCCATTCGGCCCCTCGAGTTTCTTCGCCATTCTATATGATCATTCCTGATCTGATCTTGGCCTCAAATTCCTTTTCCTGCTTCTTCGTCATCACCACAGAATCCACGAGAGTTCAAAATTCTCTCCATCATAGACTGAATATAATCAATGGCTCAGCCTCCACAGCTCTCTGGCTCGAGAATTCCAACAATTCATCACCCTTTTAGAAAACAAATTCCTCCTAATCTCCTTCTGAAATGCTCAACTGATGCCGCCTAGTTCTGGATTCCCCCTCGAGGGAAAACTTCCTCTCATCATCCCCCGGTCAAGCTCCCTCACACTTTAGCATGTTTCAATACTTCTCTCATACTTCTGAACTCAAAGGAGCATAGGCCCAACCTGTTCAACCTTTCCCCACAAGACAGCCCCTTGACCTCAGGAGTCGAATCGTGATCCTTCTCTGAATTGCCCTCAATGCATGCATACTCTCCTTAAGGAGACGAAAACTATACACAATAATCTAGATGTGGTCCAGGCAACTTTTAAGAACAATTACCAGACCATCAGGAGTTGCTAAAAGTTTCACTTTGCAGAACAAACCTGTCTTGGAATATTACTTCATGAATATAATTTTGGTGATTTATAATAACGCAGTTCGCAGTCTCAGTGTTACAAGGAGGAAGTAGTTTTTTTCCTTCCCCAACATCATGTCCCAGTTTCACTCGGATTTCAGTATTTCTATTGGTCATCATTGCTGTTGTATTATTTCCTTGTGTCAACTTAATGCTTAAAGTTCTGGCAGCTGAACTGAGTTTGCTGCTGACACCTTGGTATCTCATTCTCTGATTCACTGCGGATGAATTTATGTACTTCATTTGACTTCAATGTAATCGTAAAATGTTCATTTTCTGTTGTGCATTGTATTTGTTGGAAGCCAGAGCCCCTATCGTTATTTGCAGATTATAAAACGCAGCGTTGTTGCGTTTTTTTTTTATTGACCCAGCCCACAGACTAACTCTGAACTTCAAAGTTACAACAGACAGAATTTCAATTAATGTGAAATAAAATCAGAAAGTGCTGGGAAATACTCAACAGGTCAGGCAGCATCTGTAGAGAGAGAAACTGAGTTAACGTTTCACGTCTGTGACCCTTCAAGAGAATTGGCAAGCCTTGGAAAGGAATAAAGTTTTAAGCAAGTGAAGGAGCAGGCGTGGCTTGGTGCGGAAGAGATAAAAAGGGAATGTGTGTGATGGAGCAGAGGTCAGGAGAGATAAAATAAAAAGCAGTCCTGAGGCAACAGCAAAGAGGGTATTAATGCTTCCATTGAAAGACAAAGCATTAATCCAGAGAGAGTGTTAATAGCAAAGTTATGAGCAACTCTATCTGCACGAAGAACAGGCACATGGTTAAAACATACAATACAATAAAAATATTTAAAAATATAAAGACAAAAGAGGCCAGTCATGCTCTGAAATTATTGAACTCAGTGTTCAGCCTGCAAGGCTGTCGAGTGCCTAATTAAAAGATGAGGTGCTGCTCCTCGAGCTTGCATTGATGCTCACTGGAACACTGCAGCAGGCCAAGGACCGAAAGTGGACATGGGAGCCGGTGTGGGGTGCTGAAATGGCAAGCGACCAGAACCTCAGGATCATGCTTTTGGACTGAGTGGAAGTGTTCCACAAAGCAATCAACCAATCTCCATTCGGTCACCGAATATAGAGACAGCACCACAGCGTAGGGCAGGTGATGGGATAGTGCTATTGTCGATAAACTAGTAACCTACGCACCCAGGATGCTGCTTTGGGAACGTAGGTTCAAATCTCCCCTCAGCAGGAAGTGGAATTTGATTTCACAGAATAAAGTTGAAATGGAAAGCTAATTTAATAATAACAAAAAGAACAAAGACGATTACAGCCCAGGAACAGGCCCTTCGGCCCTCCAATCCTGTGCCGATCCAGAGCCTCAATCTAAACATGACGCCTATTTTCTAAGGGTCCTGATCTCTTTACTTCCTGCCCATTCATGTATCTGTGTATGCTATCGTGCCCGCGTCTACCACCTCCGTTGGCAACGCGTTCCAGGCACCCACCACCGTCTGCGTTAAGAACTTTCCACGTATATCTCCCCAAAACTTGTCCCCTTTCACTTTGAACTCGTGACCCCTAGTAATTGAATCCCCCACTCTGGGAAAAAGCTTCTTGCTATCCACCCTGTCTATACCTCTCATGATTTTGTACACCTCAATCAGGCCCCCCCTCAACCTCCGTCTTTCTAATGAAAATAATCCTAATCTCTGACTCCACGCATAACTTTCCTCCTTTGTCCTTCAGTGGGCCAATCCTTTCTCTAGTTACCCTCTTGCTCCTTATATATGAATAAAAGGCTTTGGGATTTTCCTTAACCCTGTTTGCTAAAGTTATTTCATGACCCCTTTTCGCCCTCTTAATTCCTCGTTTCAGATTGGTCCTACATTCCCGATATTCTTTCAAAGCTTCGTCTTTCTTCAGCCTCCTAAACCTTATGTATGCTTCCTTTTTCCTCTTAGCTAGTCTCACAATTTCACCTGTCATCCACGGTTCCGTAATCTTGCCATTTCTATCCCTCATTTTCACAGGAACATGTCTCTCCTGCACGCTAATCAACCTCTCTTTAAAAGCCTGCCACATATCACATGTGGATTTACCTTCAAACAGCTGCTCCCAAACGACATTCCCCAGCTCCTGCCGAATTTTGGTATAGCTGCTTTGCCCCCAATTTAGCTGTCTTCCTTTTGGACCACTCGCGTCTTTGTCCATGAGTATTTTAAAGCTTATGGAATTGTGATCACTATTCCCATAGTAGTCCCCTACTGAAACTTCACCCACCTGGCCGTGCTCATTCCCCAACACCAGGTCCAGTATGGCCCCTTCCCGACTTGGACTATTTACATACTGCTCTAGAAAACCCTCCTGGATGCTCCTGACAAATTCTTCTCCATCTGGACCTCTAACACTAAGTGACTCTCAGTCAATGTTGGGAACATTAAAATCTCCTATCACCACCACCCTGTTGCTCCTACATCTTTCCATAATCTGTTTACATATTTGTACCTCTATCTCACGCTCGCTGTTGGGAGGCCTGTAGTACAGCCCCAACATTGTTACCGCACCCTTCCTATTTCTGAGTTCTGCCCATATTGCCTCACTGCTCGAGTCCTCCATAGTGCCCTCCTTCAGCACAGCTGTGATATCCTCTTTGACCAGAAATGCAACTCCTCCACCCCTTTTACCTCCCTCTCTATCCCGCCTGAAGCATCGATATCCTGCGATATTTAGTTGCCAAACATGCCCTTCCCTTAACCAAGTCTCAGTAATAGCAATAACGCCATCCTCCGAAGTACTCATCCAACCCTAAGTTCATCTGCCTTACCTACGACACTTCTTGCATTAAAACAAATGCACCTCAGACTACCACTCCCTTTGCGTTCATCATCTGCTCCCTGCCTACTCTTCCTCTTAGTCACACTGACTTCATTATCTAGTTCCTTACAGGCTTTCGTTACTACCTCCTTCCTGTCCACTGAACTCCTCATTTGGTTCCCAACCCTCTGCCACATTAGTTTAAACCCTACCCAACATCGTTAGCAAATGCACTCCCAAGGACATTGGTTCCAGTCCGGCCGAGGTATAGACCGTTCAATTCGTAATAGTCCCACCTCCCCCAGAGCCGGTCCCAATGTCCCAAAAATCTGAACCCATCCTTCGTGCACCATCTCTCAAGCCACGCATTCATCCTGACTATTCTTTCATTTCTATTCTGACTATCACGTGGCACTGGTAGCAATCCTGAGATTACTACCATCATCGATTGTTGTAAATGCCCATTTAGTTCATTTATTGTTTTAGGGATTGAAATCTGCTAACATGTGTCTCCAGTCCCACAGCAATATGGTTGACTCTGCAATAGCCTAGCAAGTCACTAAAGTGTATAAAACCGCTAAGAAGTTAACAAGAATAAAACTGGATGGAGGCAATGGCCATCTCCAACAAGAGAGAATCTAGCAATCTGCTCTTGACGTTCAATGGCATTACCAGTGCTGAATCCACCATGATCAACATTCAGGGGGTTACCATTGACCAGGAATTGAACTGGAGTAGTCATAATGTGACATGTTTCAATACGTCTTAACATTAAAGTATCCCAGCTCAACCAGTCCGTACAAAGCTGCCCCTTTATGCTCGAAATCTGCCCAATAAACGTTCTCATAACTGGCTTCAATGCGTATATATTGCTTGCGAAGTAAGAGGACAACAATTGTAAACAGGACTCAAGATGTGGCGCCACCAATGCTCTAAGAACATTTTCACCTCGTGGAACTAGCCTGCTCTGAAGTATTACTTTATAGATCTAATTTTGGTGACTTATAACGACACAGCTCATAGTCTGGCAGGCACGGATGATGGGGAAGGAGGGTGGGGGAATGAATGTAGGAGGGTGGCCTTTTCGAAGGGGTGGGTTGTTCTCTGCTGGGGCCCTTTGTGGGGAGGACAGACAAACCTATAGAGAGGACGTTCATTTTATAGGGCTTTATTCCACTAGCGGCAGGAATAGGCCCTTAAGCAGGTAATAATAGGCCTCTTAGGGCCCTCAATTGGCCTCTGGCCAGGAAAGCCTTTTCCACGCCCAATTTGTAGCATTGTGATGGAAAAAGGACGGGACTTTCCTCACCTTCCAGCCATCGCACATCGATGGGACAGACGCCTCATATTCCAGCTCTGGGAGTGGTGTGGCATTACATCCAGGCCTAGTAGTCATCACACTTCCCGCATTGGGAAAATGAATGCCTTACTGAAGTAAGGGCTTCGTTCAAACAGTTAGAAAATACAATACGGTCTGAATACTGTAAACATTTTTTACAAGTAACTTATTGTGTACTGCAGAGGTGACATGCAATCAAAGAACACATACTATATTTTACTAATACTATATATTATTTAGCTGACAGTGGCTGCTCGCCTCATCAAAGTTCAACTGCCCTCTGGTGAGGGCTTCAAATTTCGCCTAGATAGAAAATTATTTAGCCTCAGTCGCCTCTGTGTCAAACCTAAACTGATACGCCACAGACATACATGGTCTACAGTTTGTGGATGACTGCAGTGTCATTCCCCATACTGCTCCAGATTTCAAAGTCACTCTCTATCTCTTCAATTCTACACGGAGAGGACTTGAATGTCCTGTATTGTTGCCAAAACAAAACTGATACGTCAACTTATTTGTGGATATCCAAATATTCCATATCCGATATACGTTGAAGGAGAGACTCTGGAATGCGTTGAAAACCTCCCATAACCTAGCAGCGAGAGGGTTGTCAATGAAGCAGGCTCAGAGGCTGCCCCTACTATCACCCAAGGGCAACCCTGAGCATGGATATAACTGTCGTCGTGTCAAAGTTCACATTTTAACTGCTTGCGATCCTGGATTCAGTGTATACTCTGGAAAACACTGTCGCATTTAATCATGAATCATTAGGAGTGAACATTGTCATTACAATTGCATGAAGCCTGCATGTGAAGTCGCTCATTATTGTGGGATCTGTTCTGTATGCTTACATGTATCGGCCTTATCCCCAACAGAGGTCTGATTAATATATTTTGCTGGACTTTAAGATATTCATGTCGTATGTACCATTTTATTAACATCGCAGACAAAGCTACCAAAGTAATGTGTTTGTTCAAGTGTCTGCCACTAATAGCAACGATCAGGGGAATAGCCATGTCAGTGGAGACTTATCCCCTGTATAAATCAGGGCCTGTTAATGTGTATCAATTCAGAATGACTACCAGAGCTCTGGATTACAGAACAGCAGCAGTTGGTGCTTCTCACAGAAATGGGACATCCAGTAATATATCAGATTGAAGATATTTACTATCCGTTTCTTGCAACCATTGGAGTTCCCGGTAAGCTGTGATCTCCAGCTGCTATTGCAGCAAATCAATATTAAATCGACTTTGTAGTTGATAATGTCATACTTGCTGATTGTTTTAGCAAATGTCTGTTCTGTTGAATGATGGGCTACCCGAAGGCTCTGCACATTTGGTGTTTTAACAGAAGCATCATGACTGTGATGATCTTTGTTCATCAAATCCTTGCATTAGTATTGGATTATTCAGTGTACTGAATGTATTGCCAGTTGATAGAATGCCTCAGATTCTCAATGTTCGGGCTTGCACGACTTCCTTTATGTTTAATGATAATGCGGCTGAGACCTCGTGGCAGCCTCCCCGCTGCTTGGCGAGAGGAACTGCGTTAGAATATGCAAATGGATACTTCGCTATTATTAATATGCAGGCCGCAGTGATTCTGCCAGCAGGTTTGGATTTTCATTCAGGCGGCGGCAATGCCATACCTTCGAATCCCCGAAAGGAGGTGCCACAGCTGTGGGGATGGGGAGGAGGTGATATTCCAGGTGTAGGGAGGGGAAGCGGGGTTACAATGTTGCGGATTGGTCGACAGGGTAATGGGAAGGGGGAAAGGACAAAGATTCCGAAATTTAAGCGGTTGGGGGCTGTGGGAAGTTCAAATAGTATCATTAGGTATTCCCGGGGCGGGTTGGGGGTGGTGGGGACTGCGAAGGGCAGGAATGATGTGTGATGCCATTGGGGGTGGTGGAAGAGGGCATTGATTTTTTTTTTAAATTCACTTTTATAAACGTTAAAATAAGCGTGTCTCTAAAAATGTAAATGATCATTTCGGGCGACAAGCCCATTAAAAACGACGCCGGCAACTGCGCATTGGTGCTGAAAGCCCATGCCAGGGATGGAGGGACGGCTCCCCTCTCCCTCCACGTTATTATTAGTTCGGGGACAGCCGGCCCGGCCATGCGAATGAGCCACGCATTTGGAATCACAAATGCTCCACGACTTAGTGACGTGTGTGCGGGTCACAAAATTTTCCACCCGTCTCCTATTTTGGCCCCAAGAGTGGGTTTCACTGGACTTTCAATATTTTATGTGTTATCACTTTGATGAAGTATTTCCTTGTGGGAATCTGACGCTGCTTCTGAGGTCTAACAACTGAACTGAGTTTGCTGATCACCCTTTAACATCCCCTTCTCTGATTCACTGCAGTTCAATTTATTTACTGTCAGAGGGATTCGTTGTAAATATATTGATGTAATGTTGTATCAGTTTGGACTGGATTTCTTGGAATCACGAGCCATTCTAGTTAATTGCAGATTATAAATCGCAGTGTTGATGGTGTAGTTTTGTTGATTGAGCAAATCCACAATCTAACTCTGGACTTTAAAATTACAATAGATGAATTTTCAAATAGCATGGGTTCTGGTCTGGAAGAGGTACTCAATTTTATGTGTTCTATGTATTGCAGATAGATTGAACAGTGCCAGCTGTGGGAATGAGTGTCCACCCTACTTGTGCATATGAATGTCCTGGGTTATTTGTGGGATGTGCTCACGATGAGGTCAAACAAGTTTCGGAACCTGTACATACAGTTCTATATTCACAACACTTAAACCAATTATACCTTCGATCTCTACATTACATGCATACTACAACTAAACAATAATACATGGAAGAAACAGATACTGGAATCTTGTTATGTGATGTGCAGTTAAGGACCGAATTCTCTACCGTTACATGAGCTTCTTGTGTACTTTGGTATTTAAAGTAAATATTTGAATTGAAGTAAGAAAGCAATCCAATACAGGATGTGATTATTAGTGGCTCCCAGTGATCTGGACTGAGGGCACAGCTTTTCACTGTATTTCCACATAATTTGAATTAAGGAGCCGAGGTCCATACATCTAGGTTTTCTGACGACTGTAAGTTAAGTGACTCAGTAAATAGTGTAGATGGAAAGAAAATTGTACAAATGAGTTGTCGATAGCTTAAATGATTTGATAAACTGTGGGATATGGAGTTTAATGTGGGGAGGTTTGAGGTCATTCAATGTGCACCAAAGAATGGTAAATCAGAATAGTGTTACAATCTGGTGAGAAAGGGGTCTAAATTTCCCTCTCAGCCTTCACCTGATCTTAACGGAACAGGGTTTAATTATAAACACACCCTGTTTAAAGCTCCCCCCTTGTGAATCCTTGTTCACTGCTTTCCAATTATAAGGCAAGGAAACCATACCAAAACATGTTATCTTCGGTTTAAAGAAGAAACGTTGAAATTCTATTAAACTTAACGCATAGGGATACAAGATGCGCCCACGCTAGCGTGCATACGCAATACACACATGCAGCAGAGACAGAAAAGAGCAGAAACAATGAAGTGGAAAAGTTTGAGGCAGTATCTGAACACGAGTTTTTGTTATAGTTCTTCGAGCTCGCTGCAGAGTCGCTGTTTGTATTTCGACCTTGCTTTTCCTTGGGGCCCAGTATTATTCTTAAACCTTTCTCTGTGCAGGAGACCTTTCTCTCTTGGGGTTCATGTTTAGTTTAGTTTAGAGATACAGCATTGAAAACAGGCCCTTCGGCCCACCGAGTCTGTGCCGACCATCAACCACCCATTTAAGCTAATCCCACGCTAATTCCATATTCCTACCACATCCCCACCTGTCCCTATATTTCCCTACCACCAACCTATACTAGGGGCAATTTCTAATGGCCAATTTACCTACCAACCTGCAAGTCTTTGGCATGTGGGAGGAAACCGGAGCACCCGGAGAAAACCCACGCAGACACAGGGAGAACTTGTCTCATTCTTGGCAGGTGGGGCTCTGCATGACAATAGCTTCTTAATCGTGAGAAGCTCTGAGCTGCGGACAAGCTGAGACGTTTGCAGGTCAAATACATATATCATTAGGGGACAAATAAACATTAGAGAACTGAGGTTGATAGACTTTTTGAGGCAATCATATTAAGAATTAAGGATACAACGCAATGGAATAAATTAATAGGGATACATGGATTCTATGTTGCTTTGAAATGCAAGGAAGGAAAAAATAAACTGGAGACGTTGGGATTCTCCAGGCAATGCAAGTCAGCAAATAGAGCGATGTTTCTTGAGAGGAACCTGGTATGGGATCGGATAAAGGCAGCAGATTGCTAGATCCATAAGTGAATGGATAGTGGAGGGGGTGTGGGGGGGCGGGGGGGGGCGGGCGGGGGGCTGTGTGCCACGTAACAATTGGTGCATTCCAGTCTGGATGAGACAAAGGCTTGGAAGTACGTTTCAATATCTGATGAACTAAGGCAAGAGTGGAACCAAGAGTAGTGATGCTGTGATGTGGAAGGAGGGGATAACTGTAACGGCATGACACATGGTGTTATGAACGTGACTCAGTTTTGTTAAAAACATATATTTAAAAAAATATATATAGTGAAGCTAAACAATGTGTCAGATTTGTTTTTTAATCAGGAGGACGTAGGGAGCCGGATTAGCAACAGTGTTGCTGTTTGTTCCATGGCTTGGGTTAAAGACAAGCAGAAACTCTGACAATAGGGGCAGAAAAGTGACAAGCACTCCTTTGAATGGACAAGCCTAGTGGGAACATCTGGGAGGGCAGAAAACTGTTAAAAGTTTTGGTTGTCAGTCACTGTGTTTGTGTGTTTGTGATACCTTCTGGAAGGAGCCGAAAGTAATGTTTGCTGCAGCAGAAGGAACGTATTCCAAGCACGAACAGAAGGCCACTATCCAGCTCTTTTTCTCGCAATTCCCAAAACGACTCTGTGAAGTTCAATAAGCCAATTCCTCTTGTTTTCTGTCTTTCAGGAAGGCCTGTTAAATTCCTTTTCAACGGCGCCTGAAGACAGCAAATTCTAGAATATTCTAAAGACCTTGCCTGTGTGTGCTCGGTGTTTGGACATTGTGGCCGTTCGTCGGGGCGTGTCTCATCTGCTATTTACTTTTTTCAGGGGTGGGCAAGTACATATATAAGTGCGTGTGTGTGTGTGTGTGTGTGTTTCTGGGTGTGCGTATGTGTGTCTATGTGCACATGCGTGAAGCGGTAAGGTACCAAAGGGGACTTAAAAAAATAATGTTCGATTTTTAATAATTTGACCGATGTGATATTATTTTAATTTATTACTAATTATGAATTGTTCTCTAAGAAACATGGTTAGTACATTCTATTCTGGGGAAGATAATTGACTGGATCCGTAACTGAGAAAATGTTAAGAATATGTTGTGACCTGTGGAAAGATGGGAGTGAATGAACAGTGCACACCTCCAGCCTCGATCGTAACAATACGTATGAAGCATAACCTGGTGTCAATTAGTGTTCTGACGGTCATTCAAAGACAGCAGCCATCAGGTGGATTGGAATGAATACCTGGGATACAGTTGCTGGATTGGAATAAAGGTGATGGATTCTTTCCTGCCAATGTTAGAGAAACGACAATTATGGCCGATCCATAGACATTATGTTGGATAAGTAAATAAAAGCAAAATATTGCAGATGCTGGAAATCTGAGATAAAAGCAATAAGTGTTTCAAATACACACTTGATCATTCAGCATCTGAGGAGTGAGAAAGAAGGTTAAAATTTCAGGTCCGTGACCTTTGATCAGAACATTCTGAGTTGTGCACATGCTGGATTGTGGAGGGTGATTTACCTGAGTTATCATGTTGAGTGAGCATGTGGACGCTTGGATAATCTGGAGAAGCGATTGGACAGGGTACGAGCTGTGGATAGAGAGAGACGTTGAGTGAGAGATAGAGAGCAAGCGAGAATGAATATGGAAAATGAAATAGAGGGAGAGAGAGAAAGACAGAGGGAGAATGAAGGAAGAAGGAGAAAGAGGGAGAGAGGCCACAGTATGAATAATTCACGGATATGAACTGCTAAATTTTCAGCAGCAATTATAGTGAAACTGTGAGTTGAAGGTATGATTAGGATTTTGCAAGATTGGGTGAGATTTACTGCTGGACTCACTCCCTGTGTGTTAGTCCGGTCATATCCTCAACCTGTTTTAGTGAATATTCCTCTTAATTATTTCTGAACTGAGTAAATAACTTAATGGAAGCAGCTATTTACCGAATGAAATGGTGCTTCACTGTGTTCGCTTTACAAACCCTTCAGGACCTGCCTCCTCCCCAGTTCCCAAATGTCATTTCCTTTGTCTCCCTCCAATCCACTCTCTGGCTCAGCCTCCATCTGCCTCTTCCCCTGATCAAAAACTCACCATCGCGGCACCCGAAATTTTCACTTTTCGGGTCAGCCCATGTTATCTCTCTTAACCAGTAAGTAAAAAACAGCTTCCCTGCTCCTCACTTACTCGGCCATTGGTCTGGAGGCTAAACTGGATTTAAACCATGGATTCCTTCTTTGAAAAACCCTTCGCCCTTCCACCCTGGCAGCGCGCCCTCACCTAGACCTTCCACTGTATTCAATGATCATTTTATTTCACCTTTATTTTTACAAATCAATTATTGATAAATGTGTTTAAAAAATATTCTGAGCGAAATGCTGGATGCTGCAACAAAGCTGTCAATTTAATACCAGATCATGTCAAACTGCTGTTTTAATTTAAGGTCCGGTCAGTAATTTCTCTGCATCCCTTTCTATCTCTTTCGCTTAACCTGGTGGCGATTCTGATCCTGTCCCGAGGAAAGTGCGGTCTCTCTAAATGTATCACTCGCTACCTGGTGGGAATGGCAGTGGCCGATCTGCTCGTCATTATCACAGATCCTATTTTGACGTGGAGTCCAAGTATTTATTTCATAGATTCATTCCTGTTCATTGCTCCCATCTGTAGTTCAATTTCTTTCCTGATTTTTGCAACCACAATGATTTCTGTCTGGTTGACAGTCGCTTTCACATTTGATCGATTTGTGACCATTTGTTGTGAGAAACTAAAGACGAAATATTGCACTGAGAAAACAGCAGCTGTGGTTATCGGAACAGTAAGTGTGCTGTGCTCTTTCGAAAGTCTTCCCTGGTACTTTACAATCGAACCTTTATATATAATTGATAATGTTCCCTGGTACTGTATCTACCAGCACATATTCAATACTTCCCCCGCATGGAGCGCGTTTGAGTTGTTTCATCGCGTTTTAACTCCTTGTGTCCCTATCTTTCTGATTTTGCTGCTCAATGCTCTGATTGTGAGACGTATTTTAGTGGCCAGTAGAGGTCGCAGGGAACTCCGGGGCCTCAGCAATGGACAGAATGACAATGACTCAGAGATGGAGAATCGAAAGAAATCCATCATTTTACTGTTTAGTATATCTGGCAGTTTTATACTGTTGTGGGTGACGCAGGTTGTATTTTACATCTATCAGCGAATTACAAAACAATATCCTTCCTCCACCAATGACCCTCTTTATATCACAGAAGACACAGCAGGAATGCTGCAGCTTCTCAGTTCCTGCACCAACACGTGTATTTACGCTGTGAGCCAGACTAAATTCCGAGAAGAGCTGAAAAAGATCCTGAAATACCCACTTAATCTAATTGTTAAGTTAGTTAAATCATAGAAAAAGTGAATATTTCGTGTTTTAGCACTAAGATCCGCTCCAGACTCCACAATCTAAGCTCAATACAGGGTTATAAATTTTCTATTCACAGTCCAGAGTTCGAATATGATTGTACACTTGATTTTGTAATACTTTATGAAGCATTGGACCTACTGAGAGCGGTTATCTTTTCAGAAGGCACAAGAATGGTTTCTCAAAAATGACGGTGCTAAAGAGCACAGCTGACCATTAATTGAAGCAGCTCTCAATCAAAGGGGCTTCCGTTGGATTGATGACAGAGAGAGAATGTAGTGTACTGATAATATTACTGAGCTACTAATCCAGAGGCCCATGTTAATTACTTGGGAATACAGGCACACCTCACTGCATTGCTGCTGGTGGAATTCAAATTCAATTAATTAATAAAAATATGGAATTGAAAGGTGGTCTGAGTAATAGTGCCATGAAATAAAAAGTGGAATAGTCGAACAATGTTCTTATGGAAGATGCGGCAGCAGTGGTTAGCACCGCAGCCTCACAGCTCCAGCGGCCCGGGTTCAATTCTGGGGACTATCTGTGTGGAGTTTGCAAGTTCTCCCAGTGTCTGCGTGGGTTTTCTCCGGGTGCTCCGGTTTCCTCCCACAAGCCAAAAGACTTGCAGGTTGGTAGGTAAATTGGCTTTTAGGAATTGCCCCTCGTATAGGTAGGTGGTAGGCAAATAGAGGTACAGGTGGGGATGTGGTAGGAATATGGGATTAGTGTCGGATTAATATAAATGGGTGGTTGATGGTCGGCACAGACTCGGTGGGCCGAAGGCCCTGTTTCAGTGGTGTATCTCTAAACTAAATGCCTGGGTTACATGTAATTCTACTCACGCCTGTGAACAGAGAGAGACAGAGGGAGAGATGGTGCGAGGGAGAGAGAGATGGAGAGAGAGACAAAAGGAGGGACAGAGTGCGATGTAGATCCTGAAAGGTAGGGAGCAAAAGAGAGATTGCAAGATATACAGAGAGACAGAGGGAGCTGGATATGTACATACATGACAAAAGGAGAGACAGAGGGAGGATGACACAAGTTGCAACAATCAGTAACAATCCCCATTCTCTGCCCAGTCATGTGTTCAGGTTTTGTGTGAATGTTTCAGGGACGAGTGTTGCAAATGTCTTCTGCAAATGCCTGTTGATGCTAAATCAGTTGTTCCATTTTAAATCTAAGATTGACCTTATTGAATGCATTTCGGAAATTGAAACATTCTTCTGTCACTTTCTGTCCCTTGGTCCTTCTGTGTGTGTGTGTGTGTTGTGTGTGTGTGTATGTCTGTGCGTGTTCGTGTGTGTCAATGCCTGTTTCTCTCTCATCTCTCGGAACCTCAGTAAAACTCCATATACGTCTGTTAGTCATTTTATGTTGTCTGCTTTTGGTGAGACCACAACTGCAGTGGGTGCACCTCTTGTGCAGGTTGGTCAGAAACCCATATCCCGCTATTTATTGGCATATTATCTATGCTTTAAACACTTTAATTGATTAATTCATAACAATTTATCAAATCTGACATTAATTACTGCTTGACGGTCTCTTGGTTAACTTTCCTCCCAGGCTTATTACAAACACTAACATTAGCGTCGCGAGAAGTTCGACTTTACCTCAGTGTTTTGAAAATCTCAATCCCTGATTCCACACCCAGCAAAGCATATTATATGATGCGAGGCTGCAAATGTTGTTACACTCAGTATGCACAGTACTTTCATGTTGCAATAAGTTGTTATAATGTCTGTTCAAACAACTGTCATCCCACACGGGCAAAATTTCACTGGGTCAACATTCTCAGCAAACACTAAAGCATTCCAGAAAGAGAGGCTCACAAATTTAACAAAAGTTTCATTTTCTGAGTCTCGCTGACCTGTTTTGATTTTCTGATGGGTGGCATTAGCTAGGTTTCGTGCTCTGATCTGACCCCACAATATCATGTGTCCGGGGCAAGATTACTACCCACTGAGTCACAGCTGGTTCCAATGATCCCAGAAAATTTAGTTTCTATGTGCGGCCAGATTTGTTTTTGTCCCATGCGTGTTCCCTTCAACGTTTTAAGGAATCTTTGCAGACGTGTGCATTTTTATCACGGAGCAGGACATGTGTGGTCCCTTCCAGGCTGCCGCACACAGTTTTGTGGGAACACTGACCGACACTCTCCATCCCAATCTCTTCCTTTTTCTCCCTGGTTCTCTTACCTCATTGCTGTCCTTTCCTCTCTCTGTTATACTCTCTCCATCTCTATCCCTGTCTTTCTCAGTTACTCTCTCCATCTGGATGGAGGAGGAGAAAGCGAGGCAGATATAGAAGCTGCTTTCCTCTATATCTAACCCACACTGTACCTGCCATGGGAGTGTTTGATAGAACAGAGAAGACAGAGATTTACTCTGCAGCTAATTCTGTTCCTAAATCTCTCCATCTCACTACCTCTCTTTCCTCTTTGAAGACGCTCCCTCAATCCAACTTCTCTGTCTTGGTTTTTGGTCGTCTCGGCTAATGGTTCCTTAAGTGGGTTGGTGCCATTATTTTAGTCATTCGTGGTGCGTGTCACTGGCAATGGCAGCATTGATTGCCCATCCCTAATTTCCCTTTGAGAGGTTGGGGGTGAGCCACTTGTATGAACAAGTGCAGTCCATGTGGGGTAGGTGCACCCACTGTGTTGTTATGAAGAGATTTCCAGGACTTTGACCCAGCGACAATGAAGGGACGGAGACACAGTTCCAAGTTAGGACGGTGTGCGACTTTAGTTGTTGTCTGCAGACAATACTTTCAGTGCGCAGTCTCTATAAACTTTTAATTAATATTTTTAACATGGTTAATTGTTAAGTTTCTCCTACATTCTGTCTGTCTCTCCCCGTCTCCCCTTCCTCTTTCTACCCATCTCTCTCACCCTCTTTCTGCCCATCGCGCCCTCGCACTCTCTCCTTGTCTCTCTGATTAAGTCCAAGATCACATACATTTTACTAATTACTCTCTTGAAATGTCCTGCAGAGTTCAAGGATGACTGCAGGTGAGCCTCCAGGCCCCTCTGTACGTGTGCAGTCTTGAGAAATGTGCTATAGTAGAATCAAACTAATAACATGGTTTCACGAAAAGTAAATTGTGTATTTTGAGGATGTAACTGGCAGACTAGTTAAAGAACATCCAGTAGTTGTTTCAAACTTGGTTTTCGAAAAGGCGCCACATAAAAGATTAAAATGAAAAATAAGTACACATGGAGTTTGGGGTACTATATTAGCATGGATGGAGAACTGGTGAACGGACAGGAATCAAAGAATAGGGATAAACAGGAGATTTTTAATTTGGCAGACTGGGACTCCTGGAGTGCTGCTCGGCCCTCATCTATTTGTTCTGAACATATTTGTTCCGAACCCTCACTGACTCTCCCTGCCTCTCTCGATCCCTCGGCGATTCTTTTTCACTTTATCTATCATCTTCTCTCTCTGAATGCCTGTCTAAATCCTCACTCAGAACCTCAATAACAAAACACAGTCACAACATTAGCCATTCATTCATTTAACGTTAGTTTACTAACATCCAACAGCCATTTTATGTTTGTTCACGGTGGCGCTGTTGTGTTACCACAGGACGGGGAAATTTATTTCCGAGACTGACTCCACACTAATGTAAGGTTAATGCTTAAAAAAGTGATGGTCCAGACACATGCTGACGCTGAGACACACAGTAGTAGACAGGAGTGAATTATTTCTTGTACCCAGCTGTATCATATGTGCACAGGAGCTGACTCTGTATTAAATTCAGTCATGGGATATGGGAATCACTGGAAAGAACGGCATTTATTGCCGAATTTCCCTTGGAAGGTGGTGATGAGCAGCTAGCCTTATCGAACCTCCTTGTTACCCCGCGAAAGAATCAATTAAGTTAGTCTGACACCATCTTCACTTAACAAATAGACGCTGACTGTGCTTGATTAATCTGCACCTTTCTAAATGACGATTCATATTGTTCACCAGAATGTTTCCCAATACTTTGCCCTCCACTGAGTTTAGGCTGGGTGGCTTGTAATTACTCAGTCTATCCCTTGCTCATTTTAAAAATCAATTTGCAGTCTTCCAGGCCTCTGGCATCATGCCCGCAAGTAGAGAGGATTGGAAAATGATGGTCAGAGCCTTCGATATTTCCTCCCTTGCACCTCTTAACAGTCTGATGCAGTTCAATTATCAGCTTTCAAATATAGAAGACCGTTTAACATTTCCTCTCTCACTGTTTATCCCATCCGAAATTTCAAACATCTCCTCCTTGACTACAATATCAGCATTGCGCCCTCTTTTGTGAAGACTGATGTAAAATATTCACGAAGAACTATGCCGACATCTTGCAGCTCCTCAGGTAAATAGAATGAGGAGAGGCATTATAAACTAGAGGATACAATTATAAAGGAGGTGACGTGGCAAAGAGAGCTGGGGGACACATGTGCAAACATCATCGAAGGTGGCAAGGAAGGTTCGCGAAAGTGGTTCAAAAGTCATATGGATCCTGGGTTTATAAATAGAGGGAGGCGTGGAGTACAAAAGCAAGCAGATTGTGATGAGCCGCTGTAAAACATTGGGTCGGCCTCTACTGGAGTACTGTGTCCAATTCCAGGCACCACAAGTTGGGAAGAATGTGAAGACTTCAGAGAGTGTGCAGAAAAGATTGACGTGAATGTTTTCATAAATCGAGGATTTCAGTTAAGTGTTTAGATAGAGATGCTGGGTTTGTTTTCCTCAGAGAAGATGTTAAGGAGTTTTCATTGAGGAGTCATCCTTCTTAGCTGAAACGATTCCATGATATGAGGAAAAAGTTGTATTTCTATTAATCCCGCCAAAGTGAACACACAGACTTTTCTCCACAGTATATTCCATCAGCAACTTTCTTGCCCACTCAGTGAACCTGCCCATATCCTATCTGTGGCCTCCTCACAGCTTACTGTACCACCTGAATTTGCGTTATCAGCTAGCTGGATACATTACACTCCATCCCTTCATCCAACAATCAATTATTCCCACGATTGTCTTCATCTGTTTAAGATCAACAACGTGTTTCAGTTATTACTGCACTACATAGAACATTACAGTGCAGTACAGGCCCTTCGGCCCTCGATGTTGCGCCGACCTGTGAAACCATCTGACCTACACTATTCCATTTTCATCCATATGTCTGTCCAATGACCACTTAAATGCCCTTAAAGTTGGCGAGTCTACTACTGTTGCAGGCTGGGCGTTCCACGCCCCTACTACTCTCTGAGTCAAGAAACTACCTCTGATATCTGTCCGATATCTATCACCCCTCAACTTAAAGCTATGTCCCCTCGTGTTTGCCATCACCATCCGAGGAAAACGATTCTCACAATCCGCCCTATCTAACCCTCTGATTATCTTATATGTCTCTATTAAGTCACCTCTCCTCCTCCTGCTCTCCAACGAAAACAAACTCAAATCCCTCGGCCTTTCCTCATAAGACCTTCCCTCCATACCAGGCAACATCTTAGAAATTCTCCTCTGCACCCTTTCCAAAGCTTCCACATCCTTCCTATAATGCGGTGACCAGAACTGCACGCAATACTCCAGGTGCGGCCGCACTAGAGTTTTGTACAGCTGCAGCATGACCTCGTGGCTCCGAAACTCGATCCCCCTACTAATAAAAGCTAACACACCATATGCCTTCTTAACATCCCTATTAACCTGGGTGGCAACTTTCAGGGATTGATGTCCCTGGACACCAAGATCTCTCTGCTCATCTACACTGCCAAGAATCTTCCCATTCGCCCAGTACTCTGCATTCCTGTTACTCCTTCCAAAGTGAATCACCTCACACTTTTTTAGATTTTTAGATCAGAGATACAGCACTGAAACAGGCCCTTCGGCCCACCGAGACTGTGCCGAACATCAACCACCCATTTATACTAATTCTACACTAATCCCATATTCCTACCAAACATCACCACCTGTCCCTATATTTCCCTACCACCTACCTATACTAGTGACAATTTAAAAATGGCCAATTTACCTATCAACCTGCAAGTCTTTGGCTTGTGGGAGGAAACCGGAGCACCCGGAGAAAACCCACGCAGACACAGGGAGAACTTGCAAACTCCACACAGGCAGGACCCAGAATCGAACCCGGGTCCCTGGAGCTGTGAGGCTGCGGTGCTAACCACTGCACCACTGTGCCGCCCACTTTTCCGCATTAAACTCCATTTGCCATCTCTCAGCCCAGCTCTGCAGCCTATCTATGTCCCTCTGTAACCTACAACATCCTTCGGCAATATCCACAACTCCACCGACCTTCGTGTCATCCGCAAATTTACTAACCCACCCTTCTACACCCCCATCCAGGTCATTTATAAAAATGACAAACAGCAGTGGTCCCAAAACAGATCCTTGCGGTACACCACTAGTAACTAAACCCCAGGATGAACATTTGCCATTAACCACCACCCTCCAGTTCTTTCAGCTAGCCAATTTCTGATCCAAAGCACTAACTCACCTTCAATCCCATACTTCCGTATTTTCTGCAATAGCCTACCGTGGGGAACCTTATCAAACGCCTTACTGAAATCCATATACACCACATCCACGTCTTTACCCTCATCCACCTGTTTGGTCACCTTCTCAAAAAACTCAATAAGGTTTGTGAGGCACGACCTACCCTTCACAAAAGCGTGCTGACTATCTCTAATGAACTTATTCTTTTCAAGATGATTATAAATCCTATCTCTTATAACCTTTTCCAACATTTTACCCACAACCGAAGTAAGGCTCACAGGTCAATAATTACCAGGGCTGTCTCTACTCCCCTTCTTGAACAAGGGGACAACATTTGCTATCCTCCAGTCTTCCGACACTATTCCTGTCGACAATGACGACATAAAGATCAAGGTCAAAGGCTCTGCAATCTCCTCCCTGGCTTCCAAGAGAATCCTAGGATAAATCCCATCTGACCCAGGGGACATATCTATTTTCACTCTTTCCAAAATTGCTAACACCTTCCCCTTGTGAACCTCAATCCCATCTAGCCTAGTTGTCTGTATCTCAGTATTCTCCTCGACGACATTTTCTTTCTCCACTGTAAATACTGACGAAAAATATTTATTTCACGCTTCCCCTATCTCCTCTGAATCCACACACAACTTCCCACTACTATCCTTGATTGGCCCTAATCTAACTCTCGTCATTCTTTTATTCCTGATTTACCTATAGAAAGCCTTAGGGTTTTCCTTGATCCTATCCGCCAATGACTTCTCGTGTCCTCTCCTTGCTCTTCTTAGCTCTCCCTTTAGATCCTTCCTGGCTAGCTTGTAACTCGCAAGCGCCCTAACTGAGCCTTCACGTCTCATCCTAACATAAGCCTTCTTCTTCCTCTTGCCAAGCGCTTCAACTTCTTTAGTAAACCATGGCTCCCTCGCTCGACAACTTCCTCCCTGCCTGACAGGTACATACTTATCAAGTACATCCTGCCTCTGTTCTTAAACACTAGACCCTACCTCCGTTGGTACTGCAGTAGACTACATCTTGGTTTAGTTTAAAGATACAGCACTGAAACAGACACTTCGGCCCACCGAGTCTGTGCCGACCACCAACCAACCATTTATACTAATCCGACACTAATTCCATATTCCTACCACGACCCCACCTGTCCCTATATTTTCCTACCACCTACCCATACTTGGGGCAATTGCTAATGTCCAATTTACCTATCAACCTCCAGTCTTTGGTATGTGGGAGGAAACCGGAGCACCCGGAGGAAACCCACGCAGACACAGGGAGAACTTGCAAATTTCACACAGGCAGTACCCAGAATTTAACCCGGGTCGCTGGAGCTGTGAGGCTGCGGTGCTAACCACTGCGCCAGGTATTTGCTAATGCTGCATTTCACCCTGTCTCAGTTTACACTGCACAATACCAGTTCTCTGTTTATAATACAATAGGGCCTGTCCCTACTATATATCTAACCCAATGCTGCCTCTGCCCTGGGAGTGTGAAATTAGACACTGTAGATAGGAATTTACTCTCTGTCTAACACGACACTGTGCTTGGCTTGGGAGCGATTAATGGGACTGTGGAGATGCAGCTTTACTATGTATCCCTGGAATTTGGGAGGTTAAGGAGTGATTTAATCAACGTTTTCAAGTTAATAATGGAAGCTGATAGGGTAAACGGAGAGAAACCATTCCCATAGAATGTGGAGTCTATGAAATGGAGGCATCATCTAAAAAATCGAAACATATTCTAAATGCTTTTCAGGAATGAAATGGCGAAACACTTCGACACACCGGGTGCAGTATCAGTTTGAATCTCTTTTCCACAAACGGCAATTGATGCTGATTCACATGTTTACATTTACATTATCTAATGTTGTTGAAAAATATCAGTAACAACTGTCACACTTTAGAAGCAGAGCGAACAGGAGACAGAGTGCGAGGGGAACTTGACAGAACCTCAGTAACAATCCCCATCGTTTGCCCAGAACTGCGTTGGGGGCTTTGTGTAAGTGTTTTTTAGGGGCGAGTGCTGGATTAGTGTTTTATACTTTCAAAATATAGTGACATTTCCAGCAAGGGCAAGAGTTAAAGGTTCAAAATTACCAAAGAAATGGCTGGAATCTTTGATGTCCTGGGACAGACAGAGAGGGATAGAGAGATGACAAGACTGGAAGTGGGTGAGATGGTGTGAGAGAGATAAAAGCAGTCATGGAAAGAGGCAGAGACAGGGAGAGAAGGAGAGACATTTAAAGAGGGAGAGGTAGAGACAGACAGAGAGAGCGACAGAGAGACAGACAGGGAGAGGGGGAGACAATGGCAGAAGGAGAAGAAGCGACAGAGAGAGAGGGAGAGTCAGAGACAGACGGAGAGAGGGAGAGATATAGACAGTGATCAGGAAAGACAGTGAGAGACACAGAGATAGCGGTGAGACAGAGACAATCGGGAGACAGAGGGACGGGTTGTGTTCAAATAAATGGAGAAGGAAATTAAGTTCTGTGTAACTTTCATTCTTTAAATATCGTCAGGGACCCCTAGGGTTACATTACATAACAATGAATATGGGCAAATATAGACACACACACATCACATGCAAACACACACACACTTTACAAGTCACGCCACCTTTCACACACGCAACTTCACTGGTAAATGCACGTGTCTTGATTCTGACAGTTCCATGTGCTATAAGATTGACCTTATCGCCAACCTTGTAAATCGGGCCCCAGCCTTTTGCTCAACATGCAATCTTGATGCTGAAAGAGGGTGAATCAAAGGCATCCTGCGTGACAATGGCTACCCTGATCAAATTATTTGTCGCTGTATAACGCATAAACTTATAAATGGGCCTAAGGCCCTCATTTTCTGCCCCAAAATGTGCACAGTCTCCCTCGGATTCGCCTGGAATGGTCATCTACCCCAACAATTTGACCAAGAGGTGAAGCTCGCTGTTTCACGCTGCTGCTATGCATTAGCAACTCGTGTGATATTCACAACAAACAGGATGCTGCTGTGAAGCTAAAAAAGACATTCTGCCAAGCACACAATGAGTAATGTGATAAATGAATTTCAATGCCAGTGTGATGCTCAGTATATAGGCCGTACATCCCAAGGACTGACAGATCGTATTAAACAACATGTCCCTTCTGCTATTCGCAATGGGTTAGGTACAGGACATATCCAAACAACCCGTGCTTGCAAAACTCAAAACACAATGTCCAACTTCAGTTGTGATTCCACGATTGGGTAGCACTTGTTGAATTATTCTCAGTGTGCTAGGAATTATGCTGACAACTAATTTAAAATTGTCAGTCAGGCCGCAGCGTGGCATATTTAAGCGTACTGGAAGCTGCCCATAATAAATCACAGATCCTTGTACAATGCAGACTGAAGGAGCATGTGCACATATTGTGCCTGTTTCAAAATCAGTGACAGCCATTCACTGGTTCATTCCTCAGGGCAATGCCTTGACCAATCATCGTCAAGCTGCCTGATTTAAATTTCAAACAAAGCTTGCCAGTTAACTGTCAATCACCATAAACTGGTGCATTCTCCATGACAACACCTCTATCAATCAGAGTCTACTAGCCAACCAATCAACAGTCTCTTCCCATATTGTATTAATATGTTGGTTTCCCTTACATTGGCATTCTCGCGCTTTGTCCTGAAGAGTGCAAGAAGAAAATCATTGACAAAATGTCTCCATTTTCAGCAATACTCTATTTCTGTGCTACCAAGCGTTTATTATGAAATGATTCACAGGTACAGACGTGATCCAGTTTGCATTGTTATTAAATGCGTCACGTTTACCAGATTAGGTCCAGTTTGCCGTATTAGCAAATTGTTCACAAATACTAGATGTGCTTCAGTGTGCATTATCAATAAATGCTTCCCATTTACTAGATGTGGTCCAATCTTTATGAAATTCTTCACTATTACTAGATGTGCTTCAGTCTGCATTATTATTAAATGGTTCACAATTACCAGATGACGTCCGGTTTGCAATATTATTAAGTGCTTCATGTTTATATTATGAGGACAAGAGTGCATTATTATACTGACGAAGCAAGTACTAAGTATGATCCAATATGCATGATCATGAAAATCTTCACATTTGCCGTACACAGCTCTATGTGAAATGGGAAATGTTGGCTTTGTGGTAATGTAAATGAGTTAATTATCCAGAACCCAGGCTAATACCCTGGGATCACCGAGTCAAATGCCATCATTGTTGCTGGTGAAACTTAGATTCAATTAACTACCACAAATTTGGAATTGAAAGCTCGCCTCACAATAGTGCTGTGGAACTATCCTTACTTGTTCTGGCCTGCATGTGAGTCCAGACCCACTGCAATGTAGTTGACTGTTAATTGTCCTCTGAAATGTCCTAGCAAGTCAGTCAGTTGTCAAGGGAAATTAGGCATAGGCGACAAATGCTGGCCTCGACAGTGATGCCCACATTCCATGAAAGAATTGTAAAAGTCTTAACAATTCACATTTTCCAGGTATGCTCCAGTTTACATTCTTATTGAACACAATGTGCACTATTGTAAAACAGTTCATATTTACCACGTATGGTCTATTGTGCTTCATTATTAAATGCTTCATATTTCCCAGATATCGCCCAGTGTGCATTATTAAACGTTGGACATTTACCGGATGTGGCGCAGTGTACATTATTATTAAATCATTTACTTAACCAGATTTGGTACTGTGTGCAATATTATTTAATGCTTCACATGTACCTGATGTGGTCCAGTGTGCATTAGTGTTAAATTCTTCCCATTTACCTGCTGTGGTCCCGTTTGCATTGATATTAAATCTTTCACATTTATCAGAAGTAGTCTAGTGACCATTACTTTTACATGCTTCAAATTTACAAGATGTGATCCAATTTGCATTATTATTGAATGCTTCACATTCACCAGATGACGTCAAGTCTGCATTATTTCATGCATCACACTTACCAGATGTGGTCCACTGTGCATTAATATTAAATGATTCACATTTACCCGATGTGGTCAATCTGCATTATGGTTAAATGCTTCACATTTACTGGATGTTGTACAACGTGCATTATTATTCAATTATTCAATGTGTTACATTTACCAGATGTGATGCAATGTGCATTATTTTTAAATGCTTCAATTTACCAGATTTGGCAACGTGCAGATTCACATTACATGTTTCCATTTTTACCAGATGTGTCCAGTGCGTATTCTAATTAAATAAATCATATTTCCCAGATGTGTCCAGTATGCATTATCATTAAATGCTTCACATTTACCAAATGTGGTCACGTTTGCTTTGGCATTAAATGCCTCACACAAACTAGATGTGGTACAGTGAGCATTATTTTTTATTGACTCGCATTTGCCAGATGTGGTCAATGTACACCATTATTAAATGCTTCATTTTTAGCAGATGTGGTCGAGTAATCAATATTATTCAATAATTCACGTTTACAAGATGTGGTGCAGTGCACAGTATTATAAATAATTTACTTTACCAGAATTGGTCCAGTGTGCAATATTATCAAATGCTTCACATTTACAAAATGCGGTCCAGTTTGCAGTTTTATTGAGGATTAAACACTTACCACACATGACGCAATATGCATTATCATTAAACTTTTCGCATCTTCCACAGTTAGGTCTGTGTGAAATGCAAGGTGGTGGTGTAGTGCTGATGTCACTAAGTTATTTATGTCGAGACACAGTTGGATTGCCTGCGGCCATGGTTTCAAATGCCACCATAAAAGTTGGTGGATTTTTAGTTTCAGGTAATTCATAATAATGCAGAATTGAAAGCTAGTTTCAATGCTGCAGCCATGAAACTTTATTTGATTATCTAATCACCCATCTTGTGCACTAATGTCCTTTGGGGAAGAAATTCTGCCGTCCTTAACTGGTCTGTCCTAATGTGAGTCCGGACCCACAGCAGTGTGTTTGGCTCTTAACTACAATCTGAAGAGGCCCATCAAGCCACCCAGTTATTAAAAGCAATTAAGGATGGGCAAAAAATGCTGCCCTTTCCAGCGATGCCCACACCCCATGAAATACTTAAAAATTACTGAACACTTCAGATTTTCCAGGTGTGTTCCAATTTCCATAATTTTTGAACAGTTGATATTTACCACGTATGGATTATTTACCAGTGTGCATTATTTACATTTATCAAATTTTGTTCCATTTGAATTATTATTAAATGATTCACATTTACCAGATATGTCACAGAGTGCATTATTATAATATTTTTTCATTATAACTAAATGTGGTCCAGTGTGCCTTATTATTAAATGGTTCACATTTATTAGAAGTGGTGCAGTCTGCATATCACGAAAGTTATCAGATTTACGAGAGGTGGTCCAGTCTGCATTACTAATATATTAATCATATTAATCACCTGTGGTCCCGTGTGCAGATTATTCAATGTTTCACATTTACCAGGTATGTCCCAGACTGTATTATTATTAAATGTTTTGTAACAATTAGCTGTGGTCCAGTGTACAATATTATTAAATGTTTCACATTTACTAGTTGTCGTGCTGTCTGTATTACTAATGTATTCATCACATTTACCATGTCTGGTCCAATGTGCATTATTATCAAATGGTTCACATTTATCACTCGTGGTGCTGTGTGCATTATTATTAAATGGTTCACATTTGCCAGGTAAGTCCCAGAGTGTATTATTATTAAATGTTTTGTAACAATTAGCTGTGCTCCTGTGTGCAATCTTATTAAATGTTTCATATTTACTAGATGTCGTGCTGTCTGTATTACTGATATATTCATCACATTTACCATGTGTGGTCAAATGTACATTATTATTAAATGGTTCACGTTTACCACTCGTGGTCCTGTGTGCATTATTAGTAAATGCAGACAGAAATGAAAATTGAAGGCAGAAAATTCAGAAATGAAAATGGAAGGCAGCAAATTACTGGATGAGTCTGGAAGACAGAGCAAACGACAGTTAGACAATAATAAAAGAGTTTGGTAGTGCTCAATGGTATCTATTTCAATACAAGTAGTATAGAAAATCTAGCAGATGAGCTGAGGGCACAGATAGAGACGTGGCAGTATGATATCATAGCTATTATAGAAACATGGCTTAAGGAGGGACAGGAATGGCAGCTCAACATTCCTGGTTGCAGGGATTTCAGGTACGCAGGGAGGAGGATAGGAAAGGAGGGAGAGTGGTAATTGGAAATCTCTGATAAGTGCAAGAGCAATTGGGCATTAATAGTAGGGGACATAAACTGCACCAATATTAACTGGGATATTTTTTGTGTGAAATGAATTGAGTGAGCAGAATTATTGAGGTGCATTCAGGAGGAGCTTCTTGCCAGTATGCAGCAAGTCTATAAAGAAAGGGAGCAGTTTTAGACTTAGTTTTAGGAATTGAAGATGGGCAGGTGGAAGGGGTCGCAGTGGGAGAGCATTTTGGTGGTAGTGATCACAATTCAGTCACTTTTAACCTAACTATGGAAAAGGACAGAGATAGAACAGGAGTTATAGTTCTTAATTGGGACAAGGCCAATTTTACTAAACTGAGAAGTGATTTAGCGAAAGTCGACTGGAAACAGCTCCATGAAGGTAAATAAGTGTCTGAACAGTGGGAGGCATTCAAAGGGGAGATTCAAGGGGTTCAGCATAAACATGTACCCACAAATAAAAAGGGAATATCTTGTTTCAGCAAATTGATCGAATTTTTTGAAGATGTAACAAGAAAGGTAGATGAGGTTAGTGCTGTTCATGTGGTCTACACGGATTTTAGCAAGGCTTTTGACAAGGTCCCACATGGCAGACAGGTTAAAAAAGTAAAATCCCATGGGATGCAGGGAAATGCAGCAATGTGGATACAAATTTGGCTCAGTGGCAGGAAACAAAGGGTAATTGTTGACGGTTGTTTTAACGACTGGGGGTGCTGTTTCCAGTTCCAGTACCGTTCTGCAGGGCTCTGTTCTGGGTCCCCTGCTTTTGTGGTATATATTAACGATTTGGACGTAAATGTAGGGGGCATGATCAAAACGTTTGCGGATGACACAATGGTTGGCCGTGTGGTAGATAGCGAGAAGGACAGCTGTCGGCTGCAGGAAGATATTGATGGTCTGGTCAGATGGGCAGAAAAATACAACTTGGAGAAGTGTGAGGTGATGGATTTGGGGAGGTCAACAAGGCAAAGGAATACAGAATGAATGGCAAAATACTGACAAGTGCAGAGGAAGTGAGGGACCTTGGGGTGAATGTCCACGGACCCCTGAATGTCACAGACCAGGTCGATAAGTTGGTTACGAAAGCATTTGGAATCCTTTCCTTTGTTAGACGAGGTACAGAATACAAGAGCAGCGAGGTTTTTCTGGAAGTGTCTGACTCATTGGTTAGGCCACGCCTTTAGTATTGTGGGCAGTTCTGGTCTCCTCATTACAGGAAGGTTGTAATTGCACTGGAGAGGGTACAGAGGAGGTTTACGAGGATGTTGCCAGGACTTGAAAAATGCAGCGATGAGGAAATATTGGATCGGCTGGGGATGTTCTCCTTGAAACAGAGCAGTCTGAGGGGAGATCTGATGAAAGTTGCAAAATGGTGTGGGCTTGGATAGATTGGAGGTGAAGGGTTTATTCACCTTAGCAGAAAGGTCAGTGGCATAGATTTAACGTGATTCGTACAAAAATCAGAGGGGAGATGAGGGAAACTCTTTTTCACCCAGAGGGTGGTGGTTGCCCGGATCTCACTGCCTGAAAGGATAGTTGAGGCTGATACACTCAACGTATTCAAAAGGAGTCTGGATATTCATCTCAAGTGCCGTAATCTGCAGGGCTACGGACCGCATACTGGAAGGTGGGATTAGAATAGGTGGATCTCTTTTCCCCAGCACAGCCAGGATGAACCAAGTGGCCTCTTTCTGTCCTTGAACTTTATATGATTCTTTGATTCACATATAACAGATATGATCCAGTATGCAATATTGTTCATGGTTTCATATTTAACCGATGTAGTCCAGTGTGCATTATATTTGTACACTTGACATTTACAAGATCTGGTTGGATCAAGATTATTATTGCCTGCTCCAAAGTGACCAGAAGATTTTCCATTCTTTTTATTCCTTCTTTTTCTGAATTCGCCATTTTTGTTGTATTTGCCTTACGTGTCTTCTTTCTTTCTATTTTATATCAAGTGTGGGGGCAGACCCAATGCAGCTGCACTCTGCTTCTGAGCTGGTTCATTGGTCAGCTCTCACTCTCAAGAGAGTCAGCCTGTTTCCTCCCATCACCTGACATCGTGGTGTTACGGAATATATATGATAAAAAGGTGTTATAGTCTGGATTGCAATTCACACAGCCTGGTGCAGCTTTCAGATCAATTGTTTGCTTTTTTTCACAATCTCCGATTCAGTGTAACCAGATGTTTCATCCCATTCTTCAAAGCTTCCCTGAACATTCCCGGTGTCAGTCCACAGATGCATGTGTTGTTACAACAGCTGACAAGCTGCAGCATGCATCCCGTTTGCTTGGTGATGTATGTTGGGTTACTGTAGTATTGCTTGTATAATTGTGGTCCCCCACACCCACCACATCAGGCAATGCGCAACATATGTTACCCAGTGAATAACGGAATTGCCAGACAAAGTAAAGAGCAAGATCATTGATCTCTTCCAGTTCTTGCTGTCTGGATTATTTTGGTCATCCATGCTGCGTAGCAGTGCCCTGCCGGAATATATTGGACGTAGGAATATGTTGGACAGTGAGAGCATTGAACAACAGGATGAAAAGGCTCGGCTGTAAATACGTTAAAATTCTGTCAAACCACCCATCCGCCACGCATAAATATGCCTCTGATCTCTCCCTCTCTGACGCCGAACGCTCTGTATTCAGCAAAGGACTCTGTTTTATCCCCTTACGCCCCCACCTCAATGAATTTCGCTCTCGACATAACGTTGAGCTCTTCTTCCATCTCCTGCACCTCGGAGCTCACTTCTTTGACCAGGAGTCCCTCCCCCCACCCTACCGATCAGCAGACCCATTCACCCACCTCCAGCATTCTCCCTCCACCTGTACCCCTCCCCCGGCCTCTTACCCGCTCTTGATCTTTTCATTGAAAACTGTTGGCGAGGCATTGGTCATCTCAATTTCTCTGCCCCCCTGACTCACTCTAACCTGTCTTCCTCTGAACTTGAGGCACTCCGTTCTCTCAGGTCCAACCTCGACATTTTCATCAAACCTGCAAACAAGGGTGGTGCTGTTATTGTATGGCGTACCGACATCTGCCTTGTAGAGGCTCAGCGCCAACTTGCAGATGCTTCTTCCAACCTTCCTCTGGACCATGACCCCATCACTGAACATCAAGCGACTGTCCACAAGACAATCACTGACATCTTCCAACCTCATCATCCCGCAATCCTGGACAGCCCACTTCTACCTCCTTCCCAAAATCCACAAGCAGGAATGTTCCAGCATACCTATTGTGTCAGGTTGCTCCTGCCCCATTGAACTGATTTCTTAGTATCTTACCTCTATCCATTCTCCACTGGTCCAGTCTCTTCCGACCTACATCTGTGACTCTTCTGAGGCCATATGTCATTTTTACAATTTCCAGTATCCTGGCCCCAACCGCCCCCTTTTCACTATGGACGTTCAATCTCTATACACCTCCACCCCCACCAGGGCGGTTTGATGACTCTCCATTTCTTCCTTGAACAGAGGCCCAACCAGTCCCCATCCACCACCACCCTCCTCTGCTTGACTGAATTTGCTCTCACATTGAACAACTTCTCCTTCAACTCCACTCACTTCTTTCAAGTAAAAGGTGTTGCTGTGGAGAACCGCATGGATCCTAGTTATGCCTGCCTTTTTGTGGGATATGTCGAACATATGTTGTTCCAGTCCATCTCAGGCTCCCTCTCTCAACTCTTTTTCCGGTACTTTGATGACTGCATTGGTGCCGTTTCCTGCTCCCGCCCCGAACTGGATAACTTTATCAACCTTGCTTCTCTCAGGTTTACATGGTCCATCTCTGACACTTCCTCTCCCTCCCTCGACTTCTCTGTCTCCATCCCTGGAGATAGGCTGTCTACCAATATACGTTAGAAGCTCACCGACAATCACGGCTACTTCGACTACACTTCTTCACACTCTGCCTCCTGTAAAGACTCTATTTCATTCTCCCGGTTTCTCCATCTCCGACGCATCTGCTCTGATGATGCTACATTCCCTGACAGCGCTTCTGATATGTCTTCCTTTTTCCTCAACCGAGGATTCCCCCCCCCCCCCAACAACTGTGGTTGACAGGGTCCTAACAATGTCTGGCCCATTTCCTGTACCCTACCCTCGCCCTTTCCACTTCCTTCCAGAACTGCAACAGTGTTCCCCTTGTCCTCACTTTCTACCCATCAGCCTCCATATCCAAAGGATCATCCTCCGCCATTTCTGCCACCTCCGATGTTTTTTTTGATTAGAGATACAGCACTGAAACAGGCCCTTCGGCCCACCGAGTCTGTGCCGAATATCAACCACCCATTTAGACTAATCCTACACTAATCCCATATTCCTACCAAACATTGATTAGTGATGCCACTGCCAAACGCATTTTCCCGTCCCTTCCCCTGTCAGCATTCTGAAGGGATCGCTCTCTCTCTCTGCGACAGCCTTGTCCACTCCTCCATTACCCCCACCACCTCGTCCCATTCTCATGGCACTTTCCTGTGTAATCGCTCGAGGTATAATACCTGCCCATTTTCCTCCTCTCTCCTCACTATCCCAGGCTGCAAACACTTCTTTCAGGTGAAGCAGCGATTTACTTCTACTTCTTTCAATGTAGTATACTGTATTCGCTGCTCACAATGTGGTCTCCTCTACATTAAGGAAACCAAACGCAGACTGGGTGACCGCTTTGTGGAACACATCCACTCAGTCCGAAAGCATGACCCCGGGTTTCCAGTTGCTTGGCATTGCAACACACACCACTTCTCTCATGCTCACATCTCTGTCTTGGGATTGCTGCAGTGTTCCAGTGAGCATCAACGCAAGCTCGAGGAACAGCATCTCATTTACCAATTAGGCACACTACCGCCGGCTGGACTGAACAGTGAGTTCAATAATTTCACAGCATGACGGGCCTCTATTTTACTTTTATTTTTAGTTATATTTTTCTTCTTTCTTTGTAAAATCTTTTTTGTGCTTATTTTATTTTATTTGATCTTATTTTGTTCAGTTTGCCTACCTACTGTTTTTTAAATATTTGTGCTTGTGGCTGTTTAGTTTTCAGTCCATTCACACCCTATCTTTCAACACACCATTAACATCTTTTTTGCCTTTGCTCCATGACCTCTGTTCAGTTATTCTCTGTGACCTTGTCCTATCTACCCTTCTCCTTTGTTATCTTTTGCCCCAACCCCGCTTTACTTGCTGAAACCTTTCACATTTCTAATATATGCTAATTCTGAAGAAGGGTCACTGACTTGAACGGTTAACTCTGCTTCTCTTTCCACAGATGCTGTCAAACCTGGTGATTATTTCCAGCATTTCCTGTTTTTATTGCTGCAATTTATATGACAATTTTCATGGCGCCTATGGAACTGATGAAAAAGACATTTATCAGCAAGTAAGTACTGTTAATTCACTTCAGTTTGACTTCAATGATCGCCACCATTAGGCGCACCACTGTCGTGGCCACCAAATAATGAGTGCCACATTTGGTGAGACGGCACTTCCCTCTGGACAGGATCACAATCGTCAGCAAGTTCACTCTAAGAGAGAGAAAAAGCAAATAAACAATAAACCAACCCAAGAACCAGCCCTAGTCCCTGCTGCTTGGCACTAATTCCAGGCTTGATGTTTTCTTTGCAATTGTATTTAGTTCTGGACACAAAACTTATCTGGTGTTTCAATGAGGGCAGTTCGAATGTACAAATCACCGTTAATGAATAGAATTTTACAGAAATTGAGTTAAATAAGTGATTGAGGAAAAAAACTAAGAATGTGGAAAATTCTGATAAAGCAACGTTAAAGGGTTTTACACCAGTGAAATATTACATTAAGGAGGCACAGAACAAGGCAAGAGTAATGTGAGAACCCAGATGGGTGCGACTGTTCTCAACCTGTTCCATTCTTATCGATCTACTCACTGCCTGAGAATTGCCTAAAGTGGTTTCTCTTCCTGCTCCAACACTTTTACCTTTGGTATTCCCCCATGATCTATATTTTATCCACTTATATTTCTCATTTGCATGCTGCACCTCAGCAACATCATCCAAAGTACAGCATCAACTTCAACATTTCTGTCGACTGCACCCGGCTCTACATTACCATATTCATCTCTCTCAACTCCTCGACAGCCTCTAATTTCGCAGACTGCTTGTCTGACATCCATGATGAAGAGACATTTCCTCCAGTCATATATTGGGAAGAGTGACCGCTGTGTTTTTCCCTTGGCACAAACATCGTTCCCTGGCTATCAAATCCAACCCCCTCCCTGGCAACTGTCTGAGGTTGAACAAGACTGTGCACAGCATCAATGTCATATTTAACCTTGAGATGAGGATCAGAGCATATAACTGCACCATCACTAAGACCACCGATTTCAACCTCTGTCCATTACCCAACTCGGCCCCTTCCTCAACTCATCTGCTGCTGCAATCTTCATCCATGCCATTTTTACCTGCAGACTTGAATATTCCAATGCACCCCTGACTGGCTTCCCACATTCTTCCATCCATAAACTTGAGTCATCCAAATCTCTGCGGCCTTTGTCTGAACTGATACCAAGTCCCGTTCTCCTATCACCGTGGTGATCGCTGGCCTACATAGGCTCCCTGACTAGCAACACCTCGATGGTAAAAATGTCATCCTTGTTTTAAATTCCTTCGATTTTCTCGCCCCTCTCTAACTCTGTAACCTCCTACAGCTCTAAAATCTTCCAAGATATACTAACTTGATTGAGTTTTTTGAGGAAGTGATGAAGAAGATTGAAGAAGGAAGGGTAATGGATGTTGTCCATATGGACTTCAGTAAAGCTTTTGACAAGGTCCCACATGGCAGACTGGTGCAAAATATGAAGTCACACGGGATCAGAGGTGAGCTGGCAAGATTGATACAGAACTGGCTCTGTCATAGAAGACAGAGGGTAGCAATGGAAGGATAATTTTCTGAATGAAGGGCTGTGACTAGTGGTGTTCCACAGGGATCAGTGCTGGGACCTTTTTTGTTTGTAGTATATATAAATGATTTGGAGGAAAATGTAGCTGGTCTGATTGGTAAGTTTGCGGACGACACAGATTTTTGTGGAGTAGCGGATAGTGATGACGATTCTCAGACGATACAGCAGGATATAGATCGGTTGGAGACTTGGACAGAGAAATTGCAGATGGAGTTTAATCCGGACAAATGTGAGGTAATGCATTTTGGAAGAGCAAATACAGGTGGGGAGTATACAGTAAATGGAAGAACCCTTATGAGTATTGACAGGCAGAGAGACCTGGGTGTACATGTCCACAGGTCACTGAAAGTGGCAACACATATGAATAAGTTAGTCAAGAAGGCAGACGGCATCCTTGCCTTCATCGGTCGGGGCATAGAGTATAAAAATTGGCAAGTCATGCTGCAGCTGGTCTGCTCTCCCCCAAACTTAGTCATGTAGACACAGTGAGGCTGGACTTCTCTCCGCTCGGCTCAGTGATATCGACACAGTGGGGCCAGTCTGCTCTCCCTCTGGCTCACTGATACATACAGAATGGGGCCTGTCTGCTCTCCCCTGGCTCAGTGGAGCCGGACTTCTCTCCCCCTGGATCAGTAATACAGACACAGTGGAACAGGCACATCTCCCCACAGGCTCAGTGATGCAGACACAGTGGGGCCAGTCTGCTCTCACCCATTTTCAATGGTACTGTCACCGCGGGGAAGGTCTGCTCGACCCTGGACCAGTGATACAGATACAGTGGGGCCGGTCTACTCCCACCCAGTGTCAGTGATACAGGCAAAGGCTCAGTGATATAGCCACAATGGGACGGGTCTTCTTTTCGTCTGGCTCAGTGATACAGACACAGTTGGGCCGGTTGCTCTCCTGCAGTTTCACTGCTACAGACACAATGGTGCCAGTCTGCTCGACCCAAGACTCACTGATTCAGGCACGTTGGGGCCGGTCTGCTCTCTCTCAGGCTCAGTGATACAGACACAATGGGGTCGTTCTGCTCTGCCACAGGATCAGTGATGCATACACAGATGAGCTGGTTTGCTCTACCCCAGCCTTGGTGATATAGACACAGTGAGGCCATTCTGCTCTCCACCAGGCTCAGTGATGCAGACACAGAGGGACAAGTCTGCTCTACCCCAGGCTCAGTGATACAGGCACAGCGGGGCCAGTCTGCTCTACCTCACGATCAGTGATACAGACACAATGGGGACGGTCCGCTCTCCCCCAGGCTCAATGATAAATGTACAGTCGGTCCAGACTGCTCTCTCCCAGGGTCAGTGAGGCAGACAGAGTAGGAGCACGCTGCTCTCCCCAGGCACAGTGACAGAGACATAGTAAAGCCGGTCAGCTCTCCCACAGCTCAGTGATACAGACACAGCGGGAACAGTCTGCTCTCCCCCAGGCTCAGTAACATTGACACAGTTGAGCCGACATGCTCTCCCCAAGGCTCAGTGATGCAGAAACCGTGAAGTCGGTCTGCTCCCCTTCAAGCTCACTCAAAAAAACACAGTCGAGTTGGTCTGCTCTTCCCCAAGATCAGACACACGGACACAGTGGGGCCAGTCTGCCCTCCCCCCAGGCTCAGTAACGCGGATACTGATGGGCCGGTCCACTGACCCCCAGGCTCAGTGGCACAGACACAATGGGACCAGTCTGCTCTCACCAAGACTCACTGATACAGACACGTTGGGGCCGGACTACTCTCTCCCAACTTCAGTCATCCAGACCCAGTGGTGTCGGTCTGCTCTCACCCCGTCTCAGTGATGTAGGCATAATGCGGCCTGTCTGCTCTCTCCCTGGCTCAGTGATGCAGACACATTGGGACGGGTCTTCTCTCCGTCAGGCTCCACGATACTGCCACAGTGAGGCCAGTCTGCCCTCTCCCCAGGCTCAGTAATGCAGGCACTCGTGGGCCGGTCTGCTCTCCTCCCAGGCTCAGTGACACAGCCACAGCAGGGTCAATCTTCTCTCCCCAGGCTCAGTAACACAGAGTGGGACAGGTCTTCTCTCCGTCAGGCTCAGTGATACAGACACAGTGGAGCTGGTCTGCTCTCCCCCAGGTTCAGTGATACAGACACAGTGGAGGCCGTCTGCTTTTCCCCATGTTCAGTGATGCAGACAAAGTGGGACTGGTCTGCTCTCCGTCAGTCTTAGTGATGCAGACACATTGGGACAGGTCTTCTCTCCATCAGGCTCAGTGATACAGCACAGTGGGGCCAGTCTGTCCCCCTCCCAGGATCAGTGATGCAGACGCTGATGGGCCGATCTGCTTTTCCCCAGGCTCAGTGACACAATCACAGCAGGGTCAATCTGCTCTCCCCCAGACTCAGTGACACAGAGTAGCACGGGTCTTCTCTCCGTCAGGCTCAGATACCGACACAATGGTGCTGGCCTGCTTGGTCCAGGCTCAGTGATACAGAAACAGAGGGGTCTTGTATGCTCTCCCCCAAGCTCCCTCATACTAACACAATGAGCTCGGTCTGCTGTGCCCCAGTCTCAGCGATGCAGACACAATGTGGCCCGTCTGCTCTCCCCAAGACTCACTGAAACAGACACGTTGGGGCCGGTCATGTCTCCCCCAATCTCAGTGATACAGACCCAGTGGAGTTGGTCTGCTCTCCCCCATGTTCAGTGATGCAGACAAAGTGGGGCCCGTCTGCGCTCACCAAGGCTCAGTGATGCAGACACAGTGGGGCGGGTCTTCTCTTCGTCCGACTCAGTGATGCAGACACGTTGGCACGGTCTGCTCTCATCCCGTCTCAGTGAATAGACACAGTGCGGCCAGTCTGTTCTCCCCCAGGCTCAGTGATACAGACGCAGTGCGGCCAGTCTGCTCTCCTCCAGGATCAGTGATGCAGACAAAGTGGGGCGAGTCTTCACTCCGTCGGTCTTACCTATACAGACAGATTGGAACGGGTCTTGTCTCCGTCAGGCTGAGGGGTACAGACACAGTGGGGCCAGTCTGCTCTGCCCCAGGCTCAGTGATACAGACACAGTGGGGCCAGTCTGCTCTGCCCCAGGCTCAGTGATACAGACACAGTGGGGCCAGCCTGCTCTACCATAGGCTCAGTGATACAGACACAGTGGGGCCAGCCTGCTCTACCCCAGGCTCAGTGATACAGACACAGTGGGGCCAGCCTGCTCTACCATAGGCTCAGTGATACAGACACAGTGGGGCCAGCCTGATCTACCCCAGGCTCATTGATACAGACACAGTGGAGCCGGTCTGCTCTCTGCCCAGGTTCAGTGATACAGATACAGTGGGGCCAGCCTGCTCTACCCCAGACTCAGTGATACAGACACAGTGGGGCCAGCCTGCTCTACCCCAGGCTCAGTGAAACAGACACAGTGGGGACAGACTGCTCTACCCAAGGCTCATTGATACAGACACAGTGGAACCGGTCTGCTCTCTGCCCAGACTCAGTGATACAGAAACAGTGGAGCCCATCAGCTCTCTCACAGGCTCACTGATACAAACACAGAGCTTCTGGTCTGCTCTCCCCCAGGTTCAGTGATACACAAACATCAAGGCCAGTCTGGTCTGGCCTATGTTATGACCTCTATAGAGAATGTTATCTTGAACCAACAAGTATGAATTTTCCATTGACCAGTTAACGAATATGACAGCAAGATTCCATGCTTTCAGACGTTTGTGAAAACCATCAAACTGAAGATCAACATTATCTAAAAGTATTTAATTGGTATTTAATACATCAGATTACAGATAAAGCTATTTCCCATTAAATTATTTACATACTCGAAAAGCCCCACACCACATTTACACATTATATAGTTTTGTCATCGAAAAGGTAATTAATCTGGTTGCAGAATTAACTGGCCTCGTGCAGAGCAGTGTTGTCACATCCAGTGGACTGGAAGCAACTGTTGGAAGTGTGATGGTGCGTCAAGTCACAAAAGGCACTTGTGGAGGAATGGCAGTCACTAATTAAATCCTTGTAAAACTTTATGTTAGTTAAAAAATAAACCATCCCTATTTTCAAGTGAAGCCCCTGTCAGTTTGTAATTAAGGTATTTTCTACTTGGTATATGTCTTTGTCCTTTTGATGCCTTTACCTTTCTTTGTATGTCTGTGAGCGTGCCTTGTGAACTTAACCCCCTCCCGAGTTCAAGACTGTGTGTTAATGAACCCTACTGTTTTGACTTAACTTTAAGAACAGTGTTGTGACAGTCTGTTACAAGTCAGGGTTCACAAGCTGAGGGAGTGGAGAAATGCGTCATCAGGGTTTTTTTCTTAAAGAAAACGAAAACATTTAAATCACAATCCACTTACAGACAGGTTGTTGAAAATACTTCGAAATGTGTTTGCAAAATTAACTACCTGCTCATAAGATGACAGCAATGGATATCAGTTAAAATTGTAACAATAAATGCAACAGAAGAAGGACGGAGAAAATATCACGTAAAATGATCCCCAAAAAAGAAAAATATGCTGAAAATGGGCACAGTTTTTGCTGTGCTCATGTTAACTGAAATTTGCTGTGATAATGTTAAGTGATATTTCCAGTGTCTAGTTTAAGTGTTATTTTCTGTTTCCAGTTTAAGTGGCATTTTCTTTAGCAATTTTAAGCAATGTTTGCTGTGACCAGTTGAAGTGATATTTTCTGTGTATTGTTGAGTTAATATACTCTGCGATTAGCTCAAGTGACATCTGCTGTTTCTAATGTGAGGAATATTTGCTGTGGTTATCCTAAATGGTATTTTCCATCGCAAATGTAAGTATTTTGTTGCTGTGATTGCGTGTTTGTATGTTTATCTACCCCCTCCCAGGTCCGCCGCCGACTACTGCTGCTCCAATTTGGGTAAACCTTGAAAATCCCTGCGTTGCAGGGACAGCGGCAGGCAGCACCAGAGCGTTAGATTTCAGTTAAACATTAGCATTTTGATACTGTATTCGCTTTAATAACCAATAAGGTCAAGGAAGCCATTTTAAGATTATCATTTGTCTTTTCAGCCATTTCGGACTCTGCATTTTGTATTATGTATTATCTACATGCATTGATTCTGCATTAATTATTAGCCAGTCATGATTATAAAAGTAATGAAACATGATTAAGTTATAATGAGTGCATTATTGTAATTGATAAATATATTAGAACGTCTGTTTATTCATTTAAAGTATTAATAAATACAAACTGTTTAAGTATAAAGTTTCTGCAAAAATCAATTTCATCTGAAATTGGAATCTTTCCGATCTCTGATAAGTTACTGTACACCAAGGCCTTGTAAGAAACGAAAACAGGAAATGCTGGAATCACTCAGCAGGTCTGGCAGCATCTGTGAAAAGAGAAGCAGAGTTAACGTTTCGGGTCAGTGACCCTTCTTCGGAACTGACAAATATTAGAAAAGTCAGAGGTTATAAGCAAGTGAGATGGGGTGGGGCAAGAGATAACAAAGGAGGTCTAGATTGGACCAGGCCACATAGCTGACCAAAAGGTCACGGAGCAAAGGCAAACAATATGTTAATGGTGTGTTGAAAGACAAAGCACTAGTACAGATTAGGTGTTAATACACTGAATATTGAACAGCAGCAAGTGCAAACCTGAAAAAAAAAACCGTGGCTAAGCAAACTGAACAAACAAAGATGAAATGAAATAAATGCAAAAAAAAAAGATTGTAAAAAATGTAAAGAAGAATGTAAAAAAAGGAAGAAAAAATAACTAAAAATGAAAGTATAATGGGGGGCTGTCATGCTCTGCAAATATTGAACTCAATGTTCAGTCCGTCAGGCTGTTATGTGCCTAATCGGTAGATGAGATGCTGTTCCTCGAGCTTGCGTTGATGTTCACTGGAACACTGTAGCAATCCCAGGACAGAGATGTGAGCATGAGAGCAGGGGGGGAGTGTTGAAGTGGCAAGCAGCTGGAAGCTCTGGGTCCTGCTTGCGGACTGAGCGGAGATGTTCCGCAAAGTGGTCACCCAGTCTGCGCTTTGTCTCCCCAATGTAGAGGAGACCACACTGTGAGCAGCGAATACAGTATACTACATTGAAAGAAGTACAAGTAAATCACTGCGTCACCTGAAAGGAGTGTTTGGAGCCTGGGATAATGAGGAGAGAGGAGGTAAATGGGCAGGTATTACACCTCCTGCGATTGCAGGGGAAGGTGCCATGGGACGGGGACGAGATGGTGAGGTAATGGAGGAGTGGACCAGGGTGTCACGAAGGGAACGATCCCTTCGGAATGCTGACAGGGGAAGGGAGGGGATTATGCGACTGGTAGTGTCATCACGCTGGAGGTGGCGGAAATGGTGGAGGATGATCCTTTGGATATGGAGTCTGATGGGATGAAAAGTGAGGACAAGGGGAACCCTGTCACGGTTCTGGGAGGGAGGGGAAGTGGTGAGGGTGGAGTTGCGGGGAATGGGCCGGACACAGTTGAGGGCCCTGTCACCCACAGTGGGAGAAGGCCTTGTAAGTGTCTGGCTTATGAATCCTGAGTTGCTCAGCATCAGATTGAAACTGGTAGGGTAAAGAAAACATTGTTCTCAATGGATAATACATTGCTGCCATTTCAAACCAGGTGTTGTCAACTGGAAGATGCAATTAATAATCACTAAGTTTTCAAAACAGCAGCTCATACCAATTATTAAGTCAAAAATACACTAACTGCGACATACATGATAGTTTTCGAAGGTATAACAATGAGGGTTCCATCAGGTTTCTGTGTTGTACAAACTCTGAAGTTTCCCGAGTATGCACCACATTTTATTTCTGCAAGCGGGTTCGATATCAAGAGCAGAGACCTGAGAGCTTGAAAGTGATCTGTTCTTCAGCAAACCATGAAACCGGCTAAAGCTGTAAATGCCATTAACCTACGTTTATGAATTATGTCTTTCCTTTCCTAAACTTTCTTATATTTTCTTTCCAAAGATTCCTGTTATTGTCTTGCTTCTTTAAGACTCTTTTGAACAAAAGTACATTTATAGGTTTGTTAACATTGCCAGCAAATTGGAATAACTGAAACTTTTCAGGCAACGTATTATGCTAAAAACAAAATATCAGAGTGTGGCAAAGTACATGGGATCGTAAGTGCCATTTCTTTGTCCTTTCCTTTGCATCAGGGATTTAAGCATTTCCCAGATTCATTGAAACAGGATAGAGAGAATGGGATTAGACCCAGCGACCCTTTTTTCACACTCTGCCTCCTGTACGGACTCCATTTCATTCTCACAGTTTCTCCTTCTCCGACACATCTGCTCTGATGATGCAACCTTCCACAACAGCGCCTCGAAAATATTTTCCTTGTTCCTCAACCGAGGATCCCCCCCCCCCCCCCCGCTGTGGTTGATAGGTCCTCAACCGTGACTCGCCCATTTCCTGCAGATGCGCTCTCACCCCTTCCTCTCCCTCCCAGAACCGCGACAGGGCTCCTCTTGTCCCGCCAGCCTGCACGTCCAGAGGATTATTCTCCGCCATTTCTGACACGTCCAGCGTGATGCCACCACCAAACAAATCTTCCCCTCCCCTCTCCTGTCAGCATTCCGAGGGGATCGTTCCCTCTGCAACATCCTGGACTACTCCTCCATTACCCCCGACACCTCGTCCCCTTCCCACGTCACCTTCACATGCAATCGCAGGAAGTGTAATACCTGCCCTTTTACCACCTCTCTCTTCACTATCCATGGCCCTAAGCACTCATTTCAGATGAACCAGCCACTTACTAGTGCATCTTTCGAATTAGTATACTGTGCTCGCTGCTCACAATGCGGTCTCCTCTATATTGGGGAGACCAGACGCGGATTAGGTGACCGCTTTTCCGAACACCTCCTCTCAGCCCAGAAACATAATCCCGATCTTCCTGTCGCTTGCCATTTCAACACACACACCTGCTGTCATTCCCATATCTCTGACCTGGGCTTGCTGCGTTGCTCCAGTGAACATCAACGCAAGCTGGAGAACAGAAGCTCATTGACTGATTAGGCCAGCTACAGGTAACTGGACTGAACATTGAGTTCAATAATTTCAGTGCATGACGAGCCCCCATTGTTTTTATTTTTACTTTTACATTTCATTTTTATTTTATTTTAATTACTTTGTTGCATCATTCAATTTTATTCACCATGTGCCTGTCCACTGTTTTTATTCATGTTTGTGCTTTTGACTAGAACTTTCATTATTCAGTCATTTTCCATCCTCTCTGCACTAACGATTTGTTTTTCACCACACGATTAACACATCTTCTTTACATTTGCCTTTTCCCGATGGCTTTTTTGTCAGTTATTCTCTGTGACCCTCTGGCCTATCAACACCTTCTATTTTGTTCTCTTTTGCCCTACTCCAGCTTTATTTGCTTAAAAGCTATTACATTCCTAACCTTTGCCATTTCTGATGAAAGCTCACTGACCTTAAATGTTCACTCTACTACTGTCCCCACAGATGCTGCCAGCCTGCTGAGAATGTCTAGCACTTTTTGTTTTTATTCTGTTACCCTTTCTTTAGTCGATTTACAAACTCAGTTTCCACCCCAAGCTCTTGCCTTTCTCTTGTTGCCTCCTTAATTTGTACCTATCTTTTCTGGAACACCACGATTGAAGTCCTCCAATCAGACATCCGTCACTGCCACAGTACCATATCAGCTGTTATCAAAATCACAAATGGCATCCTCTTTGACTGAAATAAACGTTAACTTTTCCTCCTCGAGTTCTCGACTTGTCTGCAGCAATTGACTGAGTTGATCAGTCAATCCTCCAAATCTCTCCACCATCGTCCCAGTGTCTGGAACTGCAATCATCTGCTTCCATTCTTATCTTTATAATCATTGCCATAATATCACCATCAATAGATTCTATTGCAATTTCTGCAGCAGTGTCTCTGTTTATCCCGAAGGGTCTATTTCTCGCTTACATTCTGTCTGCCAGTGACATCATCCAAAAACAGAATGTCGGTTTCACTATCGGTGCTGAAGACACCAAACGCTACCTCACACTCACATCTCTCGTTCCTCAGTCGTCTCTGAATTGTCACATGGCTTGTCAGACATCTGGTACTGGGTGAACAGCAATGTCCTTCAATTAAATATTGGAAAGGCTGAAGCCATTTACTTTGTTCCTTGTCTCAAATCTTACTATCTAGCCAGAATTCCTTTTCCTGGAAACTGTCTGATACTTAACCATATTTTTCATAACCTTGGTCATATAGCAACCTCGAGATGAGCTTACAACCACAAGCCTACACCATCTCAATGACCCATTCCACTGTCCCTGTTACACCTCAAATGCTGCTGAAGTTTTTGTCTGTGTTTTTGCCAGCTCCAGATATGAATGTTCAAACACACTCCTGGCCGACCTCCTACATGCCACGCCCGTATTGTTACTTCTATTTAGACGGAGGAATCACACTCACAGTGTCCGCTGTCAGAACCAGCTGCTGCCCACGTTCACTGAAGCTCATAAATGGTAACCAGGGAGGAAATCTGATCACAAAGCCAGGAGCCAATCAAACAGCAGCCAGCACAAGTTGCCCCAAATTCCAGTAAGAACGCGTCACATGACCAGGCTCTGCTCCTGGTCAATCCCACTATCCCTGTCTCCGACTCCAGTTTTTGTCTACCCACGACCAAATCAGGAGCACAGCCAAAATGGCAGGTATCCAGAATGCCACAGCTCAAATCCTGACCAGGAATAAGATCCCAATCCCTGTCCAGCACAGTTTCACCAAGATCCCCTTGTCCTCATTGCTCCACTGAAATAATTTGAAGAATCGTGGACTAACATATCAACCCTGGTGTAGATAACACCCTGTCGATCACAACAATCTGCCGAGCTTAAAATCGCTATGAACTTTCTCCACTCATCCCTTGTCATCTGTTGTCGAACAGTATTTGTTATGCACCACTGTATCTGCTGCACCGTCAGCAATAAACTGTACCCAGGGCATCGGAAATTCCAGCACTCCATCATTTCAACTCTCTTCTTGACTTCAAAACTCGTCTGTAAGTCCATATCTCTCACTACGTGCTCATCAATCTCGCACTCTTCATACTTTTCCACTCGTGCTTGATGTCCCGCTGTTTTATCCTGCTCTGCTATGTCTTCTGAGATGTCTCTTTGGATGTGTGTCGCGCTTTGTTAATGTAAGTTGTCATGGTTGTGTTCGGCGACCATTTCCCTGCAGGTCACCGTTTTTTTGCCACCCCATATTCTACGGTCTGTGCTGACCCACTTTCTTCCTCATTGCAGTGGAAGATATGTTGGCAAAGTGCATACCCAAAGGAGGAGACGAAACATCACAAGTCGAGTGATACTGGGCAGCTTTCCTATAACTGCTGGAGCCTGTTTGGATTGGAGAGCCTGTGCAATGGGATTTGTGAATTATATTTTTAAAATATATTTTAGCACTAATATCAGTTGGCGCAATTACTTTAATGTTATTGCCATGCCCCTGAGAGCCATGTCAAATTCATACCTTTTACCATATGAATTTCACTGTGTGAGTAGCATTTTGTAACTGACCTTTCTTTTAAAATGAGCCGCAAACAATGACCACCAAAGGCCATCTGACCTGATCAGTGAATTTCTAAACAGACGTACTGTCTCGCAAGGACAAAATGATACATTCCAGACTAAGAAGTGGTAACTCCCCGTATCGTGAGACAATGCAAGAGGCAATCCTGAACTGAATGGGACTTCCTGAACCAAAGGCAGTAATCAAGCAACAAGCCAGATAATGAATAATCACCCTAATAGCAGCACCATATTTGGGAAAGGGAAATGTGGTAATGCACGTGGTAAGGTAGCGATGTTGGTTTCTTTTTATTCTTTAAGTGCTTTCTGAAGAAAGACACAACAATAGCAGCAGAAAGGGCGGCAACATCGATGCCTCAATAATTGGAGACTGTAACATGGTGAGGTCTCCAAGCCTGTTCCATTTCGAATCCACCAATACTGCAAACTGACCTCGTGGTAACGAGACTGCAAGCAACCAAGTTTGTGGTCTGCAGAAATTCTATCCCTTCAAGAGAATCCTGAAAGCCACTTCAGCACGTGACTCTGGCTGTTGAACTTAGCTGAGCTACACTTCAGGAGTGAAGACGTCTTTTTCATAAGGTCTGCAACGTGCCTTTTCGAGAACGAGCCCTGTGAATTATGAACAATTATTTTGCTTATAAGCTTTAAAAGGGCACTATTCTTTTCAACTGTACTTTCCTTCAGTGTGTTTGTGTATGTCGCTGTGTGAGTAAGTTCCATAGCGTTAGATTTCAGGGTGAATTTTGAATGAACAGTGCCGAGGTTGTGTATTCATGCAATGTAGGACATGTAAAGAGCAGTTCTGGTCTTCAAACAGCAGCTGAAATGCCCACATGTAGCTTATATATTAGAACAGGAATCACAAGAAAAACAATAATGTACAATGGACACACTGATGGACTGATAACAAAATGCTGCTAATGAGCCAATGTTGCAAATGATTTGTCAGTTGAGTATGCACAGCTGCATGCTCTAATTGTGATTACGAGCAGATGATACGAATTGTGGAAAGATCAGGGCACATTTGGAAGTACCAGTTTCCACCTGAGTGGGGGTACGGGCAAGCTGGTCTGGAGAAGGGAAATGTAGTCTGCACTTCTGCTGTATGGAGTATTATGAATAAACCTATCTGGCAGTCAGACCAGCTCCTGCTTTGTCCTTTGACAGATGCGTGTTTACCAGTTTTGGTAAATAATGGAATTACATTTTGCACCTTCCCTGGATCAGATCTTGTAATTGGCATGTTTCATCCTCCTTTGTTGATCTCTGTCAGGGCGTCGGATTTGCCTGATTTCAGCCCAGTGCAGGGCACGTGAACGAAATATTCTTTGAGGCTATAAGTCCCTCCCTCAGGGTAATTCAAACCAACAAGGAATCTATTCACTGCAAAGTAAAAATCTGCAATAATTGCAATTCATGTGAGGGAGAGGCAGAAGGACGTGAACATGCTTTTTCTGGAAGACTTGCCTGGTAGATTTCTTTTGAGTTTGTTGAATGCCAAGTTAGTAAGTGTAGAACTGATCCATCCTGATATTGTGCGGAATTGAACATAAAATCACATAAATATTTGGGAACAACATGTAAAACTAGGAGGGAAAATCGACCTTCTCGAGAAAGGAAACGGAATTATTGAAATAGGAAGATGTTTGTTCTGACAAAGGATTGAATCTGATTCACCGGAGTGTCCGCGTCTTTGGTTTCTGTTTGTTATAAATGTGAAATCTGTGGCAGCTTTGCCTTTACAGCCAACTGACATAGTCCTTTGGGTTAGATGTCTCTTGCTGCTGTGTTTAGGTAACCCAGAAGATACAATGATATCCTACGGCCGGAATTGCATTAATTACTTTCCGTGGAACTCCTGCAAACTGTTGTCAATAACTTCCAGAACTCTGAGTAAGAGCCTTGTTGCGAACAGCTTCCTCCATCACCTGCCAACTGGGCACTCGAGCTACAGATCCATCAACAAGAAGGCAAGGTTGGCCCTCCCATTAGCCCGAAACCCCGCACATCCATTGCGCATTTCCGCCTGTTACTACGATGTCTCCCCATGTAGTTGGAAGAGATGATTCATCTAATTTCCAAGATTAAGCCTTGCAAGCCCCATGGTTCGATACACAGCGTCATAACTATCCATATTGTGATCTCCCTTTAAAACATATAACTAAGCATTGATGAGGCATTGAAGAGCCTGGATCAGATCCAATGACCCCTCCTCTTGTCCATATATGAGACAACCATGTGTTTTTTCTTTGTTCTCTTGATCATGACAATGTATCTATTCGAAATTATCATAGTCAATCATGAAGCTCGCGGCGTGTTTCAACAAATAGACAAACGATAGTTTATAGTTTTTTTTTAGTTTTCAGTTTTAGAGATACAGCACTGAAACAGGCCCTTCGGCCCACCGAGTCTGTGCCGACCATCAACCACCCATTTATACTAATCCTACACTTATCCCATATTCCTATCACATCCCCACCTGTCCCTATATATTTCCCTACCACCTACCTATACTAGGGGCAATTTATAATGGCCAATTAACCTATCAACCTGCAAGTTTTTGGCTTGTGGGAGGAAACCGGAGCACCCGGAGGAAACCCACGCAGACACAGGGAGAACTTGCAAACTCCGCACAGACAGTACCCAGAATCGAATCCGGGTCCCTGGAGCTGTGAGGCTGCGGTGCTAACCACTGCGCTACTGTGCCGCCCCAACTACCCTGCGATTTTCCTCTTTCAATTATTCGGTCAATGATTGAGGCCAGGATAACAATAAATTTACTCTGGATGAATGGCGGATAAACTGAAACTGTCTTCTTTCACTCCCACAAAAAAAACACCGCATTTTCTGTATTGTTTGCATCAGATTTAGGCTGATAAAAGGCAACTAAAAATCGCATCACAGATTAGCCATGAAATGGCCTTGTCCAACAAGAGAGAAACTAACCACCTCCCCTTGATATTCATCCTCGTGGCAAGTCCCCAATTACCACATTATCAATATCATCGGCGTTACCTTTGATCAGAAATTTAACTGGGCCAGCCAAATAAATATTGTTGCTCTAAGAGAAGATCAGACGCTGGGATTTATGCAACAAATAACTCATCCACTTACTTTTACATCCGCAATTTACAAGGTATAAGTCAGGAATAATGGAATACACTCCACTTTCCTTGATCTGTGCCGCCACCAGAAAAAACTCAAGCGCCTCAGCAAGATCCAAGCAAATGGGCTTGCTTGATGTGCATCCGATGCACCATACTAACACTTATCGCCTTTCACCACCAGCACACAGTAGCTGCCGTGTGCACCACATTTAACATCACACCGCAGGAAGTTACTAAATTTATTTCGACAGTTCCTTTCAAATCCTGGAACTTCCTCTCTAATTGCACTGCGGGTGTACCTAAAGCAGATGGAGTCCAGCGTTTCAAGAAGGTGGCCCGCCACCACGTTCCCAAGGGTATCAAAAGATGGATAACAAATCCCAGCCTCGCCAGCAATGCCCACATCCAAGGAACAAGAAGGAACTGCCTTCACCTTGCTTCCTCAGTCGAAGCCCAGATGTGTGGTACATTGGTGCCCTGCCCGGCCCTGAGCTCAGCACATTCTCCACTGTTTATGAAAAAGCGGTCTCCCAATTAAAATGCTGATGAGGAGGAATTTCTTCTCTTGAAAGTTCCATCGCATTTAGAATTCACTTATCCAGAAGTCAGTGGAGTCTGGGACATTGAATATATTCAAGGCTGGTTTAGACTGACTTTTCATTTACGAGGTAGTGAAGACTTACTGTTGTCTGCCAGGAAATTGGAATTGTAGCCATCGTCAGATCAACCAGTATGGTATTGAATGTAGAACATGATCTATGGACTGAATGGCCTCCTCCCGCTTCTATTTCTAAAGACCTTATGATCATAGGTGAAAGGAAATCTGTTGTGCATCTCTTGCACTTGCATAGAAAGAAGCTGCGGGCAAGCAAACCATATCTTGGCCATGATGGAAGAATGAACAAAGATATTTTGTTCACGATTTTAGATGGACATGGTGGAAATGTAGGAGGAGGATGTGTTGAAGGTGGAAGCGGTTCGAGTGGAAAGTGAGAATGAGTGAATTAATATCATGGTTCTGGAAGGTAGGGAAGGAGGTGAGGACAGTTATTCGGGTGATGGAACAGATACAGCTGAGGCCTCTGCAAAACTAATGTGAGGAATGCTCGGTTAATGTGAAATGAAGAGACTGCAGAAGCTCTGGTATGGAAGATGGCATCGTTGAAACAAACAAAAGGTGATGAGGAAACTGAGAGAATGGAAGTTATTATTTCCACAAAGTGGAGTTTGAGCAAGTGTGGTCAAGATAACTGTGGAAGTTGGCGGATTATAGTAAATATTGATGCAAAGTCCGTCCACTTAAATGGAGAGAGGGAATTCATGGAAGAGAAGTGAAGGGTCACAGATAGACCGTTTTCAGGCGAGGGAGGTACAGATATTTAAATGCAAATTTGATTAAATTTTCGAGCCCGATGTGAACAAGTGTTTGACACAGAGACAATAATCGCTGCATCGGATGAAGAGGTTGAAAAGGGCAATGGAGTAGCTCGGACCATGTGAGAGATAGAACGATATTGACAATCCTGCTATTGTGTCCAGTTCTAGGCACAACACTTTGAGGAACAATGTGTAGGCTTTACAGTGGGTGTAGAAAATGTTCAAGAGAAAATTCCAGGGGTGACATGTGTTTTATGCCGACAGATTCGAGAATCGGTGTTGTTCTCCTTAAAGAGGAAATTGAGAGAGAGTTTGATAAAGTTGTTCCGAACCACGCACGATTTAAACAGAGTAGATAGAGAGAAATCGCTCTCATTGTCAGCCGTGGCGAAAACCAAATGACATAGGTTTAAGGGATTGGCAATAGAATCAATGGCGACATGAGGGAAAATGTATGTTTTCACAGCACGTGTTGAGGATGTGGAACGGACTGGCTGAGAGAGTGGTGAAGCTAGAATCAATCAGAAGCGAATTGAATAAACAACTGAAGAGAAAAACAATGCAGGTCAGTGATGAGCAGATGTGGGAGTGAAATTAGCTGAGCTGCCCGTGCAGAGAGCTGACACGGACAAAACAGACCAAATGACCAACTGCTGTGTTGCAACCATTCTATGTTCCTTTTTGTTTGAATATATGAATTGTTGAACGGAATTGCATAGATAAAGAGAGCATTCAAAGTTTAGATAAACATCCGATACAGGCTTCTCTGACGTTAGGAATTTAATTTATGAATAGTTATGCAGAGTGAAGGCAATCACTAAAACAGCATGAGATCTACAGATGGGACTCATGATTTTACTAAGACTTCCTTGATTTCTGTTTAACACAGCTTCCAGTTATGATTAGTTGATTTTTGTGATCAGATTTGTCCAGTGTTGGGGGTGGGGATGGGTCCAATTCAATTTAAGTGGAAAATATATTTCATCAACAGGGAATTAACTCAGCTGTCGTAATCTGTTTCTTCAAAGATTAAGAAAATACTGTTTGAACAATTTTGCAACCTCAGTGTCCCCATCGAGCTCCGGGAGGGTATAAAGTTAATGCACTGGCAATGTGTCACCTCAGAAATTCTTTCAGCGATATTACCTGCAGCACGTACAGACCGATCAATCCAAGCAGAAAATGCACCAACCAATTCAATGGGTCAGGAAAATATTCTATGTGATCCTTGGTGTAATTGGCGTTCCTGGTAAGTATCTATAACCAATGAGGTTTTGTAAATCTGTGTGTGAGCTGGTTTCTTCCATTACTACGGGAATAATAATATTACATGAGATAGAATGGTTACAGTTGCACAGACACACATTCAATAATATAATTGCACTAATTTCCTGAATTATCTGTCTCAACTGTTTCTAGCTCAAGACACTCTGCATTGTAAAGTTATTGAATTATTTAAAATGTTGTGTTCTGTATAATCACAGCTCAAAGCAGGAAAATCTCAGATGTCAAGGATTACTGGAATTACCTGTTAATGTAGAACTATAGTGTGTGTGTGCACTAACTGGAGTGGAGCACCTGACCTCAGCGATCATGTATAACAGGGAGTCTCTGACACTCTAGAATTGTACTGATTGTGGCTAACTAAATGGTGTGGACAAAGTAACTCCAGGGACCATGTAATTCCTGGAGTATCTGTCATTGTAGTCAATGCGGGTCCCCATCTTACTCTTACTCTACGTCGAGGTGTTGACAGCACTATCAGGTGCTGATTGATTTCCTTCCCGACCACGGTCCTGAGAAGCGTTTGGTCATAAGTGCACTGTAATAATAAATAATCCTCTTCAAGATCACGAAAAAACACTGATGACTATGAGTTGTTAATAGACAAGTGACCGATTTTACAGCACAGAAAATGGGCATTCGGCACAACTAGATTAGGACTGTCTTCCTGCTCTGCAAGAGCCTCTCTTCATTCCAGCTCATCCAATCCTATCAGCCTATCCTGCCACTCCTGTCTCCCTCATGTACTAACCACGATTTTTCTTATTTTTTTCCCATTGCAACTACTCCAATCGGTCTTACTTCCACGTTCTCAGCAGTACAAGTAAATAGGTCTCTCTGGAATTCCATCGTGCATTATTGATGACCATCTTGTTTTCAGGAAATGTAGAACTGGTCATCAGCAAAGGTGGGAATATCAGGACCACGTTTTCCTTCTCCAATCCCTATATAATTTCAAGGCCTCTATTAGTTCAACAAGCATCATTCTCTTAATGACAGAATAGAGCCACAACATATCCCAATAATTATAATCTAACAGTTATGTGTTATTTTTGTGAAGAATACGTGCACCTGCTGGTTACCCTGGATATTTTTATCATGTGTAGTCCAGAAGAGTACACATTATTCACGTATTCAATCACCACCTTTCTAATACGTTATTATAGCACTTTTATTCTAGTAATATTCCTGTCGAAATGAACGTCTGTGCTTTGATCACATTTGCATTGACTCATGATACTCTCTTTTCACTTTAACTCATTTATACATCAGAGGGAGTGGTCCAAGACGTATCAGTGCCTCCATTCCGAGGGACTGGTTCGAATTAGGGAGGGATGTCATCGACCCCAGGGAATGATTCGAGTCAAGGATGGGTTCCGACAGTGGGAGTGGTTGGAGACCGGGTACAGTTCTCCAGTCTACCCATTATTTGGCTCCTCATTGCTACATTTACCGAGTTGACCAGCGTCCGGTGAGCGGGGTGCTGTACCTTCCCGTCCAGGATTTGTTAAATCTGGAACTGCTGGTGTTGGAGGCAGGTTAATGTCATGGACCCGATCTGATCCGATCCCAATCCACACGGTTTTCGTTCTAAAATCCTTCCTGCCTGGATTGCGAAGCGGAGAATTCTTTTCAGTAATTTACAACCAGTTTTCCCTTCTCTCCCTTTTAGTTAATTTAGTCTCAATTGTGATCCTGTCCAAGGGAAATTGCGGACTATCCAGCTGCACCACCTGCTACCTGGTGGCCATGTAAACAGCGGATCTACTGTTCATTATCACTGAGATCATACTCCGGAAAATCAATAAGTTTTATTTCACATTAGATTTCCTGAAACTCACCTCTGTGTGTCGCCCTCTCTATGTCCTGATCCGTGCAGCCATCGACTGTTCTGTCTGGTTCACCATCGCTTTCACATTTGATCGATTTGTCGCCATTTGTTGCCCAAAGCTGAAATCGAAATATTGTACCAGGAAAGCTGCGACTCTGGTTCTATCAACAACCAGCATTCTGCTCTGTCTAAAAAATATTCCCATGTACTTTCGATATAAACCTTTTTTGGTAATCGACAATGTCGAATGGCGCTGCACTAATAAGCCAAGCTATTTTACTGACCCTCGATGGATTGGATTTAGAATGTTTGAAAAAGTTTTAACACCATTATTGCTATTCATTTTAATTCTGTTGCTGAACGCTCTGACGTTCAGACACATTTTAGTGACCAATCGAGTTCGTCAGAGACTGAGGGGTCAGAGCAAGAAAGGTACTCACAGTGACTCTGAAATGGAGAGAAGAAGGAAGTCTATGATTTTACTCTTCAGCATATCTGGCAGCTTCATATTTCTTTGGTTGCTGTATATTTTAAATATTTTTCGTGTCAGTTATACCTTAGATGATGATTCTTCTTATATCTTTGGAAAGGTCACATATATGCTGCGGAATTTAAGTTGTTGCACAAACACATTTATTTATGTGGCCACTCAGTCCGAGTTCAGAGAGCAGTTAAAGAGCGCGGTGAAATATGTAGTTACATCAATTATTAAATTAATTAATAAACAAAGCAACTGAGACCATCTTAAAGATCCAGTGGTTAGTGGACAAGGGGTGACCACTGGAAGTCCAGGGGAAAGTGGCCTGTAGGAGTAAAGACAAACACTGGAGCTGTTAGTGACGGGAAGAGGGGGTGGAGAGCAGGAGGATGGGAAGTAAATGAGCAGGAATGGAAAAAGATAACGAGCAGTGAGCAAAGGGAAAGAGATGACCTTCGTAAAGGGGTCAGGTGGAGAGTGATTGCGCTCCCTATAGGAACTGATGTGAAAGAAGCTTAAACTGGATATGACCCCGATCATTAAACAAGAACCATGCAGTTTAATAAGTATGCTGACTGACTTGATCAATTAAATATATCTGTAGAAGAAAACATTTAAATTTAAAAACAACGTTGCTTTTTCCTGATCTTTCACTAGGCACATTTATTCTTAATTGCTTTGGCACCCTGGGAATGTTGAGTTAAATTGTTTACGGTAGTTGGCATTGTTGATAAGAAGACGAAAGATTGATGAACAACTGCTTTGTATCTACAAGGATGTGTTACTTGTTCACACAATGAAATGTTAACTCTTGGAGCCTTGTAAGTTAGAGATGGACATGCTTTTAGCGTAGTCCACTCTTATTACAGAGGTGCAGTGACAGCAGATGAACCTGACGTTTAACTAATGGAAGAGTTAATTCAAAGGATTTCATAATTTGGAATCAGAAGCCCAAACGATAGAAACTCAGAGTCTTTGCCTGGTACAATTTACAAAGGTATCTGTGGTGTAATTATTCTGAAACACTGTTCAACGGAATGTCATTTCAGAGACAGGAGAGCAAAGGGAATCCTGGTCTTGAAGAAAATGAAACTTCCATGTTGTCTTCAGTGCTTTTTGTTAAATATTTATAACATCTTGCTGAATAATTTTTTTCTGGATTCATAAGTAGTCGTTATTTGTACATTGTTAGGTCAGTCACAACTGAGGACCCCATTGTAATAAATTGAAAATTCAGAACTGAGAATTTTTAAATAAAAGTGTTTTACGCCTCAAAACCCCAAAACATACAATGGTGCAACTTGGGGACGGACGTTGAAAAAGGCTAAAATGAAATGACTGGTTGTGAAGTTGACTGGAATCTTGCTCCGACTAGTCTGAACAACTTTTTTTATTCAAGGAAGGGAATTCCTAAGGTGAACAACCGGACATAGATCTGCAAGACCGCTGAATAAGATGTCATTTGAATTACGAGGTAAAAGATTTGTCAAAAACATAGAACGAATATCAGCAGAAAAGAGGAATAATTTATTATTTTAAGCTTCCAAGAACCATCGAATCATAGAAACATAAAGTGTTTAAGGCACAGAAAGAGGCCACTTTGATCCATCGTGTCTGTGCGAGCCAAAAAAGGATCCACCTATTCCAATCCCACCTTCCAACATTTAGTTTTTAGCCCTGCAGATTATGGTAGCTGAGGTGCATATCCAGACTCCTTTTCAGTGAGTTGAGCGACTCTGCCTCAACTACCCCTTCAGGCAGTGAGGTCCAGATCCCTACGTCCCTCTGGGTGAAAGGATTTTTTCCTCATCTCCCCTCTATTTTTCTAGCAATCACTTTAAAGCTATGCCCCCTCGTCACTGACCTTTCTGCTATGGTGAATAAATCCTTCACCTCCGCTCTATCCAGGCTCCTCAAGATTTTTTACATTTTAATCAGATCTCCTCTCAGCCTTCTCTGTTCCAAGGAGAATAACCACAGTCTATCCAATCTTTTCTCCAACCTGCATTTTTCCAGTCCTGGCAATATCGTCGTAAATCTCCTCTGTACCCTCTCGAGTGCAATTGCATCCTTTCTGTAATGAAATGACTGGAACTGCACACAGTACTTAAGTTGTGGCCTCACCAATCAGTTATACAGTTCCAGGATAGCCTCCCTGTTCTTATATTCTATACCACAGCTAATAATGGAAAGGATTCCATATGCCTTCTGAACCACCTCATTGACCTGTCCTGCTAACTTCAGGGATCTGTGGACATTGACTCCAAGGACCCACAGTTCCTCTACACTTCTCAGTATTTTCTCATTAATCATCTATTCCTTTGCCTTGTTTGACCACACTAAATACATCACCTCACACTTCTCCAAGTTGAATTCCATTTGCCACTTTTTTGCCCATCTGAGCAGACCATCAATATCTTCCTGCAGCCTAAAGTTACTCACCTCGCTATCTAACACAGGGCGAATCTTCATGTCGTCCGCAAACTTATTGATCATGATCCGTACATTAACGTCCAAAGCATTAATACACACCACAAAAAGAAGGGGACCCATTACTGATCTCTGTGGGACGCCACTGGAAAGAGCCTTCCTGTCGCTTAAACACCCGTCAACAATTACCCTTTGTTTCCTGCCACTGAACCAATTTTGTATCCACCTTGCTGCATTTCCCTGAATCTCATGTGGATTTTTATTTTTTTTTAAACCAGTCTGCCATGTGCTACCTTGTCAAAAGCCTTGCTAAATTCTATGTTGACCACATCAGCTGCTCCACCCTCATCTATCTTCCTTGTTACTGAACTAAGAACAAACAATAACAAAGAACAGTGCAGCACAGGAACAGGCCATTCGGCCCTCCAAGCGTGCGCCGATCTTGATGCCCGCCAAAACTAACACCTTATGCACTTCCGGGGCCCATATCCCTCTAGTCCCTTCTTGCTGCTTCAAAAAATGTGATCAAGTTGGTCAAACAAGATCTTCGCTTAACTAATCCATACTGACTATCCTTGATTAACCAGTGCCTACCTGAGTGACAGTTTATCCTGTCTCTCTGAATAGATTCCAATATTTTGCCCACTACTGAGTTTAGGCTGACTGGCCTGTGATTAATAAATCTATCCTTTGCTCCCATTTTAATCAGAGGTACAACGTTAGCAATTCGCCAATCCTTAAGCACCGCACCCCTGCATCCAGTGAAGACCATGGTGCTGAGGACGCAGTGGATAGCATGTTTAGCGAGGTGGTCACACCGCAGGTCATGGCTGCACAGGCAAAAGAGGAATGGCTGTCCACCAGGAGGAGTCGTAGGCGCAGGCAGGTTGCTCAGGAGTCCCCTGTGGCCATCCCCTGTCAAACTGGTATACCACTTTGGATACTATTGGGGGGATGGTCTCTCAAGGGAAAGCAGCAACAGCCAGGTTAGTGGCACTACGGAGGGCTCTACTGTACAGCAGGGCAGTAAAAAGAATGGGAGAGTCATAGTGATAAGAGAGTCAATTGTAAGGGGTGCAGACAGGCGTTTCTGTGGCCACAAACGAGGCTCCAGAATTGTGTGTTGCCTCCGTTGTGCTAGGGTCAAGGATGTCTCAGAGCGGCTTTACCAAGGACAAAGCACCTTGTCCTTTAAGGATTCTCCCTCATTAAAAAGTGGGTCGAATTGGTTTGAACATGTGTTTCTTTGTCGTTTGCTTTTAAAAAGAGAGGTGGGATGTCATTACATCCGGAGAACTTTTGCTTCACCACTTTTAAACTAATAGAGTTAACCCTTTCTGCGAGCACCTTAACAATTTGCTGAATGGCACTTTTTGTGAAATATAAATAGGATTTTGTGATAATTACTGTTTCTAAATTGCCACAGATATCTGGAGTGAATGAACTCATCTGGCTCAAAGCCGAATGGACCTTTTGTTCTTTGTTCCTCTAAATAAGTGGACCATATGGCCACAGAGATTAATCAACTGCAGCACTCCAAGACTTTTGCAACATTTATGACAGCATATTGATATCTTGATCTGAAGGCTTGGCCTTCTTTTTTTAAAAAGTCAGGAATTGCCATTAATTCATTCATACATTTGTTTCTATTTATTATCTTTCCAGAGAAAGTCTTTGTAATTATTTGCAGACAGCTTCCATGACAACTGTAGACATTAGTGTCTCTGATGAACTCATCTGAAGCCACTAAACATGGAAATAATTGTTTATGACATTTAAATCAATAATAAATAAATTAACATGAGTTGCTATTCCAAGCACTCAAATGAAAATCACCCTGAGTTTAAATGGATACAAATATACATAATTTTCAAAAAAGTTAATGGAAATACCGTCTAGGCGGTTGCTGAATATGAAGGAAAAACCTTTTTTTTAAGATAAATAAATGGAAGATATTGTCAACAAGATATTGACACCATTATTTGAATTTGGGAAACTTAGATTTTAAAAACATCAGTATAATTCGGTACATTTCCTATCAACAGTAAAGGGGTGTCTGAGGTAAATAATAAACCAGCGTGCATAATCTGCTGTTTTAATTGTATGTACTTACATGATAATAGTTTAGGAATTAACAGCACAACTGTGAAAGAATACTGACTGTCATCGAGTGAGGTGATCAGCAGGTGGGGTGTCAGTTTTCAATCTGAGGATTGTCAATGAAGTTTTAACAGATAATAACATTCTTCAGCATCAGTAGTCACTTGGGGTTATGATATTTTAGAAGGTAAGAAAATGTAAAATTTGTGCAGACCGCACCACTCATGAGCGAGAGAATAGAAAGAGTGGTCAACAACAATAATCAGATTAAGGAGGAGGCAGATTTTGTCCTGTGGGGAATTGGAGGTTCTTGGAATGGTGTTTTAAAATGACTAACGTTACTTAATCCTCATAATAATTAATAAGTGGACTCATTAAGAAAGGAATTAGCCAATTTCATAGTTTGGGAATGATAACATGATTAGTGAATGGCTTGTAACGTTTCCTTGGATTCATAATTAAACATCCATTTGCAATATAAATGTGCTAAGGTGGGGTAAAATCAGTTCAGCAGCATTTATCTTTAAATAGGCAACAATTTTGTAGCAACTAGCAATAGTTCCTTTGAGTTGCAAGAGAATCCAGTTACTGTTTTAACCTGACGTATATCAAGCAAATAGGAGAGAAAATATTTGAGTATGGCCGCGGGGCATTAAAAATGCAACAACAGCTGAGGCAAAGGCAGAGGGATGATTATTGGAGGAATCAAATGAATAGACAAACAAAATATGGTAAGGTCTGGAATCAAATGGAATGTTGATTCTTGAACCAAAATAAAACACATTTTAAATATTGTATTGGATAATAATGTTTCTTCAATGCTCAACAGTTGGTGAGCAACAGTTGTTAGAGAATAACTTCAAATAGATGGGTTCATAAGTAAAGGTAAAGGAAAAGGTCTACAGTTTTTTTTTAATATAGTAGGTCGTTTTTTTTAGGGAATCAAGGTCCATCGAGTAAATATTCTAATTGTTGGGTAATTTCAGTGTATAAATTAAGACTAAGTCATGGCAATGTAGCTCGGCAGCCTGGAGTGCTCCTCCTGTGCAATGTGAGAAATCAGGGACACTTCCATTGCCCAGGGCGAACACGTGTGCTGCAAGTGTCTCCAGCTGCAGCTACTGGAAATCTGCGTTTCGGATCTGGAGCGGCTGCTGGGGACACTGTGGAGCATCCGCGAGGCTGAGATCATCGTGGATAGCACGTACGGGGAGGTGGTCACACTGCAGTCAAAGACTGCTCACCCAGAAAGGGAATGGGTGACCGCCAGGCAGGGTAGAAGAACTAGTCAGGTAGTGCAGGAGTCCCCTTGGTCCATCTCCATATCTAACAGATGTCCCACTTTGGATACTGTTGGAGGAGATAACATCTCAGGGGAAAGAGGCAAGAGCCAGGTCTGTGGCAGCACGGGTGGCTCAGCTGCACAGGAAGGGAGGAAAAGGAGTAGGAGAACCATAGTGATAGGGGATTCAATCGTAAGGGGTACAGCCAGGCGTTTATGTGGCCGCAAACGTGACTCCAGGATGGTATGTTGCCTGCCTTGTGCTAGCGACAAGGATGTCATGGAACGGCTGCAGGACATTCTGAAGGGGAAGGGTGAACAGTCAAAGGTTGTGGTACACATTGGTACCAACGAAATAGGTAGAAAGAGGGATGAGGTCCTGCAACAAGTATTTAGGCTGCTACGTAGCAGATTAAAAAAATAAACTCAAACGTTCTAATCTCTGGATTACTCCCAGTGCCACGTGCTAGTGAGTATAGGAATAAGAAGATAAAGCAGATGAATTCATGGCAAGAGGGAGTGCTTTAGTTTCCTCAATCACTGGGTCTGTTTCTGGCAAAGGTGGGACCTCGACAAGTTCAGGTAGCACCTGAACCGGAATGGGACCAACATCCTTGCTGGGAGGCTTGCTAGTGGTTTTTGTGGTGGTGGTGGTGGTGGTGGGGACGGGGGGGAGGGGGTGGTGTGGTGGCGGTGTTGGTTAAACTAATTTGGCAGGTGAATGGGATACAGAGTGGAAGTACAGTAAGGGGTGATGCACAGTCAAATATAGTAGAGAAAATGAATCAGACTGGAAGGCACAGCAAATATAGACCTGTTAAGGCACAAGTGAAAAAGACAAGGCTGGATTGCATCTATTTAAATACAAGGAGTCTGACTAGTAAGGCAGATGAATTGAGGGCGTTAATTAACACATGAGAATATGGTATTATTGCTGTCTCAGAGACATGGTTGAGGGAGGGCCAGGACTAGGAGCTCAATATTCCAGGGTATAGAATCTTCAGGCATGATACATGAAGGAATAAAAGAAGAGTTTGCATTGCCCACTTGATCAAGGCGTCAATTACTGCAGTAAGGAGGGATGATATCTTAGAAGGTTCCTCAAATGAGGCCATGTGGGTAGAACTTAAAAATGAAAAGGGGGCAATCACCTGGATGGGAGTGTACTACAGATCTCCAAATAAACAGGGAGAGACAGAGGAGCAGATATGTTGACAAATCTCAGACAGGAGTGAAATAATAGAGTAATAATAGGAGGGGATTTCAAATTCCCCAATATCAAATGGGATAGTCTTAGTGCAAAAGGCTCAAAGTGGGTGGAATACTTAAAATGCATACAGGAGAGCTTGTTGTGCCAGTACGTAGAAAGTCCTCCAAGACATGGGGCAGTGCTGGACCTAATCTTTGGCAATGAGGCCGAACAAGTGGTCGAAGTATCGGTGGGGGAGTATTTCAGGGATAGTGACCTTAACTCTGCAAGATTTAAGGTAGTTATGGAAAAAGACAAAGATGGACTGGAAATAAAGGTACTGAATTGGGGAAAGGCCGATTTCAATCCGATAAAACAGCACCTGGCCAAAGGGGACTGGGAGCAGCTACTTGTAGGAACTCCTACATCAGACTAGTGGGATTCATTCAAAGAGGAAATAGTGAGAGTTCAGAGCCAACATGTTTCCGTTAAGGTGAAGGGTTGGAGCAAAGTTCCAGGGAACCCTGGATGTGAAGGGATATAGAGGAATGGATACGGAAATAAAATAGGTGTTGGAGAAAATCCAGATTGTGCCCAATTGTTGAACAAATTATCCGGACTCAGACGTTGAGAACAAACACTTTATTGCATGATATCATGGGAAACACACCTTTCCTAAAGGCGGTCGAGTGCTACTCCCAAGAGCTACAGATCGCCGTGGACTTATATAGTATAACAGAGGCAGAGCAGACTGTTTCTCAATCAGACATAAAACCACAAGATAACCACAGGACTGCCTACGTGACTATACACCATGCACAGTACGAGGTCAGCTTCGCATAAGGCTGCAAGTCAATGCACACTCCAGGTACCACATCCGCCCGTTGCTAACGTCTGTCTGGGTTGCCCAAGCAATTTGCAAAGCAGAAGGTTCAGCAGAATATTCTTTGCCCACTTCCCCACATTCGCCATGAACTCTGTGTACATCTTGTGAAAGTTGATTGTGGTTATCTGCTCTGTCTACATTTTATGACAATTGGTTAAAATTAGATACAAGCTGTGTCCTGTTTTTCTGCTTCTACAAAGTTGCATGACAATCAGCAAAGTTCAGGTACATTGTCCAACAATCCCTCCTTTTACCATACCATGATAACACAGCATCATCATGAGTAGAGGGGAGAGGTATGGGGCTTATAGTAATCATTGAAGCATACATTTTCCTGCCATCGCGCTGTACCAGCCGCAAGGCCAAGCGAGCAATACATGATTGATTAATCTCAGCTTAAATGTCCCCATAATATTCTGTTCTTAAAAGTCTAAAATTCTGTTCTCACAGTCCCCTCGTGACTCTTCTACAACCCAAGAATCCTTCCCTTGATCCCACCTCGGTGCCTTTAATGGTCTATTTGTCGAGAAACAGCCTTCAACACCCGGAGGGGCCGCACTCAATACGTTGCCTGCTTATATCACAAGGGGGCAGCGGGAACTCTGTAAAGGCATAAGTTTTGCAGGGGCTTCAAATACTTGTTTACAACATAAAAGGTGGTACGCTTGTGCAATTACCATCTCAGTTAAGCATCACTGTCACATAATCGATTGTATGAACATAATACAATTTCATAAATTACATTGATCATTCATTTGCTCACTTTAAGAATATATAAAATGTTATACAATTACCCTTTCATGGCATAACTAATTGTCGCTCCTTTTACAGAGCAAGTTCGAACACTAATTGCTTTTCGGGTAGCTGTCCAACATGTGTTCAGACATCCTCTTGCATTGCCTAATTAATTTTCTAAATTGCCAAATTAAGTATGTCACATCTAACACCATGATACCCAGAACCACTATCAGGACATGGGAGATAATTCTAAACCAGGGGTGTATCTGCAGGTCTGACCCCCAGTTCCATAAGTCCTCCTGCCAGGTAGAATCATTAATCTCGTCAATCTCATCTTGTAGCTTCTTCGACTGTTGTTCCAGATTGCAATGGCTTCCAGCTGCTATCTCTCTTTACTCAAGCGTGTGGGCAATGGCTGAATAGTATATTCATATTCTCGGAGGTAATTTGTCAAATCCTCCTTAATACTTTCTGTCACAGTTATCGTTTCTGTCTTTTGCTCATGTATCTGTACCAACTCCATCTTCCCTACTCGGGTTGGTATTTGTGGATTGAATCAAAATGTACTGTTGCTCACCAGACAAGTCCGTTTATGTCCATACTGGTATTTTTTCGCTGTGGTGGTTAAGCAATATCTCCCCTTTCCCATATAGGCAACATGGGTTCGTCCTGACAATGCTTTCCTAGCTTCCCTCATGCAATTTACAGTGGCATTAAATCCACATTTTGATTCAGCCGTTTTATATATAGGATGAGGACATATGATCACCTGGTTTTCCAGACTACACTCAGGCAATGGACAATGTTGTTCCAATTACCTCTTTTCCCAATTTCCATAACATAGAGTAAAATATAATTATATTTTATGTAATCATTTCCCCTTATCATTTTCTCATTACCAAATACCTGTCTCAACAATTGTTACAGTAATACCCTGTACAACTCTCGGGTCTTCTCAGGGCACCAGTCAGGTAGCTGGATATCTGAGAAAATCAATATTACCGGTACCAACTCAAGCCTTACATTAACATATGCAATTTTATTAATTTTTTATTATCGCAAGTCCATTTTCTGGCCCTGTAGTCAAGGTAAGGCAAGGGAGACCAGTCACTTGTGGCTGTTGGGTCGTAACCTTACTTGTCGGTAATTCGGATGTGGGGTTAACTGTGGGGTTGGTGCTTCTTGTCTGTTTATTCTCACAACCTGAAATAGGAACTGTCCTTTTTTTATCTTAGAGCTTTAATATCTTGCGCTAGGGGGAGTTCGAGGATTGTCTGCACTCACTTTTGTTCTGTCTCATGCTTTCCCGGTGTTATTACTATTCCCAAGTAAGAAACCTTTTCCTTCATTATCGGTGACATTTTCAGCTTAACTTTCACTCTAATCTTCTGAAGCAAGGTGGAATATCGATGGATTATTCTAAAATCCCTGGGAGAGACATGTCCAGATGTACTGTTGTCCCTTGAACCTAAACACAAATTTATGTTGACACTCTTGTGCCAACTGTATGGACCAGATCTCATTACTTATGTCCAACACAGTAAACCACTGATTGGTTATTTTCTAAAACTTTGATTGTCCTCTTAAATATCAGATAAATTTCCCTTTGAGTGCTTTAAATAACCACTCATATCAGTTAAATTTTGTTTATTGATTCCAATTTCTTATGCCCAGACTTGGTTGTACTTTTTGTACTTTACGGACAGAAATGCTTGCAACTATCTTTCCTTCTCAAGCATTTTGTCTCATTGATAAAGATGCTATGATATTTGATGTCTGAAATTAAGTTTTAAATTCTCAAAGCTGCTGGATCTCTTGTTGTGGCATCAGTTCTCATGTGGCCTTGGAACCTGCCGTCACCTGCTTAAAAGAATCCATTGTGGCTCTACCCCTGAGCCCAATGGGTTAATTTGTCCAATTCTATCTGTCAATGTAGAAATGTAAAATTTAACAATGTCCAATATGTATAAATTTGACTCTCAGCAATGCAAAAAGCTGCAGTGAGTTAAGTTCTTTGTTTGTCTCCAAGGGGGCGGAGCAAAACATTCTCAGCTACGTCACTTCACGAAACCTTTTTATTTCTGATCGAAAAGAACTATCCATTTTAATTTTTTTTCAATCCTTTTGGTATCCTTAGGGTTAAAAAAAAACAACAAAATCATGTGTAACATTTTCAACTTCAAAGGAAAGCATCTCCTTCAGGAAAGACAGCATTTTAAAATTAAACTCCAATTGTTTCCAAGCTTTTTTGTTAGTATCTTTTGTAAGAGGTTTCTAATCCAAGGATTTTTACAACAAAGATGATTCCAATTCCAATTCACTGCAATAATATTTAAAAATCAAAACTGCCGATGTTATATGAGTTCTTTACACAGAGGGTGGTGGGGTGCATGTAATGCATTGCCAGCGGAGGTGGTAGACGAGGGCACGATAGCATGTTTTAAGATGTATCTAGACAGATACATGAATGGGCAGGAAGTAAAGAGATACAGACCCTTAGATAATAGGCGACAGGTTTAGATAGAGGATTTGGATCGGCGTAGGCTTGGAGGGCCGAAGGGCCTGTTCCTGTGCTGTAATTTTCTTTGTTCTTTGTTCTTTGAGTGAGTCTTCTGTCCGGAACTTAAGACTCCTCCAAAACATGACATAATAAACTTGAAAGTTCATTGTTGCAACAAATGAAATTTCCAGTTCTTCAACTTAAACAGGTCAATTAACCTAAACAGTATTAATTCAATTCAGACTTATTAACTTATAATGATTACTAACTACACACAACAGAACGTGCTTATTTTAAAAGATAAGTAAATTACGTCATTTTCTTGCTCTTTCTTCAGGCGCCTTTTCAAATGACTGTAATAAAACCAAAAACTAAAGAAAAAGTTATTTAACATTCTTACAGCAAAAGATTTAACACCAGGTCCTTGCACAAACTTTAATCTTTCCCATTATCTCCTTTTCTATCCTTTCTTTCCCTTAAAACAATATAACAGTCAGGAAAACACGTCTTCAAATTTAGACTCCGAAAACTAGAACAGATTTTAAACTGGAACTCCAATTAAAGCAGGAGTTGTAAACTTCAAATTGGATTTCTGCCAGACATCTTCAAACCTTCAAGGCTGAAGCTTATCTCTTAGAAAATTGTTCATTGCCTTTTCACAGTTGCAAAACTAATTAAAATTAAAACTTTAACTTTAAATATAATTCAATTTTATATCCCATTCCTGGGTGCACTATCTTAAATCGAAATGAATACACTCAACAATCCCTTTTCACACTCACTCAGTTCCAAACAACTTAATAGAATTCAATTTTCAACATTAAAGCCAGACAACAAAGAGTTAACGACAGTCAGTTGTACAGAACACAAGTTGTAAAGAGCACAAGTTGTACAGAACACAAGTTGTACATCCCAGATATTCAATTCATTTGTGGAAGCTTCCGACATTCTCACAGTCGAATCAAAGGCACAGTTACTTGTTTTTACTCTAAAACATATATATCTTTAAAACTCATATTTACCGTGGCGCTTTTGCGTCTCCTTCGATGGGGCAAACGGACGTGGGTCGCCTTTCTCTCCAGAGGACATGGTTTACTTGTCCCCGGGGGAAACCCTTCCTTCTTGGAAGCTGTTGAGTCCATTCTTACTTCTTCTTTCTCAAAACCTTCTAATTTTACGAGTTCTTTCTATGGAGTAAACAACATTAACACAAACAAAAGACGAACCACACACAAGGAGACGAACAGGCACAGTTAATGTTAAATTCTCAAGGTCAGCTAACCGGATGCCCCTGGCTCCTCAGGTCAACGATATTTTCGTTCTCCAACTCTTGTCACCCGCGTCTTTCTCGAGGTGCAGATCAGCGGGTGTACTCAGGAGCCCCGAAAACGTGCCTGTTGGGTCAATTTGGTAATTTAGTTACAGCCCCAGTCATCTCCCTCCCATATCTTGTCACCGTATTTTACTCACTTCCCATGTGTGAGATTTACCTTCGTATACTCAACGGGATCAGGTATTCGGCCCAGCCGACTATGCCAGATTTCTAAATTTACTGCAGTTTCCACTTATCTCCTTTTTCAACTTCCTTCGCGGAATTACACACTTCCGATGTGTGAGATTTAACTTACTCAATTTTAGGCCATTTCTGATCAGGTTTCAGCCAATTCTTCCTTGACACCTCTAGTCCCCCTCTCCCAGTTATCAGGCTTTCACGTGGGGCACAGTCGCCCTCTTCCTTCCGGCTCAGGCTGGGTGATTGAGACATGAGGGTCCCAGAAAAGTTGACTTACCTCTGATCCTGTCAATTAGTTTTTTCACTAGGTTATTTTGGATCCCGTGAACTCAGGGATCCTGCCGACTACGCCAAATCTGTTGGAGAAAATCCAGATTGTGCCAAATTTAGTTTAGTTTAGAGATACAGCACTGAAACCGGCCTTTCGGCCTACAGAGTCTGTGCCGACCATCAACCACCCATTTATACTAATCCTACACTAATTCCATATTCCTAACACATCCCCACCTGTCCTTTTATTTCCCTACCTATACTAGGGGCAATTTATAATGGCTAATTAACCTATCAACCTGCAAGTCTTTGGCATGTGGGAGGAAACCAGAGCACCCAGAGAAAACCTACGCAGACACCGGGAGAACTTGCAAACTACACACAGGCAGGACGCAGAATTGAACCCGGGTCACTGGAGCTGTGAGGCTGCGGTGCTAACCACTGCGCCAGTGTGCCACCCAAATTGTTGAACAAATTCTCCGGACTCAGACGTTGAGAACAAACACTTTATTGCATGATATCATGGGAAGCACACCTTTCTTAAAGGTGGTCTAGTGCTACTCCCAAGAGCTACAGATCGCCGTGGAATTATTTAGTATAACAGAGGCAGAGCAGACTGTTTCTCAATCAGACATAAAACCACAAGATAACCACAGGACTGCCTACGTGACTATACACCATGCACAGTACGAGGTCAGCTTCGCATAAGGCTGCAAGTCAATGCACACTCCAGGTACCACATCCGCCCATTGCTAACGTCTGTCTGGGTTGCCCAAGCAATTTGCAAAGCAGAAGGTTCAGCAGAATATTCTTTGCCCACTTCCCCACATTCGCCATGAACTCTGTGTACATCTTGTGACAGTTGATTGTGGTTAGCTGCCCTGTCTACATTTTATGACCATTGGTTAAAATTAGATACAAGCTGTGTCCTGTTTTTCTGCTTCTACAAAGTTGCATGACAATTATCAAAGTTCAGGAAAATTCTCCAACAATAGGCTTATTGCAGATTCAGAGCTCTGAAAGCAGTAGAGGAATTGGAGGTGTGTAGAAAGTGTCGGGGGTATATTAGTTACGAAAAATTCTGACGTCCAGTGGAATCAAAGTTGTTAAGGGACTAATTTCCACAGCTAAAGTTGTGGTCTATCAAACTGACTTGGAGCAGAGTTTTTTTTTGGTACTATCCCAGTTTGTGGCGAGAAAGATAAATATTTACGTAATCCTGTGCCATGGGATATCAATACTTTAGTTTTTAAACAAATGATCGAACACTTCCAAACGAATTTATTTCCTGTGTTTACAACGATGCTGGTCCATTATCATAATCGTATGCGAATAGAGTCAGATAAACTTTAGATTATGCCGGGAATCAATGTCAGTACAGTTTTTGCTTGTGGTAGAAACTGTGATAGTTTGACAACACGACGAATTTTTATGGTTCTGTGTTAATTTGAAGTAACATTTTAGGATTTTATCTTAACCACATTTTAAACAGTTTTGTTTGAATATCTGATCGTGAGACAATTAATGATTAAAGCAGCTGAATGAAAGGAACTGGTCTTGCTAACTTATATTGCCTTAAAAGTGCCGAACAGTCTGGCTTCAAGCAATTGTATAGACCATTTACCTACAATAGGGTCAATCCAAGGACTCTTGGTCAGCTGAAAAGAAATAAACGAAAAGGTTGAACTCAGCAGTTTTCACTTCGAGTAACGCTTTAACTTTAATCAATAACCTTGCACTTTTTAGTAGGTTTTATTTTACTAACTGCTTTGGTTTATCAACCATATCTGTGGTCCGAAACATCTATATTTAAAAATACATTGTTTCCTAATATTCTGCTACAAGCCTGTGTTTGCATTAATATTTGTATCCGTGGGAGCAAGAGTCTTGGCGGCCTGTTAGATCGGATGTTTCGAGCAGAGAGTGTGAATAACGCCAAGATTCCACGTTCAATCCATGCACTGCCCAGCGAGATACCATTGTCTTAAACATGTATGTGGCTTGCTACCATTTGGTTGCAATATTGAACACAAAGAGCAGGAACAGGCCCTTCGAGCTGATTTGCTACTTCAAGAATATTTTCCTGTACTATCCCCGTATTCCTTGATGTTTTCAATTGCAGAAATCTGTCGATCTCTGTCTTGAACATTCTCAACGACTTGAGCCTCCACAGCCCACTGGGGCAGAGTATACCAAAGATTTACAAACATCTAAGTGAAGAAATGCCTCCTCATCTCAGTTCTAAATGGTCTGCCTCTTATTCTGAGACTATTCCCCCTGGCATTAGACCCCCCACCCCCCGACCCCCCCGCCAGTGGAGGCATCCTGCATAAATCTTCCCTGTAAAGCCGTGCAAGAATTCAGTATGTTTGAAATATATCACCAGTCATTCTTCTAAACTGCAGAGGATATTGGTCAAGTCTACTTAGTCTTCCTCAAAGGACAATCCCTCCAACCCAGTAATTAGTTTGGTGAGTCTGCGTTGTAGTGCTTCTATGGCAATTATGTCTTTCCTTTGGTACGGAGAAAAAAAATGTACACAAAGCAACAGGTGTGGCCTGAGCAAGGCTCCATATAACTGCAGTAAGACATGTTTTGTTCTCTACCCAAATCCTGTTGCACTAAAGACAATGCCCCTTCTTAAATGCTTGTTGTACCTGTATGCTGACTTTCAGTGATTCATGAACAATGACACCCAAGTCCCTTTGAAGTTCAACACTTCCCAGCCACTCACCATTTAAGAAATGCACCGTATTCCTGTTTTTCCTACCAATGTGTATAACCTCATATTTCTCTGCATAGTATTCCATCTGCTAAACTTTTAACCACTCACTAAGCCTCTGCAAAATCCCTTGAAGCATGTTTGCATCCTCATCGCAGCTCGCACTTCTGCCTAGTTTTGTGTCAGCTGCAAACTTAGAAATATTACATTTAATCACCACATCCAATTCATTAATATAGATTGTGAATGTCTGAGACCCAAGCACCGATCCTTACCTTCCCCAGTAGTCACATTCTACCAATGCTACTCTCTGTTTCCTGTCCACAAAAATTCTCAATCCATACGATGTATACCCCAATCCGATCTGCTGTAATTTTGTTTCCAAATCTCTTGTAGAACATGGAACATAGAACAGTGCAGCAGAGTACAGGCCCTTCGGCCCACGATGTTGTGCCGAACCTTTTACCTACTCGAAGATGAAACTAACTACCTACCCTTCATTCTACTATCATCCATGTACCTATCCAAGAGTCGCTTAAATGCCCCGAATGTATCTGCTTCTGCAACCACCGCTGGCAACGCATTCCACGCACCCACCACTCTCTGTGTAAAGAACTTACCTCTGACATCTCCCCGAAACCTTCCTCCATCACCTAAAAATTATGCCCCCTGGTGATAGCCCTTTCCACCCTGGGAAAACGTCTCTGACTATCCACTCTATCTATGCCTCTCATCATCTTGTACCCCTCTATCAAGTCATCTCTCATCCTTCTTCGCTCCAATGAGAAAAGCCCTATCTCCCTCAATCTTTCTTCGTAGGACATGCCCTCCAGTCCAGGCAGCATCCTGGTAATTCTCCTCTGCACCCTCTCTAAAGCTTCCACATCCTCCTATAATGAGGCGACCAGAACCGAACACAATATTCCAAGTGTGGTCGAACCAGGGCCTTATAGAGCTGCAGCATAACCTCGCGGCTCTTGAACTCAATCCCCCTGTTAATGAAAGCCAACACACCATATGCCTTCTTAACAACCCTATCAACTTGGGTGGCAACTTTGAGCGATCTATGGACATGGACCTCAAGATCCCTCTGTTCCTCCACACTACCAAGAATCCTGTCTTTACGCCTGTATTCTGCATTCAAATTCGACCTTCCAAAATGAATCACTTCACACTTTTTCAGGTTGAACTCCATCTGCCACTTCTCAGCCCAGCTCTGCATCCTGTCAATGTCCCGTTGCAACCTACAACAGCCTTCTACACTATCCCCAACTCCAGAAACCTTCGTGTCATCGGCAAACTTGCTAACCCAGCCTTCCACTTCCTCATCCAAGTCATTTATAAAAATCACAAATGGCAGAGGTCCCAGAACAGATCCTTGTGGAACACCACTGGTCACCGAGCTCCATGCTGAATACTTTCCATCTACTACCACCCTCTGACTTCCATGGGCCAGCCAATTTTGTATCCAGACAGTCAACTTTCCCTGTATCCCATGCCTCCTTACTTTCTGAATGAGCCTACCATGGGGAACCTTATCAAACGCCTTGCTAAAATCCATATACACCACATCCATTGCTCTTCCTTCATCAATGTGTTTTGTCACATCTTCAAAGAATTCAATAAGGCTTGTGAGGCATGACCTACCCCTCACAAAGCCATGTTGACTGTCTCTAATCAAACCATGCTTTTCCAAATAATCATAAATCCTGTCTCTCAGAATCCTCTCCAATAATTTGCCCACTACCGACATAAGACTGACTGGTCTATAATTCCCAGGGTTATCCCTATTCCCTTTCTTGAACAAGGGAACAACATTTGCCACCCTCCAATCATCCGGTACTACTCCAGTGGACAGTGAAGACGCAAAGATCATCGCCAAAGGCGCAGCAATCTATTCCCTCGCTTCCCGTAATATCCTTGGGAATATCCCGTCTGGCCGAGGGGACTTAACTGTCCTCATATCATTCAAAATTTCCAGCACATCCTCCCTCTTAACCTCAAACTGTTCGAGCATATCAGCCTGTTCCACGCTGTCCTCACAAACGATGTGCGTGACATCATCAAAAGTTTTCTGAAAATCTAAATATAACACATCCACTGGTTCCCCGTTATATATTCTGTGGGTTGCATCCCCAAAAGACCAACTGGTTTGTCATATGATGACATCACAAGTGCACAAAAGAACAAGGAATAGTAGCACACTTAGACGATATTGCCCACCGTGGCTGCTCCGCCATTCAATACGATCATGGCTGATCATGGGTTTGAATTCCAGTGTCCTGCCCACTCCCATACCCCATGATTCCCTGCGAGATCAAAAATCTATCTATGACAGCCTTAAATGTATTCAGCATCGGAGCATCCATAACCTTCTGGGGTAGAGCATTCCAAAGATTCACAAAACTTTGAGTGAAGTAATCTCTCCAATTCTCCGTCCTCAATGATTGGCTCCATATCCTGAGACTGCCCTCGCATTCTTGATTCCAAGACCAGTGGATCAATCTCTCAGATTCTACCCTCTTGTGCCCTTTCAGCATCTTGTATCTCTCCATTAGATCCCCTCTCATGCTTCTAAACTCCACAGAATATAGACCCAATGTACTCAACCTCTCATCACAGGACAACCCACTCGTCCCAGGAACCAATTTAGAAAATCGTCGCTGAACGCCTCCAGTGCAAGTATATTGTTTGTTAAACGTGGAGACCAAAACTGCACATAGTATTCCAGGTGTGGTCTCACCAAAGCCTTGTACAATTTACGCAAGTTTTCAAAATTACTTACTCCAATCCCCTTATAATTATGGCCAACAAGACATTTGCATTCTTAATAACCTGCTGCACTGCACCTGCATGTTAACTGTGTGTGTTCCCTCTGCAAGTGTCATCATGCCTCTCTGAGAATCAAAAATTATCAGTTTCAAACATCAAAAAATATCTGATCTTCTATTTTACGTCAACGTGAACATCTTCACACTTCCCTACATTATAATTGTATACTTTAGTTTAGATTGCCTCTCCTCCTTCTTCCTACCTGTGGACATGGATGATGTGGGCATGGTTCTTAATGAATACTTTGTGTTTGTCTTCATTAAAGAGGAGGAATGATGCAGGCATTGCAGTTAAAGAGGAGGAGTGTGAAATATTGGATGGGATAAACAGAGTGAGAGGGAAATATGAAGGTGTTTGGAAGCTTTGAAAGTGAATAAATGGTCAGACGTGGATGCATTGGAATCAGTTCAGAGAAGGTTCACTGAGCTGATTCCTGGGATGAAGGGGTTTTCCTATGAGGAATGGTTGACCAGGTTGGGCCTGTACACATTGGAGTTCAGAAGAACGAGAGGTGATCTTATTGAAACATACAAGATTCTGAGGGGCCTTTACAGGGCGGATGCTGGGAGGATGTCCACCTTGTGGGGGAGTCTAGAACTAGGGGGCACAGTTTAAAAATAGAGAATCTCCCATTTATGACAAAGATGAGGAGGATTTTTTTCTTCTCTCTCAGCGGTTGGTTAGACTCTGGAATTCTCTTCCCCACAGAGCAGTGGAGGTTGGGTCATTGAATATATTGAAGGCTGAGTTAGATAGATTTATAAGTAACAAGGGTGTCAAAGGTTATATGGGTATGGGGGGAGGGTGGTGGCGCGGGGTAGGCAGGAAAGTGGAGTTAAGGCCGCTATCAGATCAGTCATAATCTTATGGAATGGCAGAGCAAACCCAAGGGGCTGAATGGCCTACTCCTACTCCTATTTCTTATGATCTTGTGTATAAAATGGAGGATGTTCTCGCCAGATGCGTAAAATGAAGGGCGGGCCCACATACAGCTCGCAACGCAAAGAGCATAGGCATAAACGTGTCAGTTGCTGGTTGGCAAGATGTAACGAATGCTGTTTCAAAGGGATCAGTGCTGGGACCTCAAATTTTTACAGTTTATACAAATGCTTAGATGAAGGGACAGAAGATATGGTGGCTAAATGTATGGATGACAGAAAAATAGGTAGCAAAATAATTTGTGAACAGGTCATAAGGCGGCTACAAAGGGATATGGGTGGGGTCAGTGAGTGTACCAAGCTCAGGAAAATAGTGCATTATGTGGGAAATGTGAAATTGTCCACTTTAGCAGGAAGAATAAAACATTAAGCATATTATCTAAATGGTGAGAGATTGCAGAGCTCTGGGATGCAGAGATATCTGGGTGTCCCAGTGCATGAATAACAAAAGGTTAGTACGCATGCACAACACATAATTCGGAAAGCAAATAGAATGTTATCATTTATTGCGAGGGGAATTGAATGCAAAAGTAGGGAGGTTATGCTTCAGTTAAACAGTGCATTGGTAAGACCACATCCTGCACAGCATTGGTCTCCTTATTTAAGGAAATTTGTAAATGCTTTGGAAACATTTCAGAGAAGGATTGCTAAAATAAAACCAGGACTGGCTGAGTTGTCCGATGAGGAAAGACTGGACAGGCTAAGCTGGTATCTGCTCGAATTTTTAAGAGTACGACGTGACTTGATTGAAACATAAGATCCTGAGGGGTCTTGACAGGGTGGTATTATATGAGAACCTAGAACTAGCGGTCACTCTTAAATAAAAACATGGTGGTCGCCGACTTAAGGCAGAGATGAGGAGAATATATTTTTCGCTCAGAGCGTTGTAAGTCTTTGGAACTCTGTTCCTTCAAATGTTGTGGAAGCAGAGTCTGTGAATATTTTTAAGGCAGTGGTGGATACCTTTTTGATAAGCAAGGGAATGGAAGATTATTGGGGTGGAACATAGAACATAGAACATTACAGCGCAGTACAGGCCCTTCATCCCTCGATGTTGCGCCGACCTGTGAAACCATCTGACCTACACTATTCCATTTTCATCCATTGGTCGATTCAATGACCACTTAAATGCATTTAAAGAGGCGAGTCTACTACTGTTGCAGGCAGGGCGTTCCACGCCCCTACTACTCTCTGTGTAAAGAAACTACCTCTGACATCTGTCCTATATCTATCACCCCTCAACTTAAAGCTATGTCCCCTCGTGTTTGCCATCAGCATCCGAGGAAAAAGGCTCTCACTATCCACGCTGTCCAACGCTCTGATTATCTTATATGTCTCTATTAAGTAACCTCTTCTCCTCCTTCTCTCTAACGAAAACAACCTCAAGTCCCTCAGCCTTTCCTCGTAGGACCGTCCCTCCATACCAGGCAACATCCTAGTAAATCTCCTCTGCACCTTTTCCAAAGCTTCCACATCCTTCCTATAATGCTGTGACCAGAACTGCACGCAATACTCCAGGTGCGGCCGCACCAGAGTTCTGTACAGCTGCAGCATGACCTCGTGGCTCCTAAACTCGATCCCCCTACTAATAAAAGCTAACACACCATATGCCTTCTTAACAGCTCTATTAACCTGGGTGGCAACTTTCAGGGATTTATGTACCTGGACACCAAGAACTCTCTGCTCATCTACACGACCAAGAATCTTCCCATTAGCCCAGTATTCTGCAATCCTGTTACTCCTTCCGAAGTGAATCACCTCACACTTTTCCGCATTAAACTCCATTTGCCATCTCTCAGCCCAGCTCTGCAGCCTATCTATGTCCCTCTGTAACCAACAACATCTTTCGGCACTATCCACAACTCCACCGACCTTCGTGTCATCCGCAAATTTACTAACCCACCCTTCTGCACCCTCATCCAGGTCATTTATAAAAATGACAAACATCAGTGGCCCCAAAACAGATCCTTGCGGTACACCACTAGAAGCTATACTCCAGGATGAACATTTACCATCAACCACCACCCTCTGTCTTCTTTCAGCTCGCCAATTTCTGATCCAAAGCACTAATTCACCTTCAATCCCATACCTCTGTATTTTCTGCAATAGCCTACCGTGGGGAACTTTATCAAACGCCTTACTGAAATCCATATAGACCACATCCACGGCTTTACCCTCATCCACCTGTTTGGTCACCTTGTCAAAAAACTCAATAAGGTTTGTGAGGCACGACCTTCCCTTCACAAAACCGTGCTGACTATCTCGAATGAACTTATTCTTTTCAAGATGATTATAAATCCTATCTCTAATAACCTTTTCCAACATTTTACCCACAACCGAAGTAAGGCTCACAGGTCTATAATTACCAGGGCTGTCTCTACTCCCCTTCTTGTACAAGGGGACAACATTTGCTATCCTCCATTCTTCTGGCACTATTCCTGTCGACAATGACGACATAAAAATCAAGGACAAAGGCTCTGCAATCTCCTCTCTGGCTTCCCAGAGAATCCGCGGATAAATCCCATCTGGCCCAGGGGACTTATCTATTTTCACACTTTCCAAAATTGCTAACACCTCCTCCTTGTGAACCTCAATCCCATCTAGCCGAGTAGTCTGTATCTCAGTATTCTCCTCGACAAAATTTTCTTTCTCCACTGTAAATACTGACGAAAAATATTCATTTAACACTTCCCCTATCTCCTCCGATTCCACACACAACTTCCCACTACTATCCTTGTTTGGCCCTAACCTATCTCTAGTCATTCTTTTATTCCTGATATACCTGTAGAAAGCCTTAGGGTTTTCGTTGATCCTATCCGCCAATGACTTCTCGTGTCCTCTCCTTGCTCTTCTTATCTCTCCCTTCAGATCCTTCCTGGCTAGCTTGTAACTCTCAAGCCCCCTAACTGAGCCTTCACGTCTCATCCTAACATAAGCCTTCTTCTTCCTCTTGACAAGCTCTTCAACTTCTTCAGTAAACCACGGCTCCCTCGCTCGACAACTTCCTCCCTGCCTGACAGGTACATACTTATCAAGGACACGCAGTAGCTGCTCCTTGAATAAGCTCCACATTTCGATTGTGCCCATCCCGTGCAGTTTCCTTCCCCATCCTACGCATCCTAAATCTTGCCTAATCACATCATAATTTCCTTTCCCCGAGCTATAATTCTTGCCCTGCTGTATATGCCTGTCCCTGCCCTTCGCCAAGGTAAACCTAACAGAATTGTGAACACTATCACCAAAGTGCTCACCAACTTCTAAATCTAACACCTAGCCGGGTTCATTACCCAGTACCAAATCCAATGTGGCTTCGCCCCTGGTTGGCCTGTCTACATACTGCGTCAGAAAACTCTCCTGCACACACTGGACAAAAACTGACCCATCTGGAGTACTCAGTAGGTGGGAATGTGCAGTTTAGGTTGCAACCAGATCAGCCATGGGCTTGTGGAATAACACAGCAGGCTTGGGAGTCCGACTGGACTACTCGTGCTTCTATTTCGTATGTTCATATGTTTGCATGTACTGGAATGCCAAACGGTTAGGAAGGAGGGAGGGCTGAACTATCGGAACTTAGTTTTGCACTTGCTGCTGTTCAATATTCAGTGTATTAACACCTAATCTGGACTAATGCTTTGTCTTTCAACACACCATTAACATATTGTTTGCCTTTGCTCCGTGACCTTTTGGTCAGCTATGTGGCCTGGTCCAATCTAGACCTCCTTTGTTATCTCTTGCCCCACCCCCACCTCACTTGCTTGTAACCTGTGACCTTAGTTTGTTCAGTTTGCTTACCCACTGTTTTTTTTCAGGTTTGCACTTGCTGCTGTTCAATATTCAGTGTATTAACACCTAATCTGTACTAATTATTTGTCTTTCAACGCACCATTAACCCATTGTTTGCCTTTGCTCCGTGACCTTTAGGTCAGCTATGTGGCCTGGTCCAATCTAGACCTCCTTTGTTATCTCTTGCCCCACTCCCACCTCACTTGCTTATAACCTGCGACTCTCCTCACTATCCAAGGCCCCAAACACTCCTTTCAGGTGAAGCAGCGATTTGCTTGTACTTCTTTCAATGTAGTGTACTGTATTCGCTGCTCACAGTGTGGTCTCCTCTACATTGGGGAGCCCAAGCACAGACCGGGTGACCGCTTTGCGGAACATCTCTGCGCACTCCGCAAGCAGGACCCTGAGCTTCCGGTTGTTTGCCATTTCAACACTCCCCCCTGCTCTCATGCTCACATCTCTGTCCTGGGATTGCTGCAGTATTCCAGTGAACATCAACGCAAGCTCGAGGAACATCATCTCATCTACCGATTAGGCACACTACAGCCTGCCGGACTGAACATTGAGTTCAATAATTTCAGAGCATGACAGCCTCCCATTTTACTTTCATTTTTAGTTACTTTTTCTTCCCTTTTTTTACAATCTTTTTTTTGCATTTATTTCATTTCATCTTAGTTTGTTCAGTTTGTTTACCCACTGTTTTTTTTTCAGGTTTGCACTTGCTGCTGTTCAATATTCAATGTATTTACACCTAATCTGGACTAATGCTTTGTCTTTCAACACACCATTAACATATTGTTTGCCTTTGCTCCGTGACCTTTTGGTCTGGTATGTGGCCTGGTCCGATCTCGCCCTCCTTTATTATCTCTTGCCCCACCCCCACCTCACTTGCTTATTACCTGTGACTTTTCTAATATTTGTCAGTTCCGAAGAAGGGTCACTGACCCGAAGCGTTAACTCTGCTTCTCTTTTCACAGATGCTGCCAGACCTGCTGAGTGTTTCCAGCATTTCTTGTTTTTATATCGAACTTAAGAACTGGAAGATCTCTGAGCTTTCAGAGGGGCCGTACTGAGGTACCACTACATTTTCTGAGGGGCAAAACGGAGATAGCACCGCATTATTGTAGTTTCAGTACTGAAGGAACGCAGCATCATTGAAGGAGCACTAATGAGGGAGCGTTGTACTGTCCAGGTGAAATATCAATTGAACACGGCACTGCTGGATGTCTAGGGCTGAGGATGCACTGCACCATCGGAACAGATGACTGATCGAGTTTGCACTATAAGAGTGGCAGATTTGAGGGAGAGCGGCATTTTTCAGAGGGTAATGGAGCACGGTACAGTCCGAGGGCCAGCACTGAGGGACCGCTGGACTGTCGAAGAGGCAGTGCTGAGTGAGAGCTGCTCAGTCAGCCTGTCAGTACTGAGGGAGCGCTACATTTCAGAGTGTTAGTACTGGGGGAGTGCTGTACTGTTGCAGGTCAGTAATGAGGGAGCGCTGCACTGTTGGAGGGTCAGTAATGAGGGAGCGCTGTACTGTCAGAACGTAAGTACTTAGTGGTCACTGCACGGTTGGATGGGTAGTATTATAGGAGTCTTGCATTGCCGGAGGTTTACGACTGAGTGAGTGCTGCACTTTCAGATGTACAGTTAGAGGGAGCGCTGCAATCTTGGAGGATAAACGCACAGTTAGACACGTCAGTACTGATGGAATGTCCCTCTGTCAGCGGCACAGCACTAAGGTCCCACTGTCAGAGGGTTCGGACTAAGGGCGAGCCAGACTGTCACAGGTGCCGTACTAAGGTTGGGCTGCACTCCTGGAGGTTCAGTACTGAGGGAACATAACTGGTGGAGTGTTGTACTGCCAGAGGGACAGTTCTGAGGGAGACCTGTATGCAGAGATTCAGTACTGAGGGTGTGCTTAACTGTCAATTGGCCAGTACTGAGAGTGCTTTGAACTGTTGGAAGGTTGATACTGAGGTGGAGCTGCATTGTTGGAACGTCAGTATTGAGCGAGCAATTCATTGTCGAAGGTCCATTAATTAAGGCATGCTGTTTGGTTGGAGGGTCAGTACTGAGGGAGGGCTTCATTGTCAAATTGTGAGTGCTGATGCAGAACTACACTATCGAAGAGACAGTGCTGAGTGAGCACTCCATGGTTGAAAGGGCAGAACTAAGCGAGCATTACACTGTCAGTGGGCCAGTACTGAGGATACGCAGCACAGTTAAATGGGCCGTACTGCAGGAGTTCTGGACTGTCAGAGGGGCAGTACTGAGTGAATGCTGCACTATAGGAAGGCCAGTACCGATGGAGTGCCGCTTTGTCAGGAAGACAGTACTGAGGCACCCCTGCACTATCTGAGAGTCAATACTGAGCCAGTGCCACAATGTCAGATGGGCTGTCCTGATGGAACACTGCAATGTCAGATGGGCCATACTGAGTAAACCCGGCAGTGTTCTAGGTTCAGAACTGAGGAACTGATGTACTGTCTGAGATTCAGTACTGTCATAGTTTCAGTTGTGAGGGAGGCTGCATTGGCGAAGGATCTGTAAGATTATTAGGTTGCTGAAAGCTGTTAACCAGCATGCTAATTGTTAAAATTAACTATTATAAACTTACAAATGACTTAATATTATAACCTACGTTTAGCTTTATTAAAATCCTTCTTTGTAGTATGAAAACGTGAACATTTTAAGAAATAAGGCAAGTATAGGCAAAATGTCAAGGCAGAGAGATTCTGACTTATGTCAAGTTATAATATGCTTACTTGAAGTGAAAATGTCAGATCTAAAGATCAGATAGTGAGAGCTTCTTCTTAGAATTGTCTTGTAGTGAGATAAGGCAACCTCAGAAAAGCATTGTGATAAGGGAGTTAACACACAGACTCTTTCTATGTGCTGCTGGTGGAAAAGATAATGTTAGCAACCCTCACAGAACGATCCTTGGTTGGCTGAGAAACGCATCCATTGATTTAAGACTGATCACTGATTGGTATGAGGGGAGGCTTAACTGTGAAATTCCGAAGAAGGGTCACTGACCCCAAACGTTAACTCTGCTTCTCTTTCCACAGATGCTGCCAGACCTGCTGAGTGGTTCCAGCATTTTTTGTTTTTATTTCAGATTTCCAGCATCCGCAGTATTTTGCTTTTATTTAACTGTGAAGCTGCGAGGCTGAATTGAATTCTGAATTTGCCACTATACAGCAGAAACATTTTAACAACAAGAGAAGCTATGAGAGAGAGAGAAGCTGAAGACCAGAAACTGCAAGAAATATCTTGGTGCACTATGCCGTCCAGTCTCTAATATGGATAGAATCTGTGTACGACTGTTAGTTATTGCCTGAGTTTGTGATTATGGCGTATCTGAGAACCGAAAAAACATGTCCCTTATTTTATCAATAAAGTCGATTCACAACAAGCTGTTGATCAGTCAAGTCTGTTCTCACCTTAGCAGAGAGTTTAAAACACCCTTATCTTATCATAAATCTTACAGTGGCACCCCAGATGGGACTTGGCATGCTGTGAACGCGTTCTGGGAGAAAGGAAGAATCTCACGTTCGAAAGACCAGACAACACTTTGGAGGGAAAACCCTTTTGGGGAGTTTGGAGACCCACCAGTGATCTAAATGCACTTATATAAAGATATATAAAGATAATAATAAATTCATATAGTGTAAAATGTTGAACAGGTCTTCAAAGAGTAATACAAGAAATGTATAGAGTTCACACAAGATAAGAAAGGCTGGAAGAATTTGAAGATGGAGAAAGCAAAATCAAAAACCTGCTGCTTTGCAGCACTCAGAAAAATAAAGAGCTTGAGCGACTGAACCAGAGAGTTCGTGATTTGGAGCTGTATGGCCTCTCTGTTACAGCAGCATGTCTCTGACCTAAACACCTGCACAACTGTGATTGACGCCCAGGAGAATAACAGTCAGTTGAACCAATAGGAGGAGGAGAATGAATGCTTCAGAAAAAAAGTTTGGAACTGCAGAGAAAATTGGGGAGCCAATGAGCAATTGTGTCTGCAGTAACCGTGGGAAGAATTGCCTCCGTCTCCTACGAGTATGGTGGTTAGAACGTAGATTGGGGAAGCTGGAGTGGGAAAGTGAATTTTATCAGAATGAGGAAAGAGGGACAATTTAAGATGTTTTTAGTGAAATTTCAAGTGAGTACAAGAAAGTTACTGTGGCTTTTCGTTCAAATGTGTGCATGTTGGAAGCTTCCACGAATGGGATGAACGTTCATGTCTGTGTAGTGTTCTTTGGAGCCAATGGTCATCAGTCCAGCTTAATTGTTAAAAATATGAGTCTGTTACTTGTTCTATTTTATACGTGTATATTTTTGCGAAACCCAAGTGAGTCGTGTTTTGGTTGTGAACTAATTTAACCTGTGTGTGTCGCACGGGATCGAGACAGATTCCACAGCTTTTAGGTACTTTGAATTCAGAACCCAATACAAGAATCAATGTTCCTATGTTGTTGGGAATGGAATAAGTGTGAAAAGAGATTGTTGAGTGTGTTTATTTCAATTTAAGATTGTGCACCCAGGAATGGGATAAAAAATGTACTTACATTTTGAATTGCTGTTTTTATTTTTATCGTAAAAGTTGGTTTTGCAACTGTGAAATGGCAATGAACAATGTTATAAGAGCTAATCTTCAGCCATGAAGGTCTGAATCTGTCTGGCAGAAATCTTATTTGAAGTTTAAAACACTATTTTAATTGGACCGACGTTTAAAATTTGTTCTCTTTTTTTTGGTTTTTTTTGCTGTTTCAATTAAAGGCATGTCTAACTGACTTTTTTGGAAGTAGAAAATGTCGGAAAGTGGATATTGGTTTAAGGGAAAGAAGGATAAATAAAGGAGAGGTGGAAAGATTGGAATGTTTAAAGTTTATTTAAGAAACTGGTGTTAAATCTTTTGTTTTAAGAATGTTAAATTACTTTTACTTTAGTTTTTGATTTTAGTACAGTGATTTGAAAAGGCGCCAAAAGAAAGAACAAGAAAAGAATGACGTAATGTACATTTCCTTTCCAAAAACAAGTTCTATTCTGTTTTGTGCATAGCTAATAAATATTATAAGTTAATAAGTTTTAATTAGGTTTGTACTATTAAGGTTAAGTAACCTGTTAAGATGAGAAAATAGGAATTTCATTGGTGGTCACAATGAATTCCAAGTATATTATACCATGGTATGAGGGAGGCTTTAATTCTGGATAATAAGCTCACTCATAAAACATTGGAAGTTTTAAATGTTAAATGTTTATTGCCATGAAATGGAATCTGGAATGATCTTTGTCATATCAAAAAATCCTTGGATTATAAACCTCTTGCAAAATATGCTAAAACGTTTGGCAACAAATGGAGTTTAATCTAAAATATTGTCTTCCGCAACGGAAACGATTTCCTTTGAAGTTGAAATGTTACTCATTATTTTCTTGTTTTCAGTCCCTAAGGATACTTAATGAATTGGAAAAAAAACAACCAGTTTAAAATGATGTTTAGTTCTTTTTCGATTGAGGTAAAACTCTTCTATATATCGGACATTATATAATTTTACATTTCTACATGTTTTTATTATTTTAGAGATACAGCACTGAAACAGGCCCTTCAGCCCACCTAGTCTGTGCCGACCAAGAAACACCCATTGTAACTAACCCTACAGTAGTCCCATATTCCCTACCACTTACCTACACCAGGAGCAATTTACAATGGCCAATTTACCCATCACCAGCAAGTCTTTGGCAGTGAGAGGAAACCGGAGCACCAGGCGAAAAACCACGCGGTCACAGGGAGAATTTGCAAACTCCACACAGGCAGTACCCAGAATTGAGCCCGGGTCCCTGGAGCTGTGACGCTGAGGTGCTAATCACTGCGCTACCGTGCCGCCCCAAACTGATAGATACAATTGAACAAACCAAACCAGTAGGATTTGGGGAAATCCACAATGGTTTCTTTGTGTTTTTTTAAACAGGGGTCGATAGTTTCCAGAGACACATGAGAACTGATGCCACAGCAAGAGAGCTTTAAGAAATAAGTCATCTAAAATAGAGAAAGCAAACAAACAAACACAATCTAGTAATGCCTGGAATCAAACGGGAATATTTGATTTTTGTTTTAAAGAATTATGGATATTGGACTGTCAAGCGTTTCCAGGGCTCAAAATGAAATAGAATTATAATTAATAGGAATCAGAATTTTGATCAGGATGATTCAAGAGTTAATAAATGGATTCTGGGGATAAACAATGGTGAAATTGCAATTTAAACCGTTCGATTAATATAGTACATAATTTCCAAGAAGTCTAGGACTTTCCAGTGAAAGTTAGGAGAGTGTAAATAAGACTTGTAATTTGATAGATTTCTCTTGGAGATATTTGTATCCTTGCCTCTGAGTTTTTGTTTTTAAAGCGAGCTGTATTTGAAAGTCTGGCCATCACCGAGACATCAGGACCGTGCAGGGGGACGTAAACAAATATCTCAGACAGACACCACCAGCCCCATCCACCCCCGAACTTTTGATCTTTAGATAAGATCACCTGAGAGTTGAGACCGTGTGGCATGATATTGGGATCACGGTGTAAGTGTGCAGATGTGATTTGCTACATGTAGATCAACTAACATGGCGACATGCACTGAAGAACTGGTCTCAAACATGTTTACCCACTTGACAAAAAGCATGGCATGAAATAGGTAATGTGGCATTGACACATACTCGACAGAGATAATTACTTTGCAATAATTAGGATAAATAAAACACATTGATAATGCTAAGAGGGAATACAATTAAAATACAGAAAGACAAAGAACAAAGAACAAAGAAAATTACAGCACAGAAACAGGCCCTTCGGCCCTCCAAGCCTGCACCGATCCAGATCCTCTATCTAAACCTGTCGCCTATTTTCTAAGGGTCTGTATCTCTTTGCTTCCTGCCCATTCATGTATCTGTCTAGATACATCTTAAAAGACGCTATTGTGCCCACGTCTACCACCTCCGCTGGCAACGCGTTCCAGGCACCCACCACCCTCTGCGTAAAGAACTTGCTATGCATATTCCCCCCTAAACTTTTCCCCTCTCACTTTTAACTCGTGACCTCAAGTAATTGAATCCCCCACTCCGGGAAAAAGCTTCTTGCCATCCACCTTGTCTATACCTCTCATGGTTTTGTACACCTCAATCAGGTCCCCCCTCAACCTCCGTCTTTCTAATGAAAATAATCCTAATCTACTCAACCTCTCTTCATAGCTAGCGCCCTCCATACCAGGCAACATCCTAGTGAACCTCCTCTTCACCCTCTCCAAAGCATCTACATCCTTGTGGTAATGTGGCGACCAGAACTGCACGCAGTATTCCAAATGTGGCCGAACCAAAGTCTTATACAACTGTAACATGACCTGCCAACTCTTGTACTCAATACCCCGGCCGATGAAGGAAAGCATGCCGTATGCCTTCTTGACCACTCTATTGACCTGCGTTGCCACGTTCAGCGAACAATGGACCTTAACACCCAAATCTCTCTGTACATCAATTTTCCCCAGAACTTTTCCATTTACTGAATAGTTCACTCTTGAATTGTTTCTTCCAAAATGCATCACCTCGCATTTGCCCTGATTGAACTCCATCTGCCATTTTTCCGCCCAACACTCCAATCTATCAAAATTCTGCTGTATTCTCTGACAGTCCCCTTCACTATCTGCTACTCCACCAGTCTTAGTGTCATGCATCACCTCGCATTTGCCCGGAAAGACAGTTGAAGAGATGAAAAAAATAATACTATTTAGTAAGAACTATCCAAAAGATGGTTACAGGTAAAGAGACAGCTGGAAAATCTTTTAAGTCCAAGCGTGAAGGAAGTATTGTGATGCTGTATTAAATGCAATATGACGCTTTTGTGACCAGTGTGACTGAGCCATGGAAAAATGGATGTTGCCATCATGATTGGGTGAGTTAGAATCAAGGAACGGGCTGGGCACACATATGCCGGTGTGACGTCAGGAGTTCGAGGAAGTCTGCACGCGGGTTTACCATGGACCAAGAGTGACCAACGTGTGATGTCAGCATCCACGGGTGGGGCAGGAATAGCGCTAATTGCGTTCGCGTTCACATGGGCACGTATTGTGTTGCAACTAATGCTCAGACAATGGTCTATGGAAGGAGAGAACGTCCTATTTCAGAGTCTATCTTTTGTTTTAAACCCACCCAAGCAGCTACGATAGGCGGTAATGTCCTGCTTTCCATAATGACCCACCATGTCACCGAGTCAAGAATTAACTTCTCCATGCAGGCAGAAGCCCGGAGAGCTGTTATGAAGTTGACGCACCCCATTACTCCGTTATCCCTTCGCCAATGGTCCATAATGGAAAGCACCATCACCTCACAGAAACACTTGGTAAAAATGATGCAGAGCAATGACCATAGAATGCATGAAATACAACTTCTAGGCGACTACAAATGATGAAAGACCGTTGATAATGTAGGTCAATACCCATTGCTCTGGACGCTGTCCATGCTTATGATTCTATACCAAGCCATAGTGTTTGCAGTAAGACTTTTTAATGCTTTGCTCTTTGAGGTGCCTTGTGCTACAAGTATATGACATGAAGCTTAGAGTTCAGAGCTCTCCTAGAGAATAACAAAATGAATTAATGAGGGGTCGATCAGGATATCTTGCCCTCATTTGGGGGAATGTAAGATTATTAGGTCGCTAAAAGTTATGAACAAGCATTTAATGTTTAAAATATCGCTGTTATAAACTAAGAAATGAGTTATTACCATAAACTAACACTTTAGCTTTATTATGACCCTTCTTTGTAGTATGGGAACGTGGAAATAAGACACAGCATACACAAGATGTCAAGGCAGAGAGATTTTGTCTTAGTCAAGCGTTAAAATGCTTACTTGCAGGAAAAACGTCAGGCCTTCGCAGCAGGCAGTGAACACAGCCTCTGCATATTTTTGTCTCTCAGTGAGAGAACACATCCTTGAAAAAAAGTACAAACATTGAGAGAAAGAAAACAATGTTTTTATAGATTAATTGCATAAATGTTGGCAATAATCAAGGAAATGATACTCGATTCGTTAAGGGAAACGTCCTTTAATACAAGACTGATACCTGATACCTGATTGGTATGAGGGGAGGGTTAACTGTAAAGCTGCCACAATAAGTTGGCTTGTGACTTTGCCACTATGCGACAGAGAGTTTGAACATTAACAAAAGAAACTACGAAAGATAGAGAGCCAAAACCCTGAAGACTGCAAGCTGCAAGAAAGAGACTCGTGCACTCTGCTGTGCGGACTCTTCAACGGGTGAGACTGTTAATTGCTGCCAGAGTTTGTGACTATCAGCGAACTTAACAGACTTGTCCTCCTTACCTTTATCTCTACAAAGTCGATTCACAACAAGCTTTTTGCTGCCAAACCTGTTCCCATCTTAGAAGGGGATATTAAACACACTGATCTTATTAACAATCTTACAATGGACACACACACACACGCACACGCACACACACACACACACACACACACACACAAACAGAGACCACGCCCCAGTACTGGGCCGAACAGACGCACACTCACCGACGCTCACACACACATTGCCAGAGATACACAGACAGACACACACAGACAGAGACATGCAGACAGACACACACGGATGGACACAGACAAACACACACAAATATTAACACAAATACAAACACACACATCACACCCCAGTCACTGAGCCAAAAACACACAAACACACACACACAGGGATGCAGAAATCTGCAAACACATGCGGATCCACACAGACGGTGACGGAAACACAAACGGAGACACACAGACGGTGACACACAGACACACACACAAACTCGGATGCATACACTCACAAACACACTGACCTGAACACACATACGCATACATCCAGGGATAAGACTCGGAGGGCGGAGTTCTGCACCGGTAAGTATAAAAAAATTACCTCGGGGATTCACGGCCTCCATCCAGGGATAAGACTCGGAGGGCGGAGTTCCGGACCGGTAAGTATAGAAAACTTACCTCGGGGATTCACGGCCTACATCCAGGGAGAAGACTTGGAGGGCAGTGTTCCAGACCGATAAGTACAAAAATCTTTCCTCTGGCAAAAAAAAACTGAAGAAGTGACGTCACAGGAAGGCTGTGACCTGATTGGCTGGTAGGGAATTTGTAATGAATTTGAAAATAAAACATTGATAAAAATTGATTAAAAGCCTAATTAACTAACTAATAAGTAGAGTAACTAAAACAGAGGGAGCAGATCACTGTATTTATTTCGCATTTAATATTAATAGTAGAAATCTAGCACTGGGGACCATATAGTTAATTGGAACATAATTTAGTGAGGATTTAATAAGTATTTATTTATTTTAATTAATTTATTAATTAGTGCTAGAAATGTCAGTTAGATGGGATGAAGTGCTTCACTTATGAGATGTGGGAGGTCCGTGACCCTTCCAGAGTTCTGAATAACTACATCTGCTGGAAGTGTACCCAGTTGCAGCTCCTCACAGGCTGCATGGATCGGTTGGAGCAGGAAATGGATGCACTTAGGAGTATTTAGGTGGCGAAAAGCATCATAGACATGAGCTTTAGGGAAGTGATTACACCCAAGCTGTAGGCAGATAGATGGGTGACCGTGAGAAGGGGCAGGCAGTCATTGCAGGAATCTTCTGTGGCTATCCCCCTCTCGAACAAGTATACTGTTTTGGATGCTGTTGTGGGGAGATGGCCCATCAGGGGAAAACAACAGCAGCAGCCAGAGCAGTGGCACCACGGCTGGCACTGTTGTTCAGCGGGGAGAGACAAAGCGCAGAAGAGCAACAGTTATAGGGGACTCTATAGTCAGGGGCACAGATAGGCGCTTCTGTGGGCGTGAAAGAGACTCCAGGATGTTATGCTGTGTCCCTGGTGCCAGGATGTCTCTGAACGGGTAAAGGGCATTCTGAAGGGGGAGGGTGAACAGCCAGAGGTTGCGGTACACATCGGTACCAACGACATAGGCGGGAAGACTGATGAGGTCCTGCAGGGGGAGCTTAGGGAGTTAGGTAGTGAGTTAAAAAACAGGACCTCTAGGGTTGTAATCTCTGGATTACTAACAGTGCCACGTACCAGTGAGCCTAGAAATAGGAAGATAGTGCAGCTAAACACGTGGCTGAACAGCAGGTGTAGAGGGAGGATTTCAGATTTCTGGATCATTGGGATTTCTTCATGGACAGGTGGGACCTGTACAAGAAGGATGGGTTGCATCTAAACTGGAGGGGCACAAATATCCTGGCTGCAAGGTTTTCTAGTGTCACTCGGGAGGGTTTAAACTAGTGTGTCAGGGGGGTGGGAACCAGAGCAGTCGGGCATCAAGTGAAATAAATGAGGGGGAACTAGTAAATAAGGCCAGTAAGACTAAGAGGAAGAGCAGGCAGGGAGATGTTGCGGAGCACAGCGGGACTGGTGGTCTGAAGTTCATTTTTTTCAATGTGAGATGTACAACAGTTAAGGCAGATAAACCTAAAGCTTCGATTAGTACTCGGAACTATGATGTTGTGGCTATTACAGAGACTTGGTTGAGGGAAGGACAGTATTGGCAGCTAAATGTTCCGGGATTTTGGAACTTCAGGCAGGATAGAGGGGGATGTAAAAGGGGTGGGGAGTTACATTACTGGTTAAGGACGATATCACTTTTGTACTGCGGGAGGACACCTCGGTGGGGTCATGCAGCGAGGCAATATGGGTGGAGCTCAGGAACAGAAAGGGTACAGTCACGATGTTGGGGGTTTACTACAGGCCTCCCAACAGCCAGCGGGAGGTGGAGGAGCAGATATGTAGACAGATTTTGGAAAGATGCAAAGGTAACAGGGTTGTAGTGACGGGTATTTAAACTTCCCTAAATTGACTGGGACTCACTTAGTGCTAGGGGCTTGTATGGGGCAGAATTTGTAAGGAGCATCCAGTAGGGCCTCTTGAAACAATATGTAGATAGTCCAACTAGGGATGGGGCCATACTGGACCTGGTTTTTGGGAATGAGCCCGACCAGGTGGTCGGATTTTCAGTCGGGGAGCACTTCGGCAACAGAGACCATAATTCCATAAGTTTTAAGGTACTTGTGGATAAGGATAAGAGTAGTCCTCGTGTGAAGGTGCTAAATTGGGGGAAGGTTAATTATTACAATATTTGGCAGGAATTGAAGAATTTGGATTGGGGGCTGCTGTTTGAGGGTAGATCAACATCCGACATGTGGGATTCTTTCAAACGTCAGTTGATTAGAATCGAGGACGGGCATGTAACTGTGAGGAAGAAGGATAAGTTTGGTAAGTTTCGGGAACCTTGGATGAAGCGGGATATTGTGAGCCTCGTCATAAAGAAAAAGGAAGCATTCATAAGGGCTAGAAGGCTGGGAACAGACGATGCCCTTGAGGAATATCCAGACAATTGAAGCGAACTTAAGCAAGGAGTCAAGAGGGCTAAAAGGGGTCATGAACAGTCATTGGCAAACAGGATTAAGGAAAATCCCAAGGCTTTTAAACGTATACAAAGAGCAAGAGGGAAACTAAGCAAAGGGTTGGCCCACTCAAGGACAGAGGAGGGAATCTATGTGTGGAGCCAGAGGAAATGGGCGAAGTTCTAAATGAGTACTTTGCATCAGTATTCACCAAAGAGAAGTACTTGGTGGATGATGAGTCTAGGGAAGGGAGTGTCGATAGTCTGGGTCATGTCGTTATCAAAAAGGAGGAGGTGTTGGGCGTCTTGCAAAGCACTAAGGTAAATAAGTCCCCAGGGCCTGATGGGATCTACCCCAGAATACTGAGGGAGGCAAGGGAAGAAATTGCTGGAGCCTTAACAGAAATTTTTGTATCCTCATTGGCTACAGGTGAGGTCCCAGAGGACTGGAGAATAGCCAATGTTGTTCCTTTGTCTAAGAAGGGTAGCAAGGTTAATCCAGGGAATTGTAGGCCGGTGAGCCTTACGTCAGTGGTAGGGAAATTATTAGAAAGGATTCTTCGGGACAGGATTTACTCCCATTTGGAAACAAACGAACTTATTAGTGAGAGGCAGCATGGTTTTGTGAAGGGGAGGTCGTGTCTCACTAACTTGAACGAGTTTTTTGAGCAAGTGACGAAGATGATTGATGAAGGAAGGGCAGTGAATGTTGTCTATATGGAAATCAGTAAAGCCTTTGACAAGGTTCCTCATGGTAGACTGGTACAAAACGTGAAGTCACACGGGATCAGAGGTGAGCTGGCAAGATGGATACAGAATTGGCTCAGTCACAGGAGACAGAGGGTCGCAGTGGAAGGGTGCTTTTCTGAATGGAGGGCTGTGACTAGTGGTGTTCTGCAGGGATCAGTGCTGGGACCTTTGCTGTTTGCAGTACATATCAATGATTTGGAGGAAAATGTGGCTGGTGTTATTCGTTAGTTTGTGGATGACACAAACGTTGGCGGTGTTGCGGATAGTGATGAGGATTGTCAGAGGATATAGCAGGATATAGATCGGTTGGAGACTTGGGCGGAGAAATGGCAGATGGATTTTAATCCGGACAAATGTGAGGTAATGCATTTTGGAAGGCCTAATGTAGGTGGGAAGTATACAGGAAATGGCAGAACCCTTAGGAGTATTGACAGGCAGACAGATTTGGGCGTAGAGGTCCACAGGTCACTGTAAGTGGCAACTCAGATGGATCAGGTAGTCAAGAAGGCATACGGCGTGCTTGCCTTCATCGGTCGGGTCACAGAACTTTAGTTAGGCCACACTCAGAATATTGCGTGCAATTCTGATCACCACACTACCAGAAGGACGTGGAGGCTTTGGAGAGGGTACAGAAGAGGTTTACCAGGAGGTTGTCTGGTCTGGAGGGCATTAGATATGAGGAGAGGTTGGATAAACGAGGATTGTTTTCACTGGAACAACGGAGGTGGAGGGGCGACATGATAGAGGTTTACAAAGTTATGAGTGACATGGACAGAGTGGATAGTCAGAAGCTTCTTCCCAGCGTGGAAGAGGCAGTTACTAGGGGACATAGATTTAAGGTGCGAGGGGAAAAGTTTAGAAGGAATGTGCGAGGCAAGTTCTTTACACAGAGGGTGGTGAGTGCCTGGAACTTGCTGCCGGGGGAGGTGGAGGAAGCAGGTACGATAGCGACGTTTAAGAGGCATCTTGACAAATACATGAATAGGATGGAAATAGTGGGATGCGGTGCACAGAAGTGCTGATGGTTTGAGTTTAGGCAGGCATCAAGATCGGCGCAGGCTTGGGTGACCAAATGGCCTGTTCCAGTGCTGTACTGTTCTTTGTTCTCTTTCTTCTTTGTCAATAGGCATACAATGACACACACAGTGACCCAGAGAGACCAATACACACAGATAGATGCACAGACACACGCAGATATATCGGCCGACACACAAATGCACACACAGACACACACCTAACCCTAACGTGTGGAGTTTGCAAGTTCTCCCTGTGTCTGCGTGGGTTTTCTCCGGGTGCTCCGGTTTCCTCCCACAAGCCAAAAGACTTGCAGGTTGATAGATAAATTGGCCATTATAAATTGTCACTAGTGTAGGTAGGTGGTAGGGAAATATAGGGACAGGTGGGGATGTTTGGTAGGAATATGGGATTAGTGTAGGATTAGTATAAATGGGTGGTTGATGTTCGGCACAGACTCGGTGGGCCGAAGGGCCTTTTCAGTGCTGTATCTCCAATCTAATCTAATCGAACATGGACAAATGCGCACATACAGAGGCACAGTGACACAGAAAAACACAGGCAGAGGCATACCCGCACAGAAAACACACATAAAGAGAGAAAAACACACACACACACACTAATCGAGACAGACACAAACATGCACCGACAGAGACTCACAGGCAGACAGACACGCATACACAAACACACACATACAGCCACAAACACAAAGGCACATAGAAACACGCACGCTCATCGACACAAACAAACGCACACACGGGCACACACACAAACCAGCGCAGGCAGACAAATCGGCAGGCAAATACACACAGACAGAGGAACACACACACACACACACACACACACACACACACAGCCACACACACATAAGCACACACATTGACATAGTCACACAGACATACACAGGAACACACACACAGGCACACACACACGAAAACATACACACACAGACACACACACAGACACACACACACGAAAACACACACACACACACGAAAACACACACACACACACACGAAAACATACACACACACACACACACACACACACACATTACACATCAGGCACTGAGAGAGGTTTAAACATAACACTCACGCAGATGCACAGTCAGATACACAGCCACATATACACAGACAGACACAGTCAGACGCACTCGGAGACAGACAGACACTCAGATATACAGACACACACACCGACCGACACACAGAGATAGGCAGACAAAGAGGCAGGGACCCAGACACGAACACACAGATAGAGAAACACACAAACAACACAGATACATTGCACGCCAATGAGCCAGACACACGCATAGACATGCACACACACGCACAAACACACCGACGCACAGAGTCACAGAGGGAGAGAGAAAGAGAGACACACACAGACTCAGACATAGATAGATAGCGAGAGAAACGTACAAAATCACACGCACACAGATGGACGCGCACTCAGCCATATACACAGAGACAAATCACGGGCACAAACACATACGGAGTCACACAAACAGACACAGTAACAGACAAACTGACACACATACATTGTCAGATACAAACATGCAGATGCCCACAGAGACACACATGCACCGACGCATACACAGATGCACAAAAACCAACACGTACAAGCAGATCCATACAGACAGGCACACTGGCACAGATGCAAACTCAAATGCAGATACACAGGCGTAGACCCTCTTGGACTCACCCACATACACAGGCATACACTCAGACACAACGCACAGACGCATAGAGAGGCGTACAGACACACAGAGACACAGAGATAGAGATGTATATACACACTCCCAGACGTAGAGCGCGATAGAGAGAAAGAGAGAGAGAGAGCGAGCGAGAGAGAGAAAGTGAGATACGCCCACAAACAGAGAGAGATGCACACACAGATAGCCACACAGAGACGCATACATAGAGAGAGAGTGTGTCACAAAGACACACACAGACAGTGAGACGCACACACACAGACACACACACACACATTGATAATCTCACATACACACAAAAATAACAACACAGTGCGAGACACACACCCACACCCACAGACCCTGAGAGAGAGAGAGCACACAGGGACAAATACACACATACAGATGCACAGCGACACATTGATACACAGGCACAGACACACCAGCACGGAAAGACACACAAACAGACACAGAGACAAGCACACACACAGAAAGAGACAGACACAATCAAGCACAGACAGAGACTCACGCACAGGCAGACACAGACAGACATGCCTACACAGACACACAAACACAAACACAAAGGCACATAGTAACACACACACTCACAAACGTACACATGGGCACACACACAGACCAACGCAGGCAGACACATAGGCAGGTAGAGACACACAGACAGAGGAAGACACACACATATGCACATACGCGTACACACACACACACATAGATACACAGACACAAATACAGACCCACACAGAGAGAGGCAGACACACATACACAGGCACACACACACACACAGATACACATGCACACACACACGTGTGCACATCGGCGCACACATAGATACAGACACACAGGCATGCACAGGAACACACACAAAGACACACACACACACACACACGCATTACACCTCGGGCACTGAGATTGGCAAAAAAAAATCACTCACGCAGACGCAAAGTCATATACACAGACACATATTAAAGACAGACACACTCAGACGCGATCAGAGACAGAGAGGCACACAGATGCACAGGCAGAGACACTGACCCACTCAGAGAGAAAGGCAGACAAACAGGCAGAGACACAGTCAGAGACACTCACAGCCACACAGATACATTACACGCCAGTCAATGAGCCAGACACACGCGCACACACAGACACACACAGATTCACCGAGAGAGACACACACGCAGACACAGAGAGTGATAGATAGAGAGAGAAACACACACGACCAGACGCACACAGATGGACACGCACAGAGCCACATACACAGAGACAGACACACGCACATACACATCCAGAGTCACACAAGCACACACAGACACAGAGAGAAACATAGACGTGCACACATTGTCAGACACGCACACGCAGATGCCCACAGAGACACACATACACCGACGCATACACAGATGTACAAACACCAACAAGGGCACGTCGACCCACACAGACAGGCACACAGACACAGACACAAACACAGATGCAGATGCACAAGCGCAGACACACTTGGACACACCCCACACCCAGACACACACTCAGACACACACGCACAGAAACACAGAGAGGCGTAAAGACACACAGAGACACTGACACATACACACTCCCAGACACAAAGTGAGAGAGAGAGAGAGTGAGAGAGAAAGTGTGTGTGTGAGACAGAGAGAGAGGGAGAGAGAGAGATAGAGAGAGAGAGACAGTGATGTAAACAGAAAGAGAGAAATACAGAGACACATATATACACAACTGTGGCACTGTAACTATACACACGCAGGGACATCACACCACAAGTATTGAGACAGATACACACACAGAACCGCACAGTAACATAGATACAAACGTAGACACACACACGCTTCACACCCGAGTCACAGAGTCAGATATACACACACACATTACACACCAGGCACTGGGACAGACACATATACATCACTCAGATGTAGACACAGACAGACAGCCATATACTCACAAGCAAACACCCACAGATGCCCACACAGACACACAGACACAGACCAACACAGAGAGAGACGGACACACAGACACAGATACACAAAGCCTCACTAACAATTACACACCAGTCATTGGGACAGAGATGTACACACAGGCACAGACAGGCACACGGGCAGACACAAAGCCACACAAACAGACACCGGCACACACACACATACACACAGAGAGACACAGAGAGAGAGAGATGCCAAGGAAGAGAGACACAGACACACCCAGATCGGCGCACCGACACACATGCACACACAGACTGTGACATACACACAGCGATACACACTCAGAGACACTTACTCACACACATACGCTACACACCCAGAAATGAGTCAGGCACATACAGACATGCAGGCAGACAGACAGAGAGACACACACATCTCAACCCAGGCACTAAGCCAGACACACACACACACACACGCACATACAGACGCACACAGACAACATAGGTATACACAATAACACACCTTACACGCAGGCACTGACACAGGCAAACATGTACACATAATAACAAAAGCATAAACACACTAACACACACACTCATCACACCCCCAGCAGTGAGTCACACACACACACACACACGCACACACACACACACACACACACACACGCACACACACACACACACACACGTGGAGATCGCACGCCAGGCAGTGATATGCAGTGTGGCCATTTTAGGTGACATGCATTGTGGCCATTCTAAATGATATGCACTGTGGCCTCTTTAAAATGAGAGGAATCCATGTTGGTCATTTTAAGTGTTTTCTGTCCGTGGCAGCGATCTAATATGTATGATAAATAAAGGATTATAAAGGATTAAAATGGATTATAAATGTGCATAAGGTATTCTAAACGTTTCTGACGCTTTGTAAAGGATTCTAAATGTTTACCAATGGTTATAAAGATTTATTAAGGATTCTAAATGTTATAAAGGTTTTATCTGATTATACTCAACAGGCCCCTCCCACTCCCCCGTTACCATGGCAACAACTCCCACCCCCACTCCTCTTGCAACAGTGACGACATGTACTTCCCCGCTCTGCCGCCATACTAACAGGAACGGCTGCCCACTCTGTCACCATAGCGAAAGTTTCGGCCAGACCCAGTCACCATGGCGAAAGGCCCTGCCCCCAGCTCTGTCAACATAGCAACAGGTCCCGCCTCTGCTTTGTTTCCGTAGTGATAGGCCCCAATTCATGGCTGGAAATAAAGATTCAGTTTCTGTCATAATTGAATGAATTTAACAATTGGAGTAAAGGGATATTTCAGCACATTCTTCAACTGCTCTCTGAACTGAGTCTGGGTCATGGCATAAATCGCAGTGTTTGTGCAGCAACTCAGGAGCTGCAGCATGAAGCCCAATTCCCACAGATAAACTTTTAGAGATACAGACCGATACTCCAACCAAAACATCCGGTACAATATCGAAAATATCATAAACACTGCCCATAACAGGAAGAAATTCCCCGAGGTAACTAAAAGTAATATGATGGATTTCCTTCGGCTCTCTATCTCTGGGTCTCAGTGACTCTCCCCACTGCTGTGAGCCCAGAGCCTCCTGCGTGCTCTGCTGCTCAATAAAATGTGTCTGACGGTGAGAGCGTTGAGAAGCAGAATCACCACAAATGAGACCCCCGGCGTTAGAATATTGTGGATGAGCACGATTGTCCCCCAGACCCGAGAATACAGACCCTAATGGAGGTGAACAGTGTCTGTTCCCCAATATCACCCACAGTAGTTTCTAAGCCTGGTCCCTGGACATGCTGTCGAATCAGATCCTCAAAATTCACATTTTAACTGGGTACAGGCTGGAACAGAGTGAAACGGGATTGCTTTTGTCCCCGGGTTCAGTGTTCACTGCAGACAGATCTGTTACATTTACAATAAAAACGCCAGGAGTGAACAAGGTCAATAAAATTATATGAAAAATGTAAATGACTCCACTCATAATTGTAGCATCCGTCCAGTGAGAGTACAGATTTCAGTTTTGTTCCTGAGAGAGGTCTGTACTAAGAAAATGTCATTGACAGTGAAATGATTGTGTTTTATCCACCACATTATTTACATCAGAGTCAAAGCTGCTGATGTAATGTGTTTGTTCAGGTGAGTGTAACTAATAGCAGTGATCACGGTTATAACCGTGTCAGTGGAGACTTATGCCCTGCATAAATCAGGACCTATTGGAATGGATCCACTCAGAGTGCCTGCTGGAGCTGTGGATTCCAGGCTATCAGAAGACTCTGCTGCTCACAGAAATGGGATATCCAGTAATGTATCAGATAGAAGACATTTACTATCCCGTACTTGCAGCAATTGGAGTTCCTGGTAAGCCATTATCTCACCTGTTAATGGTGTAAATCGATGTGAACTGTGCTGCTGTATTCAGTATTATTTCTCACTGTGTGTGTTACAAAGCTGCCTGTTATTTTGCCACAATTTACTGATGGAATCTGCTCATTGTCTACTTTTTCAGTCTTGCAGAAGTTGTATTATGTCTTTAATGTTATGGGTTTCACTAACCGGGGCATTGGAACTGGATTATTATCATTTGAATGAGATGTTTCAGTTAGGATCAAGAATCAGACGATCAGGAGTTTTAACAGTTTCATGATGTGGATCTACTTGGTCCTGGAATAATTTTATGATTTTTTTTTCAGTGATGGATAATGAGACATCTCACAGTCTTAATGTTACAATATCCTCCCTCCCCAAGAACATGGCTCAGTATAACGGGGATTTCAATGTATTTATTGGTTATCACTGTATCAAATATTATTTAATTCTGTGTATGTCTGACACTGCTTCAGAGGTCTGGCTACTGAATTGAGTTTGATGCTGACACTTTCACATCTGCTTCTCTGGTTCACTGTGTCACTGGATTACATTGTAAAACAGAAACTATTGATGTGATGTTTTAACGGTTTAAACTCTATCAGTTGGAATCAAGAGTCTTTACATTTATCTGCAGATTATCAGCTGCAGCGCTGATGTTCGTGTTTTATTAATTAAACAATCGCACATTCTGGCGTATTACTTATAATTCCAGGAGAAGGAATTTCAATGATTCTGAGTTTTGTCTGGAAGAAGCTTTCGATCCTGTTTATTCCATGCAATGTAGATGAAGTGAAGAGTGTAGGTGAACAGGTGGAGACTTGTGTGTTCTGGAGATACAGTAAATTTTTCACAGACGTTTCACCATTGAACAAACTGAATCTGTGAATAGAATCATTGAACTTGGGCCAGGTGAACAGAACACAGGCGCAGAATGTTAGGATATGTGAAAAGTAGCATCAAGTAACAGTTTGCAGGGTGTGAGTGCTCCAGAGAGATAGGGAAGGAGAAAAGGAGCAGGGAGAACAAAACCGAGGGAAAGAGGTAAGCAGGAGCAAAGAGAAAGAGAAAGAAGCAGCAGTGTGAATAATTCACTATCCATTTTTGGTGGGAATGAATCTGAAAGTATTACTCAACACTCGGGTCTGCTCCAAGCGTCAAACAGTTTCTTGGTTTACGCCGGCAGGGAGCAGGTCACTGGGAAATCCAGATTCCTCTCCACCGAACAAAGGAAAATCATCAATATTCATACAGTTTCAAACAGTTACTCAGCCCATTCTGGCTGGACACGGTCCAATCATAGTGATTATAGATTACATACATTGATTACTGGAACCAATGAAATTGATTACTAACCATTGGGGGACTGCGTGACCAGCACATGGACAGCTAGGGGGTTACTCATGAACTCATGATGTCTTCCATACCCCCTTATCCGCCGTCCATGGGTCTTATGCATACATAACATCTTATCTTAACCATGTTACAGGCTGGTATCTTTGTCAGCATTCCATGAGGGTATCTGCGAGAGGCTGCTTGATTAGAGATAATCCGCTGAATGAGTATTTTTCTGTCTGAATTTGTGTGAATCAGCCCTTATAAGGAATGTAGTCAAGTTAGTTAACTAAGTCCCTTGGTGCCTTGCAAACATTTCATTGCGAGCTAGAATTATATGTCATTGGTTATTCGTACACTATTTATTGCAGGTGCTGCTTCCCTGAGAATACACTTCAGCAATCATAAAGTGCTGGAATGTCCAGAACAATTCGTGAGAGAAACTGGGAGTTGAAGTTGACTGTTGTCAGATTGTGTTCATTTTCCTGTTGGACTTGATAAACTGTGTTGATTTCTGTCAGCTCCTCATTTTGTTTTGGAGAAAGTTTATATTCTTTACTTTGTGACTGAATAAACAGAATAAAATCAGTTCTTCACTGATAGGAATTCATTATTTAAATACTGCACTTTAAAATCTCTGTGAATGCTGAATTCAATAAGGAGCGAGCTTGATATCAGAAATAAATTTAAATTTAAATTTTATTTCCTGTGCAAACTAAATATATTGACTATATTGTATAAACAATGAACTGTTCTCCAATACCAATAACCACAGGGATTATTGTTTGAATGTATTAATTGATTTGTATTACTGGGATCTATAGATTAGATTTCCTCTAACACTCTGCTGCAGTCTCTCCCTGTGAATCTCAGACTCTCCTTTCACTTTATTGAATCCTCAGTCTCCTCATCCATTGCTTCAGTTTATCCACTTTCCCAAACCATCTGCTCCAGTCTCCCCTCTTGCTCCAACATGTACTTTTCCTTCTCTCCCTCCCAATCCCACTCACTGGCTCCACCTCTAGCTGCCTCGTCCAACCAGATAGGAATGCAGGAACATAGGAGCCGGAAGAGGCCATTCAGCCCTTCGAGCCTGTTCTGCCATTCTAGATCATGGCTGATACTCAAACTCAGCGCTACAGTTTTCAGTATGTTCCCATTTGGTAACGTTCCCTGTCGGTTCCCAGCCCCCAGATCAACATCCCGCTCTCCCCAAACGTTCACAACTAACAGTCTGGAGACAGATTCCCAATTGACCCATTTGATTCCATCTCTGCAAAACCCCTTCTCATTTCCCCACTGCATTGCATCCTCACTCAGTACTTCCAGTAGATCCGGAGCTGACTTGATTCACTTTCTGTATCAATTTCCTAATTCATTCTTAATAATTGTGTTTTCAAACATTTCAGTGTGACAAAGCACTGCCCAGGTCAATGAATCAGTTTGCACTGCTCGATGCAGCACCAAACCTGGAACATTCAGCCCAGATCCTGCCAAACTGCTGTTTTGCCTCCAGGTCTGATCAGTAATTTCTCTGCTTCCTTTTCTTTCTCTTCCTGTTAACTTGGTGGCGATTGTGATCTTGTCCCGAGGAAAGTGCGATCTCTCCAAATGTATCACTGTCTACCTGGTGGGAATGGCAGTGTCTGATCTCCTGGTCGTTATCACTGAACCCATATTGACTTGGATTGTTTCAATTTATTTCTCATATTCATTCCTGAGAATTACTCCTGTGTGTTCTCTCATTGGCGTTCTGATTTCTGCAGCCACAGTTGTTTCTGTCTGGCTCACAGTCACTTTCACCTTTGATCGATTTGCGACCATTTGTTGTGAGAAGCTGAGAACAAAATAATGCAGCGAGAAAACGGCGGCTGTGGTTATACGTACAGTGAGTGTGCTGGGCTGTTTAGCGTCTCTCCCCTGGTACTTTACCCAAGAACAATATTACATTATTGATAATGTTCCCATGGGTTGTGTTTATAAACTGAGCTTCTATACTTCCCTCATATTGGTGGCATTTGAATTGTTTAACCTCATTTTAGCCCCTTGTGTCCTGGTCTTTCTGATTTTGCTGCTCAATGTTCTGACTGTCAGACGGATTTTATTCTGCAGTAAAGTGCGCAGGGGAATCCGGCGCCACAGCAATGGAGAGAATCACAAGGACCCAGAGATGGAGAATCGCAGGTAATCAATTATTTTACTCTTCAGTATATCTGGCAGTTTTGTACTATTATGGGTGACCGGGATTGTGTATAACATTTATAGTCGAACTGCAGATATTCGGTATCATTCCTCCTACACTGACCCTCTCTATATCACAGAACAAACATCACAGGTGCTGCAGCTTCTCAGTTCATGCACGAACACATGCATTTACATTGTGACCCAAACTAAATTCTGACAGCGCCTGAAGAAGGTGGTGAAATACCCTCTCAATCTCATTGTTAAATTAGAGAAATCAGAGAAAGAGCAGAAGGGTTTGAAACACTGGAACTAAGTCTCATTCCGCCCCTCCACCGCCCTCCCCCACCCGACTTTGTGATTATTTGACCGGCGCTATCTTTATTCCCGGCAGCTGCTTGTACGTGGCAGACTATGACGTTTAACTGGAACAGGCTGCATTTGTGCATGTGCCAGTACAGCGCCACCTATTGGTTGCGTTATCAACAAAGGCAGCCTGTGGACAAAGCTGCAAATCACAGTAATTGTGAGGATGTGAGAGGGGACATTAACTGCAGTGAGAAAGGGACACCAGCTGATGGAGTTGGTGAGAGGGGCAGAAACTGTAGTGAGACAGGAACACCAGAAAATGCTGATCGTGAGAGTGGTGAAAGTAACTGTAGTAAGACAGAGACACCAGCAGATGGAGACGGTGACAGGGGAACAATAACTGCAGTGAGATAGGGAATACCAGCAAATGGAGATAGTGAGCAGGAAGACAGTAACTGCAGTGAGACACGGACACCAGCAGATGGTGATAGTGAGGGGGAAAGTAACTGTAGTGAGACAGAGACACCAGCAGATGGAGATGGTGCGACAGGCAGAAACTGTAGGGAGACAGGCACACCAGCAGAAGGAGATGGTGAGAGGGGCAGTAACTGCAGTGAGAGATGGACACCAGCAGATGGAGATGGTAAGAGGGGAACAGTAACTGCAGTGAGACAGGGACACCTGCAGATGGAGATAGTGAGCTGGAAGACAGTAACTGCAGTGAGACAGGGACACCAGCAGATGGAGATGGTGAGAGAGGACAGTAACTGCAGTGAGGCAGGGACACCATCAGATGGAGATGGTGAGAGGGGGACAGTAGCTGTAGTGTGACAGGGACACCAGCAGATGGAGATGGTGAGAGGGGGACAGTAACTGCAGTGAGAGAGAGACAGCAGCAGATGGAGATGGTGAGAGGGGGACAGTAACTGCAGTGAGGCAGGGACACCAGCAGATGGAGATGGTGAGAGTGGGACAGTAACTGCAGTGAGGCAGGGACACCAGCAGATGGAGATGGTGAGACGGGGACAGTAACTGCAGTGAGACAAGGACACTAGCAGATGGAGATGGTGAGAGGGGGACAGTAACCGCAGTGAGTCAGGGACACCAGCAGATCGAGATGGTGAAAGGGGGCGGAAACTGCAGTGAGACAGGGGCACCAGCAGATGGAGATAGTGAGTGGGGGCACAGTAACTGCAGTGAGACAGGGATACCAGCAGATGGCGATGATGAGAGAGGGCAGTAACTGCAGTGAGACAGGGACACCAGCAGATGGAGATGGTGAGAGGGGGACAGTAAGTGCAGTAGGACAGTGTCACCAGTGGATGGCGATGGTGAGAGGGGACAGTAACTGCAGTGAGATATGGACACCAGCAGATGGAGCTGCTGACCCATTGCTGATGGGAGATTCCATGTTACTGAGGTTGAAAGTTCACACAAGTTTGAGGAATTTGCTGTCCGTCAACTTGAGAAGCTGATTAAAATAATTGCAGTGCAACTTTTGCTAAATGGCTATTTTCCTACTATGTGAACACTTGTAACATTAAACTCGTTCCTGTATGGAAAATTATTTTGTGTAACTAAAGGTAATGCATAAATAAAACAACAGGATCGAATAAAACTTAAACAATCATTTATAAACAAAAGCACTCTGGATATGTGGTGTTGAGTTCTTCATCACAAACGTTATGACATCTCTTTGTCTCACTTCTCTTTCTCTGCTGGCATCTTCTTTATTATAACTATGATTAGTTGAAGTTTTGATCCAATTTTCTTTTGAATGTTAATATTGAATCCACTTTCAGAAACCTGTCAGACAGTGAATTCTAGACCAAAACCTTCCTCTCTCATGTCTCTCCTCATGTCTCCAAACTGAGGGAAATATTTTGAATACAATTCATTTCTCCACGACAGCAGCGGCAGTGGAGCTGAAACCTCGTGAATTTGGACAAGTGATGAACAGAAATCCCTCTGAACCCCCCAGGAGAGCAGAAGAAAGAAACAGTAAGGAAGCAAATGGAAACAAGTGACACTTTATTTCAACAGCAAAAACTCTTTGTCAGAATGTGGAGGTCTTTATCGCTGAGCTTTATATAAACTGTAGCTGAAAGGTGGAAGATACTTCATACAAGGTCTGTTAAATGGCCGCTTTCCTGTTTGTTAAACTCTTGTTATAGTGAATGATAAATGTTAAGAAGGTTTTATCGAATAATTACAGGCTGGTACATAAATACAGCAGCATCAAATAAAGTACAAACAATCATTGACAAATATGACTGTAAATATGGGTCAGAATTGTTTTATGAAATGTCACCAGTTGTAAAAGTTCGCTTGGCTGCATCCTTCACCTACAGGAGCTGAATTTGAAATTCTAGCATGCTATGATCACTTTTTCCTGGAGCATGATACAATTTCAAATTCATTTTGATGGCGAGAAGCTGGAGTCCCACAAGAGCGTTCTTGGGTTAAAAAAAGGTAATTTCAGCGGCAAGAGGACAAATTTGACCCTAGTGGATTGGGCAGGAAGACTACAAGGTAGGACAGTTGACAAACAGTGACAGAAGTTTAAGGAGATATGCAGTTTATCCCAAGTAAAATATATTAAAGAGAGGAAGAAAGATTCCAGGAGGTGGAAAAAAAACATCCAAAGCTGAGCAAGGAGGTTAAGGATAACATAAAGACAAAAACTAAGGCAAACCATATTGCAAAGGCTAGTGGCAGGCTGGAAGATTGGGATACTTTTAAAGATCAACAAAGGGTCGCAAAAAAGGAAATACAAATTCCTCAGGTAAATTATGAAAGAAAACTAGTGCAAAATATAAAAACGATAGCAAAAGCTTCTAAATGCATATAAAAGTGAGAAGGAGCTAAAGTGAATGGTGGTCCGTTGGAGGATGAGACTGGGAGCTAATAGAAGGGAACAAAGAAATGGCAGAGACATTAAATCAGTAGTTTGCTTCAGTTTTTACGGTGGAGGACACTAGTACCATCTCAGTCGTATCAGGTAATGCAGTGGTTACAGAACAAAGAACTGTACAGTCCAGGAACAGGCCATTCGGCCCTCCAAGCCTGCAGCAATCTTGATGACTGTCTTAACTAAAACCTTCAGCACTTCAGCGGACCGTATCCCTCTGTTCCCATCCTATTCATGTCTTTGTCAAGATGTATCTTAAACGTCGCTATTGTACCTGCTTCCAACACCAGCCCGGCAGCAGGTTCCAGGCACTCACCACCCTCTGTGGAAAGAACTTACCTCGCAGATCCCCTCCGCACTTTGCCCCTCTCACCTTAAATCTATGTCCCTACTAACTGAATCTTCCACCCTGGGAAAAATCTTCTGACTACCCACTCTGTCCATTCCACCCATAACTTTGTAAACCTCTATCATATCGCCCCTCCACTTCCGTCGTTCCAGTGAAAACTGAGGGATGCAAGGGAAGAAATTGCTGGTTCCGAGTTTATCCCATCTTTCCTCATAGCTAATACCCTCCAGACCAGGCAACATCCTGGTAAACCTCCTCTGAACCCTCTCCAAAGCATCCACGTCCTTCTGTATGTGTGGTGACCAGAATTCCACGCAATACTCTAAGTGTGGCAGAACCATGCTTCTATACAGCTGCAGCATGACTTGCCAATTTTTATACTCTGTGCCCCGACCGATCAAGGCAAGTATGCCAAATGCCTTCGTGATTACCTTATCCACCTGCGTTGCCACTTTCAGTGACCTGTGGACCTGTACGCCCAGATCTAACTGCCTGTCAATAATCCTAAGTGTTCTGCCATTTACTGTATAATTCCCACCTGCATTAGACCTTCCAAAATGCATTACCTTACTTTTGTCCGCATTAAACTCCATATGCCATTTCTCCTCCCAACTCTCCATCCTGCTGTATCCTCTGACAATCCTCATCATTATCCGCAACTCCACCAATCTTTGTCTCGTCCGCAGACTTACTAATCAGACCAGCTACATTTTCCTCCAAATTATTTATATATACTACAAACAGCAAAGGTCCCAACACTGATCCCTGCGGAACACCACTAGTCACATCCCTCCATTCAGAAAAGCACCCTTCCACTGCTACCCTCTGACTTCTATGACCGAGCCAGTGCTGTACCCATCTAGCTTGCTCCCCTCTGATCCCATGTAAGTTCACCTTCTGTATCAGTCTGCCATGAGGGACCTTGTTTCCAAATGGGAGTAAATCCTGTCCCGAAAATTCCACTCTTAATAATTTCCCTACCACTGACATAAGACTCACTGGCCTATAATTTCCTGGATTGCCCTTGCTACCCTTCTTAAACAAAGGAACAACATTGGCTATTCTCCAGTCCTCTGGGACCACATCTGTAGTCAATGAGGATGCAAAGATTTCTGTCAAGGCCCCAGCAATTTCTTCCCTTGCCTCCCTCAGTATTCTGGGGTAGATCCCATCAGGCCCTGGGGACTTATCTACCTTAATGCTTTGCAAGACACCCAACACCTCCTCCTTTTTGATAATGAGATGACTGAGACTATCTGCATTCCCTCCCCTTAGCTCATCATCCACCAAGTCCTTCCCCTTGGTGAATACTGATACAAAGTACTCATTTAGTACCTCGCCCATTTCCACTGGATCCACACATAGATGCCCTTCTCTGTCCCTACGTCTGTTTCCTTAGCTCCTGGTTGTAACAGTTATGCCAACAGATCAGACAAATGCTTTCGTTGATTCATGCATAAGTATCTGAATTCACTGAGGAATAGATTTCCTTCTGCGGAAAAGGCATAGCAACTGTTAAAGACATTCCAGTGGTTTAAACATTACTCTATTGCACAGGAAACCTGGTTCTTTTCTCCCTTCTCGATTTGTTGTTACCCCACGTACAGTTGTATGTCATCAGCCATCCGTTTATCCAAGACCAGCCACAATTAAATATGTTACGACTGAGGTGGGAGGACTGCACTGTTAGTTCAGTCCCACTTCTCCAAATGACACAACATACTTTTTAATGTTTTCCCATTGACTGAAACAGTCAATCAGATAGACTAAATTCCCCAGAATAGAACACACTAACACGATTTCTTTACTGAACAGCGAAATTAGCTATATTATAAAAAGGTCTGAAGTAATAATGAAATAAAGCAACATTAGAAATATGATTTTGAAAAGAATCCAACTGTAATATTAAAAGACCCTTTTCTTCCATAACCAAATGCTAAAGTCGTTCCTTTTTTATCTTAGAACCTTCACAATCACAAATACACACACATGCACATGCCGTTTCACTATATATATATATATATATATATATATACACATATCAATCTTTGGCCTCCTTATCTCGAGAGACAAAGGGTAAGCGCCTGGAGGTGGTCAGTGGTGTGTGGAGCAGCGCTTGGATTGCAAATTCTAGAGTGACAGGCTCTCCCACAGGTGTTGCAGAAAAATATGTTTGTCGGGGCTGTTACACAGTTGGCTCTCCCCTTGCGCCTCCGTCTTTTTTCCTGCCAACTGCTAAGTCTCTTCGACTCGCTACACTTTAGCCCGCCTTTATGTATATATATATATCTATATATATATATACATATATAATAAGGGATTTTTGGACCAGAACAATATTACATACAGCAAAACACCGGGCAGATCAGTTGACCACCGCTGAAGAAAAATAGGAGACGAGACACGCTGCATCAAACTGGCACACAGGCCAACCTCCGAGTACACGCAGACAGGTCACGAGAATCTTCCAGAAGCAGTTCTTTTTAGGGGATGTTGATAATTATTTTAGCAAGCTTTCTTCAAATACAGGAAACCAGATAAATCGACACAGTGGACTTCACAGGGTCTTTTCTTGGGATTTTCCAAAAAGCGAGCTGGGTTGTGCTCTTCTGTTCTTTTTCTTAAATTTCACCAGCACGTGACTTTAGCTCCTTCACGAAGGTGAAATATAAACACATTGAATGACAAGCAAAAAGCTTGCCAGTTATTTTCCTCTGGTCGTCCCAGGTGCTCTGCTACTACTGGGCTTGTCCAATTAAAGGAGCACTTTTCACTTCTCTGCCTTTGTTACCAGGTTTCCACTCCATCCCCAACCCAAGCCATGTGATAACCAGCAACACTGTTGCCAATCTGGCTCCCTCAGTGTCCTCTAATGGCTTCATAAAAAAGTGCTTGCTCCAACGTTGAATCAGTTTAACCATACATTCCATTGAAAATATACCTTATTAAAAAAGAAAACAGAATCATTTTCATGGCAGTTGTTTTGTTGTTTCCTAATGTGATGGTTGGGGCAGGAATTTCATCATCCAGGTTGACGTTTCCCTGATGTACTGGAACGCTGGCAAAGAGGCCTGGAGGCAACGCCCAGAGAATGAACCAAGACAGTAAGGAGTAGAAGACATGCCCATTACGGTTAGCTTGCGGCTCATCATCAGGTGAGAATTACTTCCTGAGCTTTTTAACAATTAAAATCTTTTACAAACGTGTCAGAACTTTTGAAGCGTTGAAATAATTCTATAACCTTCCGACGGCAGATAAGAAATAGTCAAAAAACCTTTTTTAAAAAAGCAGCCGTGCATTTGAAAGATTGTGTTCAGATTAACGAAGTGAAATTAGCAGTTAAAAATAAAAACAATACAGACTAATTAATTAACTGTCTCGGGAAAAGCATGTATATACTTGCTGCCCATAAAAGGAAAATGGCAGCGCAAAAGGCAGATGGGAGGAAAAAGTGTTTTAATTTTCCAATAAAAGTCTAATTACATTTCTCAATGAGGTGGACATGAAGCATCTCTGTCTTATCGATAGCGATAACTGTAGGGCACCCAGAAAGTTTAGCATGTTGTCAGCAGGGGGTCGTAGAGGCTTTTGACTGTTAACTGCAGTCTTCCACAGAGCACAGAATGATGTCACCAAAACATTGAGGGGTTTGACACAATCTGCCAGACTTTGTAGAGTTCTTTGAAAAGTGTCCCTTTAAAGATTCTTCACAGGTTACTGAAAAATAAAAAAAGCTGGTTATGGGTGGGGTGTTCGGGGTCACATTATGTCAAATAGTTGTACAATTCAGTTGGCAATGGAGACGGACCACACTGAGTGCTTGTACAATTCTCTGTACCCCACCGTGTTGAGTTGTGAAATTGCTTTCAGCGCCTTTCTCTTAACTACCTGCTGCTGGGCATGCCTTTGTGTAAAATTTGGTTTGGAAGTCACAGATGACCCAAAAACGAGAATTGAAGTCATAGGCGTATTTCTATAGTAGTTTCTGAAGAGGCAGCAGTTTTAATATGATGATACATAAGCTAAGTACACAGAAAAGACATACGAACAGAACAGGTTGAATGGTTTACCAATCCTAGATTGTACGATGTGAGAGAACAGTGATGACAGTCTTGCTGACAGGTGAGACAGGAGAGGTGTTGAAGGTCTCTTAGGTCCTCTGTCTTCTTGAGCTATCCAAAGTGTTAGGCTGTAGATTAACACTCAGCTGAAGCTCAGCTTCCATGCGAAATGCAAGAAATGGCTGTCTAATAACCTCACAAAACCTAATGAAAATTAACCCTCTGGCATGGTTGAGCTCAGCTCCCCTTCTGTCCAAAGAAGACTGAAGATTTCCCTCCCGACCACTTGTTTATATGCATAATTTCGAGGGGCTGATCAGTGTCTCTGGTCAATCATTTTTTTTTATTCCAATTTTCCAATCACAAAGGGATAGGAAAACAAAGTAAATACACCTCTGCCCATCACTCTGCCCTTAACTCACCCTTCACCTTATCTTGTGTTTGGTACAGCGTGTAAATATCTGCCAGACAGTTGTGTAGAGAGAGTTTGAGTCTCCATCTGAACAGCTTTAGGAATGTCTTGTTCCAAATGCTGTGTTGGAGTTATGCCCTTGGCAGAGATAACACTCTTACATGGTCCTGTATCTATCAGCCCTGCTGACTGCTGTAGAATCTTTCTTCATGAGATAGATGGATCGATAGAAAGACAGACAGACATGGAAAGCTATTTCCAAAATAAAAATAGTTAATTTTCATCTGGTTTTGTGAGGTTATTAGACAGCCATTTCTTGCATTTCGCTCAGGAACAGGGAAGATTCAGGGGGCTGCAGGGTGCCTTTCAATGTTTCCATTCGTGAGAGTGACCCTCTGGCATGGTTGAGGGGGAGCGTGATACCTATGGTACGTTGAAGTAATGTCTGTGTTGTGTTATGTATTGATAATTTTTATCATTGAATGATTGTTGTGTTTTTTGAGCCTGTCATTGCTGCAGATCAGCATTAACCTTTTGTCATTCTAAACTATTCCAATTAATTTAATTAACATGAACCGTGAACTATCTTAATTTAACAACAGTTTATTTAGCATAAACTAGCTAATTAATACAAATTGTAATAGTCTGGCACTCAGCAGTTCAGATTTTCAACGTTCAGCAGGCAACTACCTCAAAAGCCATGCAATGAATATCTGCTACAATAATAAAATGTCACATGCTTCAATATCTATCTGTCCTGTTCTGTCATATGATTTCCGGGAAGAGGGAAAGAGATTTTGCCATAATGAATGCCCAATTGCATCAAGCTCCAGCTTCTCTCCATCTACCCTGAACAATGTTGAAGGAGCTTTAATCTGTACATAACCCCGTTTATTTTTTAATTAGTATCTAACCCAGTGCTGTACCTGCCCTGGGAGTGTATGCTGGGACAGTGCAGAGGGACCTTTACTCTGTATCTGACCCCCATTTTATTTACTTTGTACAGAACCACGTTTTTTTTGGTCGAGTGGGCCTTTAAATTCCAGGCTCCCTTCATTGACATTTTAAAATTCCTTTCCTAAAGAAAATCTAAATGAAACAAAAAAACTCAAATTAAAATGCCATTCCCGGCATCGACGATGCACTCCAGCCCGTACGGTGCCCACCGGTCGCAGAAGGCCTCCAGTGTGCCGGTGGACGCCGCATGCTGCTTCTCCAGGGACACCTGGGCGCGAACTCACCCTCAGAAGAGGGGCAGACATTTAGGGCGGACGGACCCTCCGATGGCCCGCAGCTTGGACATGTGAGTTGCCACCTTGGCCAGACCGTGGAGCAGTCTGACGAGGAGATCCTTCTCCTGGCCCACGCCCCTCCACATCAGGTACCCAAAGATCAGGAGCGTGGGGCTGAAGTGCAGCCATAACTTGAGGAGCAGCCCTTTCAAATACTCAAAGAGGGGCTGCAACCTTGCACCTCCATATTACATGAGCAAAGGCTCGTCCAACCGCAGAAATTGCCAGCAGCCTGGGAGTCCACGAACCGACTTAAAGGTCTGGTGCACGGGACTGCCCTGTGCAGCACCCTCCGCCAGAGCCAGGTCCCTGATGTAAAAGGGGAGGGCTCTCGCTTGGAGATTCCTCCATCGGGGTTTCCCTTCGCTGCCAGATGGCAACATGGACTGCCAGGGCGTGTCCGGCTGGCATACGAGGGCGAGGTAGTGGAGAGTGTGCAGAAGCAGCTCGTAAAGGAAACCCCTCTGCGCTGATTGGAATGGCATGGAGGGCATTTCCAAGAGGTTGTGCCGGACCGGGTCCCGAGGAGGATGTCAGGACCTTTGTCCAATGAACAGTTCCCGCCGAGCGAGGGTCCGCTCATCCACAGTGAGGGTTGTCCCGGTGGCTTTGGCTACTCCCCTACCCGCTGGTCCAACCCCGCAGTCGGCCGCCCAGACAGCCGAGGCGTTCTTCTTCGTCGGCGGATGAGTGCCCTGACTGGTGCCAACCATGTTCAAACTCGGAATAGATCCTGGTAACAGACAGGCAACTGTCTAAGTGAGTCACGGCTTATGGTCTCCGTCGGGAGCTGCGTGTCGTCTTGAAGGCGACTGGTGGAAAAAAAGTCACCAGTGCACACCATCTGGGAGGATGCTCAATGTTCAGGTGGCTCTGCATGGTCCGAAGGCGGAGGGTAACAGCCTGCGGAGGGTAACAGCCTGGGTGCGGAGGCACACCAGCGTCTGGCCACCATCCTCGATCAGGAGACTCAAGACCGCAGCAGAGACCCAGTGCTTCCGCTTGCCCCAGAAGAAATCGACGGGTTTCTTCTGGATCTTGGTGACGAGTGCAGGAGCTGGGGCCAAAGTGACCAACTGGTACCACCGCATCGAGACCACGGGTTGGTTTATGAACAGCTCTCAGCCGTTGTCGGAAAGCACCCGGAGCAGTCCTGTCCAGTGCCCCAGCCGAGTGGTGACGTTCGCCTCCAACTGCTGCGAGTTTGCCAGCCAGGCTTCCTCAGCGTGATTCTGTTATGTGATTAACATTAAATTGATTTATGATAATTTTATAATCACCCCAACTCTAGAACATAGTTTTACACGAAGATACTGCAGATGTCAGAGGCAGGTTCTTTATCCAGAGAGTGGTGGGTGCCTGGAATGCGCTGCCAGAGATGGTAGTAGAAAAAGATACATTAGAGGCATTTAAGCGACTCTTGGATAGGTAGATGGATGATAGTAGAATGAAGAATAGGTAGTTAGTTTGATCTTAGAGTAGGTTAAAGATTCGTCACAACATCGTGGGCCGAAGTGCCTGCACTGTGCTGTACTGTTCTATGTTCTATGTTCTATGGAAAGGCTGATGTTCAAAGGTAGTACATGTGGACGTTTCATTCTCCGATTTGAAATGGAAATAATAAATAGGGTGGTTGAAACTTTAAAGCAGAAAGGCAGGGGGACATCTGGCGAACTATCTGGTAATATAAACCTGAATTGATGAATCACATGAAGCATCATCGGGTCCTGCTCTTCTTTGCAAAAATTGCTCATTCGTCAAAGATTATTCACAAAGGGAAAGATCACGCAGAGCATATCTTCTCCATCACAAATCTTCCTGCTGGACAATTCCCCTGCCTCATTCACCTTCAACTCCAAAAACAACTGAGAGGAGCTCGTGAACTTTTCTGTTGCAAAGTTCAAAAACATCCATTCAGTCGCCTCCGCTGCTTCCCTTTCTTCCCCAACCCACCAGGCCTAACCTCCTAAAAGTGTACGCCCCCCATGCCATCATCCTGAATTCGCATTGCTTGTTTCTCTCCTAGAGTCCTTCACGTTCTCTCTGGACTTATGCTGTCGATGAAATCCGCATCTTGCTGTTTACACCCTATTTCTACTAAATATGGAGCTGCATGTTTCAATTCCTCAAATCAGATTTCTCGCCACACCACAGTACCAAAACAACTCTTATCAAAGTCACAATATGCATCCAAAGTGATTGTGACAAATGTAAACGACTCCTCTTCCTCCTTCTTGGCTTGTCTGCAGCTTTTGATATGGTTGATCATGGAATTCTGCTCCCAGTCCTCTCGAGTAACACCTGGCTGGGTGGAACTGCACTCTGCTGCTTCCAGTCTTATCTATTCTGTTCCCGCTTCTGTAAAGTCACCAAAGGAACTATCCTTCGACACCTAATTTCTCATTTACATTCTGCCTTTCAGTGATATCCAAAAAGACAGCCTTAGTTTCCACATGTATCTCATGGAACCCAACTATACCTCAAATCCAACACTCCTGATCCCACCACTACCTGGAAACTGTCAGAATTCTAGTCTCACATTCAGTACTGCATTAGCAGAAAATTCCTACATTTCAGTATTGAAAAGATAGAAGTCAGTGTCTTCAGTCCCCATCGCATCTGTTCCCCTGCCACCAACTCAGTTTCTCCCCATGCCAACTGTCTGAGACTAAGCCAGACTGCTTGTAACCTTGGTATTATATTTAACTCCACGTACATATCCTTACCATCACAAACACTGTCTATTTTTACCTCCATAATATCACCTGACTTTACCCTTATCTATTCTTACCATTGCTTTGTTCCTCTAGACTCGATGATTCGAATGTACTCCTGGCTGTCTTCCCTAGTTACAAACTCTGCAAACTCTGCTGTCTCGACCAAGTGCCAGTCAGCCATCTGGCCTGTGCCCACTGACCTACATTGCCCAGCAATGCGCGATTTTAAAATTCTCATCCTTGTTTTCAAATCCCTTCCTGGTCTCACAGCTCCTTTCTTTGCAATCGGCTCCAGTCTGACAGCTCCCAGTTCTGGCTCCTTGAGCATTCCTGATTTTAATTGCGCACCATTGGTGGCCGTGTCTTCAGCTGTGAAGGTCACATGCTCCAGAATTACCTCCTTAAATTAATCTACCTGTCAACCTATCTTTCCTGCTTTAAGACGCTCCATAAAAACTAACTCTTTGACTTAGCTTTTGGTCATCTGACTTAATATATTCTTCGGTGCTCCGTGTCAATCTTCCTTTGATATCACTCCTGTATAGCGTCTTGGGATGTTTTATTACGTTGATGGCGCTAGATAAATGCAAGTCACCAAGTATTCAAGATAAAGGAAATAGTAGATGGCAGTAAATGTCGGACCAAGATAATAAATAAGGGTAACATACATAGACAAGGAACAGATACAGTTATATAACATGAGCAGAAATGGACGGTTAAACGTGTGAGTGATTGCCTGTACTACAACGTACACAAGGTTTGAAGCATAAAAGGGGGACTGGAGGCCAGAGCCTGTCAGGGCCAGATGTTGCAGGATAGCTGAAACATTTCTGTGCTTTACATTATATGTAATAGGTATGTGTAGACAGATATTATGTTGCATAGTTTCATTTACCTGTTACATTTGAATTTAGAATGTTTATTTTTAGCTGGTGATGGTACAATGAGTTGGATTGAGTGATGAGGTGAATGCCTATTGTGATTAGAATTCTCCTATATTGTTGTCCAACAGACCATTTGCAGTTAGGTTTGCCCGATGGTGGGAGCCCATGTACTGGCCGAGTGGAGATATATTACAATGAGACATGGGGCTCAGTTTGTGATGACTCCTAGGATCTGGTGGAGGCTAACTTGGTTTGCAAGCAGCTGGGTTGTGGAAGAGCATTCGACATGGCACTTCCTGCTTCTTGTGAACCAGGCTCAGGGCCAGTTTGGTTGGATGAACTGAACTGTTTCGGTAACGAAACATTTCACTGGGAATGTCCTCCAGCATCGTGGGGTAACAACGACTGTTCTCATAAAGAAGATGTGAGGATCATGTGTTCAGGTAAGGGTGCTATGAATATACTCATTTGCTTTGGTGGTTAAAAGGGTATTCACACAGAAGTATTGATATAGAATTGCATGGAATATGTCGTGGACTTGTATCATTTCTCTCCTCCGGATTTAAAACAGTGTGCACCTTTAAGACTGTTAAAAATAGAGCACCTTTAAGGGAGAGAACGTTCTGGAATTTCTAAGGCACAGTGTGCCAGAAGTTGCATTCTTGTTACCTGGGCGGCAACAGGAGAGAAAGGTCACATGGTGTAATGTTGCTACTTAACCGTGTGTAAAACTGAAAAAAAAGCGGCTGAAAGCAGACTCACCAGCGAAACGTACTGAAGAGAAAAGAGCTGTTTATTCTGTCTCGGCAAAAATTCAATGGAGAGCTCCAGCCGAATTAATTGCCTAAAGAAGAAATGCCTTCTTTTTTCAAGAAATTGTATTGCTGAAGGAACTGTTGTTGCCGACCGCAGCCGAAAAGTTTACCGCCTGTTAAGAATAAACCACTGCATCCAATCCTCATGAAGGCTTCGAGTGGCCTTTAACTATTTCCACATAATAATGCCTCATCCACCAGGAATGTAATCCACAGGCTTCCTTATTTCATTCCTACTTGAGAAGCAGCTGAATTTCAAACGCACTAATTTTAAAACTAGTTAACTCCTGCTCGTTTAGAATGCTTTTGTGCGAATGTGGGGAGTGAGTTTAAAATAAAAAGGTCTTTAGTCATAGGTTTATCTTAATAGTGTTTAAGATTTCTTTTAAAATAAATAGTTAATTTGTTGGTGTCTAAAGGTATTTGGCTTGGTCTCTTTTATTCAGGGGTTACCAGGGTGTTTATTTTGGCTGTTTTCCAATTGGGTGTGAAAGCTTATTAATGGGCTGCGACCTGTGGAGTGACGGGACTAAACTGATAGTGCTGCCAGACCTGCTGATTATTTCCAGCACTTTTTGTTTTTATTTCAGGTTTCTAGCATTTAGCAGTATTTTGGTTTTATTTTGGGCGAGTATCTATATCTGAAGGGTGAACCCAATTTTGTATGGACTGCAGAAAAATCAATGAGGTAATGATGGCAGACTCCTAAACTATTCCGCGTTCAGAAGACTGTGTTGAAAGGGTCGGCAGTACCAGATGTACTCCCAAGATCGACATGTTGAAAGAATACGATCAAGTTTATTTCTCTCCTCGAGACAGAGCTATCAGCTTTTCTAACACCTGACGGTCTTTATCAGGCCACTTGATGTCATTCAGGCGAAAAGAACTCCCCAGCCACTTTTCAATATTTAATGATTCAGGTGTTCCCGACTATGTAGTGTATCTCAATGATGTACGAATATACAGCAACACTTGGCAAGAGCACTTAAACCATCCAGAAATTATGTTTCAAAAGTTACAAGCCATGGACCAAGTGATAAACCTGGTAAAAATCGAACTGGGAAAAATAAGAGTAACTTAGCTCAGACACATAGCGGGGCAAGGACAGTTATTGCCGATACGGCAAAGGTACAAGCCTTATTCGAGTTACCTGTCGCCAAATCTAGGCGGGAAATAATGAGGTTTTTAGGGATGTGCCGTTTTTACAGAAAATATCCAGACTCTTAGTACTGTGGCTGCTCCATTAACCAATTTACTGCAAAAAAGGTAAAACAATGTAGTATGCTCAAATGGATGCCAGACAGCTTTTGAAAAGCTGAAGGAAATCTTGACATAGAGCCAGTGTTAGCTGCTCCGAATTCTGCTAAACCCTTTAAAATAGTAATTGTTGCTAGCGACATGGGGGCTGCTGCAGTACTATTGCAGGATGATGAATCAGGCATAGAGAAGCCAGTAGGGTACTTTTCAAGAAAACTAAATTGTCATCAAAGAATGAATTCCACTGTGGAAGAAGAAACATTAAGACTTTTTTTGGCTCCCAAACATTTTGAAATATATGTCTGCTAAGACTATAAATAAATACTAATATGTAATATCTTTATAAATGACCTGGAAGAGGGTGTAGAAGGGTGGGTTAGTAAATTTGCGGATGACACTAAGGTCGGTGGAGTTTTGGATAGTGCCGAAGGATGTTGTATGGTACAGAGGGATATAGATAGGCTGCAGAGCTGGGCTGAGAGTTGGCAAATGGAGTTTAATGCTGAAAAGTGCGAGGTGATTCACTTTGGAAGGAGTAACAGGAATGCAGAGTACTGGGCTAATGGGAAGATTCTTGGTAGTGTAGATGAACAGAGAGATCTTGGTGTCCAGGTGCATAAATCCCTGAAGGTTGCTACCCAGGTTAATAGGGCTGTTAAGAAGGCATATGGTGTGTTAGCTTTTATTAGTAGGAGGATCGAGTTTCGGAGCCACGAGGTCATGCTGCAGCTGTACAGAACTCTGGTGAGACCGCACCTGGAGTATTGCGTGCAGTTCTGGTCACCGCATTATAGGAAGGATGTGGAAGCTATGGAAAGGGTGCAGAGGAGATTTACTAGGAAGTTGCCTGGTAGGAGGCAAGGTCTTAGGAGGAAAGGCTGAGGGACTTGAGGTTGTTTTCGTTGGAGAGAAGGAGGATGAGAGGTGACTTAATAGAGACATTTAAGATAATCAGAGGGTTAGATAGGGTGGATAGTGAGAGTCTTTTTCCTCGGATGGTGATGGCAAACACGAGGGGACATAGCTTTAAGTTGAGGGGTGATAGATATAGGACAGATGTCAGAGGTAGTTTCTTTACTCAGAGAGTAGTAGGGGCGTGGAACGCCCTGCCTGCAGCAGTAGTAGACTCGCCAACTTTAAGGGCATTTAAGTGGTCATTGGAGAGACATATGGATGAAAATGGAATAGTGTAGGTCAGATGGTTTCACAGGTCGGCGCAACATCGAGGGCCGAAGGGCCTGTACTGCGCTGCAATTTTCTAATTCTAATTCTAATTCTAATGACCATAACACATTAACATTCGTGTAAACAAAAACGAAATGTTAGATGGAGATGTTATTACAGGCTAATCATCTAAACATTTTACATATATTGAGTAAAAATAATGCTGTCGTTGACACCTTGTCCCCAATTTGACCATATTAAATTAATTGGATTGCGATGGTAAAAAGAGAATTTTGTAAGTTATCAGTAGAATTAATTGTGTTTCAATACGGCGGAAAATGTTACTTTTATCCCAGTTTCGAATATCTTTTAGTTTTTGCATTGTAATGAATGCATTGCAGGAATGACATTTCATTTCACCATACGGGAAGGTGTTGCTTTTACGTCGGATTAACAACAGTGTGTGCCTTTATGTCTCTGTTGAAAATAGTGCCATAGGGATAGAAAGTTCTGGAATTGTGTGCCAGCAATTGCATTTTCGTTACAAAGGCAACAGCAGGAGATAAAGTTTACATGCTATGATGTTTCTAGTTAATCGTGTAAAGTTGGCAAATCTGGCTTGAAACCAAGCTCTCCAGCGAGGCACTCTGACGAGAAAGAAGCTGATTATTCTCTCTCAGCAAAGATTCAAGAGGGAACTACGGGCCTAAAGAAGAAAAGCCTCCTTTATTTCCCAATAAACCGTTTGTATTGCTGACAGAACTGTTGTTGCCTATTAAGAATGGACTACTGCATCGATTCCTTGTGAAGACTTGTAGTAGTCTTTGACTAATTCCCCATTCGAATACCTCATCCATCAGGAACGTAATCTACAAAGACTTGCTTAAGAAGCAACTAATTTTTAACAACATGACTATTAAAACCAATTAACTACAGTTATTTTTGAATGTATGCATGTGCATGGGGAGTTATAATGAAATTTGGAGTTATACTGTCTTTAGACACAGGTTTGTCTTCATGGTGTTTAAAATTTATTTCTTCATAAATAGTAAATTTGTTGTTGTCGAAAGATACCTGGTTTGGCCTGTTGCATTTCTGGGGTTACCAGTTTGTTTAATTTCGCTGTTATCCAATTGGGTGTTAAAGCATAATAATATGTTGCAACCTGTGGACTGAGGGGACTGAATTAAAGTGCGTTGTTCCGGTCGTGGCCACAATAAATGTACAGCACAGAATCAGGACATTCGGCACAACTGGCCTATGTGGTATTTATGCTGCACACGAGTATCACCCCATATTACTGCATCCAACCCTCTTTGCATGTCCTCCAATTTCTTTGTCCCTCATGTCCTTATCAACCTTCACTTTAAACACATCTGTGCTATTCGCCTCAACTATTGCATGCCGTCCAAGTTCCACATTCGATTCACACCCTCTGTATAAAACGATTCTGCAAAATTTCATATTTAGTTTTTTGATGACTCTCTTCTCGTTATGACCTCTGGCGCTGGTCTCTGACACGTTATAAGCAATTAGTTTCTCCGTATCCCTAGATCTCTTTGCTCCTATATATCATTCTCACTCTTATTTTCCTGGTTTGTGCAGGTATCACAATAAACCTGTCAATGTGCGAGTGTCATTCCAAACATTGATGTCTGATACAGTCAGCATGTTTCTTTTCTCCACATAAGCAAAAGTAACTGTGGAGCAGAGCCACAGATCAAAGGACCACATTCGAGAATATGGTTGTAAACGTGCACTTTCAACAGGTACTACATCCTCTTTATTGTACAAACATTTTTTCTATTCATTCCTGACATGTGGACGTTGCTGGCTAGTCCAGAATTTATTTGCCATCCCGAATTGCGCTTGAGAAGGTGGTGGTGAACTGCCTTCTTGAACGGCTGCAGTCCAGGTGATATAGGTACACCCACAGTGCTTTCAAGAACTATCTGACATGTACTCCTGTCTTATACTACATCAATAATAATCATTAATTCCCTTTGACAGATTCGGAACAATGGTTGCGCCTGTTTGGAGGTAACAACAACTGCTCTGGGAGAGTGGAGATATCGTGCAATAACAGCTGAGGCGCGGTGTGTGATTCCTCCTGGGATATGGCTGATGCCAATGTTGTCTGCAGACAGCTGGGTTGTGTCCACGCTCTACGTGCCCCAGGAGGTGTTACTTTTTCCATTGTGATGTCGTTATATGGCTGTATCAGGTGAAGTGCACCGGAAGCGAATCTTCTCTGGCCGACTGTCCTTCCTCCTCGCCGGGTCAATCTGACTGCGATCGCAAGGAAGATGCCAGTGTGATTTGTTCCGGTGAGGGTGGCAGGATTTGGAGAGCGGGGTTAGGGTTCTTTGTGTTGTTAAATTGACTCGTTCGGGACATTAAGAACAGTATTTATCCTTTAAATGTAAAGTGCTGAAATTTCATCTTCCTGAACTTTTTGTACAATATCGTCCACAAGGTTCGATGTGCCTCCAATTGCTTTCCCGTCCACATCTGCAGGTACTTACCATTAATAGTATTCCAGCTAGCGTTAAGGTTTGTATTAGTTTATTTAGTATATTTGCCATTTTCGGAAGATAATATGATAGACAATCTCACTGACTGACTGGAGCATATTTTCCTCACTGCATATTTCCAAGCGTCTGGTTGGAGTTCCATCAACCCCAGTTTCTGGCTGTACCTGAACTGTCCTGTACTCAGCAGAAGCATGGGGCCACTGTCTCTGTAATATAGACTGGCTCACACGTTCCTCTGGTGCAATGTGCACCACACATACTAGGGACTGTTCAGCTTGACTCATTGTTCTGAACCAGTGTATATAATTATTAAATACTAATGGCAAATATGTTATCATGCAAGACGGATTGTGTCTCTGTTAAACCTTTCTGTATTGTTTGCATTAAGAACAGGGAAAGAAAACTACTTCCATCCTAGTTGCGGTCTGCTTCGGAGTCCTGCTAGTCTGTGAGTTGATCTCACTGATGGTGGTTATACAGGAAAAGTCATTCAGAAGAGGTGAGCCTTTTACCTTACCGCAGAACCAACACAGGATCCCAGATATTGTGGCATATCCTTGCAAGACTCTATTTCACTGCAGCTTAGCAAGGAATGTCAAGTGGCCTTATTAGAAATAAATCGTAATCATTTTTGCTGATTTGCTCTATTTAATGTGCTCTGGAATTCGTAAATTCCGACATTTAAATTATTATCTTCCTTCATCCATTGGTTATAATTCGAGCCATTCAGATTCTATGTATGGCCATCCATTCTCGAACTGTCTAATCGGTTTCCACATTCCAAAACAAAGCTTACGCTCATATTTCACCCATCCAACTCACTCCCGAATTATTACAAGAAATGGGACTCTTAATAATTGACACCTCTAATAATATATAGATATAGCTAGAACTAGTGGCAGCACAGTGGCGCAGTGGTTAACACCGCAGCCTCACAGCTCTAGCAACCCGGGTTGAATTCTGGGTGCTGCCTGTGTGGAGTTTGCAAGTTCTCCCTGTGTCTGCGTGGGTTTCCTCCAGGTGATGCGGTTTCCTCCCACATGCCCAAGACTTGCAGGTTGATAGGTAAATTGGCCAATATAAAATTGCCCCTAGTGTAGGTGGTAGTGCAATATCGGGACAGGTGGGGATGTGGTAGGAATATGGGATTAGTACAAATGGGTGGTTGATGGTCGGCACAGACTCGGTGGGTCGCAGGGCCTGTTTCAGTGCTGTAACACAAACGAACATAGGCCTTTTATCTCTGCCAACGATAGAACCAGCACAGGCTCAGAAATAATACATTCTTAAAGCTGATAAGATGGATCCTAGTATCCTCACTGGAGAAGTGCCTAGCAGAAGTTTACAGACGATACCAAGCACGAGATAAGGTGAAAGGTTACGTTGGGGAGCATATTCATGGACAAGGGGGAGGATAAATGTGAGGATATCCACTTTGGTGGAAAAAACGGGAAGGCAGATTATTAACTGAATGGCTATAAACTGAGAGAGGGGAATATGCAACGGGACCTATACAAGTCACTGAAAATAAGTATGCAGGTGAAACAGGAGGTAAAAGGCAAAAGGCATGTTGGTCTTCATAGCGAAAGTGTTCGAGTACAGGAGCAGGGATGTCTTTCTGCAAGTATACAGGGCCTTGGTGAGACCACACCTGGAATATTATGCGCAGTTTTGGTCTCTTTACCAGAGGAAGGATGTTCTTGCTATAGAGGGGGTGCAGCGAAAATTTACCAGACTGATTCCTGGAATGGCGAGACGGGCGTATGAAGAGAGATTGGGTCGGTTAGGAATATGTTCGCTGGAGTTCAGAAGAGTGAGGGGGGATCTCATACAATTCTAACAGGACTTGCCAGGGTAGATGCAGGAAGGATGTTCCCGATGGTGGTGGAGTCTAGAACCAGGGGTCATAGTTTAAGGATACGGGGTAAACTTTTCAGGACTGAGAGGAGGAGAAATTACTTCACCCACAGAGTTATGAGTCTATGGAATTCGCTACCGAAGAAAGCAGTTGAGGCCAAAGCATTGCATGTTTTCAAGAAGGAGATTGATATAGCGAAAGGGTTCAAAGGATATGGGGCAATAGCGGGAACAGGCTACTGAGTTGGATGATCAGCCGTGTACAGAATGAATGGCGGAACAGGGCCGAATGTCCTCCTCCTGCTCCTATTTTCTATGTGTCTATGTTTCTGCGATGTCGGTACTATGCAATTTGCTCGAATCTCTCCAACAACCATCCATGTTTGTGTTTAACAGTTACAGATTCCATTGAGTCCCTCAGTCAGATTGAATATTACACCAGTCACAGTTAGAGTGACACGGATCCTGGATCAGAAAATCCTGAAGGGAACTCTTCCAGTATTCAGGGTGGGTACATCTTTACTTAATACCATCACTTTTTTAATCCATCACACTGTCTGCTATCTAAAATCAGCAACTAAATATATCAGAACTTAAAATGATGCTGCTGAAAACATGGAGATTTTCAGAGTCATTTTTGCTTTTAAAAATGGAGAAATAATTAGGATTTCCAAAACATCATCCTGATTGCACCCAGTACTATAACGGAATGAAACATTCAATTATTATGTTTTCTGACACTTGTCTGGGTGGTGAAATGTGAAATTTGTGTGCATGTTGGATGGGTGATTCAATGGGATGCATGTGACTTTAAAACGGAGGGCAGAATGTTGTCACACCGTGGCGACAGTCTGGGAGGCAAAATGCTGGTGGATAGCAGTGTGAAGGAATCCCAACGTTTTTTGCTGCTGGGTGATATTCCCAGAGTCGCCCGAGCTGGTGGGTCAAGGCCGAACTTTAAGACGACGGGCTGGTAACTGAGCCTATACAACAGGAAATGCAAGGTAATTTTCCAAGCTATTCACAATTTAGTGAAATTCGCGCGAAGAAAAAGGCGTTTCAGAGCCTGGTCATCTGTAAGGAGGGGGAAGCTCGGTGGAAGGTCAGTTTTCGATGTAAGAATCATCGTGGCAGTATAGGGAGGGTGAGAGATACTGAATCCCGGTCTGGACTATCTGGAGGCTGACCAATCTTGGCGAGCACATGGGAGATATTCAGGTTGAGTTTCCACTCCCGCTTGCAACTTAAGTATAAAGAGTAAAAAGAATGGAGGACTTGCGAAATGAGGGCAACAATTTACAATAGGTCTCATCGACTCCAGTTTTGAGGCCTTCCATTGTGGAGGAAGATCCGAGATGGAGAGAGCTGCTGTCCCCAGGAATTCGGCTGCAGCAACCAGAGAGGGAAAAGGATCTTGTGGCTGCAAGAGTGTGTGGATGACCAGGGCGCATATAGCACACAACCAGTGTCTTGAGTGACGAAGATGCTACCGACCAGAGAGGGTTTACCATCAGAGGTTCTGCTTCCTGCACAAGTCAGAGCAGCAGTGTCAGTGAATGTTGTGCCTCTCCAGAGAGGCGGCCACTGAGGTGTGTCCTGTGCTGGACGAGGATCTGAACCCAATGAGAAGTGGTAGGCACCCATTTCCTGCGACACTGATACTCACAGTGGTACTGAATTATTACACCTCAGGATCATCACAGAGATCCTCGAGAAACATTTGCGGGATTTCCCATCTGTGGCACATCAGTGCATCAAGATGGCCACAAATGCCATGTTCAAGAAGGCGAGCCAATACATGCACTTTCACACTAATCTGGACAGCCAGAGTGAAATTGTTGTGGTATTTGGGGAAATCGTTACATGCAGGGTGCCATCGACTTCATGCATGTGGCCATCAAGACTTCCATGGTCCAGACAGCAATAGGATGGGCTTCTACTCTCTGTGCGCATGGTTTGGGAACATTGTAAGTTCTTCTTATGTGTCTGTGTAAAGTTCCCTGGAAGCTATCACGATGCATTCATTCTAAGGCAATCTGAGGTGCACGAGAATTTCATCCCTCCCATGAGAATTCAAGGTTGGATAATGGGTGTGAAGGGCTACCCACTGAAGACATGCCTCATATGCCTGCGCAAAGTCCCAGCGCAAATGCAAAGGAGAGTTGCAACAGCTGTCATGCAACAATTCCAATGATATTTGAGCAGTCCATAAGGCTGCCTCTGCTTCGATTTGATCTGTGAGAGAGAGGGCGAGAGGAATGGTGAGAGGGTGCTGCATACATTCTTTGACTACTTATTTTCTGGAGCTGCTGGAGGCCAATGATGACCACATCAACGCTATGCTTATTGCTCACCAGCATTTGTTTTTCCCTCATCCATTAGGGCACACACTACCTGGTGCTTCCACATACAGCTCACCATCTGTGCCATAGGCTGCTCTGCCTCCAGGCCTCCTCGCTCCACAGCCTCTTCCTCCATTGGCATCAGGACTATGAGGTATGGAACGCCACCTCCAGTCCTTCTTCTTTCGTGCACATTACGAACTCAGTTCCCCTACAAGCACACAGATTAACATTGGCATTTACTCGTCATAGACACGCACCATACCTTTGTTAGTGGAAGCCTCACTGTCCATCATGGCACCTCAACGATGACTGCTGCATGCAGCCATTCAGTGTTGGAGGTGCAGGGCTCAGCTGTGACTGTCCAGTGTCCTGCACATAGAGGTTAATATACCTCTGGCAGCCAATGCTGCTGCCTGGTCATTGTTGCAGACTCAGTGGGAGACCCCTTCTCCAGTTTCATTTTCATTTTTCTCTGGCATTTAAGGCTGCCAGCTAATGTTCAGTATCTCACTCACCTTGCCTAAGTACATCATGGCATTGATCCTGTTCCTGCAATGCAGCCTCTGACATGGGACCACCTCACGGCTGCTCACCTCCTGCTCAATCTCCTGCCATGCCCTCCCTGCCTGCCGAGCTGGTCTCCTCCACCTGTCCCAAGCGCAAAGCGCTTCCCTCCTTGCCTTTGCTGCCTGGATGAGCAGTTGCAGCGTGGCAGGAGAAAACCTAGGCGCCACCCTTGATCTGGCTGCTGCCATCTGCCAAGCACACCAGTTGTCAGTCCTCCCACCCAATGTCCTTCAGATCTCCTGCCGTTCAATCGATTGCTGGCTGTCTTTTAAACACGTCACTGGCCTAGGAAGACTCAACTACCGCCACATGACATGATACTACCATTCGTTCTCCTCTAATCTTGCTACAGCTGAAGATCACAATCTACCCTGGCCCGCCCAAATAGATTAACATTTAATAATATCATTCTAAGTATTCAGTGTTACCATTTGATTTCTGTGAAAATCATTATTTCCTCTCAGGTCTGGTTCCGGGTGATTATGATGATATTGAGACTGGAGCCATTGACACTCCGGATGGTCACTTGTTGCTGGACAGTGGTCCTGATGATCTCTTCACACTGACAAGTGCCGGCGGTGATCTCGCCACTCTCGGTGAGTTAAACTCCCACAGTCACCAGCTCTCTGTCACTACTTTGAACTTCATTCCAATCGGCGATCTCACTGACCGCTGCTTGATTTAAATTCATGTTGTGATTAAAGGAAATTAGAATAAACAAAGCTTGACTTATTTTAGAAAAGACATCCTGATGCTATTCTGTGTGTGATATCGCTCTTATTAACACTCCCACTGCAAATCCTTCAAGTGCTCACACTGAACACCTTGATTCAATCAAAGCAGATCCACTTCATCTGCTATCACCCAGTGGAAATATAACAACACGGTGAATGAAGCTTGAAAACATTCAAAGGCCAACAAATTCCAGTCCCCTTTATGTTACTGACACATATATCGATGACCCGCGCTGAACCCGCTTTCAGTCCAATCATTAATCCGTATTTGTTCTCTCCACAGTACACAGCTCTCAGACACGCAACTAATCCGCTTTCAGTCCAATCATTAATTCTTATTTTTTCTCTCTCCACAATACACAGCTCTCAGACCAGCACTGAACCCACTTTCAGTCCAATCATTAATCCATAAACTTTCTCACCACAGAATACAGCTCTCAGATCCGCACTGAACCCGCTTTCAGTCCATTGATTAATCCATAATCTTTCTCTCCACAGTATACAGCTCTCAGACCCGCACTGAACCCGCTTTCAGACCATTCATTAATCCATAATCTTTCTCTCCACAGTATACAGCTCTCAGACCCGCACTGAACCCGCTTTCAGTCCATTGATTAATACATAATCTTTCTCTCCACAGTATACAGCTCTCAGACCCACACTGAACCCGCTTTCAGTCCAATCATTAAGCCATAATCTTTCTCTCCACAGTATACAGCTCTCAGACCCGCACTGAACTCGCTTTCAGTCCAATAATTAATGCATAATCTTTCTCTCCACAGTATACAGCTCTCAGACCCGCACTGATCCCGGTAAACACTGGTTCCCTCCATTCCTGAAAACAATGAGGAAGTACACTGTGACACGTTCACAACAGCAGACATTCCACCAACGATGGACAGTGACTGTATCGGTCAATATCTTACATCTCCATCACCCAGGTAAGACCAATGCTTCATTATTTGTTACATGTATTTGTGCTGACAATGTGCAGTCCCGTCTGTTAGCGATATTAGTATGATAACTAGTGGTGTTTTCAACGGTCATTGATTCCAAAATATAAGAGAGAACATTTGCTGTATTTACTGAGGAAATAGGAGGCTTATTGAAGCAGGCATATTCTGAGGAAATCATACACTGCATTTGATGTGTTTGTTTGATGGTTAGCATTGCTGCAAAACTTTCAAGTAATTTTCTTTTTCTTTTAAGGTAAAATTCAGTCTCAAATCTGCATATGATATTTGGAGGCGGTGGATCACAGACTGGTGGAAAATATTCCATGTTAAAACTGAGAGAATGGCATGAACTTTCCCAACAGTGTGAACATGATGAATGTGCTTTGCTTTACTATATAAACATCACTTTGTTTTAATCAACCGTCATTTTACTTTGTGTTGAAATAACTAGATTTGTTTTTCCTCTATATTTTGTCTGACAGTGTGTGTTTTCTGTTTAATTAAAATTCCAAACAGAACTGATTTCGGACCATTTCTCTGTCGATACAAATACTGAGATATATTACTCCACATGCAATTACCAACACTGTTACAGAGATTAAAACCATTGTTTATTAATGAAGAGTTTATGCAAAGGTCCTTTTGTAACTGCCTCACATTTTCATCTCCTATTAAAGAAGGTTTAGAATACATCGGGTGACCAATAACAAATCTGTCTCTTTAATCTGCATTTCTTGTAACTGCTTCCGCCACTGCCATATAGTTAATGTGGACAAATTGCTGCAGTATATAATGTATGTGTTGATGTACAATGGAAATAACGTAAAATAATAATAACACATTTATTTAATGTTTTAGCTGGAATTTGTGCCTTTGTCAATATTAATGCCTATATTGTATTTCAAGTACTAAATATACACCAATTCCTCGATACAATATATTGTTGTTTTACTGTGCCACACTATCCCTGTGGATTCCGGAGTATGTTGGGAGAGCAGGAGAATCTGATCAGAAATTCAAGTGTTTTTGCACTTTAATTCTAAATATTTCAGTTATTCATCAGCAGAGCATAATCGTTACTCAGTCGGGAGAAGGACATGGAGAGCGGACCTGCGTGAGAAGGGCAGCGGCGGAGGGAGATAAAAAGCGGCGGCAGAGAATCCCTTCTACCTCTCTCCATCTGTCAGAACCGAGGTGTGACATCTCAGGAAAACAGGTAGGTGATTGGTGGGTATCTTGACGGTGTCTCTTTTGATTAGTCAAGTGGTTTAAATCAAGAAATTATTACAGCTGAAGAGTACAGGTAAGAAATTCACTTTTATAATATTTAACATCCAAATTAATTAATTAAATAGAATAGAAATGGCTGGGAAGGCAATGTGTTGCTGTTGCAGCTGTAGTATGTGGGAGATGGTGGACGCTGGTGCGATCCACGGTGACCACATCTGCAGCAAGTGTTAGCTGCTCGAGGTACTTCCGACTCAGATTTGATGAGCTGGAGTCCGAGCTGCGGACTGTGCGACCCATCAGGGAGGGGCAGAGTTACCTGGACACAGTATTTCAGGAGACAGTCACACTCTTAGATTAATTAAATCAAACTTGGACCATGGTCAGGGACATGAGTGTGTGACTGCGATTGAGGTAGGTATGGTGATCCCGAGTTTAGCTTTGGAGGAGACTTAGCCAGTCCCCTGTTTCAATAGGTAAGAGGTTCTTGTTCCCAGTGTGTACGAGGGCACAGACTGCAGGGAGGATGAATGAGCTGAGCACATCACAGTTGTTCAGAGCGCCATTCAAGTGAGGCGTGAGAAGAGAAATATAGCAGTAATAGGGGATAGCATTATTAGGTTAATAGATATGGTTCTCTGCAGCAAAGACAATGAGTCCTGAAGGCGGCGTTGTCTACCTGGTTCCAATGTTAAAGACATCTCTTCTGGGCTAGAGAGGAACTTGGAGTGGGAGGAGAAGGATCCAGTTGTTGTAATCCAGTTAGGTACCGACGACATAGGTAGGCCTAGGAAAGAGGTTCTGCTAATGGACTATGTGCATCTCGGGGCTAAATTAAGAAACAGAGCCACAAAGGTAATAATACCCGGATTACTACCTGAGCCACATGCACATTGGTATTATGAAAATAAGATTAGAGAGGTAAACACGTGGCTCCAAGATTGCTGTGGGAGAAATAGGTTCTGATTCATGTGGCAATGGCACCAGTACTGGGTAAGGTGAGAGGTGTTCCGTTAGGATGGGCTTAATTTGAACCAAGCTGGGATCAGTGTCCTGGCGAATTGCATAACTCGGATTGTAGATCGGACTTTAAATTTATTAGTTGGGGGGCGGAGGGGGTGGGGGAGGTGGAGGGCGGGGAGGGTGGTGGTCGGGTTCAATTGAAGGGAAGTTTAAATAAGTCAAGGAAGAAGCGAGAGAGCAGAGCTGCAGGGTCATGAGGAAGCGATAAGTAATCAAAGTGTGACAGGAAGGGCCAGAAAATATAAGCTGAAGCGTTAAGCGGAAATTAGAACCAGGATGAATAATAATGGTAAAAAGTCAAAGCTTAAGGCTTTTTATCTGAATGCAAACAGCATTTATATAAAGATAGATGATTTGATGGCACATATATAAATAAATGAATATGACTTGATAGCTATTATAGAGACGTGGTTGTAGGGTGACCAAGACTAGGGGCTCAATATTCACGATATTTGACGTTCTGGAAAAATCGGCAAAATGGAAAAGGAGGTGGAGTAGCTTTGTTAAAAAAAGAAGCTAATAGTACGGTGGTGAGCAGTGATATAGATGCAATTTTGGGTGGAAATAAGGAATAGCAAGGGTAAGACGTCATGCGTGGGGGTCGTCTATCGGCCCCTGAAGAGATGCCTCACTGGAGGACAAATTTTAAATCGGACACAATGGAGGCGTGTAAGAAGGGCGCTACAATTGTCATGGGTGATTTTAATCTGCAGACTGACTGGAAAAATCAGATTGGCAGAGGTAAAATGGAGGACGAATTTATAGAGTGCATCAGGGATTGCTGCTGAGAGCAATACGTTGCAGAATTTACCTGGAAATAGGCTATTTAAATCTAATAATGTGTAATGAGGTAGGGTTAATAAGAGATAACATAGTTAAGGATCATCCGGGGGTAATGAGCACAACATGGAAGAATTTCAAAATCAGTTTGAAGGCGAGCAACTCGGGTCTCAAACTAGTGACCTCAACTTAAACAAAGACAATTATGGAGGTATGAAGAAAGAGGTGTCTGAAGAGGGCTGGGAAAAAAAAGACGAAGGGGAGGGTCAGTGGATGTGCAGTGGCAGACATTTAAACAGATATTTCATAATGCTCAGCAAAAAAAATTATCCAGGTCAAAAAGAAGGACTTGATGAGAAGGATGAACGGCCGGTGGTCAACAAAGGTGGTCAAGGAGAGCAGCCAATCAAAAACGAAGGCATACAAAGCAGCAAAAACTAATGATAGGCCGGAGGATTTGGAATATTTTAGCAACAAGCAGTGGATGACTAAGAAGCTGATAAAGAAGCAGAAAATAGATTATGAAAGCAAATTGGCAGGAAATATAAAAACAAACAGCAAGAGCTTCCACGGTTATATAAAAAGAAAGAGAGTAGCTAAAGTGTGTGTGGGACCCTTGGAGGATCCGACTGGAGAGTTGATAACAGAGAACAGGGAAATGGCAGATAATTTAAACCAGTATTTTGCATCGGTCTTCACGTTGGTGGACACTATAAGCATCCCACAGATGTCGGATAAGCAAGGAGCTAATGGGAAGAAAGAATCACAAGGACCCAGAGATGGAGAATCGCAGAAAAACAATTATTTTACTCTTCAGTAGACCTGGCAGTTTTATAATGTTTTGAATCACACTGGTTGTGTTTATCATTTACAGCCGAATTGCAGATATTCAGTACTTTTCCTCCAACATTGACCCTCACTTTATCATAAATAAAACATCAATGATGCTGCAGATTCTCAGTTCCTGCAACAACACATGTATTTACGCAGCGACCCAGACTAAATTCAGACAGGGGCTGAAGAACGTAGTGAATTACTTTCTCAATCTCATTGTTAAATTAGTGAAATCATAGAAAGAGCTGAAGGTTTCGTAGATTGGAACTAAATCCCATTCATATTCCATTCCCTACCCTCCACACATGACCAAAAGCATATTTTATATTCACAGCAATGAGCCCTGAAATGATTTAAATATGATTCTGAGAGAATATTTTATTAATAAACTGACCTATTGAGGTGGGACTCACACAAAGGCATCACTGAAAATCTCAGCTGGATTCAACCAAACCCAGCCTGGACGCAGAGCAAAATGGACAAAGCGACAAATCACAGTGATTTTGAGATGAAGAAAGGAACAGAAGTTGCAGTGAGACAGGGACACCAGTAGATGGAGATGGTGAGAGTGGGGCAGAAACTGCAGTGAGGCAGGTACTCCAGCAGACGTGGATGGTGAGAAAGACAGTAAGTGCACTGAGGCATGGCCACAAGTGGATGGAGATGCTGAGCAATTGCTGATGGGAAATTCTGTGTTCATGAGTTTGGAAGTTTCCACTAGTTTGAGGTATTTACTTTATTTAAACCTGAGATGCTGAATAAAAGAATTGCAATACAATTTGCGTTAAATGGCTATTTTCCCACTATGTAAACACTAAACATTAAACTGGCTGATGTTTGTAAAATTATTTTGATTGATTAAAGGTAATGTATAAATAAAGCAACATCATTAAATAAAACTCATGCAATCATTCAAACATAAACACTCTCTAAATAGGTTGTGTTGAGTTCTTCATCGCTAAAGTTATGCCATCGGTCTCTCTCACCTATCTTTCCATGCTGGTATCTTTTCTACTATATCTAAGAGTAATTGAAGTTTTTATCCTGTTGGCTTTTGAAAGTTAATATTGAATCTGCTTTGAGAAACCCATCAGATAGTGAATTCCAGAACATAACAACTCCCTGCCTATTAGTTTCTCCCCTCTGTTATGTAAACAGTTTTTCCTCATCTCTCCAAACAGAGGGAAACATTTTAAATACAGTTGATTTCTCCAGGACAGCAGCTGCAGAGGAGCTGGAACCTCCTGAATTTGGACAAGCGATGAACAAAAATCCCTCTGAATCCCCAAGGAGAGCTGAGGAAAGAAACTGTCAGGAAGCAAATGGAAACAAGTGACATTTTATTGCAGCAGTAAAAACTCTTTGCCCGAATGTGGAGGTCGTTATCGCTGAGCTTAAAACGTGAGGAGAACAGTGGAAGGTTGTTAATAGAATTTGTGTTAAATGTCCATTTTCCAGCTTGATAAACCCTTGTAACATTAAAGTGGTAAACGAGAAGGAAGTTTTTCTTTTCCAATGATTACAGGCTAATGTTTAAATTCAGAGACCCGATAAGCAAGACCAGAGCGGCGTCAGCGAGAGCGGCAACAGGGGCGAGGACACTGGGATAAAAAAAATGAAACAGTGGCTCTGGACTGTGGACCTACTTGACCAAAAGAATCGAAGTGCGACGCCACAGGAGAGCTGGTAATTGACTGGTGGGTATTTCCTCCGTGTCTCTATTTTTGTTTTGAATCATTACACGTTGAGTGTTCACTTAAATAATTATTTTTTTAAATACTGAGATCCAAATTAATTAATTAAATAGAATAGAGATGGCTGGGCAGATGATGTGTTGCAGCTGCAGTATGTGGGATCTGGTGGACGCCGGTGCGATCCACGGTGATCACATCTGCAGCAAGTGTTGGCCGCTCGAGGGCCTTCGGCTCAGAGTTGATGAGCTGGAGTACCAGGTGCGGACACTGCGACTCATCAGAAATGGGGGGAGTTACCTGGACACTGTTTTCAGGAGACAGTCACACCAATTAGATTAATTACATCAAAATTGGACCGTCGGCAGGGACAGGAGTGTGCGACTGCGAGTGAGGCAGGTATAGAGATCCACAATTTAGCTTTGGAGGAGCCTCAGCCAGTCTTTTTTTCATTCATTCATGGGATGTGGGCGACGCTGGCCAGGCCAGCATTTATTGCCCATCCCCAATTTCCCTTGAGAAGGTGATGGTGAGCTGCCTTCTTGAATCGCTGCAGTCCATTTGGTGTAGGTAGACCCACAGTGCTGTTAGGAAGGGAGTTCCAGGATTTTGACTACGAGAATGAAGGAACGGCGATATAGTTCCAATCAAGATGGTGTGTGACTTGGAGGGGGACTTGCAGGTGGTGGTGTTCCCATGTATTTGCTGCCCTTGTCCTTCTAGTTGGTAGAGGTCGTGTGCTTGGAAGGTGCTATCTAAGGAGCCTTGGTGCATTGCTGCAGTGCATTTTGAAGATGGTACGCACTGCTGCCAGTGTGCGTCGGTGGTGGAGGGAGTGAATGTTTGTCGATGGGGTGCCAATCAAGCGGGCTGCTTCGTCCTGGATGGTGTTGAGCTTCTTGAGTGTTGTTGGGGCTGCACCCATCCAGGCAAGTTGAGAGTATTCCATCACACTCCTGACTTGTGCATTGTCGATGGTGGAAAGGCTTTGGGGAGTCATGAGGTGAGTTACTCGCATGATGACTCCAAGCCTCTGACCTGCTCTTGTAGCTACGGTATTTATATGGCTACTCCAGTTCAGTTTCTGGTCAATGATAGCCCCTTTGATGTTGATAGTGGGGGATTCAGCGATGGTAATGCCATTGAATGTCAAGGGGAGATGGTTAGATTCTCGCTTGTTGGAGATGGTCCTTGCCTGGCACTTGTGTGGCGCGAATGTTACTTGCTACTTATCAGCCCAAGACTGGATATTGTGGCATTTCTACACGGACTGCTTCAGTATCTGAGGAGTCACGAATGCTGCTGAACATTGTGCAATCATCAGCGAGCATCCCCCACTTCTGACCTTATGATTGAAGGAAGGTCATTGATGAAGCAGCTGAAGATGGTTGGGCCGAGGCCACTACCCTGAGGATCTCTGCAGTGATCTCCTGGAGCTGAGATGATTGACCTCCAACAACCACAACCATCTTCCTTTGAACTCGGTTTGACTCCAGCCACCGGAGGGATTTCCCCCTGATTCCCAATTGACCGCAGTTTTGCGAGGGATCATTGATGCCATAATCGCTCAAATGCTGTCTTGATGTCAAGGGCAGTCACTCCCACCTCACCTCTTGAGTTCAGCTCTTTTGTCTATGTTTGAACAAAGGCTGTAATGAGGTAAGGAGGTGAGTGGCCTTGGCGGAACCCAAACTGAGCGTCACTGAGCAGGTTATTGCCTAGCACGTGCTGTTGATGACACCTTCCATCACTTTACTGATGATTGAGAGTAGGCTGATGGGGCGGTAATTGGCCGGGTTGGACTTGTCATGCTGTTTGTGTGCAGGGCAGACCTGGGCAATTTTCCACATTGCAGGGTAGATGCCTGTGTTGTAGCTGTACTGGAACAGCTTCGCTCGGTGTGCGGCAAGTTCTGAAGCACAGGTTTTACGTCCTGTTGCCGGAATATTCTCAGGGCCCATAGCTTTTGCAATATCCAGTGCCGTCAGTCATTTCTTGATATCACGCAGAGTGAATCGAATAGGCTGAAGTATGGAATCTGTGATGTTGGGGACTTCAGGAGGAGGCCGAGATCGATCATCAGCTCGGCACTTCTGGCTGAAGATTGTTGCAAATGCTTCAGCCTTATCTTTCGCACTGATGTACTGGGCTCCCCCATCACTGAGCATGGGGATATTTGTGGAGCCACCTCATCAAGTTAGTTGTTTAATTGTCCAACTCCATTCTTGGCTGGATGTGACAGGACTGCAGAGCTTAGATCTAATCCGTTGGTTATGGGATCGCTTAGCTCTGTCTATCACATGCTGCGTACGCAGTTTGGCATGCAGATAGTCCTGTGTTGTAACTTCACCAGTTTGACACCTCATTTTGAAGTATGCCTGGTGCTGCTCCTGGCATGCCCTCCTGCACGCTTCATTGATCCAGGGTTGGTCTCCTGGCTTGATGGTAATGGTAGAGTGGGGGCTATGCCGGGCCATGAGGTTACAGATTGTGCTGCTGCTGATGGCCCACAGCGCCTCATTGATGCCCAGTTTTGCATTGTTAGATCTGTTGGAAATCTATCCCATTTAGCAAGGTGATAGTGCCACACAACACGATGGACGGTCTCCTCAATGTGAAGGCGTGACTTCGTCTCCATAAGGACTGTGCTGTGGTCACTCCGACCAATACAAACATGGACAGAAGCATCTGCCGCAGGCAGATTGGTGAGGACAAGGTCAAGCATGTGTTTCCCTCGTGTTGGTTCCCCCACCACCAGCCGCAGATCCAATCTAGCAGTTATGTCCTTTGCGACTCATCCAGATCTGTCAGCAGTGGTGCTGCCGAGCCACGCTTGGTGATGGACATTGAAATACCCCACCCAGAGTACATTTTCCGCCCTTGCCACCTTAAGTGCTACCTCCAACTGGTGTCCAACATGGTGGAGTGCTGAGCCATCAGCTGAGGGAGGGCAGTAGGTGGTAATCAGTTGGAGGTTACCTTGCCCATGTTTGATCTGATGCCATGAGAATTCATGGGGTCCGCAGTCGATGTTGAGGACTCCCAGGGAAACTCCCTCCCTACTGTGTGCCACTGTCCGCCACCTCTGGTTCAGTGCGCCATTCAAGTGGGAGGAGAACAGAGAAATGTAGCTGTAATAGGGCATAGCATAGTTAGGGGAATAGATGCAATTCTCTGCAGCAAAATAGAAAATTCCAAAGGCTGTGTTACCTGCCTGGTGCCAAGGTTAAGGACATCTCTTCTGGGCTAGAGAAGAACTTGGAGAGCAGGTGAAGGATCCAGGTGTCATGATCCACATAGCTATCAACAACATAGGAAGGAGGTTCTCCTGAGGGACTATGAGCAGCTCAGGGCTAAATTAGAAAGCAGAACCACAAAGGTTGCAGATTGCTACTTGAGCCACGTGCAAGTTGGCATTGGGGAAATAAGATTACAGAGGTAGATGCATGGCTCAAAGACTGGTGTGGGAGAAATGGGCCCCGATTATGGGACACTGGCACCATTACTGGGGAAAGGGAGAGCTGTTCCATTGGGATGGGCTTCACTTGAACCATGCTGGGACCAGTATCCTGGAGAATCGTATAAGTAGGTTTCTAGAAAAGACTTCAAAGTAAATAGTGGGGGCAGGGTCCAATAGAAGGGAAGTTTAAAAAGTCGAAACGTAACGAGACAGCAGAGGTGCAGGGTAGTGAAAGGGCATACATTAATCGGAATGTGACAGGAAGGGACACAGAATACAAGCATAAGAGTACAGCAGCAATTAGAACCAGAGTACGTAACAATGGTTTTAAAAAAAAGTCAAAGCTTAAGGCTCTTTATCTGAATGCGCGTAACATTTGTAACAAGATGGATGAGCTGATGGCACAAATAGAAATAAATGAATATGATTTGATAGCTATCACTGAGATGTGGTGGCAGAATAACCAATACTGGAACCTCAATGTTCAAGGATATTCGGCGTTCTGGAAGAATAAGCAGAAAGTAAAAGTAGGTGGGGTAGCTTTGCTATTAAAAGAAGTGATCAGTCCAGTTTTGTGTAAGGATATAGGTGCAGTAGATCGTGATGTAGAAACAGTTTGGTTAGAAATAAGGAATAGCAAGCGAAAGAAATCACGGGTGGAGGTGGTCTGTAGGCCTCCAAGGAGTTGCCTCTCTGTGGGATAAAGTATTAATCAGGAAATGATGGAGGCGTGTGAGAAAAGCACTACAATTATCATGGGTGATTTTAATCTGCATTTCGACTGGACAAATCAAATTGGCAAGGAAGACGAATTTGGAGAAAGCATCAGGGATTGTTTCTTAGAACTATACATTGACGAATCTACCCGGGAACAGACTATTTTAGATTTAGTAATGTGCAATGAGGTAGGATTAAGAAGATATCTCGTAGCTAAAAATCGTCTCGGGGGATGTGTTCATAACATGGTACAATTTCAAATGCAGTTGGAGGGTGAGCAACTCGGGTCTCAAACCAGTGTCTTCAACTTAAACAAGGACATTTACAGAGGTATGAAGAAAGAGTTTTCTAATGCGGACTGGTAACATAGACTAAAAGGAAAGACAGCAATGAACAGTGGCAGACTTTTAAGCAAATATTTCATAACACTCAGCAAACATTTATTCCGGTCAGAAGGAAGGACCCAATGAAAACGATGGACCACCAGTGGATAACAAAAAGGACGTTAAGGAGAGTATCAAATCAAAAACAAAGGCGTACAAAGTGGCGAAAGTTAGTGGCAGGCCAGAGGATTGGGATTTTTTTTTTATAAATCAGCGGATGTCGAAAAGACTAATGAAGAGGGAGAAAATTGATTAAGAGTAAATTGGCAAGAAATATAAAAACAAGCACAAAGAGCTTCTACGATGATCTAAAAAGAAAGAGAGTAGCTAAAGTAAGTGTGGGACCCTTAGTGGATGAGACTGGGGAATTAATAACAGGGAACAGGGAAATGGCTGCTAATTTAAATCAATATTTTGTATTGGCCTTTACGGTGGAGGACGCTATAAACATCCCAACAATAATAGATGAGCAACGTGTAAATGCGAAGGAGGAACTTGTAACAATCTCTATCACGAGGGAAAAGGTTCTTGACAAACTTATGGGAATAAAGGCAGACACGTCGCCAGCACTTGATGGCCTGTATCCAAAGGTTTTAAAAGAAGTGGCTGCAGAGATAGTAAATGCATTGGTCATAACATACCAAAACTCACTGGATTGCGTAAGGTACCAGCGGTTTGGAAAACGGCTAATGTGACGCCCCGATTCAATAAAGGAGGGATACAGAAAGTACAAATTTATAGACCAGTTAGCTTAACATGGGAAAATGGTCGAGTCCATTATTAAGGAAGAAATAGCAGGTCATTTAGAAAAACATAATGCAATCACACACAGTCAAAATAGTTTGATGAAAGGCAAATCATGTTCGACTAATTTGTTAAAGTTCTTTGAGGATATAACCAGCAGAGTGGATAAAGGGGAACTGGTAGATGTTGTGTATTTGTATTTTCAGAAGGCTTTCAATAAGGTGCCGCATAAAAGTGTACTGCTGAGGGTATTGGGGGTAATGTGTTGGCACGGATCGAGGATTGTCTAGCACATGGAATGCAGAGAGTCAGGATTAATGTGTCTTCTTCTGGTTGGAAAGTCATAACTATTGGGATGCCCCAAGCATCGGTCCTGGGGCCTCAAATATTGACTATCTATATTAATAACTTGGAGGAAGGGACAGAGTGTAGTGTAGCCAAATTTGCTGACGATACAAATTTAGGTGAGAAGGCATTCTGTGATGATGACAGAAATAAGCTGCAAAGGGATGTAGATATGTTCAGTGAGTGGACAAAAAAATTGGCAGATGGTGTTCATTGTGGGAAAGTGTGAGGTCATCCAATTTGGTAGGAAGAGTAAAAAGACAGATTATTATTTAGATGGAGAAAGACTACAAAATACTGCAGTACAGAGGGATCTGGGTGTTCTTGTACATTAAACACAAAACAGTTATCATGCAGGTCATCAGCGAGTAATTAGGAAGGTAAGTGGAATTTTGGCCTTTATTGCTAGAGGGTTAGAGTTTAAAAGTATGGAAGTCTTGTTACAACTGTGCAGGAGGTTGGTAAGGCCACACCTGGAGTACTGCATACAGTGTTGGTCCTCATATTTAAGAAATGATATGCCAGCAAGAGAGGCAGTTCATTAAATAATTACTGAGCTGTTCCTGGGATGAAGCCTTGTCTTTATCAAGAACAGCTAAACAGATTAGCCCTTTTTTCATTGGAATTAGAATAATTCTTCACCTCCAGGGTTCTGTTCATTTGCCTTCCAATTGATTCAAGGCCACGTTATAAATGAGTTTTTATGATAAAGGGGGAACACTTTGGATCTTGTTGCGCTGAACCAACTTGCCAAAACGGCACATTTCAATCGTCATTCGCAACTCTGTCGTCCGTCACCCATACACATCAACATATTATACAGGAGCGCCAATTATCAGCAATTCATTTCTTTAGCTTAGCATCACCTGTGGCAGAAGGTTCCTCAGGAACATTTCGTGAACAATCCATTCGCTGTCATTTCGCACATAGGCCTAGCTTTGCTTGTGTATCACACAGCACAGAAGGCAGTGCATCGTGATCAATGGGTCTTTTTCAGATTGGAAAGCCGTAACTAATCGGATGCCACAAGGATCGGTCCGAAGGACATCAACTATTTACTATCTATATCAATGACTTGGAGGAAGGGACAGAGTGTTGTGTATCTAAATTTGCTGATGATTCAAAAATAGGTGGGAAGGCATGTTGCGATGAGGACACAGAATCTGCAAAGGGATATAGATAGGTCAAGTGAGTGGGGGGAGTAAAGAAAACTTGGCAGATGGAGTTCAATGTGGGAAATTGTGAGGTCATCCACTTTGGTGGGATGAATAAAAAGACAGATTATTATTTAGATGGAGAAGGCTACAAAATACTGCAGTACAGAGTGATCTGGGTTCTCTTGTACATTAAACACAAAATGTTAGCATGCAGCTGCAGCAAGTAATTAGGAAGGCAAATGGAATGTTGGCCTTTATTGTCAGGGGCTTAGAGTTTAAAATAGGGAAGTCTTGTTACAGGGTATTGGTGTGGCCACATCTGGAGTACTGTGTACTATTTTGATCCCCATATTTAATGAAGGATATACTAGCATTGGAGACTGTTCAGAAAAGGTTCACCAGGCTGATTCATGGGATGAAGGCGTTGTCTTATCATGAACGGCTAAACAGGTTAGGGCTTCATTTATTGGAGTTTAGAAGAATAAGAGGTGACCTTTTTGCAACATATAAGATTTTGAGGAGGCTTTACAGGATAGATGTTAAGACTATGTCTCCACTTGTGGGGGAATCTCGAACTCGGGGTCATAATTACAGAATAAGGGGGCACAAATTTAAAACTGAGATGCAAAGGAATTTCTTCTCTTCGAGGGTTGTGATTTTCTGGAATTCTGTACCTCAGAGAGCTGTGGAGGCTAGGTCACTAAATATATTTAAGGAGGACGTAGATAGATTTTTGAAATCTCGTGGAGACGAGGGGTATGCGGAGCTGACAGAAAAGAAGAGTTGGGACCTGGTGAAGCCCATCCATAATCTTCTTGAATGGCGGGGCAGGCTTGAGGTGCTGAATGGCCTAATCCTGCTCCTATTTCTTATGTTCTTATGTAAGCCATCTGGCAGATCTAAATTTCTCTACTGAACTCACAGCAAAAATGTGTATTGGTGTAAATAGGAGGTGTTCTCCATCAACCCCAGGAACAGCGGGCAAGCAGAGTAAATTTAATGGAGTATGTATTGCAAATGAATATTATATAAGGCAATGTTGCAGTCAAGTAACAATGAAATGGAATGAGGAAAGTAAAAGGTGAACATTGATTGTGGAATGAAGAGAAAAACCGACATACCGCGAAACACAATTCGCCTCCCAATAGCAGCAAGAACGAGAACATGTAATATCCGATTAGCAATATCGTCCTGCGCACAGTTCCATGCTCCACCAGATATAAAGCTATTTCTTCTATCTGGGCGAGTCATTTCTCCTGACGACGGGCAGTGTACGCTGGCTGAACCGTTAAAGCTACCCATTCTTCTCAGAAGTTCTCTCATTTAAAGTCACACATGTTCCTTTCCGAATCCAAAATGCGCATTGAGGAGCTGCATGGGGAAACAATTTTTTATCAGCGTGTTGTTGTGGGTTGATTGCACTAGATAAAGGCTGTTAATTTCATATTGAATATTAACATTCAAAAGAGAATTGCATAAATATTGTAAGGGAAATAAAATTCAGGATAAAAGTAAAGAGCGGAGCTGGTATATTAATTGAGTTCATTTTCCAAAGAGTCGGAACAGGATCCAAGCATTCAATAAATATTGTACTTAATACTTCTTTGAGTCCCTCCCATCGTTTTTGACTAGTTCTTGTATAGCTAATTTTTCTCATTGCTTGGGGAGATGATAGTGGACTGGTGATGGCACTGAGCTAGTAATCCAGATGCTGAGGATAATGCCTTGGGGACACAAGTTCAAAATCCGCCACGGCAGCTGGTGGAATTTACATTCAATTAATCAATACAAAAATCCAAACTAAAAGTAAAATCTGGAATTGAAAGCTGGTGTCAGTAATGGTGCGATGAAACTATCATTAATTGGAGTAATAACCCATCTGATGTCCTTTAGGGAAGGAAATCTGCCGTCCTTCCAAGGTCTGGCATACATGTCACTCCAGACCCACAGAAACGTGGTTGACTCTTAACTTCCCTGTGGAATGGCCTCGCAAGTCTCTAGGTTGTCAAGGGAAATTATGCTTGGGCAACAAATACTGGTCTTGCCAGTGATGCCTAAATCCCATGAAAGAATAATCTCGGCTTTAAATACCCAACTTTAAACTCATTCAAACATGCCCACCTCAATTAAGTATTTAATTAAATTGTTAGATGAGGTAACAGGGAATGGTGATGATGAGAATGCAATGGAGGTTACTGCTATGGATTTCAAGATACTGTTTAACAAGTCTTGTTCTTAGGCAGTCCCTCAGGAATGGGGATGACTTTCCCCCACTCCAGCTGGGACAGGTTGTGTTTGGTGAGGTGAGTGAATGAGATGCTCGAATTTCCAAATGTTCCTTCCGCTGTTTGCACCTGGTCAGTGTCTGAGTATGTCAACGTTTTTCGAACTGGCTGGCACCTTCACGGATGCTTCCTCTCCATTTAGGGCAGGCTGGGGCAAGATATTTCCACGTAACAGTGCAGAGTTAATATTTTGTCACGGAGGCTTTAAAGACATTGTTGCATTTCCTCTGCTCTCCTGATAGCCTCTTGCCGTGCTAAAGCGCAGATTAGAAAGCTTGTTTTGGGAGTCCTGTGTCAGGCCTGTTATATTTGTGGCCCGCCCAACATAACTGAGTGACTACGAACAGTGTCTGGACACTGGGGACGTTGGCCTGAGAGAGGGCACTGATATTTGAGCGGCTGTCCTGCCACTGAATTTGCAGGAGCTTGTGCCAGCACACTGGTGATATCTATCCCAAGCTGACTCCTGACAACGCGGGAATCTGCAAAGGTCATCAGATGCTCCAAGCTGCGCAAATGCACAACAAACGTCTTGCAAGGGCCAGGACCACGTGGTGCATGCGTATGATGTCATTTCGGATCCACTGATGAAGGGTCACTTACCTGAGACGTTAACTGTGCTGCTTCCTCCAGAGATGCTGCCAGACCTACTGAGTACTTCGAGCATTTATTGGTTTATATCAGATTTCAAGTATCTGCAGTATTTTTCTATTATTTAATTTATTATCATCAGATATCGGCACCTGGGCTTTTCTCGAGCATGCGCCCGCCCTTCACGCATGCGTAGTAACGTGTCATTGGTTCTCCAGTCCCCCAATTCGGCTGGAGGGAGCGGCTGAATTGGAGACTTTGAGGCTGGACTTCGATCCCCGTCACTCGTTCCATCCCCACTAGCCGCTCTCCTCCCTCCCTGGCAAGTCACTTCTGGCCTCAACACTTCCTCCTCTCGGCCGCTCGCTCCTAATTCGCCCCGTATCACCTCACGGCACGCTTTTCTTCTTCGGGCGGTGTGTGGTGAACCAGCAAACCTGAGGCCTACTGGCCGAGAAGAAAGAAGTTGTGTGGCCTACAGCTAGCGGCAGTAACGGGGGTCATGGGAAGTGGGGTGGCGAGAAGCGAGGAGCAATCGGGCAGGGGAGTGAAGGGGAGCAGCAAGGTCAGGAGCGAACGGCTGAGGGCGTGGGGATGGAAGCGGCCTGTATGCAGGAGGGGCGAAAGCGAGTTGCAGAGGAGGAGAGCGGCTAAATATTCGCTGCAATTGGGTGAAATCAAATCCTGGTCAGTCATATAATCGAATCACAATAACGAATTGGCAGCAGAGTTTATACTCTGTCCGATTTTCTTCTCCATCGATCGGGGTGCCAATTCAATATCTCCCAAAAGTATCAGAACATGTAAATTCAATCATGATTTTTTAGCTTAATAGGGTTACTGGAATATTATATGTATCTGAGGTTTACACTTAGTATCCCATAACTACATAGTAACATGTTACTGGGCTTCCATCCAACTTAATGTAAGGTTAGTTTGTTAGAACTATCTAGCTATAAGCATTTTCTGTGATAAATTGAGCAGCACCATCTTTAATCCGGGCAACTGCCTGAACGTCTCAGATACAGACGTTCCAGCTGAAGAGACTGAATTTGCAGATGTGCAAGTACTGCGCCACCTAGTGGTTACGTTTTCAGCAAACGCAGCCGACCTCTCCAGGGTTTTGAGATGTCTGCTGCACACCATGGATCCGAGGTAACCCGTGTCACAGCAGCCCTCGTTTAACAGGGTGCCCACGGCTGTTTGAGGGTAAACCAACATCTGACATGTGGGAGTCTTTCAAATGTCAGTTGATTAGAATTCAGGACCACATGTTCCAGTGAGGAAGAAGGATAAGTTTGGCAAGTTTCGGGAACCTTGGATAACGCGGGATATTGTTGCCAGTCAGGAGTGAACCAGAGGGATATGGTCCGGCAGTGGCACCGTTCTATTTTTACAGAAGCCACAGCAGAGCAAACCGCTAAATATGTGCAATACAAATAACAGAGAGAGCAGTATCATTCTCCTCGTGACACCTGCACTAAGTTATCAGCTGCAATCCCACACAGGGATTAAACTGTTTTCTTGTAAAGTTCCTCATTTTAACTGCTTATGTCCTTGGATTCAGTGTATACTGAGGAGACATCGGTGACATTTATAAATGAATCGTTTCGAATGAATATTATCATTGCAATTATTGTAAACCAGTAAACTCTGCTGTGCATTATTGTAGAATCAATCTTGTATGATTACCGTTTTCAGTCTTATCCCCGGCAGAGGTCTGATGAAGATAATTTGCTGGATTTTGAGATGTTTGTTTTGTATGCACCATTTTATTTACAATGCTGTCAAAGTTGCTGATGCAATATGTTTGTTCAATTGACTGCCACTAATAGCAATGATCAGGGGTATAGCCCATGTCATTGGAGACTTATCCCCTGTATAAATCACTGTCTATTAGAATGGATCAGTTCATAGTGACTGCCAGAGCTCTGATTCTCAGACCAACACAGGTCAATGCTTCGCAAAGAAGCTAAATATCCAGTAATGCATAAGATAGGACGTATTTACTATCCAATTCTTTCAGCCTTTGGAGTTTCCGGTCAGCCACTTTTTCTCCAGTTGTTAATGGCATAAATTAGCATTATTTGATTGCTATATCTGAAAGTGTTTTACTCGCTGTATGTTTGACACAGCCGTCTGTTCACTTTGATCATTTGAATGACGGATTGTCATCAGTCTCTGTTCATTTGGTCCTGTAGCAGCTGCATAATATCTTTGATCACTGTTAGTCAATTCCTTGCATTACTGCTGGTTTATTGTCTTTACTGGATGTGTTGTTGGATGATGGAATATCCTCACATTCTAAATGTTCGGGCTTGTATGAGTTTCTTTATGTCTGTCATGATTTTGTTAATCAAACCCGAGAGTTTTATTTGGTTAATGTCAAATCTAACTGTACTGGAATCAGATGCAAAGATTATGTATGCAAGAATATAAGCAATAGGAGAAGGCGTAGGCCATTCGGCCCCTCGAGTTTCTTCGCCTTTCTATAGGATCATTCCTGATCTGATCTTGGCCTCAAATTCTCTTTCCTGTTTCTTCGTCATCACCACAGAATCCACGAGAGTTCAAATTCTCTCCATCATAGACTGAATGGAATCAATGGCTCAGCCTCCACAGCTCTCTGGGCTCGAGAATTCCAACGATTCATCACCCTTTTCGAAAACAAATTCCTCCTCATCTCCTTCTGAAATGCTCGACTTATTTCGCCTATTTCTGGATTCCCCCTCGAGGGAAATGTTCCTCTTACCATCCCCCAGTCAAGTTCCCTCACACTTTAGCATGTTTCAATACTTCTCTCATACTTCTAAACTCAAAAGAGCATCGGCCTCACCTGTTCAACCTTTCCCAACAAGAGAGCCCCTTCACCCCAGGAGTCGAATCGTGATCCTTCTCTGAACTGCCCTCAATGCATGCGTACTCTCCTTAAGGAGACCAAAACTAGACACTGTAAGATAGATGTAGTCCAAACAATGTTTAAGAACAATTACCAGACTATCAGGAGTTGTTAAAAGTTTCACTTTGTGGAACAAACCTGTCTTGGAATATTACTTCATAAAACTAATTTTGGTGATTTATAATAACACAGTTCTCAGTGTTACAAGGAGGCAGTAGTTTCTGCCTTTCCCAACATCATGTCTCACCTGGATTTCAGTATTTCTATTGGTCATCACTGTTGTTGTATTATTTCTTTGTGTGAACAGAATGCTGCTGCAAAGTTCTGGCGGGTGTACAGAGTTTGCTGCTGACACTTTATCATCTCCTTCTCTGATTCACTGCGCATGAATTTATGTACTTCACCTGACTTCAATTTAATAGTAAAAATGTTCATTTTCTGTTGTGCATTGTATTTGTTGGGATCCAAAGCCCCTCTCGTTATTTGCAGATTATGAAACGCAGCGTTGTTGCGTTTCTTTGTTGACCCAGCCCACAGACTAACTCTGAACTTCAAAGTTACAACAGAAAGCATTTCAATTACTGTGAAATAAAAACAGAAGTGCTGGGAAATACTCAACAGGTCAGGCAGCATCTGCAGACAGAGAAGCAGAATTAACGTTTCAGGTCTGAGAACTGGCAAGCATTGGAAAGGAATTAGATTTTATAGCAAGAGAAGGAGCAGGGGTGGATTGGTGCGGAAGCAATAAAAAGGGAATGTGTGTGATATGGCAGAGGTCAGGAGAGATAAAATAAGAAGTCCTCCTGAGGCAACAGCGAAGAGGGTGTTAATGCTTCCATTGAAAGACAAAGCATTCGTCCAGAGACAGTGTTAATAGCAAAGTTATGAGCAACTCTGTCTGCACGACGAACAGGCACATGGTTAAAAAATACAATGCAATAAAAAAATATTTAAAAAATATAAAGGCAACAAAGGCCAGACATGCTCTAAAATTATTTAACTCAGTGTTCAGCCCGCAAAGATGTAGAGTGCCTAACTAAAAGATCAGGTGCTGCTCCTCGAGCTTGCATTGATGTTAACTGGAACACTGCAGCAGGCCAAGGACCTCAATGTGGGCATGAGAGCCGGTGTGGGGTGCTGAAATGGCAAGCGACCAGAACCTCAGCATCATGTTTTTGGAATGAGCGGAACTGCTCCATAAAGCAATCAACCAATCTCAATTCGGTCACCCAATATAGAGACAGCACCACAGCGTAGGGCAGGCTATGGTATAGTGCTTTTGTCGATAAACTAGTAACCCACGGACCCAGGAGCTGCTACTTTGGGGATGTAGGTTCAAATCTCCCCTCAGGAGGAAGTGGAATTTGATTTCACAGAGTAAATGTGGAATGGAAAGCGGATTTAATAATGGCCATGAAACCATCATCGATTGTTATAAATGCCCATTTGGTTCATTTATTGCTTTAGGGATTGAAATCTGCTAACATGTGACTCCAGACCCACGGCAATATAGTTGACTCTGAAATAGCCTGGCAAGTCACTAAGTAGTATAAAACCGCTAAGAAGTTAACAAGAATAATACTGGATGGAGGCAATGACCATCTCCAACAAGAGAGAATCTAGCAATCTACGCTTGACGTTCAATGGCATTACCAGTGCTGAATCCCCAATGATCAACATCCTGGGGGTTACCATTGACCAGGAACTGAACTGGAGTAGTCATAATGTGATATGTTTCAATACATCTTACCTTTAAAGTATCCCAGCTCAACCAGTCCATACAAAGCTGCCCCTTTACCCTGGAAATCAGCCCAATAAACCTTCTCCTGACTGCCTTCAATGTGTGTATATTGCTCCTGAAGTAAGAGGACTACAATTGGAAACAGTACTCAAGGTGTGGCGCCACCAACGTTCTAAGAACATTTTCACCCTGTGGAACTAGCCTGTTCTGTAGTCGTACTTTATAAATCTAATTTTAGTGACTCAGAATGACACAGCTCACAGTCTGGCAGGCACGGATGATGGGGAAGGAGGGTGGGGAATGAATGTAGGAAGGCGGGCTTTCCGAAGGGGTGGGCTGTTCTCTGATGGTGCACTTTGTGTGCCACAGATTGCCCACGGAGGAAGACAGCCACGCCTATAGGGAGGACACTCATTTTAATGATCTTAATTCCACCAGCGGCAGGAATAAGCCCTTAAGCAGGTAATAATAGGCCTCTTAGGGCCCTCAATTGGCCTCTGGCCGGGGAAGCCTTTTTCCACTCCCAATTTGTAGCAGTGCAATTGAAAGATGACGGTCCCTTCCTCCCCTTCCAGACATCGCACATCTATGGGACACACACTTCCTATTCTATCTCTAAGAGTGGGGTGGCATTACATCCAGGCCTAGTAGTCATCACACTTCCTCATTGGGAAAAGGAATGCCTTACTGCAGTAAGGGCTTCGTTGAAACGGTTAGAAAATACAATACGATCTTGATACTGTGAACATTTTTTTTACAAGTAACTTATTGTGTACTGCAGAGGTGACATGCAATCAGAAAACATATACTATATTTTACTAATACTATATACTATTTAGCTGACAGTAGCTGCTCGCCTCATCAAAGTTCAACTGCACTCTGGTGGGGGCTTCAAATTTGGCCTAGATGGAAAACTCTTTAGCCTCAGTCGCCTCTGTGCCAAACTTAAACTTAGACATACATGGTCTACAGATTGTGGATGACTGCAGTGTCATTGCCCATACTGCTCCTGATTTCAAAGTCGCTCTCGATCTCTTCAATTCTGCACGGAAGGGACTTGAATGTCCTGCAATGTTGCCAAAAAAAAACTGTTATGTCAATCTATTTGTGGTTATCCAAATATTCCATATCCGATATATGTTGAAAGAGAGACCCTGGAATGCGTTGAAAACTTCCCATATCTTGGCAGCCACCTCTCTCAAAAGGCCGCAATTGATGGGGAGATCCAACACTAGATCAGCTATGCCAGCTCAGCCATCTGCAAACTACAGCAGAGAGTGTTTGCCGGTATAGACTTCTGCAAGTTAGAAAAAGTGCTATTGCACAAACAGTTGTCATCACCGTACTCCTGTTCTGCAGTGAGACCTGAACTGTGTATCAGCGACACATAAAAGCGCCAGAGAAATTTCATCAGCTGTGACTCTTTTCTGCATCCTCCAGATTAACGGGAAGAACCATCGAAAACACACCAGTTTCATTTTTTAAACCAGCTCCACAAGCATTCACGCAAATTTCCTTGAGAAAAGCAAGATACTCCATTTGGATGCTCGAAAATCGTATCCCCCGCCAGGTCCTGTTTTCCCAATTCTCAAATGTCCTCCAGGGAGGACAAAGGAAATGCTTCAAAGACACTCAGAAGCTATCTTTGAAGCGTGGCAGCTTTGATATTGATGACTGGGAGGAATTTGGTACCAACCGTTCAAAATGGTGACAACTTGTCAATCATGCTTTGAATCCAATGGCCTTAATGATGAGGCAGAGTGGCGACAGAGCAGGAAAGAAAAGGAATCAAATCCCACACTCGGTATCCCACTACCTCGTGTGAAGTCCTGTCCCACGTGCCCAAAAATCTGTGGGTCGAGAATTGGTCTTTTCAGTCACATGATGACCCATGGCAGCCAATTGTGACCCTGTGTAGACGTCGTCCTCGAATCAAGGGACAGCCGACAATTTTACTAAATTTACCAATAACAAATGTAAGATTAATCGAATTCAGACAAGTCAAAATTCTCACAATTCAGACCTTTCCTTCAGACTTGCCTCTGTTCGAACTCTGGTCAGAGCATTAGCAATGACATTGCTTTTCTCTGCAAGATGTACAATTCCATGTGCAAATGCCTGTAACAAAATTCTTCTTGAAACAACCTGGCTTTCTTTGTTCTGCTTTTTCTGCAGAGAAGCGAGTGGTTTGTGATCAGTGTAAAGCAATATTTACCAGTGACTAGTCGTCATATCTGCATTAAGAGTCTTGTAAAGCCCGTACAAGATGACAACACTGGTTCAAATCCCAAAACCGGAGGTGGTGCAAATTTATTTCAATTCAATTAATTAATAAAATTACTTAACTAATAAAAGACAATTTGTAATTGAAGGCTATTTTCAGTAATGGTGCCATGAAAACTGACATAGGGTGTCGCAAACACCCGCCTAGTTGATCTTCAGGGAAGGAAATATGCATGTCTGCTTGACATGTGACTCCAGACACACATCCATATTGTTAACTCTTAACTGGCTTCTGAAATGGCCTAGCAAGCCATTCAGCTGTCAAGGGCAATTAGGGATGGGCAGTAAATGTTGGTTGTGTCAGGGTCACCCACTTCCCATTACGGCAACATCAATTATTATGCATTGGGAAAAGTCTACTTTGTTCTAGTCACGTCAGTGATAATCTGAAGGAGATGAATACACTTCCAAAGATTTCCCTTTAAAAAGGGTCTGCAGGAGCTTGTCTAAGATGATTTCGGCCACTCCATATTGTGGCAATAGCTCAAATTGCACAATGTAAACTTCTACTCCCTATTCACTAATTTTACATTATCAGGTTCGCCATACTTCGCCAAGTCAGAGCTACGAGGAACTTCCCCTTGGTCAATCTCATCTTTCATCTCCAAATCACGTCCTCCAGCGTGGAGTCTTCTATTCTCAATTCAAGATTTAATGCAAATTAAACATGAACAACAATTAAATCACATTCTATGTTTGTATATCTAAAATATTACAGGTCAATTAGTTTATATGATAACAATATTCCGTACTAATCCTCTGAAGAGGATTATCAACACGATGGTGCCAAACAGTTCCACAGTGTAAGAAAATCACGAAGTTTCTCCAATAGTTTTCCACGTCCTCACCTCCAAGATGCAGATATGGAAGTAGTGATTGAGTGTTTCAGTGCCAGATGGACTAAGACAGTGCGAGTGGCTAGCGATGTTAGGGAGGTGCAAATGGGTATAGTTTATGATCGAAGGCTTATGAGATCTGAGGTTCAGATCAGGGACCAACAGAATAAACGTTGAAAAACATCGTCCTGAGCCTGGCACAATAGCTAGGATGGGGAATGGTGTCAGTGAAATGAGTATGGACTCTGTGGTAGAGAGAAATCTGATTGCTTTGGTATTTCATATATTTAGTTGGAGAAAACTGAAGCTCCAGCTAAACAGACATTTGTAGCATGGTCACACAGAGGCAGTGGAAGGTCGAGAGAGTTGGCGGAGAGCTGGACCATGGTGTTGCCCGCACACATATGGAAGCTGACCTGATGTCAGTCGGTGCTGTTAGTATTGGATAACATGTCGATGTGGAGAAGGAGGAGGCAAAATAGGAAGGCCAGGCACATGCTGGTGGTTGGAGGGAATCCATTGCGGGGGAACTTGTGGCTTTTATTGTATCGGTAAGACATGAACCAAGAAATGGCAGTCCCACCAAAAGTGCCCAGTGTCAGAGATATGGAGAGATCACGGGCGAGGTCTGATGCAGGTTTGGAAGAGAAGGTGGAGATAGTGAATTTGGAGACCGCGACCAGGTTTTAAGCTGAGGACCAGAATTTTAAATTTAAGCTGTTGAGCAATTTGAGATGTAATGTAGGTCAGTGAAAACCATTGCGTTGTGTGAACTGCTGGACATTTTGGGGGATGGAGATGTACGGTAGAGTTTTGGAGAGAAGGAAGGTGGATGTTGGGGCCCCAGTGAGGAGTGAACTGGAGGAATAGTGTCAGGAGGTGGCCGACTTCTAATTTTACTAGTCTTTAGCTACTGTTTTATTTACAATTATTTTATTTGCATAAAATAGCAGCGAGAGGGTTGTCAATGGAGCACACTCAGAGTCTGCCCCTACTATTACCCATAGTAAGTTCTCAGCTGCAACCCTGAGCATGGATCTAACTGCCGTCGTGTCAAAGTTCACATTTAACTGCTTGTGTCCCTGGATTCAGTATATACTCTGGAAAACTCTGTAGCATTTATTCATGAATCATGAGGAGTGAACATTGTCATTACAATTGCATGAAGCCTGCATGTGAAGCCGCTCATTATTGTGGGATCTGTCCTGTATGCTTACGTGTGTCGGCCTTAACCCCAAGAGAGGTCTGATTACGATATTTTGCTGGACTTTAAGATATTCATGTTCTATGTACCATTTTATTAACATCGCAGACAAAGCTGCTGATGTAATGTGTTTGTTCTAGTGTCTGTCACTAATAGCAATGATCAGGGGAATAACCATGTCAGTCGAGACTTATCCCCTATATAAATCAGGGACTGTGAATATGTATCAGCTCAGAATGACGACCAGAGCTCTGGATTTCAGAACAACACCAGTTGGTGCTTCACACAGAAATGGGATATCCAGTAATATACCAGATTGAAGATATTTACTATCCAGTTCTTGCAACCATTGGAGTTCCCGGTAAGCAGCTATCTCCAGCTGTTATTGTAGCAAATCAATGTCAAATCGACTGTTGTATTTGATAATGTCTTACTTGCTGAATGTTTTACGTAATTGTCTGTTCTGTTGAATGATGGGCTGTCCGATGGCTCTGAACATTTGGTGTTGTAGCAGAAGCATATTGACTGTGATGATCTATGTTCAACAAATCCTTGCATTAGTATTGGACTATTCACTGTGATAAATGTATTGCCCGTTGATAGAATTCCTCATATTCTAAATGCTCGGGCTAGTATGACATCCTTTAAGTGTAATGATTTATGTTGTCCCATCCCTGAGAATGTGCTCAGATTAATATCTCAAGTTAATGTATTGGAATCAGGTGCTCGGGATAAGTGTGTAAGAATGCAAGCAATAGGAACCAGCGTAGGCCATTTTGCCCCTCGATCCTGCTCCACAATACATTAAGATCATTTGTCATTTGATCTCTGCCTGAAAACTATTTTCTCCCTTATTCTCCACAATTCTTGAATAGCCTGTAGTTCAAAAATCTCTCGACCTTCTTCTTGAATATAATCAATGACTCAGCTTCTGCAGCTCTCTGGGGTCCAGAATTCCAAAGATTCATGATTCTCACAGAAAATGAATTCCTCCTCAGCTCCATCTGAAATGTGCACCTTTTGCGCCCACCCCCCCCCCCCCCCTCCCAAGTTCTTGATTCCCCCTCAAGGGGCAACATCGTCTCACCATTCTTCCTCAGAATTTCGTATTTCAATATGTCTCCCATACTTCTAAACTCTGAAGTATATAGGCTGAAACTCTTCAACCTTTCCTCGCAAGACAGTCCCTTTTAACACACATCAGAGTCATCGGAGTGAGGCTGCACTGAACCTCCCTCAATTTATGTGCATTCGTCCTTAAATAAGGGGAACAAAACTGTACACAGTAGTCTAGGTGTGTTCCCATCAAGGTTGTACGAGCAGTTATCAGACCATCAGGAGTTGTGGAACTAACCTGGCCTGAGATATTATTTCACGATTCTAATTTCGGTAATTTACAATGAGGCGGCTTCGTGTCCTCTTTCCCCAACATCAACGGCTGGATTGTAAAGCTTCACCAACGCTGGTACCGGTGGCGGGGGTGGAGGGAGGGGAGGGGGGATGGGGACATGAAAGACACAGCGGGGTTAGGCCCGTAACCGACCCAGCTGCTGGTCCCGTCCTGAACTCAGCGGCGGATGAGACCTCGTGGCAGCCTCCCCGCTGCTTGGCGACAGGAACTGCATTAGAATATGCAAATGGATACTTCCCTTTTATTAATATGCAGGCCACAGTGATTCTGCCAGCAGGTTTGGATTTTCATCCGGCGGCGGGAATGCCGTACCTTCGAATCAGGAGGCGCCACAGCTGTGGGGAGGGGTGGAGGTGATTTTCCTAGTGTGGGAAGGGGAAGCGGGGTTTCACTGCTACGGATTGGTCGAAGGGGTAATGGGAAGGGGGAAAGGACAAAGACGCCGAAATGTAAGGGGGTGGGGGCGGTGGGAAGTTAGCAAATTAACAGTAGGTATTCCGGGGGCGGGTTGGGGGTGGGGCGGGGGCGGGTTGTAATGGGCAGGAATAATGTGTAATGCCATTGGGGGTGGTGGCAGAGGGCATTTTTTTTTTAAACTAAATTTTATAAACGTTGAAATAAGCGTGTCTCTAAAAATTTAAACAATCATTTAGGGCTATAATCCCATTAAAAAAGACGTCGGCAACTGAGCATTGGTGCTGAAAGCCCTTGCCAGGGACGGAGGGATGGCTCGCCTCTCCCTCCACGTTATCATTAGTTCGGGAACAGCCGCCTTGGCCATGTTAATAAGCCACGAATTTAGAATCACAGATGCTCTGCGACTTAGTGACGTGTGTGAGGGTCACAACAATTTCCACCCGTCACCTATTTGGGCCCCATGAGTGGGTTTCACTGGAATTTCAATATTTTATTGGTTATCACTTTCATGAAGTATTTCCTTATGGGGATCTGACGCTGCTTCAGAGGTCTCGCAACTGAACAGAATTTGCTGATCACCCTTTAACAGCCCCTTCTCTGATTCACTGCAGTTCAATTCATTTACTGTCAGAGGGATTCGTTGTAAATGTTGTATCAGTTTGGACTGGATTTCTTGGAATCACGAGCCATTCTAGTTAATTGCAGATTATAAATCGCAGTGTTGATGGTTTCGTTCTGGTGATTGAACAAATCCACAATCTAACTCTGGACTTTCAAATTAGAAGAGTTACATTTCAAATAGCGTGGGTTCTGGTCTGGAAGAGGTACTCAATTGTATTTGTTCTATCTATTGTAGATAGATTGAACAGTGCCAGTTGTGGGAATGAGTGTCCACCTTACCTGTGTATATGAATGTCCTGGGTTATTTGTGGGATGTGTAGTTAAGGACCGAATTCTATACCGTTACATAAGCTTCTTGTGTACTTTGGTGTTTAAAGTAAATATTTGAATTGAAGTAAGAAAGCAATCCAATACAGAATGTGATTATTTGTGTCACCCAGTGATCTGGACTGAGGGCACAGCTTTTCACTGTATTGCCACATAATTTGAATTAAGGAAGCGAGGGCCATCCATCTAGGTTTGCTGACGACTGCAAGTTAAGTGACTCAGTAAATAGTGCAGATGAAAATAAAATAGTACAAAAGGGTTGTCGATAGTTTAAATGATTTGATAAACTGTGGGATATGGAGTTTAATGTGGGGAGGTTTGAGGTCATTCACTGCGTACCAAAGAATGATAAATCGAGCAGATGGGAAAGGGGTCTAACGTTCCCTCTCAGCCTTCACCTGATCTTAACGTAACAGGGTTTAATTCTAAACACACCGTGTTTAAAGCTCCCCCTTGGTGAATCCCTGTTCACTGCTTTCCAATTTTAAGGCAAGGAAACCATCCCAAAACATGTTATCTTAGGTTTAAAGAGTAAAGGCTGAAATTCTACTAAACTTAACGCATAGGGATACAAGATGCGCCCACGCTCGCATGCATACGCAACACACACATGCAGTAGAGACAGGAAAGAGCCAAAACAATGAAGTGGAATAGTTTGAGGCAGTATCTGAAGACGGATTTTTGTTATGATTCTTTGAGCTCGCTGCAGAATCCCTGATTGTAGTTAGACCTAGCTTTTCGTTTGGGCCCAGTATTACTCTTAAACCTTTCTCTGTGGAGGGGACATTTCTCTCTTGGGGTTCATGTGTCTTCAGTGGAGTTGGAGATCCATGAGAAAGTGAGAGCCAGTCAGGAGATGTCTTTTCAGTCCAGGAGCATTCAATCTCTCTGATTTCAAACCTTTTGTCCAATTCAGGAAACCCAGGTTGCCAAGCAGGTTGGTCATGAGACTAGCAGGCTTGACCACGTCTGTTTGTGTATTCTGCCATCTTAGCATTCAACTTGGTATGTCCTTTACACACCATAACTTGGTGATCAAAGTCCATTTTAGGATAAATGGATCAGGGAAGCAACCCTTTTGTCCCTCCAAGCACAATCAGTCAGTCTGCAAATGATTCTTCAGGCAAGCATCTAGTTATTTGCTTCAACAAGTCCTATTTTCACTCCAGTAACAGTTTTAAAATCAATGTTCATATGATAAATTTAATCTGCCCCATTCTTGGCAGTTGGGGATCTGCATGACAATAGATTCTTAATCGTGAGAAGCTCAGAGCTGGGGACAAGCTGAGAAGTTTGCAGGTCAAATGCATATATCATTAGGGGACAAATTAAAATTAGAAAACTGAGGTTGATAGACTTTTTGAGGGAATCATAAAAAGAATTAAGGATACAACGCAAGGGAATACATTAATAGGCATAAATGGATGTTTTGTTGTTTGAAATGCAAGGAAGGAAAAAATAAACTGGAGGTGTTGGGATTCTCCATGCAATACAAGTCAGCAAATAGAGCAGTGTTTCTTGAGAGGAACGGGTGTGGGATAGGATTAAGGCAGCAGATTTCTAGATCGACAAGTCAATGGATAGTGGGGGGGGGCGGGGGCTGGGGCTGTCAGCCACGTGACAATTGGTACATTCGAGTCTGGATGAGACAAAGGCATGGATGTACGTTTCAATGTCTGATGAACTGAGACAAGAGTGGAACCAAGAGCAGTGATGCTGTGATATGGAAGGATGTGATGTCACGCTTTGGTGTGACACATGGTGTTATGAACGTGACTCATTTTTGTTAAAAATATATATTTTAAAAAAATATTTAGTTAAGCTGAATAATGTGTCAGATTTTTTTAATCAGGAGAACTGAGGGAGCCGGATTAGAAACAGTGTTGCTGTTTGTTACATGGCTTGGGTTAACGACAGGCAGAAGCTCTGACAACAGGGGCAGAAAGGTGACAAACACTCCTTTGAATGGACAAGCCCAGTGGGAACAGAGAACATCTGGGTGGGCAGAAAACTGTCAAAAGGTTTGGTTGTCAGTCACTGTGTTTGTAATATAAATATGTATATATATATATATATATATATGTATGTGTGTGTGTGTGTGTGTGTGTGTGTGTGTTTCTGTGTGTGCGTCTGTGTGTCTATGTGCACGTGCGTGAAGCGTTAAGATACCAAAGGGAACTTTAAAAAATAATGTTGGATTTTTAATAATTTGATCGATGTGATATTGTTTTAATTCATTGCTAATTATGAATTGTTCTATAATAAACAGTTAATTCTGCTGTTCAGTAAAGAAACATGGTTAGTACATTCTATTGTGGGGAAGATAATTGACTGGGTCCGTAATTGAGAACATTTTAATAATATGTTGTGACCTGTGGAAAGGTGGGAGTGAATGAACAGTGCACACCTCCAACCTCGGTCGTAACATGAGCATGAAGCATAACCTGGGGTCATATAGTGTTCTGAGGGTCATTCAAAGACAGCAGCCATCATGTGGATTAGAATGAATACCTGGGATACAGTTTCTGGATTGGAATAAAGATGATGGATTCAGTCCAGCCAATATTAGATAAACGACATTTATGACCGATCCATGGACATTTTGTTGGATAAGTAAATAAAAGCAAAATATTGCAGATGTTGGAAATCTAAGATAAAAACAATAAGTGTTGTAAATGTACAATGGGTCTGTCAGCATCTGAGGAGTGAGAAAGAAAGTTAACATTTCAGGTCCGTGACCTTTGATCAGAACTGTCTAAGTTGTGCTCATGCTGGATTGTGGAGGGTGATTTACCTGAGTTATCATGTTGAGTGAAAATGTGGAGGCTTGTATAATCTGGAGAAGCGATTGGACAGAGTACAAGCTGTGGATCGAGAGAGAAGTTAAGTGAGAGAGAGAGAGCAAGCGAGAATGAATAGGGAAAATGAAATAGAGGGAGAGAGAGAAAGGCAGAGGGAGAATGAAGGACGAAGGAGAAAGAGAGGGAGAGAAGCCACAGTGTGACTAACTCATGAATACGAACTGTTAAATTTTCCGTAACAATTATAGTGAAATTGTGAGTTGAAGGTATGATTAGGATTTTGCTAGATTGGGTGAGATTTAATGCTGGACTCACTCCCTGTGTTTTAGTCCCGTCATATCCTCAACCTGTTTTAACGAATATTCCTCTTACTTATTTCTGAACTGAGTAAATAACTTAATGGAAGCAGTTATTTACCGAATGAATTAGTGCTTCACTTTGTTCGCTTTCCAAAGCCTTCAGGAGATGCCTCCTCCCCAGTTCCCAAATGTCATTTCCTTTGTCTCCCTCCAATCCACTCACTTGCTCAGCCTCCATTGGCCTCTTCCCCGATCTGAAGTCTGAAGCTCACCACAGCGGCTCTCGACATTTTCACTTTTCGGGTCAGCCCATATTAGGTCTCCTAACCAGTAAGCCAAAAACAGCTTCCCTGCTCTTCACTTACTCGGCCATTGGTCTGGAGGCTAAAATGGATTCAAACCATTGGATTCCTTCTTTGAAAAACGCTTAGCCCTTCCACACTGGCAGCGCGCCCTCACCTAGACCTTCCACTGTATCCAGTGATCATTTTAATTCACCATTATTTTTACAAATCAATTTCCCAATCAATTATTGATAAATGTGTTCAATGAATATTCTGAACGAAATGCTGGATGCAGCAACAATGCTATACATTTCTCACCAGATCATGTCAAACTGCTGTTTTAGTTTGAGGTCTGATCAGCAATTTCTCTGCATCCCTTTCTATTTCTTTCAGTTAACCTGGTGGCGCTTCAGATCCTGTGCCGAGGAAAGTGCGGTCTCTCCAAATGTATCACTTGTTACCTGGTGGGAATGGCAGTGGCCGATCTCCTCGTCGTTATCACAGATCCTATTTTGAGGTGGATTCCATATATTTATTTCCCAGATTCATTCCTGTTCATTACTCCCATCTGTAGGTCAATTTTCTTCCTGATTTTTGCAACCACAATGATTTCTGTCTGGCTGACAGTCGCTTTCACATTTGATCGATTTGTGACCATTTGTTGTGAGAAGCTGAAGACGAAATATTGCACTGAGAGAACAGCGGCTGTGGTTATTGCAACAGTGAGTGTACTGTGCTCTTTCGAAAGTCTTCCCTGGAACTTTACAATGGAACCTTTATATATAATTGATAATGTTCCCTGGTACTGTATCTACCAGCAAATATTCAATACTTCCCCCGCATGGACCGCGTTTGAGTTGTTTCATCGCATTTTAACTCCTTGTGTCCCGTTTATTCTGATTTTGCTGCTCAATGTTCTGACGGTAAGACGTATTTTAGTGGCCAGTAGAGGCCGCATGGGACTCCGGAGCCTCAGCAGGGGACAGAATCACAATGACCCAGAGATGGAGAATCGACAGAAAGCCATCATTTTACTGTTTAGTATATCTGGCAGTTTTATACTGTTATGGGTGACACAGGTTGTATTTTACATCTATCAGCGAATTACAAAACAATATCCTTCCTCTGCCAATGACCCTCTTTATGTCATAAAATACACAGCAGGAATGCTGCAGCTTCTCAGTTCCTGCACCAACACGTGTATTTACGCTGTGACCCAGACTAAATTCCGACAAGAGCTGAAGAAGATCCTGAAATGCCCATTTAATCTAATTGTTAAGTTAGTTAAATCATAGAAAAAGTGAATATTTCGTGTTTTAGTACCAAGACCCACTCCAGACTCCATAACCTAAACTCAATACAGGGGTATATATTTTCTATTCACAGTTCAGAACCCTAATATGATTGTAAACTTGATTTTGTAATATTTTATGAGTCATTGGACAGAATGAAAGCGGTTATCTTTGCAGAAGGTACAAGAATTGTTTCTCAAAAATGACGGTGCTAAAGAGCACAGCTGACCATCAATTGAAGCAGTTCTCAATTAAAGAGGCTTCTGTTGGCTTGATGACAGAGAGAGAAGGTGGTGTACTGGTGATATTGCTGAGCTACTAATCCAGAGACCCATGTTAATTACTTGGGAATGCAGGCACAAATCACCACATAGCCGCTGGTGGAATACAAATTCAATTAATTAATAAAAATCTGGAATTGAAAGCTGCTCTGAGTAATAGTGCGATGAAATAAAAAGTGGAATAGTCGAACAGTGTCCTTATGGAAGATGCCTGGGCTACATGTAATTCTATTCACGCATGTTGACAGAGAAAGAGGGAGAGATGGTGTGAGAGAGAGAGAGCGAGAGATTGAGGGAGAGACAAAGTGAGGGACAGAGAGAGATGGAGATACAGAAACTTGGAGAGTAAAAGAGAGATTGAAAGATGTATAGATAGACGGAGGGAGCAGGATAGGTACAGACATGACAAAAGGGAGAGACAGAGGGAGGATGACACAAGTTGCAACAATCAGTAACAATCCCCATTCTCTGCCCAGTCACGTGTTCTGGTTTAGTGTGAATGTTCTAAGGGCGAGTGTTGGAACTGTCTTCTGCAAACGCCCATCGATGCTAAATCATTTGTTCCACTTTAAATCTAAGATTGCCCTTATTGAATGCATTTCGGAAATTGAAAAAATCCTCTGTCACTCTCTGTCGCTTGGTCCTTCTTTTTCTCTGTGTGTGTGTCTGTGTGTATGCCTGTGTGTGTGCGTGTTTGAGTGTGAGCGCGTGCGCGCCTTTGTGTGTGTGTGTTTGTGTGTGTCAATGCCTGTTTCTCTCTCATCTCTCAGAACCTCAGTAAAACTCCACATACATCTGTCAGTCATTTTCTGTAGGTTGCTTCTATTGAGACCACAACTGCAGAGGGTGCACATCTCATGCAGGCTGGTAAGAAACCCAAATCCCGCTATTTACTGACATGTTCTGTATGCTTTAAACATTTTTAATTGATTCATTCATAACAATTGATCAAATCTGACAATGCTCACTGCTTGACAGTCACTAGGTTTACTTTCCTCCCAGGCTGATTACAAACACTGATATTAGTGTCGAGGAAAGTTCGAATTTACCTCAGTGTTCTGAAAATATCAAAGCCTGATTCAACACCCAGCATATCATATTATATGATACGTGGCTGAAAATGTTGTTACACTCAATACGCACAGTACTTTCATGTTGCAATAAGTTGTCATTCTTCTTTGGCCTCTTTATCTCGAGAGACAATGGGTAAGCGTCTGGAGGTGGTCAGTGTTGTGTGGAGCAGCGCCTGGAGTGGCGACAAAAGCCAATTCTAGAGCGACAGGCTCTTCCACAGGTGCTGCAGAAAAATGAGATTGTCGGGTTGTTACACAGTTGGCTCTTCCTTTGCGCCTCTGTCCTTTTTCCTGCCAACTGCTAAGTCTCTTCGACTCGCCGCACTTTAGCCCCGCCTTTATGGCTGCCCGCCAGCTCTGGCAAACGCTGGCCATGGACTCCCACGACTTGCGATCAATGTCATAGGATTTCATGTCACGTTTGCAGACTTCTTTAAAGCGGAGACATGGACGACCGATGGCTCTGATACCAGTGGCGAGCTCGCTGTACAATGTGTCTTTGGGGATCTTGCCATCTTCCATGTGTCTCACATGGCCAAGCCATCTCAAGCGCCGCTGACTCTCTAGTGTGTGTAAGCTGGGGATGTTGGCCACCTCTAGGACTTCTGTGTTGGAGATACGGTCCTGCCACCTGATGCCAAGTATTCTCCGGAGGCAGCGAAGATGGAATGAATTGAGACGTCGCTCTTCACTGACATACATTGTCCAGGCCTCGCTGCCATAGTGCAAAGTACTGAGGACACAGGCTTGATACACTCGGACTTTTGTGTTCCATGTCAGTGCGCCATTTTCCCACACTCTCTTGGCCAGTATGGACATAGCAGTGGAAGCATTTCCCATGCGCTTGTTGATTTCTGCATCTAGCGACAGGTTACTGGTGATAGTTGAGCCTAGGTAGGTGAACTCTTGAACCACTTCCAGAGCGTGGTCGTCAATATTGATGGATGGAGCATTTCTGACGTCCTGACCCATGATGTTTGTTTTCTTGAGGCTGATGGTTAAGCCAAATTCATTTCAGAAAGCCGCAAACCTGTCGATGAGACTCTGCAGGCACTCTTCAGTGTGAAATTTTAAAGCAGCATCGTCAGCAAATAGGAGTTCCCAGATGAGGACTTTCCGTACTTTGGACTTCGCGCTTAGATGGGCAAGGTTGAACGACCTGCCCCCTGATCTTGTGTGGAGGAAAATTCCTTCTTCCGAGGACTTGAACGCATGTGAGAGCAGGAGGGAGAAGAAAATCCCAAAAAGTGTGGGTGCGAGAACTCAGCCCTGTTTCACGCCACTCAGGATAGGATAGGGGTCTGATGAGGAGCCACCATGTTGAATTGTGCCTTTCCTATTGTCATGGAATGAGGTGATGATACTTAGTAGCTTTGGTGGGCATCCAATCTTTTCTAGCAGTCTGAAGAGACCACGTCAAAGGCTTTGGTGAGATCAATGAAAGCAATGTAGAGGGGCATCTGTTGTCCACGGCATTTCTCCTGTATCTGACGAAGGAAGAACAGCATGTCAACGGTCGATGTCTCTGTACGAAAGCCACACTGTGCCTCAGGGTAGACGCGCTCGGCCAGCTTCTGGAGCCTGTTTAGAGCGCCTCGAGCAAAGACTTTCCTCACTATGCTGAGCAGGGAGATTCTACGGTACTAGTTGCAGTCACCTCGGTCGCCTTTGTTTTTATAGAGGGTGATGATATTGGCATCGCGCATGTCCTGAGGTAATGCTCTCTCGTCCCAGCACAGGCATTGCAGTTCATGTAGTGCTGAGAGTATAGCAGGCTTGGCACTCCTGATTATTTCAGGGGTAATGTTGTCCTTCACAGGGTTTTTTCCGCTGGCTAGAGAATCAATGGCATCACTGAGTTCCGATTTGGTTGGCTGTCTGTCCAGCTCATCCATGACTGGTAGAGGCTGGGCTGCATTGAGGGCAGTCTCAGTGACAACATTCTCCCTGGAGTACAGTTCTAGGTAGTGCTCAACCCAGCATTATCATTAAGTGCTTCATATTTACCAAATGTGGTCACGTTTCCTTTGGCATTAAATGCCTCACACTTACGATATGTGCTTCAGTGAGAATTATTATTTATTGACTCGTATTTACCAGATATGGTCAGTGTACACCATTATTAAATGCTTCGTGTTTAGCAGATGTGGTCCAGTGATAAATATGATTCAATAATTCACGCTTACGAGATGTGGTCCAGTGCACAGTACTATAAATTATTTACCTTACCAGATTTCGTACAGTGTGCTTTATTATCAAATGCTTCACATTCACCTGATGTGGTCCAGTGTGATTTATTATCAAATGCTTCACATTCACCTGATGTGGTCCAGTGTGCATTAATATTAAATGCTTCACATTTACCTGAAGTGGTCCATTGTGCATTAATATTAAATCCTTCCCATTCACCTGATGTGGTCCAGTGTGCATTATTATTCCATACTTCATATTTACAAGATGCGGTCCAGTTTGCAGTTTTATTGAGGATTAAACACTTCCAATACATGATACAATGTACATTATCATTAAAGTTTTCGCATCTTCCACAGGTAGGTCTTTGTGCAAGGCATGGTGGTGGTGCAGTGCCGATGTCACCAGGTTATATATCTCGAGACGCAGTTGGATTCTCTGGGGCCATGGGTGCAAATGCCACCATGGCAGTTGGTGGATTTTTAGTTTCAGTTAATTCATAAGAGTCCAGAATTGACAGCTAGTTTCAATGTTGCAGCCATGAAACTCTATTTGATGATCTTATCACCCATCATGTGCACTAATGTCCCTTGGGGAAGAAATTTTGCAGTCCTTTACTGGCCTGGCCTACTGTGAGTCCGGACCCACAGCAATGTGTTTGGCTCTTAACTGCCCTCTGAAGAGGCCCATCAAGCCACCCAGTTGTCAAGAGAAATTAAGTATGGTCAAAAATGCTGTCCTTTCTTGCGATGCCCACACCCCATGAAATACTTAAAAATGACAGAACACTTCATATTTTCCACGTGTGTTCCAGTTTCAATTATTTTTGAACAGAAGACATTTACCACGTATGGATTATTTACCAGTGTGCATTATTTACATTTATCAAATTTGGTTCCATTTGAATTATTATTAAATGATGCACATTTACCAGATATGGCACAGAGTGCATTTTGATAATATTTTTTTCATAATAACTAAATGTGGTCCAGTGTACGTTATTATTAAATGGTTTACTTAATCAGACGTGGTGCAGTGTGCATATCACTAAAGTTAACAGATTTACGAGAGCTGGTCCAGTCTGCATTCCTAATATATTCATCATATTAATCACATGTGGTCCAGTGTGCAGATTATTCAATGTTTCACATTTACCAGGTATGTCCCAGAGTGTGTTATTATTAAATGTATTGCTCCAATAAGCTGTGGTCCAGTGTGCATTATTATTAAATGCAGACAGAAATGAAAATTGAAGGCAGAAAATTCAGAAATGAAAATGGAAGGCTGCAAATCAATGGATGAGTCTCGAAGACAGAGCAAACAACAGTTAAAAAAAAACGACTGGCAGTGCTCAAAGATATCTGTTTCAATGCATGTAATATGGAAATAAAGCAGATGAGCTGAGGGCACAGATAGATATGTGGCAGTCTGATATCATAGCTATTATAGAAACATGGCTTCAGGAGGGGCAAGAATGGCAGTTCAACGTTCCTGGTTACAGCGATTTCAGATCCGCAGGGAGGAGGACAAGAAAAAGGAGAATGGCAATTTTGGTCAAGAAAGCTATTAATGCTCTGAAGAGGAGTGATATGTTGGAAGGTTCATCAAATGACGCCATATGGATTCAGCTAAGGAACAAAAAAGGTGCTATCTCACTGCTGGGAGTGTAATATAGAAACCCCAAATAGTCGGATGGAGATAGAAAAGCAGTTTTGCAGGAAAGCTCTGAGGAGTACATGAGCAATAGGGCATTAATAGTAGGGAACATTAACTGCACCAATATTAACTGGGATAGTTCTTCTGTGAAATGAATTGAGTGAGCAGAATTATTGAGGTGCATTTAGGAGAAACTTTTTGCCCAGTATGCAGCAAGTCCATAAAGAAAGAACAAAGAACAAAGAACAGTACAGCACAGGAACAGGCCATTCGGCCGTCGAAGCCTGCGCCGATCTTGATGCCTGCCTAAACTAAAACCTTCTGCACTTCCAGGGCCCATATCCCTCTATTCCCTTCCGATTCATGTATTTGTCAAGATGTCTCTTAAACGTCGCTATCGTATCTGCTTCCACCACCTCCACTGGCATCAGGTTCCAGGCACTCACCACCCTCTGTGTAAAGAAACTTGCCTCGCAAATTCCCTCTAAACTTTGCCCCTCGCACCTTAAACCTATGTCCCCCAGTAACTAAATCTGCCAGCCTGGGAAAAAGCTTCTGACTATCCACTCTGCCCATGCCTCCCATAACTTTGTGAACCTCGATCATGTCGCCCCTCCACCTCCGTCGTTCCAGTGAAAACAATCCGAGTTTTTCCAACCTCTCCTCATAGCTAATGCCCTCCAGACCAGGCAACATCCTGGTAAACGTCCTCTGTACCCTCTCCAAAGCATCCACGTCCTTCTGGTAGTGTGGCGACCAGAATTGCACGCAAAATTCTAAGTGTGGCCTAACTAAAGTTCTATACAGCTGCACCATGACTTGCCAATTAATATACTCTATGCCCCGACCGATGAAGGCAAGCATGCCATATGCCTTCTTGACTACCTTATCCACCACCTGCGTTGCCACTTTCAGTGACCTGTGGACCTGTACGCCCAAATCTCTCTGCCTGTCAATACTCCTAAGGGTTCTGCCATTTACTGCATACCGCCCACCAGCATTAGACATTCCAAAATGCATTACCTCATATTTGTCCGGATTAAACTCCATCTGCCATTTCTCCGTCCAAGTCTCCAACCGATCTATATCCTGCTGCATCCTCTGACAATCCTCATCATTATCCGCAACTGCAACAACCTTTGTGTTGTCCGCAAACTTACTAATCACACCAGCTACATTTTGCTCCAAATCATTTATATATACTACAAACAGCAAAGGTCCCAGCACTGATCCCTGTGGAACACCACTAGTCACATCCCTCCATGCAGGAAAGCACCCATCCACTGATAACCTCTGTCTTCTTTGACCGAGTCAGTTCTGTATCCATCTTGCCAGCTCACCTCTGATCCCGTGTGACTTCACCTTTTGTACCAATCTGCCATGTCGTACCTTTTCAAAGGCTTTACTAAAGAGGAAGCAGTTTTAGACTTAGTTTTAGGAAATGAAGACGGACAGGTGGAAGGGGTGGCAGTGGGAGAGCATTTTGGTGGTAGTGATCACAATTCAGTCACTTTTAACCTAAAAATGGAAAAGGACAGAGATAGAACAGGAGTTAGTGTTCTCAATTGGGACAAAGGCAATTTTACTAAACTGAGAAGTGATTTAGCGAAAGTCGACTGGAAACAGCTATGTGAAGGTAAATCAGTGTCAGAACAGTGGGAGTTATTAAAAGGGGAGATTCAGGGGGTTCAGGGTAAACATGAACCCACAAATAAAAAGGGTGAAACGGCCAAACCTACGCGCCCCCCACCCGCCCCCATGGATGTCAAGGAGCCCACAGCTAAGGTAGAAAAGAAAAGTTTATTATCCGACGCCGAGAACTCAAAACTATAGAAAGGCGAGGGGAGTATAGAAAGTGTAGGAATTAAATCAAAATGGAAATAAGGAAAGCAAATAATGGGCATGAAAGAATATTGGCAAGCAGATTAAGATCAACCCAAAGATGTTTTATCAATACATTAAGAGGAAGAAGATAACGAAGGAGAGAATAGGGCCCACAAAAGATCAAAGAGATAACCTATGTGCAGGAGTGGAAGATAGTGGTATGCTTCCTAATGTATACGTTGCGTCCATCATCACAAAAGAGGGGGACAATGCAGATATTGTAGTTAAGGAGGAGGAGTGTGAATCTTTGGATGTGATAAACAGGGGGAGAGAGGAAGTATGAATGGGATTTGTATCCTTGAAAGTTGATGAATCACCAGGGCCGGATGAAATGTGCCCCAGGCTGTTCAAAGAACCAAGGTAGGAAATAGTGAAGACAATCATTCCCCAGTCCTCACTGGATGCAGGTGTGGTGCCGGAGGATTGGTGAATTGCTAATGTTGTACCTCTGTTTAACAAGGGAGCGAAGGCTAGACTGAATAATTACAGGCCACAAGTTCTAACCTCAATGGTGGGCAAATTAATGGTATCTATTCTGAGAGACAGGATAAACTACCATGAGAAAGGCATAGGTTAATCAAGTATAGTCAGCATGTATTTGGAAAGGGAAGATCTTGTTTCAGCAAATTGATCATTTTTTTTGAAGATGGAACAAGAAAGGTAGATGAGAGTAGTGCAGTTCATGTGGTCCACACGGATTTCAGCAAGGCATTTGACAAGGTCCCACATGGCAACCTAGTTAAAAAAAATAAAATCCCATGTGATTCAGGGAAATGCACAATGTGGATACACATTTGGCTCAGTGGCAGGAAACAAAGTGTAATTGTTGACTGGCTTTTTCACGACTGGAGGGCTGTTTCCAGTTCCAGGGCCATTCTGCAGGGCACTGTTCTAGGTCCCCTGCTTTTGTGGCATAAATTAACGTTTTGGACGTAAATGTAGGGGGCATGACCAAAACGTTTGCGGACGGCACAATGGTTGACCGTGTGATAGATTGCGTGAAGGACAGCTGCAGGCTGCAGGAAGATATTGATGGTCTGGTCAGATGGGCAGAAAAAATTCAACTAGGAGAAGTGTGAGTTGATGGATTTGGGGAGGTCAGACAAAGCAAATGAATACAGAATGAATGGCAAAATACTGACAACGTAGAGGAAGTGAGGGTGAATGTCCACAGACCACTGAACGTCGCAGACCAGGGCGATAAACTGGATACGAAGGCAAATGGAATCCTTTCCTTTGTTAGACGAGGTATAGAATACAAGAGCAGCGAGTTTTTTCTGGAAGTGTCTGACTCATTGGTTAGGCCACGACTTTAGTATTGTGTGCAGTTCTGGTCTCCTCATGACAGGAAGGTTGTAATTGCACTGGAGAGGGTGCAGAGGAGGTTTTCGAGGATGTTGCCAGGACTTGAAAAATGCAACTATGAGGAAATATTGGATGGGCTAGGGTTGTTCTCCTTGAAACAGAGCAGTCTGAGGGGAGATCTGATGAAATTTGCAAAATGGTGTGGGGCATGGATAGAATGGAGGTGAAGGTTTATTCACCCAAGCAGTGACAGGCAGGCATAGATTTAACGTGATTGGTACTAAAATTAGAGGGGAGATGAGGGAAACCCTTTTTCACCCAGAGAGTGATGGTTTCCAGATCTCACTGCCTGAAAGGATAGTTGAGGCAGATCCACTCAACGTATTCAAAAGGAGTCCGGATATTCATCTCAAATGCCATAACCTGCAGGGCTACGGACCGCCTACTAAAAGGAGGGATTAGAATAGGTGGATCCTTTTTCCCCAACACAGACAGGATGTCCCAAGTGGCCTCTTTCTGACCTTGAACTTTGTATGATTCTATGGTTCACATATATCAGATATGATCCAGTATGCAATATTGTTCATGGTTTCATATTTAACCGATGTGGTCCAGTGTGCATTATATTGGTAGAGTTGACATTTACAAGATCTAGTTAAATCGAGATTATTATTGCCTGCTCTGAAGTGACCAGAAGATTTTCCATTCTTTTTATTCCTTCTTTTTCTGAATTAGCCATTTTTGTTGTGTTTGCCTTACCTGCCTTCTTTCTTTCTATTTTATATTAAGTGCGGGGGCAGACCCAATGCAGCTGCGCTCTGCTTCTGAGCTGGTTTATTGGCCATCTCTCACTCTCAAGAGAGTCAGCCTGTTTCCTCCCATCACCTGCCAGCGTGGTGTTATGGAATATATATGGTAATTAGGTGTTATGGTCTGGATTGCAATCTACACATAAAATAAAAGCAAAATACTGCGGATGCTGGAAATTAGAACATTACAGCGCAGTACAGGCACTTCGGCCCTCGATGTTGCGCCGACCTGTGAAACCATCTGACCTACACTATTCCATTGTCATCCATATGTCTATCCAATGACCACGTAAATGCCCTTAAAGTTGGCGAGTCTACTACTGCTGCAGGCATGGCGTTCCACGCCCCTACTACTCTCTGAGTAAAGAAACTACCTCTAACATCTGTCCTATATCTATCACCCCTCAACTTAAAGCTATGTCCCCTCGTGTTTGCCATCACCATCCGAGGAAAAAGACTCTCATTATCCACCCCATCTAACCCACTGATTATCTTATATGTCTCTATTAAGTCACCTCTCCTCCTCCTTCTCTCCAATGACAACAACCTCAAGTCCCTCAGCCTTTCCTCGGAAGACCTTCCCTCCATACCAGGCAACATCTTGGTAAATCTCCTCTGCACCATTTCCAAAGCTTCCATATCCTTCCTATAATGCGGTGACCAGAACTGCACGCAATACTCCAGGTGCGGTCTCACCAGAGTTTTGTACAGCTGCAGCATGACCTCGTGGCTCCTAAACTCGATCCCCTTGCTAATAAAAGCTAACACACCATATGCCTTCTGAACAGCCCTATTAACCTGGGTAGCAACTTTCAGGAATTTATGTTCCTGGACACCAAGATCTCTCTGTTCATCGACACTACCAAGAATCTTCCCATTAGCCCAGTACTCTGCATTCCTGTTACTCCTTCCAAAGTGAATCACCTCACACTTCTCCGCATTAAACTCCATTTGCCATCTCCCAGCCCAGCTCTGCAGCCTATCTATGTCCCTCTGTACCCTGCAACATCCTTCGGCACTATCCACAACTCCACCGACCTTCGTGTCATCCGCAAATTTACTAACCCACCCTTCTACACCCTCTTCCAGGTAATTTATAAAAATGACAAACAGCAGTGGCCCCAAAACAGATCCTTGCGGTACACCACTAGTAACTAAACATTTGCCATCAAACACCACACTCTGTCTTCTTTCAGCTTGCCAATTTCTGATCCAAAGCTCTAAATAACCTTCAACCCCATTCTTCCGTATTTTCTGCAATTGCCTACCGTGGGGAACCTTATCAAACGCCTTACTGAAATCCATATACACCACATCCACTGCTTTACCCTCATCCACCTGTTTGGTCACCTTCTCAAAAAACTCAATAAGGTTTGTGAGGCTCGACCTACCCTTCACAAAACCGTGCTGACTATTGCTAATGAACTAATTTTTTTCAAGATGATTATACATCCTGTCTCTTATAACCTTTTCCAACATTTAACCCACCACCGAAGTAAGGCTCACAGGTCTATAATTACCAGGGCTGTCTCGACTTGAACAAGGGGACAACATTTGCTATCCTCCAGTCTTCCGGCACTATTCCTGTCGACAATGACGACATAAAGATCAAGGACAAAGGCTCTGCAATCTCCTTCCTGGCTTCCCAGAGAATCCTAGGATAAATCCCATCTGGCCCAGGGGACTTATCTATTTTCACTCTTTCCAAAATTGCTAACATCTCCTCCTTGTGAAACTCAATCCCATCGAGCCTAGTAGTCTGAATCTCAGTATTCTCCTCGACAACATTTTCTTTCTCTACTGTAAATGCTGACGAAAAATATTCATTTAACTCTTCCCCTATCTCCACTGATTCCACACACAACTTCCCACTACGATCCTTGATTGGCCCTAATCTAACTCTGGTCATTCTTTTATTCCTGATATACCTATAGAAAGCCTTAGGGTTTTCCCTGATCCTATCCGCCAATGACTTCTCGTGTCCTCTCCTTACTCTTCTTTGCTCTCCTTATAGATCCTTCCTGGCTAGCTTGTAACTCTCAAGCGCCCGAACTGAGCCTTCACGTCTCATCCTAACATAAGCCTTCTTCTGCCTCTTGACAAGCGCTTCAACTTCTTTCGTAAACCACGGCTCCCTCGCTCGACAACTTCCTCCCTGCCTGACAGGTACATACTTATCAAGGACACGCAGTAGCTGCTCCTTGAATAAGCTCCACATTTTGATTGTTCCCATCCCCTGCAGTTTCCTTCTCCATCCTCCGTATCCTAAATCTGAAATAAAAACACGAAATGACCCGAAATTGTAACTCTGCTTCTCTTTCCACAGATGCTGCCAGACCTTCTGAGTGGTTCCAGCATTGCTTGTTTTTATTGCAATCGACACAGCCTGGTGCGGCTTTCTGATCAATTGTTTGCTTTTTTCACAATCTCCGATTCTGTGTAACCAGATGTTTTATCCCATTCCTCAACTCTTCCCCGAACATTCTCGGTGTCAGTCCACAGGTACGTATGTTGTTACAACAGCTGACACGCTGAAACACCATCCTGTTTGCTTGGTGATGTATGTTGTGTTACTGTGGTATTGCTTGTTTAATTGTGGTCCCGCACACACCACCTCAGGCAATGCGCAACATATGTTACCCAGTGAATAACGGAATTGCCAGACATAGTAAAGAGCAAGATCATTGATCTCTTCCAGTAATTGCTGTCTGCATCATTTGATCATCCATGCTGCGGAACAGTGCCCTGCCGGAATATATTGGTCGTGATACAGTGAGAGCATTGAATAACGGGATGAAAAAGTTCGGCTGTAAATGGGTTAAAATTCTTTCAAACCACCCGTCCACCACCCATAAATATGCCTCTGATCTCCCCCTCTCTAACGCCGAACTTTCTGAACTTAGCAAAGGAATCCGTTTTATCTCCTTACTGCCCACCTCAATGAATTTCGGGCTCTACATTACTTTGAGCTCTTCTTCCATCGTCTGCGCCTCGGAGCTCACTTCTTTGACCAGGAGCCACCCACCCCCCCACCCGCCGCCATCGATCAGCAGACCCATTCAACAACCGCCAGCATTATCCCTCTACCTGGGCCCCTCCCCCTGGCGTCTTACCCGCTCTTGATCTTTTCATTGAAAACTGTTGGCGAGGCATTTGTCATCTCAATTTCTCTGCCCCCTGACTCACTCTAACCTGTCCTCCTTTGACCTTGAGGCACTCCGTTCCCTCAGGTCTAACCTCGACAATGTCAGCAAACCTGTAGACAAGGTGCTGTTGTGTGGCATACCGACCTCTACCTTGCAGAGGCTCAGCGCCAACTTTCAGATACTTCTCCCGACCTTTACATGGTCCATCTCTGACACTTCCCTTCCCTTCCTCGACTTCTCTGTCTCCATCTCTGTGGATAGGTTGTCTACCAATATCCATTATAAGCCCACTGACTCCCACAGCTACCTCGACTACACTTCTTCACACCCTACCTCCTGTAAGGACTCCATTCCATTCTCCCAGAGTCTCCGTCTCCGACGCATCTGCTCTGATGATGCTACCTTCCATGACGGTGCTTCTGATATGACCTCCTTTTTCCTCAACCGAGGATTTCCCCCCACTGTGGTTGACAGGGCCCTCAACCGTGTCCGACCCATTCCCCGCACCTCGACCCTCACCCCTTCCCCTCCCTCCCAGAACCGTGACAGGGTTCCCCTTATCCTCACTTTTCATCCCACCAGCCTCCATATCCAAATGATCATCCTCCGCCATTTTCGCCACCTCTAGCGTGATGCCACTACCAGTCGCATCTTCCCCTCCCTTCCCCTGTCAGCATTCCGAAGGGATCGTTCCCTCCGCGACACCCTGGTCCACTCCTCCATTACCCCCACCACCTCGTCCCCGTCCCAGGGCACCTTCCCCTGCAATCGCAGGAGGTGTAATACCTGCCCATTTACCTCCTCTCTCCTCACTATCCCAGGCCCCAAACACTCCTTTCAGGTGAAGCAGCGATTTACTTGTACTTCTTTCAATGTAGTATACTGTATTCGCTGCTCACAGTGTGGTCTCCTCTACATTGGGGAGACCAAGCGCAGACTGGGTGACCGCTTTGCGGAACATCTCCGCTCAGTCCGCAAGCAGGACCCTGAGCTTCCGGTTGCTTGCCATTTCAACACTCCCCCCTGCTCTCATGCTCACATCTCTGTCCTGGGATTGCTCCAGTGTCCTGGGATTGTTCCAGTGAACATCAATGCAAGCTCGAGGAACAGCAACTCATCTACCGGTTAGGCAAACTACAGCCTGCCGGACTGAACATTGAGTTCAATAATTTCAGAGCATGACAGCCCCCCCCATTTTACTTTCATTTTTAGTTATTTTTTCTTCCTTTTTTTACGTTCCTTCTTACATGTTTTACAATCTTTTTTTGCATTTATTTCATTTCATCTTAGTTTGTTCAGTTGCTTACCCACTGTTTTTTTCAGGTTGTTTTTCTTCAGGTTTGCACTTGCTGCTGTTCAATATTCAGTGCATTCCCACCTAATCTGTACTAATGCTTTGTCTTTCAACACACCATTAACATATTGTTTGCCTTTGCTCCGTGACCTTTTGGTCAGCTATGTGGCCTGGTCCAATCTGCACCTTCTCCTTTGTTATCTCTTGCCCCACCCCCACCTCACTTGTTTATAATCTGTGACTTTTCTAATATTTGTCAGTTATGAAGAAAGGTCACTGACCCGAAACGTTAACTCTGCTTCTCTTTCCACAGATGCTGCCAGACCTGCTGAGTGATTCCAGCATTTCTTGTTTTTGTTTCAGATTTCCAGCATCCGCAGTATTTTGCTTTTATATTAGAGAGAATCTAGCAATGTGCTCTTGACGTTCAATGGTCTTACAAGTGCTGAATCCCCCATGATCAACATTCTGGGTGTTACCATTGACCAGGAATTGAACAGGTGTGGTCATAATGTGACATGTTTCAATACATCTCATCTTTAAATTATCCCAACTGAATCCAGTCCATACAAAGCTGCCCCTTTATCCTCGAAAACTGCCCAATAAACGTTCTCATATCTGGCTTCAATGCGTATATATTTCTTGCGAAGTAAGAGGACAACAATTGTAAACAGGACTCAAGGTGTGGCGCCACCAACGTTCTAAGAACATCTTCACCTCGTGGAACTAGACTGTTCTGTAGTATTACGTTATAAATCTAATTTTGGTGACTTATAATGACACAGCTCATAGTCTGGCAGGCATGGATGATGGGGAAGGAGGGTGGGAAATGAATGTAGGAGGGTGAGCTTTTCGAAGGGGTTGGTTGTTCTCTGCTGGGGCACTTTGTGGGGAGGACAGACAAACCTACAGTGAGGACATTCATTTTACTGGGTCTGATTCCACTAACGGCAGGAATAGGCCCTTAAGCAGGTAATAATAGGCCTCTTCGGGCCCTCAGTTGGCCACTGGCCAGGAAAACCTTTTCCACTCCCAATTTGTAGCAGTGTAATGGAACAATGACGGGACCTTCCTCACCTTCCAGCCATCGCACATCGATGGGACACACGCCTCCTATTCCATCTCTGGGAGTGGCGTGGCATTACATCCAGGCCTATTAGTCATCACACTTCCCGCATTGGGAAAAGGCATGCCTTACTGCAGTAAGGGCTTCGTTCAAACAGTTAGAAAATACAATACGGTCTGAATACTGTAAACATTTTTTACAAGTAACTTATAGTGCACTGCAGAGGTGACATGCAATCATAAAACACATACTATATTTTACTAATACTATATATTATTTAGCTGACAGTGGCTGCTCGCCTCATCAAAGTTCAACTGCCCTCTGGTGAGGGCTTCTAATTTCGCCTCGATAGAAAATTCTTTAGCCTCAGACGCCTCTGTGTCAAACCTAAACCTATACGCCATAGAAATACATGGTCTTCAGTTTGTGGATGACTGCAGTGTCATTGCCCATACTGCTCCAGATTTCAAAGTCACTCTCGATCTCTTCAATTCTACATGGAGGGGACTTGAATATCCTCTTTGTTGCCAAAACAAAACTGATATGTCAACTTATTTGTGGCTATCCAAATATTCCATATCCGATATATGTTGAAGGAGAGACTCTGGAATGCGTTGAAAGGTTCCCATAACCTGTCAGCCACCTCTCTCAAAAGGCCGCCATTGATGGGGAGATCCAACACTAGATCAGCTGTGTCAGCTCAGCCATCTACAAACTACAGCAGCGAGTGTTTGACAGTATAGACTTCTGCAAGTCAACAAAAGTGCTAGTGTGCAAACAGTTGTCATCGCCGTACTCCTGTTCCGCTGTGGGACCTGAACTGTGTATCAGCGACAAATAAAAGCGCCAGAGAAATTTCATCAGCTATGACTCTGCTGCATCCTCCAGATCAACGGGAAGAACCATCGAAAACACACTAGTTTCATTTTTGAAACCAGCTCCACAAGCATTCACGTAAATTTCCTCAAGAAAAACAACTTCGATGGACAAGATACTCTATTTGGATGCTCAAAACTCGTATCCCCCGCCAGGTACTGTTTTCCCAATTCTCAAATGTCCTCCAGGGAGGACAAAGGAAATATTTCAAAGACACTCAGAAGCTCTCTCTGAAGCGCGGCAGCTTTGATATCGATGACTGGGAGGAGTTTGCGAGAACCGTTCAAAATGGGACAACTTGTCTATCATGCTTTGAGTCCAATCTCCTTAATGATGAAGCAGAGTGGCGACAGAGCAGGTAAGAAAAGGAATCAAATCCCACACTCGGGATCCCACTGCCTCGTGTGAAATCCTGTCCCATGTGCCCAAAAATCTGTGGATCGAGAATTGGCCTATTCTGTCACATGATGATCCATGGCAGAAACTTGTGAACCTATGTGCACGTCATCCTCGAATCAAGGGACAGCCGACAATTTTCCTAAATTTACCAATAACAAATGTAAGATTAATAGGATTCAGACAAGTCAAAATTCTCACAATTCAGAGCTTTCCTTCAGACCTGCTTCTCTTCGAACTCTAGTCAGATCATCACTAATGACATTGCTTTTCTCTGCAAGATGTACAATTTCAGGTGCAAATGGCTGTAACAATATTCTCCACTGAAACAACCTGGCTTTCTTTGTTATGCTTTTTCTGCAGAAAAACGAGTGGGTTGTCATCCCTATAAAGCAATATTTACCAGTGACTAGTGGTCATATCTGCATTAAAGTGCTGTAAAGCCCGTACAAGATGACAACACTGGTTGAAATCCCAAAACGGAAGCTGGTGCAAATTTATTAAAATTCAATTGATTAATAAAATTACTTAACTAATAAAAGACAATTTGTAATTGAAGGCTATTCTCAGTAATGGTGCCATGAAAATTGACATCGGGTGTCGCAAACACCCACCTGGTTGACCTTTAGGGAACCAAATATGATGCCTGCTCTGCATGCGACTCCAGACCCACATCGATATTGGTAACTCTTAACTGCCTTCAGAAATGGCCCAGCAGGACATTCAGCTGTCAAGGGCAATTAGGGATGGGTAGTAAATGCTGGTGTGCCAGGGTCACCCGCTTCCCATTCCTGCAACATCAACTATTATGCATTGAGAAAAACAGTCTACTTTGTTCCGGTTCGTCAGTGATAATCTGAAGGAGATGAGTGCACTTCCAAAGATTTCACTTTGAAAAGAGTCTCCAGGAGCTTGTCTAAGTTGATTTGAGCCATTCCATATTGTGGCAATTTCTCAAATGACACAATGTAAATGTCTGCTCCCTCTTCACTAATTTGACTTACCGGGTTAGCCAAACTTTGCCAAGTCAAAGCTACGAGGAATTTCCCTTTGGTCAATCTCATCTTTCATCTCCAAATCACGTCCTCCAGCTTTGAGTCTTCCATTCGCATTTCAAGATTTAATGCAAATTAGACATGAACAACAATTAAATCACATACTATGTTTGTACATCTAAAAGATTACACGTTAGTTATCTTATGGAATAATAATAGTCCGTACTAATCCTCTGAACAGGATTATCAACACGATGGTGCCAAACAGTTCCACAGTATAAAAAAATCACGAATTCTCTCCAATAGTTTTCCACATCATCACCTCCAAGTAGTGATTGAGTGTTTCAGTGCCAGCTGGACGAAGGCAGTGCGGGAGGCTAGCGATGTTAGGCAGGTTCAAATGTGCATCTTTTATGAGCGAAGGGTTATGACATCTGAGGTTCAGCAGGGACCAACAGAATAAACGTTAAAAAAATCATACTGAGCCTGGCACAACAGCTAGTATGGGGAATGATGTCAGTGAAATGAGTATGGACTCTGTGGCAGAGCGAAAGATGATTGCTTTGGTATTTCATATATTTAGTTGGAGAAAACTGAAGCTCCTGCTAAACAGACATTTGTAGTATCGTCACACAGAGGCAGTGGAAGGTCGAGCGAGTTGGCGGAGAGCTGGACCATAGTGTTGCCAGCACACATGTGGAAGCTGACCCCATGTCATAGGTGTTGTTGGCATTGGGTAACATGTAGATGTGGAGGAGGAGGAGGTAAAATAGGAAGGTCAGGCACGGGCTGGTGGGTGGAGGGAATCCATTGCGGGGGAAGTTGTGGCTTTCATCGTATCGGAAAGACATGAACCAGGAAAGGGCAGTCCCACCAAAAGTGCCCAATGTCAGAGATATGGAGAGATCACGGGCAGGGTTTGATGCACGCTTAGAAGAGAGGGTGGAGTTCGTGAATTTTGAGACCACGACCATGTTGTGAGGACCAGAATTTTAAATGTTGAACAATTTGAGATGTAATGTAGGTCAGTGAAAACCATTGTGTTGTGTGAGCTGCTGGACCTAATGGGGGATGGAGATGTACGGTAGAGTTTTGGATCGAAGGAAGGTGGATGTTGGGGTCCCGGTGAGGAGTGAACTGGAGGAATAGTGTCAGGAGATGGCCCAGGTCTAATTTTACTATTCTTTAGCCACTGCAGAATGAACTGATAAACATTTGCAATAAAATCACAGCGAGAGGGTTGTCAATGAAGCACGCTCAGAGTCTGCCCCTACTATCACCCATCATAAGTTGTCAGCTGCACCCCTGAGCATGGATATAACTATTGTCGTGTCAAAGTTTACATTTTAACTACTTGTGTCCCTGGATTCAGTGTATACTCTGGAAATTCTGAAGCATTTATTCATGAATCATTAGGAGTGAACATTGTCATTACAATGGCATGAAGCCTGCATGTGAAGCCGCTCATTATTGCGGGATCTGTCCTGTATGCTTACATGTATCGGCCTTATCCCCAAGAGAGGTCTGATTAAGATATTCTGCTGGGTTTTAAGATATTCATGTTGTATGTACCATTTTATTAACATCGCAGACAAAGCTGCCGATGTAATGTGTTTGTTCAAGTGTCTGTCACAAATAGCAATGATCAGGGGAATAACCATGTCACTGGAGACTTATCCCCTATATAAATCAGGGCCTGTTCATATGTATCAATGCAGAATGACTACCAGAGCTCCGTATTTCAGAACAACACCAATTGGTGCTTCTCACAGAAATGGGATATCCAGTCATATATCAGATTGAAGATATTTACTATCCACTTCTTGCAACCATTGGAGTTCCCACTAAGCTGCCGTCTCCAGCTGCTGTTGTAGCAAATCAATATTAAATCGATGGTTGTAGTTGATAATGTCTTTCTTGCTGATTGGTTTACGCAGTTGTCTGTTCTGTTGAATGATGGGCTGTCCGAAGGCTCTGCACATTTGATGTTTTAGCAGAAGCATAATGACTGTAATGATTTTTGTTCATCAAATCCTTTTATTTGTATTGGATTATTCAGTGCACTGAATGTATTGTCCGTTGACAGAACGCCTCAGATTCTAAATGTTCGGGCTTGCACGACTTCCTTTATGTGTAATGATTTATGTTGTTCCATCCCTGAGAATATGATCAGATTAATATCTCATTAATGTATTGGAATCAGGTGCTCGGGCTAAGTACGTAAGAATATAATCAATAGGAACCGGCGTAGGCCATTTGGCCCCTCGATTCTGCTCCACAATTCATTAAGATCATTTGTCACTTGATCTCGGCCTCAAAACCATGTTCTCGCTTGTTCTCCACAATTCTTGAATAGCCTACAGTTCAAAAATCTCTCTACCTTCTCCTTGAACATAATCAACGAATCAGCCTCTGCAGCTGTCTGGCGTCGAGAATTCCAAAGATTCATGACTCGCACCGAAAATTAATTCCTCCTCTGCTCCACCTGAAATGTGCACCTTTTGCCCCGCCCCACCACCCCACCCCCCCAGTTCTTGATTCCGCCTCAAGGGGAAACATCCGCTCACCATTCGCCTGTGGTTATTCCTCAGAATGTCATATTTCAATATGTCTCCCATACATTGAATCTCTGAATTATATAGGCTGAAACTATTCAACAGTTCCTCGTGAGACAGCCCCTTTTAACACGCATCAGAGGCTGCTCTGAACCTTTCTCAATTTATGCGTACTCATCCTTAAATAACGAGAACAAAACTGTACACAGGAGTCTAGGTGTGTTCCCGTCAAGGTTCTAAGAGCATTTATCAGAACATCAGGAGTTGTGGAACTAACCTGGCCTGGGATATTGCTTCATGATTCTAATTTCGGTGATTTACGATGAGGCAGCTCAGTGTCCTCTTTCCCCAACATCAAGGGCTGGATTGTAAAGGTTCACCGACGCTGGTAACGGTGGTGGGGGGGGGGGGGGGTAGGGGCGGTGTGGGGCAGTGGTGTCGGGGGTGGGGGAAGGGGGCATGAAAGACACAGTGGGGTTGGGCCCTTAACTGACCCAGCTGCTGGCAGGGCCCGTCCTGAACTCAGCGGCAGATGAGACCACATGGCAGCCTCCACGCTGCTTGGCGACTGGGAATGCATTAGAATACGCAAATTGAAGGTTTTATTAATATGCACGCCGCAGTGTATCTGCCAGCAGGTTTGGATTTTCATTCCGGCGGCGGCAATGCCGTATCTTCGAATCCCCGTTCGGGGAATGGAGGTGCCACATCTGTGGCGAGGGAGAGGAGGTGAGTTTCCTAGTGTGGGAAGGGGAAGCGGGGTCACAATGCTGTGGATTGGTCGAAGGGTAATGGTAAGGGGGAAAGGACAAAGATTCCGAAATTTATGTGGGTTGGGGCGGTGGGAAGTTCAAATGTTAACAGTTGGTAGTCCGGGGGCGGGTGGGTTGCAAAGGGCAGGAATGATGTGTAATGCCATTGGGGGTGGTGGGAGAGGACATTGATTTTTTATTTATTCAATTTTATAAACGTTAAAATAAGCGTGTCTCTAAAAAGTTAAACGATCATTTAGGGCTATAAGCCCATTAAAAACGACGCCGTCAACTGCGCATTGGTGCTGAAAACCCTTGCCAGGGACAGAGGGACGGCTCGCCTCTCCCTCCACGTTATCATTAGTTCGGGAACAGCCGCCCGAGCCATGCTAATAAGCCACGCATTTGGAATCACAGAGGCTCTGCGACTTAGTGACGTGTGTGAGGGTCACATAATTTTCCACCCGTCACCTATTTTGGCCCCAAGAGTGGGTTTCAGTGGAATTTCAATATTTTATTGGGTATCACTTTGATGAAGTATTTCCTTATGGGAATCTGACACTGCTTCAGTGGTCTAGCAACTGAACGGAGTTTGCTGATGACCCTTTAACATTCCCTTCTCTGATTCACTGCAGTTCAATTCATTTACTGTCAAAGGGATTTGTTGCAAATGTATTGACGTTATGTTGTATCAGTTTGGACTGAATTTCTTGGAATCACGAGCCATTCTAGCTAATTGCAGAATATAAATCGCAGTGCTGCTGGTGTAGTTTTGTTGATTGAACAAACCCACAATCTAACTCTGGACTTTAAAATGACACGAGATGAAATGTCAAACAGCGTGGGTTCCGGTCTGAACGAGGTACTCAATTTTATTTGTTCTATGTATTGTCGATAGATTGAACGGTGCCAGTTGTGGGAATGAGTGTCCAGCTTACCTGTGCAGATGAATGTCCTGGGTTATTTGTGGGATGTGCACATGATGAGGTCAAACAACTTTCGGTAGCTGTACATTAAGTACTTTATTCACAATGCTTAAACCAATTACACCTTTGGTCTCTACATTACGTATTGGCGAGAGACAGCATGGTTTTGTGAAGGTTTTGTCTTACTGATTTGATTGAGTTTTATGAGGAAGTGACGAAGATGATTGATGAAAGAAGATGTTATCTATATGGACTTTAGTAAAGCCTTTGACAAGGTCCCACATGGCAGACGTGGTACAAAAAGTGAAGTCACACTGGATCAGAGCTGAGCTGGCAAGATGGATACAGAACTGGCTCAGTCATAGAAGACAGAGGGTATCAGTGGATGAGTGTTTTTCTGAATGGAGGAATGTGACTAGCGTTGTTCCACAAGGATCAGTTCTGGGACCTTTGCTGTTTGTAGTATATATAAATGATTTGGAGGAAAATGTAGCTGGTCTGATTAGTAAGTTTGCGGACGACACAAAGGTTGGTGGAGTTGCGGATAATGATGAGGATTGTCAGAGGAAACAGCAGGATATAGATCGGTTGGAGACTTGGGGGGGAGAAATGGCAGGTGGAGTTTAATCCGGACAAATGTGAGGTAATGTATTTTGGAAGGTCTAATGCAGGTCGGAAGTATATAGTAAATGGCAGAACCCTTAGGAGTATTGGCAGGCAGAGAGATCTGGGCGGACAGGTCCACAGGTCACTGAAAGTGGCAACGTAGGTGGATAAGGTAGTCAAGAAGGCATACGCCATGCTTGCCTTCATCAGTCGGGGCATAGAGTATAAAAATTGGCAAGCCATGTTGCAGCTGTACCGATTCTTTGTTTGGCCACATTTAGAATATTGCGTGCAATTCTGCTGGCCGCACTACCAGAAGGACGTGGAGGCTTTGGAGAGGGTACAGAGGAGGGTTACCAGGATGTAGCCTGGTCTGGAAAGCATTAGCCGTGAGGAGAGTTTGGAAAAACTCGGATTGTTTTCACTGGAACAGCTGAGGTGGAGGGGCGACATGATGGAGGTTTACAAAGTTATGAGCGGCATGGACAGAGTGGGTAGTCGGAAGCTTTTTCCCAAGGTGGAAGAGTCAGTTACCAGGGGACATAAGTTCAAGGTGAGAAGGGCAAAGTTTAGAGGCGATGTGCGAGGCAAGTATTTTACACAGAGGTTGGTGGTGGGTTGTGCAGGGTGATTTACCTGAGTTATCATGTTGAGTGAACTTGTGGAGGCTTGGAAAATCTGGAGAAGCGATTGGACAGAATATGTGCTGTGGATAGAGAGAGAAGTTAAGTGAGAGAGAGAGAGAAGAATCGAGAATGAATAGGGAAAATGAAATAGAGGGAGAGAGAGAAAGGCAGAGGGAGAATGAAAGAAGAAGGACAAAGAGAGGGAGAGAAGCCACAGTGTGAATAATTCACGAATATGAACTGCTACATTTTCCGTAACAATTATAGTGAAACTGTGAGTTGAAGGTATGATTAGGATTTTGCTAGATTGTGCGAGATTTATTGCTGGACTCACTCCCTGTTTGTTAGTCCCGTTATATCCTCAACCTGCTTTAGTGAATATTCCTCTTAATTATTTCTGAACTGAGTAAATAACTTAATGGAAGCTGTTATTTACCAAATGAATTGGTGCTTCACTTTGTTCGCTTTCCAAAGCCTTCAGGACCTGCCTCCACCCCAGTTACCAAATGTCATTTTCTTTGTCTCCCTCCATTCCACTCACTGGCTCAGCCTCCATCGGCCTCTCTTCCCGTGATCTGACGTCTAAAACTCATCACAGCGGATCTCGACATTTTCACTTTTTGTGTCAGCCCATGTTAGCTCTCTTACCCAGCAAGCCAAAAACAGCTTCCCTGCTCCTCACTTACTCGGCCATTGGTCTGGAGGCTAAACTGGATTTAAACCATTGGATTCCCGCATTGAAAAACCCTTTGCCCTTCCACGCTGGCATCGCACCATCACCTGGACCTTCTACTGCATCCAGTGATCATTTTATTTCACCTTTATTTTTACAAATCAATTTCCCAATCAATTATTGATAAATGTGTTCAAAGAATATTCTACCCGAAAGGCTGGATGCTGCAACAAAGCTATAAATTTCATACCAGATCCTGTCAAACTGCTGTTTTAACTTGAGGTCTGGTCAGTAATTTCTCTGCATGCCTTTCTATTTCTTTCAGTAAACCTTGTGGCGATTCTGATCCTGTCCCGAGGAAAGTGCGGTCTCTCCAAATGTATCACTCGCTACCTGGTGGGAATGGCAGTGTCTGATCTCCTCGTTGTTATCGCAGATCCTATTTTGAGTTGGATTCCAAGTATATATTTCCCAGATTCATTCCTGTCCATTACTCCCATCTGTCGGTCAATTTATTTCCTGATTTTTGCAACCACAATGATTTCTGTCTGGCTGACAGTCGCTTTCACATTTGATCGATTTGTAACCATTTGTTGTGAGAAGCTAAAGACGAAATATTGCACTGAGAGAACAGCGGCTGTGGTTATCGGAACAGTAAGTGTGCTGTGCTCTTTAGAAAGTCTTCCCTGGTACTTTACAACCGAACCGTTATATATAATTGATAATGTTCCCTGGTACTGTATCTACCAGCAAATATTGAATACTTCCCCCGCATGGACCGCGTTTGAGTTGTTTCATCGCATATTAACTCCTTGTGTCCCGTTCATTTTGATTTTGCTGCTCAATGTTCGGACGGTCAGACGTGTTTTAGTGGCCAGTAGAGGTCGCAGGGGACTCCAGGGCCTCAGCAGTGGAGAGAATCACAATGACCCAGAGATGGAGAATCGAAAGAAATCCATCATTTTACTGTTTAGTATATCTGGCAGTTTTATACTGTTATGGGTGACACAGGTTGTATTTTACATCTATCAGATAATTACAAAACAATATTCTTCTTCTGTCAATGATCCTCTTTACATCATAAATCACACAGCAGGAATGCTGCAGCTTCTCAGTTCCTGCACCAACACCTGTATTTACGCTGTGTACCAGACTAAATTCCGTCAGGAGCTGAAGAAGACCCTGAAATACCCACTTAATCCAATTGTTAAATTCGTTGAATCATATAAAAAGTGAATGTTTCGTGTTTTAGCACTGAAATACACTCCAGACTCCACTTCTAAACTCAGTACAGGGTTATAACTTTTTTAGTCACAGTCCAGAGGCCGAATATGATTGCAAACTTGATTTTTGTAATATTTTACGAAATATTGGACCTAATGAGAGCGGTTATCTCTGCAGAAGGCACCAGAATTTTTTCTCAAAAATGATGGTGCGGAAGAGCACAGCTGACCATCAATTGAAGCAGCTCTCAATCAAAGGGGCTTCTGTTGGATTGATGACAGAGACAGAAGGTGATGTACTGGTAATATCACTGAGCTACTAATCCAGAGGCCCAAATTAATTACTTGGGAATGCAGGTACACATCACTGCATAGCCGCTGGTGGAATAATAATGCCATGAAATAAAAAGTGGAATAGTCGAACAATGTCTTTATGGAAGATGCCTGGGATACATGTAATTCTATTCGCGCATGTTGACAGAGAGAGACAGAGGGAGAGATGGTGAGAGAGAGAGAGAGAGATGGAGGGAGAGACAAAGGGAGGGACAGAGATAGATGGAGATACAGAAATGTGGAGGGCAAAAGAGAGATTGAAAGATATATAGAGAGACGGAGGGAGCTGGATAGGTACAAACATGACAATAAGGGAGAGACAGAGGGAGGATGACACAAGTTGCAATAATCAGTAACAGTCCCCATTCTCTGCCCAGTCATGTGTTCAGGTTCAGTGTGAATGTTTTAAGGGCAAGTGTTGGAACTGTCTTCTGCAAACGCCCATCGATGCTAAATCATTTGTTCCATTTTAAATCTAAGATTGACCTTATTGAATGCATTTCTGAAATTGAAAAAATCTTCTGCCGCTCTCTGTCCCTTGGTCCTTCTGCTCCTGTGTGTGTGTGTGTGTGTGCCTGTGTGTGTGCCTGTGTGCGTGTTTTATTGCGTGTGAGCGCGCGTGTGTGTCTGTGCGTGTGTGTGTGTTTGTGTGTGTCAATGCCTATTTCTCTCTCATCGCTTGGAACCTCAGTAAACCTCCACATACATCGAATAGTCATTTTATGTAGGTTGCTTTTGGTGAGATCACACCTGCAGAGGGTGCACTTTTATGCAGGCTGGTGAGAAAAGCATATCCCGCTATTTAATGGCTTATTCTGCATGCTTTCAACACTTGAATTGATTCATTCATAACAATTGATCAAATCTGACAATGCTCACCTCTTGATGGTCTCCAGGTTTATTTTTCTCCCAGGCTGATTACAAACACTGATATTAGTGTCGAGGGAAGTTCGAATTTACCTCAGTGTTTTGAAAATATCAAAGCCTGATTCCACACCCAGTAAAGTATATTATATGATGCGAGGCTGCAAATATTGTTACACTCAGTATGTACAGTACCACCATGTTGCAATAAGTTGTTATAATCTCTATTCAAATAACTGTCATCCCACAACAGCAAAATTTCACTGGGTCAACATTCTCATCAAACACTAAAGCATTCCAGAAAGCGAGGCTCCCAAATTTAACAAAAGTTTCATTTTCTGAGTCTCGCTGACATGTTCTGATTTACTGATGGGTTGCATTAGCCTAGATTTCGTGCTCTGACCTGACCCCATAATATCATGAGTCAGGGACAAGCTTACTACCCACTGAGCGACAGCTGGTTCCATTCATCCCAGAAAATTTAGTTTCTGTGTGCGGCCAGATTTGTTTTTGTTCCGTGCATGGTTCTTTTAAATGTTTCAAGGAATCTTTCCAGACGTGTGCAATTTATCACCGAACAGGACTTGTGTGGTACCTTCCAGGCTGCAGCACGCAGTTTTGTGAGAACACTGACCGACAATCTCCATCCCAATCCCTTTCTTTTTCTCTCTGGTTCCTTCACCTCATTGCTGTCCTTTCCTCTCTCTGTTACTCCCTGTCCATCTCTATCCCTTTCTTTCTCAGTTACTCTCTCCATCTGGATGGCGGGGGAGAAAGAGAGGCAGATATAGAAGCTGCTTTACTCTTTCTAACCCACACTGTACCTGCCCTGGGAGTATTTGATAGAACAGAGAAGTCAGAGATTTACTCTTCAGCTAACTCCGTTCCTAAACCTCTCCTTCTTACTACCCCTCTTTCCTCTTTGAAGACGCTCCCTCAGCCCAACGTCTTTGTCCAGGTTTTGGTCATCTAGGCTAATGGCTCATTAAGTGGCTTGGTGCCATTATTTTATTCATTCGTGGTGCGTGTCACTGGCAATGGAAGTTTTTATTGCCCATTGCAAATTGCCTTTTGAGAGGTTGGGGTGAGCCACTTTCTTGAAGAAGTGCAGTCCATGTATTGTAGGTGCACCCATTGCGCTGTTAGGAAGAGATTTCCGGGACATTGACCCAGCGACAATGAAGGGACGGAGATATAGCTCCAAGTCCAGATGTTGTCCGACTTCTGCTGTTGTGTGCAGGCAATATTTTCAGTGAGCAGGCTCTACAAATTTTAATTATCATCTTTAACATGGTTAGATGGAAAGTTTCTCCAACAATCTGCCTGACTCTCTCCGTCTCCCCCTTCCTCTTTCCACCCGTCTCTCCCTCCCTCTTTCTGCCCGTCTGTCCCTCGCTCTCTCTCCTTGTCTCTCTGATGAAGTCCAAGATCACATATGTTTTCCTAATTACTCTCTTGAAATGTCCTGCAGATTTCAAAGATGATTGCAGGTGAACCTCCAGGCCCCTCTGTCCGTGCACATTCTTGAGAAATGTGCTATCGGAAAATCAAACTAAGAACATGGTTTCACGAAAAGTAAATCGTGTATATTGAGCATGTAACTGGAAGACCAGTTAAAGACGGTCCAGTGGATGTTTTATATTTGGTTTTCGAAAAGGCGCCACACAAAAGGTTAAAATGAAAATTAATTACCCATGGAGTTCGGGATAATATAGTAGCATGGATGGAGAACTGGTTAACGGACAGGAGTCAAAGAGTCGGGATAAACAGGACATTTTTAAGTTGGCAGACTGGGACTCTTGGAGTGCTGCTCGGGCCTCATCTATTTGTTCTGAACATAATTGTTCGGAACCCTCACTAACTCTCCCTGCCTCTCTCGGTCCCTCGGCCATTCTTCGTCACTTTATCTATCATCTTCTCTCTCTGAATGCCTGTCTCAATCCTCACTCAGAACCTCAATAACAAAACACAGTCACAATATAAGCCATTCATTCATTTAACGTTAGTTTACTAACATCCAACAGCCATTTTAGGTTTGTTCACGATGGCCCTGTTGTGTTACCACAGGACGGGGACATTTATTTCCGAGACTAACTCCATACTAATGTAAGGTTAATGCTTAAAAACGTGATGGTACAGAGACATGGAGCCGCTAAGAGACACACCGTAGTAGACAGGAGTGAATTATTTCTTGTTCCCATTGTTTACTGTATGTGCACAGGAGCTGACACTGTATTAAATTCAGTCAAGGGATCTGGGAATCACTGGCAAGAAAGGCATTTATTGCCTATTTTCCCTTGGAAGGTGGTGATGAGCAGCTACCCTCATCGAGCCTACTTGTTACCCCACGAAAGAATCAATCAAGTTAGTCTGACACGATCTTCACTTAACAAATACACGCTGACTGTGCTTGATTAATCTGCACCTTTTTAAATAACGATTCATATTGTTCACCAGAATGTTTTCCAATACTTTGCCCTCCACTGAGTTTAGGCTGGGTGGCTTGTAATTTACTCAGTCTATCTCTTGCTCCTTTATAAAATCAACGGCACAACATTTGCAGTGTTCCAGGCCTCTGGCATCACGCCTGTAAGTAGAGCGGATTGGAACATGATGGTCTGAGCCTTCACTATTTTCCCCCTTGCACCTCTTAACAGTCGGACACAGTTCAATTGTCAGCTTTTAAAGATGCAAAACCGCTTAATATTCCCTCTCTCAATGTTTATCCCATCCGAAATTTCAAACATCTCCTCCTTGACTACAATATCTGCATTGTGCCCTCTTTTTTGAAGACTGTTGTAAAATATTCACGAAGAGCCATGCCCACATCTTCCACCTCCTCAAGTAAACAGAATGAGGAGAGGCATTATAAACGAAATGATACAATTCTAAAGGAGGTGACGGAGCGAACAGATCTGGGGGGGGCACATGTGTAAACATCATCGAAGGTGGCAAGGAAGGTTGGAGAAAGTGGTTCAAAAGTCACACGGATCCTGGATTTATAAATTGAGGGAGGCGTGAAGTGTAAAAGCAAGCAGATTGTGATGAGCCACTGTGAAACACTGGTTCGGCTTCAACTGGAGTACTGTGTCCAATTTTGGGCACCACAAGTTGGGAAGAATGTGAAGGCTGTAGAGAGGGTGCAGAAAAGATTGACGAGAATGTTTTCATAAATCAGGGATTTCAGTTGCGTTTTTAGATAGAGATGCTGGGCTTGCATCCTCACAGAAGAGGTTAAGGGGTTTTCACTGAGGACTCATCCTTCTTAGCTGTTACGATTCCATGAGATGGAAAAAGTTGTATTTTTATTGTTCCAGCCAAAGTGAACACACTGACATTTCTCCACAGTATATTCAATCGGCCACTTTCTTGCCCACTCAGTGAACCTCCCCATATCCTATCTGTGGCCTCCTCACAGCTTACTGTCCCACCCGCATTTTCATTATCAGCTAACTGGATACATTACACTCCATCCCTTCATCCAACAATCAATTATCCCCACGATTGTCTTCATCTGCTTAAGATCAACAACGTGTTTCAGTTATTACTGCACTATATCCTGCCTCTGTTCTCAAACACTAGACCCAGCCTCCGTTGTTGCTGCAATATACGACGTCTTGGTTTGTTCCACTGCGCCAGGTAATTGTTAATGCTGGGTTTCACCCTGTCTCATTTTTCACTGCACAAGACCATTTCTCTGTTTATAATATAGTAGGGCCTGTCTCTACTCTATATCTAACACCATGCTGCCTCTGCCCTGGGAGTGTGAGATTAGACAGTGCAGATTGGAATTTACTCTGTGTCTAAACCGACACTGTGCTTGGCTTTGGAATGTTTAATGGGGCAGTGTAGATCGAGCTTTATTATATCTCCCTGGAATTTGGGAGATTAAGGAGTGATTTGATCAAAGTTTTCAAATTAATAATGGAAAAAAAACTAGTCCCATCGAATGTGGAGTCCAGGAAATGGAGGCATAGTCCAAAAATCGATTCCGGGTACTGCCTGTGTGGAGTTTGCAAGTTCTCCCTGTGTCTGCGTGGGTTTTCTCCGGGTGCTCCGGTTTCCTCCCACAAGCCAAAAGACTTGCAGGTTGATAGGTAAATTGGCCATTATAAATTGTCACTAGTATAGGTAGGTGGTAGGGAAATATAGGAACAGGTGTGGATGTTTGGTAGGAATATGGGATTAGTGTAGGATTAGTATAAATGGGTGGTTGATGGTCGGCACAGACTCGGTGGGCTGAAGGGCCTGTTTCAGTGCTGTATCTCTAATCATATTCTAGCCTCGACAGAGACGCACACATTCCATGAAAGAATTAAAAATATCTGAACACTTCACATTTTCCCGGTATGCTCCAGTTTGCATTCTTATTGAACACACTATGCACTATTGCAGAACAGTTCATATTTACCACGAATGGGCTATTGTGCTTTATTATTAAATACTTCACATTTCCCAGATATCGTCCAGTGTGCATTATTAAAAGTTGAATTTTACCAGATGTGGCCCAGTGTACATTATTATTAAATTATTTACTTAACCAGATTTGATACTGTGTGCAATATGATTTGAATGCTTCATATGTACCTGATGTGGTCTAGTGTACATTAGTGTTAAATTCTTCCCAGTTACCTGCTGTGGTCCAGTTTGCATTGATATTAAACTTTTATCATTTATCACATATAATCTAGTAACCATTACTTTTACATGCTTCAAACTTACAAGATGTGGTCCAATTTGCATTATTAGTGAAGACCTGACATTCACCAGATTACGGCAGTTTGCATTATTTGATGCCTCACACTTACCAAATGTGGTCCACTGTGCATTGATACTAAATGGTTCATATTTACCAGACGTTGTACAATGTGCATTATTATTAAACGATTCACATTCCTAGATGTGGACAACAGTGCATTATTATTAAATGGTTTTGATTTACCAGATGTGGCACAGTGAGGATTACTATTAAATGTCTTCATTTGCCAGATAATCAGTGAGAATTGTTATTAAATGCTTCACATTTGCCAGATCTTGTCCAGTATGTGTCATTATTATTAAATGAGTCGCAATTGCCAGCTGTGGTCCATTTTGCATACTTTTAAATGGTTCACATTTACTCCATATGGTGGAGTGCGCATTATTATTTAATGTTTCACAATTACCAGCTGTGGTTCATTGTGCATATTTTTAAATGGTTCACATTTACTCCATATGGTGCAATGTGCATTATTATTAAATGTATAACAATTAGCAGGTGTGGTCCAGTCTGCATCGTTATTAAAAGCTTCACATTTACCAGACGTTGTGCAGTGTGAATTATTATTAAATAATTCACAGTCACCAGATGTTATCTACAGTGCCTTATTATTAAATGATTTAGATTTCCCAGATGTGATGCAGTGTGGATTGCCATTAAGTATCTACATAGGCCAGATGTGGTCCAGTGTGTCCCGTTATTCAATTATTCAAATTGACGAGATGTGGTCCAGTGTGTATTACTATTAAATGATTCACTTTTACCGTATGTTGTCCAATGTGGACCGGAATTCAATGATTCACATTTACCAGATGTTGTGCAGTGTCCATTATTATTAAATAATTTACATTCGCCAGATGTGCTGCACAGTGCATTATTATCAAATGATTTAGATTTAGCAGATATGGTACAGTGCATTATTATTAAATGCATCATATTTACCGGATGTGGTGTTGTTTGCATTGCTGATGAACACTTCAAATTCACCAAATATGGTCCATTGAGCATTATTACTAAATGTATTACGTTTACCAGATGTGATGCAATGTGCATTATTGTTAAATGCTTCACATTTACCAGATTTGGCAACGTGCAGATTATCATTAAATGTTTCCATTTTTACCAGATGTGGTTCAGTGCGTATTCTAATTAAATGAACCATATTTCCCAGATGTGTCCAGTGTGCATTAGCATTAAATGCTTCACATTTACCAAATGTGGTCACGTTTGCTTTGGCATTAAATGCCTCACACTTGCGAGATGTGTTACAGTGAGCATTATTATTTAGCATTTACCAGATATGGTCAGTGTACACCATTATTAAATGCTTCATGTTTAGCAGATGAGGTCCAGTGATCAATATGATTAAATAATTTACTTTTACCAGATGTGGTCCATTGTGCATTATTATTCCACGCTTCACATTTACAAGGTGCGGTCCAGTTTGAATTTTTATTGCGGATTAAACACATACCATATATGACACAATATGCATTATCATTACTCTCTTCGCATCTTCCACAGGTAGGTCTGCGTGCAATGCAAGGTGGTGGTGTAGTGCCGATGTCACGAAGTTATTTATCTCGAGACGCTGTTGGATTATCTGCGGCCATGGGTTCACATGCCACCATAGGAGTTGGTGGATTTTTAGTTTCAGTTAATTCATAAGAATTCAGAATTGAAAGCTAGTTTCAATGCTGCAGCCATGAAACTCTATTTGATGATCTAATCATCCATCTTGTGCACTAATGTCCTTTGGGTAAGAAATTCTGCAGTCCTTAACTGGTCTGGCCTACTGTGAGATCGCACACACATCAATGTGTTTGGCTGTTAACTACCCTCTGAAGAGGCCCATCAAGCCACCCAGTTGTCAAGAGCTATTAAGGATGAGCAGAAAATGCTGTCCTTTCCAGCGATTCCCACACTCCATGAAATACTTAAAAATTACTGAACACTTCAGATTTTCCAGGTGTGTTCCAATTTCCATTATTTTTGAACAGTTGATATTTAACACGTATTGATTATTTACCAGTGTGCATTTATCAAATTTTGTTCCATTTGAATTATTATTAAATAATTCACATTTGCCAGATATTGCACAGAGTGCATTATTATAATATTTTTCATAATAACTAGATGTGGTCCAGTGTGCCTTATTATTAAATTGTTCACATTTATTAGAAGTGGTGCAGTGTGCATATCACTAAAGTTATCAGATTTACGAGAGGTGGTCCATTCTGCATTACTAATATATTAATCATATTAACCACATGTGGTCCCGTGTGCAGATTATTAAATGTTTCACATTTACCAGGTATGTCCCAAATTGTATTATTATTAAATGTTTTGTAACAATTAGCTGTGGTCCAGTATGCAATACTATTAAATGTTTCACATTTACCAGATGTCGTTCTGTCTGTATTATTAATATATTCATCACATTTACCATGTGTGCTCCAATGTGAATTATTATTAAATGGTTCACATTTACCATTACACAGTGGTCCTGTGTGCATTATCATTAAATGCAGACAGAAATTAAAATTGAAGGCAGAAAATTCAGAAATGAAAATGGAAGGCAGCAAATTAATAGATGAGTCTGGAAGACAGAGCAAACGACAGATGGAGAATAAAAAAAGAGTTTGATGGAGCTCAAGGGTATCTATTTCAATGCAAGTAGTATAGAAAATAAAGCAGATGAGCTGAGGGCACAGATAGACACGTGGCAGTATGATATCATAGCTATAATAGAAACATGGATTAAGGAGGGGCAAGAATAAGACCCCAAGGAATAAGACCCCAATCCCTTTCCAGCACAGTTTCACCACATTTCCCTTTTCCTTATTGCTCCACTGAAATAATTTGAAGAATCGTGAAGCAACATATCAATCCTGTTGCAAATGACACCCTGTCAATCACAACAATGTGCCAAGCTATAAATCGCTGTGAACTTACTCCACTCCGCTCCTGCCTTATCATCTGTTGTCGAACAGTATTTGTTATGCACCACTGTTTCTGCTGCATCGTCAGCAGGTTTTTCCCCAATAAACTGTACCCAGGGCATCGTACATTCCAGCACTACACCATTTCAACTCTCTTCTTGTCTTCAAAACCCGTCTGGAAGTCGATATTTCTCACTACGTGCTCATCAATCTCGCACTCTCCATACTTTTCCACTGGTGCTTGATGTCACGCTGTTTTAACTTGCTCTATTATGCCGTCTGAGATGTCTGGATGTGTGCAGCGCTTTGTTCATGTAAGTTGTCATGGTTGTGGTCGGCGACCATTTGGCTGCAGGTAACCAGTTTCTTGCCACCCCATACTCTACGGTCTGGCTTAACCTGCTTCTTTCCCCATTGCAGTGGAAAGTATGTTGGAAAAGAGCATACCCAAAGGAAGAGACGAATCATCACAAGTCGAGTGATACTGAGCAGCTTTCCTATAACTGCTTGAGCCTGCTTAGATTGGAGAACCTGTGTAGTGGGATTTGTGTCTTATATTTTTTTCAATATATTTTAGCACTAATATTATTTGACACAATTACTTTAATATTATGGCCATGCCGAAAAGAGCCATGTCAAATTCATATCTTTTAACATAGAATTTCACTGAGAGTGCAGCATTTTGTAAGTGACTTTTCTTTTAAAATGGACCATACGAGCCGCAAATAATGGCCACCAAAGGTCATCTGACTTGATCAGTGAATTTCTAAACAGCCATACGGTTTCACAAGAACAAAATGATACATTCCAGACCAAGAAGTGGCAATTCCCCGTATCCTGAGACAATCCAAGAGGTGATCCTGAACTGAATGGGACTTTCTGAAACAAAGGCAGCAATCAAGCAAGACGCCAGATAATGAATAATCACCCTAATTCCAAGACCATATTTGGGAATGAGAAATGTGATAATGCACATGATAAGCTAGCCATGTTGGTTTCTTTTTATTCTTTAAGTGCTATCTGAAGAAAGTCACAACAGCAACAGCAAAAAGGGCAGAACAATCTATGCCTAAATAATTGGAAACTGCAGCATGGTGAGGTCTCCAAGCCTGTTCTATTTCGAATCCACTGGTACTGCAAACTGACCTCCTGGTAACGAGACTACAAGAAACCAAGTTTGTGGCCTGCAGAAATTCTATCCCTTCAAGAGAATCCTGAAAGCCACTTCAGCACGAGACTCTGGCTGTTGAACTTAGCTAAGCTACACTTCAGGAATGAAGGCGTCTTTTTCATAAGGTCTGCAACGTGTCTTTTCGAAAACGAGCCATGTGAATTATGAACTATTATTTTGATTATAAGCTGTAAAAGTGCACTGTTCTTTTCAACTGTACTTTCCTTAAGTGTGTTTGTGTATGTTGCTGAATGACTGAGTGCCTTCACGTTAGATTTCAGGTTGAGTTTTGAATGAACAGTTCAGAGGTTGTGCATTCATGCAATGCAGGACACGTGAAGAGAAGTTCTGGTCTTGAAACAGGAGCTGAAATTCTCACATGTAGCTTATATATTAGAACAGGAATCCCAAGAAAAATATTATGTACAATGGACACATTGATGGACTGATAATAAAATGCTGCTCATGAGCCAATGTTGCAAATGATTTGTCAATTGAGTAAGTATAGATCCATGCTCTAATTGTGATTAAGAGGCAGCTGATACTAATTGCGGAAATATTAGGGTACTTATGGAAGAACCAGTTTCCACCCAGGGAGGAATACGGGGGAGCTGGTCTGGAGAAAGGAAATGCAGTCTGCACTTATGCTGTATGGATTATTGTGAATAGACCGATGTGGAAGTAAGACTGGATCCTGCTTTATCCTTTGACAGATACATGTTCACCAAATTAACATAATGGTCCTGCATTTTGCGCCTTCCCAGGATCAGATCTTGTAATTGGCATTTTACATGCTCCTTTGGTGATCTCTGTCAGGGCGAGGGATTTGCCTGACTTCACGCCGTGCAGGGCTGGTGAACGAAATATTCTATGAGGCTGTGAGACTCTCCCTCAGGGTACTTCAAACCAACCTACTCACCGCAAAGTAAAAATCTGCAATAATTGTAGTTCATGTGTGGGAGAGGCAGACGGACGTAGACATGCTTTTTCTGGCAGATTTGCCTTGAAGATATTTTGGGGGTTTGTTGAATGTCAAATTAGGAAGTGTAGAACGGATCCATCCTGATAGTGTGCGAAATCGAACATTAAATCACATAAATATTTGGGAATAAAATGTAAAATTAGGAGGGAAAATAGACCTTCTCCAGAAAGGAAACGAAACTATTGAAATAGGAAGATGTTTGTACTGACAAGGGATTGAATCTGATGCGCCAGTGAATCCACGTCTTTGGTTTCTGTTTGTTAGAAATGTGAAACCTGTGGCAGCTTTGCCTTTGCAGCCAACTATCATAGGCCTCGGCGTTAGAGGTTTCTTGCTGCTGTGTTTAGGTATCCCAGAAGATACAAAGATATCCTCGGGCCGAAATTGTATTACTTACTTTCCGTGAAACTTTGCAATCTGTTGTCAATCACTTCAAGAACTCTGAGTAAGTGCTGTGCTGCTAACAGCTTCCTCCATCACCTACCAACTGGACACTCGAGCTACAGTTCCATCAACAAGAAGGCAATGTTGGCCCACCCATGAGCCCGAACCCACGCACACCCATTCTGCATTTCCCCCTGTTACTACGATGTCTCTCCATGTATTGGGAAGAGATAGTTCATCTGCTTCCCAAGATTAAGCCTTGAATGCCCCAAGGTTCGATACACAACATCATAACTATCCATATTGTGACCTCCTCTTTTCAAACATGTAACTAAGCATTGATGGGGAATTGAAGAGCCTGTATCAGATCCAATGACCCCTCCTCTTGTCCATATATGACACAATACTGCATATTTTCCATGTACTCCTGATCATTACAGTGTATCTTTTCGCAATTATCGCAGCCAGTCATGAAGCTCGTGTCTTGTTTCAACAAATAGACCAACGACAGTTTATACTTCCCCCAACTACCCTGTCATTTGCCTCTTTCAATTATTCGGTCAAAGATTGAGGCCAGGATGTGATGCAATTTACTCTGGATGAATGACGGACAAACTGAAACTATCTTCTTTCACTCCCACAAAAAACCACCTCATTTTTTGCATTGTTTGCATCAGATTTGTGCTGATAACAGGCAAGTAAAAATAGCATCACACATTTGCCATGAAATGGCCTTGTCTAACAAGAGAGAATCTAAGAACCTCCCCTTGATATTCATCGTCGTGGTCTTTCCCCAATTACCACATTATTAATATCACAGGCATTACCTTTGATCAGAAATTTAACTGGGCCAGCCAAATAAATATTGTTGCTCCACAGAAGATCAGACACTGGGATTTATGCAACAAATAACTCACTGACTTTTACATCCGCAATCTACAAGGTATAAGTCAGGAATAATGGAATACACTCCACTTTCCTAGATATGTGCCACCGCCAAAAAAACTCAAGCACCTCAGCAAGATCCAAACAAATGGGCTTGATTGATGTACATCTGCTGCACCATACTAACACTTAACGCCTTCCACCACCAGCACACAGTGGCTGTCGTGTGCACCATATATAATATTACACCGCAGGAAGATACTTATTTTATTTCGACAGCTCCTTTCAAGCATGAGACCGCTAACACTTAAAAGGATAAGGGCGGCAGACACATGGAAACATGAACAGATGAATGCTCCCTCCTTGCCACAGACATCCTGAGTTGTAATGACATCGTAATTTCTTCACTATTGCTTGGTCAAAATCCTGGTACCTCCTTTCTAATCGGGTGTACCTGAAGTAGATGGAGTCCAGCGTTTCAAGATGGTGCCTCTCCACCACGTTCCCAAGGGAATCGAAAGGTGGATAACAAATCCCAGCCTCGCCAGCAATACCCACATCCAAAGAACAAGACGGAACTGCCTTCATCTTGCTACCTCTGTCTAAGCCCAGATGTGTGTTACATTGGTGCCCTGCCCAGCCCTGAGCTCAGCACATTCTCCATCGTTTATGAATAAGCGGTCTCCCAATTAAAACAGTGATGAGGAGGAATTTCTTCTCTTGAACATTCCATCGCATTTAGAATTCACGTGTGCAGAAGTCAGTGGAGTCCAGGTCATTGAATATATTCAAGGCTAGCTTAGACTGACTTTTCAAGACTTACTGTTGTCTGGCAGGAAATTGGAATTACGGCCATGGTCAGATCAGCCATTATGTTATTGAATGCAGAACATGATCTATGCGCTGAATGGCTTGCTCCCGCTTTTATTTCTCATGACCTTATGAATATAGGTGAAAGGAAATCTGTTGCATCTCTTGCATTTGCATAGAAAGGAGCTGCGGGAAAGAAAACCAGATCTTGGGTGGGATGGAAGAGTGAACAGAGATATTTTGTTCGCGATTTTAGGTGGACATGGTGGAAATGGAGGAGCATGATGTGATGAAGTTGGAGGCGGTTGCAATGGAAAGTGCGGATAAATGAATTAATATCATGGTTCTGGAAGATAGGGAAGGAGGTGAGGATAATCACTCGGGTGATGGCACAGATAAAGCTGAGGCCTCTGCAAAACTAATGTGAGGAATGCACGGTTAATGTGAACTGAAGAGACTGCAGAAGCTCTGGTATGGAAGATGGCATCGTTTAAACAAACAAAAGGCGATGAAGAAACTGAGAGAATGGAAGTTAACATTTATGCAAAGTGGAGTTGGAGGATGTGTGGTCAAGATAACTGTGGAAGTTGGTGGATCATAGTAAATATTAATGCAAAGTCTGTCCATTTACATTGAGGGAGGGAATTCGTGGAAGAGAAATGAGGAGTCACAGATGGACCGTTTTCAGGGGGAGGTACAGATATATAAACGCAAATTTGATTACATTTTCGAACTCGATGCGAACAAGGGTTTGACACAGCCACAATCATCGATGTATCGTATGAAGAGGTTGAAAAGTGAAACGGAGTAGCTTAGACCGTGTGAGTGAGAGAACAATGTTGAAAATCCTGCCATTGTGTCCAGTTCTAGGCACCACACTTTGAGGAACAATGTATAGACTTTAGAGGGGGTGCAGAAAATGTTCAAGAGAAAATTCCAGATTAAAGAATCGGGGTTGTTCTCCTTAAAGAGGAAATTGAGAGAGAGTTTGAGAGAGTTGTTCCAAATCATGGGCTGTTTAAACAGAGTAGACACAGAGAAACTGCTCTCATTGGCAGAACTGGCGAAAACCAAAGGACACAGGTTTAAGGGATTGGCAATAGAATCAATGGCGACATAAGGAAAACGTATGTTTACACAGCACGTGTTGAGGATATGAAATCAACTGGCTGAGAGAGTGGTGAAGCCAGAATAAATCAGAAGCGAATTGAAGAAGCAGCTGAAGAGAAAAGCAATGCAGGTCAGTGATGAGAAGATGCGGGAGTGAGATTAGCTGAGCTGCCTATGCAGAGAGCTGAAATGGACAAGACAGACCAAATGGCCAGCTGCTGTGTTGCAACCATTCTATATTCCTTTTTGTTAGAATACATGAATTGTTGGACGGAATTGCACAGCCAAAGAGAGCATCCAAGGTACAGAGGAACATCCGTTACAGGCTTCTCTGACGTTAGGAATTTAATTTCTGAATAGTCATGCAGAGTGAAGGCCCTCACTGAAACAACATGAGATCTACAGATGGGACTCATGATTTTTGTCGGACTTCCCTGATTTCTGTTTCACACAGCTTCCAGTTATGTTAAGTTGCTTATTGTGATCAGATTTGGCCAGTCTTGGGGGAAGGAATGGGTCCAATTCAATTTTCGTGGAAAATATATCCCATCAACAGGGAATTACCACAGCTGTCATAATCTGTTTGTTCAAAGAATAGGAAAATCTGTTTGAACAATTTTGCAACCTCAGCATCCCCATGGAGATCCGGAAGGATATAAAGTTAATGCACTGGGTATGTGTCACCTCAGAATTTCTGTCAGCGATATTACCTGCAGCACGAACAGACCGATCACTCCAAGCAGAAAATGCACCGACCAATTCAATGGTTCAGGAAAATATTCTATGTGATCCTTGCTGTAATTGGCGTTCCTGGTAAGTATCACTAGCCAATGAAGTTTTATAAATCTGTGTATGAGCTGGTTTCTTCGATTACCATGGGAATACTGATATTACATGATATCGAACGGATACAGTTACACAGATACACATTAAATAATACAATTGCATTAATGTCCTGAATTATCTATGCAATTTTAATTGCTTGTCTCAACTGTTTCGAGCTCAAGGCACTCTGCATTGTACAGTGATTGACTTATGTGGGATGTTGTGTCCTGTGGAATCACAGTTCAAAGCAGCAAAATCTCAGAGGGGAAGGATTACAGGAATTATCTGTTAATGTTGAATTATACTGTGTGTGTGCACTAACTGGAGTAGAGCACCTTACCTCAGGGATCATGTATAATTGGGAGTCTCTGTCAATCTAGAATTGTACTGATTGTGACTGACTCATGGTGTGGACAACGTAACTCTCGGGACCATGTATTTCCTGGATAATCTGTCATTGTATTCAATGCGGGTCCCCATCGCACTCTTACTCTAACTAGATTTGTTGAAAGCACTATGAGGTGCTGATTATTTTCCTTCCCGAGCAGAGTCCTGAGAAGCGTTTGGTCATTAATGCACTGCAATAATAAATAATCCTCTTCAATATTACGAAAAACACTGATGACTATGACTTGTTAATAGACAAGTTACCGATTTTACAACACAGAAACTGGGCATTCGGCACAACTAGATTACGACTGTCTTCCTGCTCTGCAAGAGCCTCTCTTCATTCCAGCTAATCCAATCCTATAAGCATATCCTTCCAATCCTGTCTCCCTCCTGTCCACACCTCGATTCGTCTTATTTTTCCCCATTGCAGCTACTCCAAGAGGTCTTAATTCTACGTTCCCAGCAGTACAAGTAAATCGGCCACTCTTGAATTCCATCATGCATTTATTGATGACGATCTTGTTTTCAGGAAATGCAGAAGTGGTCATCAACAAAAGTGGAAATATCAGGTCCACATTTTCCCTCACTAATTTTAAAGGCCTCTATTAGTTCAACACTCATCCTTCTCTTATCGACCTCATAGTGCCACAACATATCCCAATAACTATAATCTCCCAGTTATGGGATTATTTTTGTGAAGAATACGTGCACCTGCTGGTTACTCTATATATTTTTATCTTGTGTAGTCCAGCAGAGTACACATTATTTATGTGTTCAATCACCACCTTTCTAATACGTTATTATAACACTGTTCTTTTGATGATATTCCTGTCGAAATCAACGTCTGTGCTTTGATCACATTTGCATTGACTCATGAAACTCCCTTTTCACTTTAACTCATTTATACATCATAGGGAGTGGTCCACGACGTATGAGTGGCTCCAATTCGAAGGACTGGTTCGAATCAGGGAGGGATTTCTTCGACACCAGAGAGTGATTCGAGTCTGGGATGGGGTCAAACAGTGGGACTGGTTGGAGACTGGGTACAGTTCTCTAGTCTATCCATTATTTGCCTCTTCATTGCTATATTTAACTAGTTGCCCAGCGTCTGTTGAGTGGGGTGCTGTACTTCCCTGTCCAGGATTTGTTAGATCTGGAAGTGCTGGTGTTGGAGGCAGGTTGAGGTCATGGACCCGATCTGACCCGATCCTTCCTGCTTTGATTGAGAAGCGGATAATTTTTTTCAGTAATTTACAGCCACTTTTCCCTTCTCGCCTTTACAGTTAATTTCGTGTCAATTGTGATCCTGTCCAAGGGAAATTGCGGACTATCCAGCTGCACCAACTGCTACCTGGTGGCCATGTCAACGGCGGATCTACTGGTCATTGTCACTGAGATCATACTCCGGAAAATCAATAAGTTTTATTTCCCATTAAATTTCCTGAAACTAACCTCTGTGTGTCGCCCTCTCTATGTCCTGATCCGTGCAGCCATCGACTGTTCTGTCTGGTTTACCATCGCTTTCACATTTGATCGATTTGTCGCCATTTGTTGCCCGAAGCTGAAATCGAAATATTGCACCAGGAAAACTGCGACTGTGGTTCTAACAACAACCAGCATTCTGCTCTGTCTGAAAAATATTCCCATGTACTTTAGATTTAAACCTTTTCTGGTAATCGACAATGTCGAATGGCGCTGCACTAATAAGCCAAGCTATTTTACTGACCCTCGATGGATTGGATTTAGAATGTTTGAAAAAGTTTTAACACCATTATTGCCATTCATTTTAATTCTGTTGCTGAACGCTCTGACGTTCAGACACATTTTAGTGACCAATCGAGTTCGTCAGAGACTGAGGGGTCAGAGCAAGAAAGATCATCACAGTGACTCTGAAATGCAGAGAAGAAGGAAGTCTATGATTTTACTCTTCAGTATATCTGGCAGTTTCATATTTCTGTGGCTGGTGTATATTTTATATATCTTTGCTGCTGGTGATCTCTTTGATGGTGAATCTTTTGATATATTTGAAGATGTCGCATATATGCTGCGGAATTTAAATTGCTGTACAAACACATTTATTTATGTGGCCACTCAGTCCGAGTTCAGAGAGCAGTTAAAGAGCGCCATGAAATATCCAGTTACATCAATTATTAAAATAATGAATAAACAAAACAACTGAGACCAGCTTAAAGATCCAGTCGTTAATGGACAAGAGGTGACCGCTGGAGGTCCATAAGAAAATGACCTGTAGGAGTAAAGACAAACACTAGCGCTGTTAGTGATGGGAAGAGGGGGTCGAGAACAGGAGGATGGGAAGTAAATTAGCAGGAATCAAAAAAGATAACGAGCAGTGAGCAAATGGAAAGTGATGACCTTCATAAAGAGGTCAGGAGGAAAGTGATTGCTCTCCCTGAAGGAACTGATGTGAAAGAAGCTTGAACTGTATGTGACACCGATCATTCAACAAGAACCATGCAGTTTAATAAGTATGCTAACAGAATTGATCAATTTAATATATCTGTAGAAGAAAACATTTATATCTAAAAACAACGTTTTTCCCCCTGATATTCCACGAGACACATTTATTCTTAATTGCGTTGGCACCCTGGGAATGTTGAAGTGAAAAATTTATGACAGTTGGCATTGTTGATAAGAAGACGAAAGAATGATGTACAACTAACTGCTTTGTATCTACAAGGATGTGTTATTTGTTCACACAATAAAATGTCAACACTTGGAGCCGAGGAAATAAGAGATGGACATGCTTTAACGTACTCCACTCTAATTACAGAGGTGCAGTGACAGCAGATGAAAGTCACATTAAACTAATGGAAGAGTTAATTGAAAGGATATCATAATATGGAATCGGAAGCCCAAAAGTTGGAATCTCAGAGTCTTTGCTGGTACAGTTTACAATGGTGTCTGTGGTGTAATTATTCTGAAATACAGTTCAACATAATGTCAATTCAGAGACAGGAGAACAAAGGGATCGCCTGTGCTGGCAACATTCAAGGAATCCTGGCCTTGAAGGATAAGAAACTTCCCTGTTGACTTCAGTGCTTTTTTGTTAAGTATTTATAACGTCTTGTATAATAACTTATACTGGATTCATAAGTAGCCGTTATTTGTACCTTGTTAGGTCAGCCACAACTGAGGACCCCATTGTAATAAATTGAAAATTCGGAACTGAGAATTTTTAAATAAAAGCGTTTTACGCCTCAATACCCCCAAACATACAATGGTGCAACTTGGGGCCAGACGTTGAAAAAGGATAAAACGAAATGCCTGGTTGTGAAGTAGAGTGGAATCTTGCCCTGATTAGTCTGACCAACTTTTTTCATTCAAGGAAGGGAATCCTTAAGGGGAACAACCAGACATAGATCCGCAAGACCTGTGAATAAGATGTCATTTGAATTACGAGGTAAAAGATTGGTCAAAAACGTGGAACGAATATCAGCGAAAAAGAGGAATAATTTAGTATTTTAAGCTTCCCAAAACCATAGAATCATAAAAACATAAAACGTTTAAGGCACAGAAAGAGACCACGTTGACCCATCGTGTCTGTGCCAACCGAAAAAGGATCCACCTATTCCAGTCTCACCTTCCAACATTTAGTTCTTAGCCCTGCAGATTATGGTAGCTGAGGTACATATCCAGACTCCTTTTCAATGAGTTGAGAGTCTCTGCCTCAACTACCCTTTCAGGCAGTGAGGTCCAGATCCCTACCACCCTCTGGGTGAAAACATTTTGCCTCACCTCCCCTCTATTTTTCTAGCATTCAGTTCAAAGCTATGTCCCATCCCCACCCCCCCCCCCCCCACCCCAACTGACCTCTCTGCTAAGGCTAATACATTCTTCACCTCCACTCTATCCAGGCTACTCAAGATTTTGTACATATTAATCAGATCTCCCATCAGTCTTCTCTGTTCCAAGGAGAATAACCCCAGCCTATGCAATCTTTCCACCAACCTGCATTTTTCCACTCCTTGCAACATCCTCATAAATCTCCTCTGTACCCTCTCGAGGGCAATTACATTATTTCTGTAATGAGGTGACCAGAACTGCACACAATACTCAAGTTGTGGCCTAACCAATGAGTTGTACAGTTCCAGCATAACCTCTCTGCTCTTATATTCTATACCACAGCTAATAAACGCTAGGATTCCATATGCCTTCTGAAACACCTTATCGACCTGTCCTGCTACCTTCAGGGATCTGTGGACATTGAATCCAAGGCCCCTCACTTCCTCTACGGTTCTCAGTATTTTCTCATTAATCATGTATTCCTTTGCCTTGTTTGACCTCACGAAATGCATCACCTCACAGTTCTCCAAGTTGAATTGCATTTGTTACTTTTTCTGCCCATTTGAGCAGACCATCAATATCTTCCTGCATACTCTCCTTGCTATCTACCAGAAGGCCAATCTTCGTATCATCCGCAAACTTATTTATCATGATCCATGCATTAACGTCCAAATCATTAATATACACCACAAAAAGAAGCGGACACAGTACTGAGCTCTGCACGATGCCACTGGAAAGAGCTTTCCTGTCGCTCAAACAACAGTCAGCAATTGCCCTTTGTTTCCTGTCACTGAACCAATTTTGTATCCACCTTGTTGTATTTCCATGAATCTCATGGGGATTTTATTTTTTTAAACCAGTCTGACATGTGGGACCTTGTCAAAAGCCTGGCTAAATTCTATGTTGACCACATCAGCTGCTCTACCATCATCTATCGTCCTTGTTACTGCTTCAAAAAAATGTGATCAAGTTGGTCAAACAAGATCTTCCCTCAACAAATCCATACTGACTCTCCGTGATTTATCTGAGCCTGTCGAAGTGAAAGTTGATCCTGTCTCTCAGAATAGATTCCAATAAATACCCACTACTGAAGTCATACTGACTGGCCCGTAATGATTAAGTCTATCCTTCGCTCCCATTTTAATCCGAGGTACAACGTTAGGAATTCTCCAATCCCCAAGCACCGCACCCCAGTATCCAGTGAAGACCATGGTGCCGGGGAAGCAGTAGAAAGCATGTTTAGCGAGCTAGTCACACCGCAGGTAATGGCTGCACAGGCTGAAGAGGGATGGCTGTCCACCAGGAGGAGTAATAGGCGCAGGCAGGTAGTGCAGGAGACCCCTGTGGCCATCCCCTATCGAAGTGTTATACCGCTTTGGATACTGTTGGGGAGGATGGTCTCACAGGGAAAAGCAGCAACAGCCAAGTTTGTGGCTCCACGGATGGCTTTGCTGGTCAACATGGTAGAAAAAAGACTGGGAGATCCATAGGGACAGGAAATTCAATTGTAAGGGTAGCAGACAGGCGTTTCTGTAGCTGCAAACGAGGCTCCAGGATTGTGTGTTGCCTCCGTGGTGCTCGGGTCAAGGATGTCTCAGAGCGGTTTGTTCAAGGAAAAAGCATGCTGTCCTTTAAAGATTCTCCCTCGTTCAAAAGAGGTTTGAATTGGTTTGAATATGTGTTTCTTTGTCCTTTGCTTTTAAAAAAAGAGTCGGGATGTCATTACATCCAGAGAACTTTTGCTTCAGCACTCGAAGACTGCTAGAGTTAACGGTTTCCACTAGCTACATAACAATTTGCTGAATGGTATTTTGTGTCTGTATATATATATATATATAATATATACACAAATTAGAACATATATATATATATAAACAAAGGTGACCGCAGTGACTACAACAACTACCATGGAATCTCCCTGCTCAGCATAGTGGGGAAAGTCGTTGCTAGAGTCGCTCTAAACAGGCTCTAGAAGCTGGCCGAGCGCGTCTACCCTGAGGCACAGTGTGGCTTTCGTGCAGAGAGATCGACCGTTGACATGCTGTTCTCCCTTCGTCAGATACAGCAGAAATTCCGTGAACAACAGATGCCTCTCTACATTGCTTTCATTGATCTCACCAAAGCCTTTGACCTCATCAGCAGACGTGGTCTCTCCAGACTACTAGAAAAGATCGGATGCCCACCAAAGCCTCGAAGTATCATCACCTCATTCCATGACAATATGACAGGCACAATTCAACATGGTGGCTCCTCATCAGACCCCTTTCCTATCCTGAGTGGCGTGAAACAGGGCTGTGTTCTCGCACTCACACTTTGTGGATTTTTTCTCCCTGCTGCTTTCACATGCGTTCAAGTCCTCTGCAGAAGGAACGTTCCTCCACACAAGATCAGGGGGCAGGCTGTTCAACCTTGCCCGTCTAAGAGCGAAGTCCAAAGTACGGAAAGTCCTCATCAGAGAACTCCTCTTTGCTGACGATGCTGCTTTAACATCTCACACTGAAGAGTGCCTGAGAGTCTCAGTGACAGGTTTGCGGCTGCCTGCAATGAATTTGGCCTAACCATCAGCCTCAAGAAAATGAACATCATGGGGCAGGACGCCTCAAATGCTCCATCCATCAATATTGGCGACCACTCTCTGGAAGTGGTTCAAGAGTTCATCTACCAAGGCTCAACTATCACCAGTAACCTGTCTCTAGATGCAGAAATCAACAAGCGCATGGGTAAGGCTTTCACTGCTATGTCCAGAGTGGCCAAGAGAGTGTGGGAAAATGGCGCAGTGACACGGAACACAATAGTCCGAGTGTATCAGGCCTGTGTCCTCAGTACCTTGGTCTATGGCAGCAAGGCCTGGACAACATATGTCAGCCAAAAGCGATGTCTCAATTCATTCCATCTTTGGTGCCTCCAGAGAATACTTGGCATCAGGTGGCAGGACCGTATCTCCAACACAGAAGTCCTCGAGGTGGCCAACATCCCCAGCTTGTACACACGACTGAGTCAACGGCGCTTGAGATGGCTAGGCCATGTGAGCCACATGGAAGATGGCAGGATCCCCAAAGACACATTGTACAGCGAGCTCGCCACTGGTATCAGATCCACCGGCCGTCCATGTCACCACTTTAAAGACGTCTGCAAACGCGACATGAAATCCTGTGACATTGATCACAAGTCGTGGGAGTCAGTTACCACCGTTTGCTAGTGCTGGCGGGCAGCCATAAAGACAGGGCTAAAATGTGGCGAGTCAAAGAGAATTAGCAGTTGGCAGGAAAAAAGACAGAGGCGCAAGGGGAGAGCCAACTGTGCAACAGCCCCGACAAACAAATTTCTCTGCAGCACCTGTGGAAGAGCCTGTCACTCTAGAATTGACCTCGATAGCCACTCCAGGCGCTGCTTCACAAACCACTGACCACGTCCAGGCGCGTATCCATTGTCACTCGAGATAAGGAGGCCCAAAAGATGTATATAAATTAATGTTTCTAAATTACCACATATATATATATGTGGTAATTTAGAAACATTAATTATCACAAAATCATGAACTTATGTGGCTCCAAGCCGAATGGACCTTGTGTTCCTTGTTTCTCTAAATCGGTGGACCATCTGGTCACAAAGATTAATCAACTTCAGCAGCTAAAGACTTCGGCAACATTTATGGCAGCATGGTAATATTCTGATCTGAAGGCTTGGCCTTCTTTTAAAAATGTCAGGAATTGGCATTAATTCATTCATACATTTGTTTCTATTTGTTATCTTTCTAGAGAAAACCTTTGTAAGTATTTGCAGTCAGCTTGCATAAAAACTCTGGACATTTCTGTCTTTGATAAATTCATCTGAAACCACGAAACATGGAAATAATTATTTATGACATTTAAATCAATAATACATTAATTGATATGTGTTGCTGTTCCAAGCACTCAAAAGGAAATCTACCTGAGTTTAAAGGAAAATTACATAAATAATTTTCAAAAAAGTTAATAGAAATATCATCTATGTGGTTACTGAGCATTGGGAAACAACTTTTTTTAAGATTAATAAATGGACGATATTGTCAACTGACAACACCATTATTCGAATTTAGGAAGCTTAGAATTTAAAAAAAAGCTCAGTATAATTCGGTGCATTTACAATCAACAGTAAAGAGGGAAACGAGGTAAATAACAAGCCAGCGTGCATAATCTGTTGTTTCAATCGTATGTACTTCCATGACAATAGTTTCGGAATTAACAGCACTCCTGTGAAAGGATAATGACAGTCAAGAGTGAGGTTATCTGCAGGTGGGGTGATAGTCTTCAATCGAATGAGTGTCAATGAAGTTTCAACAGAAAATAACATTCTTCATCGTCAGTCATCATTTTGGTTGATGATATTTTAGGAAGTAAGAAAATTTAAAATTTGTGCTGATCTCACAACTCATGAGCTAGAGAATAGAAAGACTGGTCAGCAACAGTAATGAGATCAAGGAGGAGGAATATTTAGTCCTGTGGGGAATTGGAGTTTCTTGGACTGGTGTTTTAAAATGACTAACGTGACTTAATCCACATAATAATTAATGACTGGACTCATTAAGAAAGGAATTAGTCAATTTCATACTTTGTGAATGATAACATGATTAGTAAATGGTTTGTAACTTTTCCTTGGATTCACAATTAAACATCCATCTGCAAGATAAATGTGCGAAGGTGGGGTAAAATCAGTTGAGATGCATTTATCTTTAAATAGGCTACTATTTTGTAGCAACATGCAATAAGTCATTTGCGTTATAAGAGAATCCAGTTTCCGTTTTAACAGAACTTACATCAAGCAAATAGGAGAGAAAATATTTGAGTATGACCACTGGGATTTAGAAGTGCAACAACAGCTGAGACAAAGACAAAGGAATGATTATTGGAGGCATCAAATGCATCGACAAACAAAACATGGTAAGGCCTGGAATCAAATGGAATGTTGATTCTTGAAAGAAAAAAAAACCGCATTTTACATATTGTTTTGGATAATAAAGTTTCTTCAGTGCTCAACAGTTGGTGAGTAACAGTTGTTAGAGAAAATGCCCAAATAGCTGGGTTGGTAATTAAAGATTTAGGGAAAGGTCGACACTTTTTTTTAATGTGGTAGGTTGTTTTGTTTAGGGAGCCAAGGTGGATATAATCTAATTGTTGGACAATTTAAGGGTATAAATTCAGGTTAACTTATGACAGGGCAGCTCAACAACGTGAAGTACTCCTCCTGTGCAATGGGGAGGTCAGGGACACTTCCAGTGTCCAGGGCGAACACGTGTGCAGGAAGTGTCTCCAGCTGCAGTTACTCGAAATCTGGTTTTTGGATCTGGAGCGGCGGATGGGGACACTGTGGAACATCCGCGAGGCTGAGATCATCGTGGAAAGCACGTACAGCGAGGCGTATACACTGCAGGTAAAGACTGCTCATGCAGAAAGGTAATGGGTGACCCGCAGGCAGAGTATAAGATCTGGGCAGATAGTGCAGGAGTCCCCTTGGACCATCTCCATATCTAACAGATGTTCCCCTTTCGATAATGTTGGGGAGATAGCTTCTCAAGGGAGCGCAGCAACAGCCAGGTCTATGGCCCCACGGGTGGTTCAGCAGCACAGCAGGGGAGGGAAAAGAGTAAGAGAACTATAATGATAGGGGATTCAATCGTAACGGGTACAGGCAGGCGTTTATGTGCCCGCAAACGTGATTCCAGGATGGGATGTAGCTTGCCTGGTGCTCGGATCAAGGATGTCATGGAATGGCAGCAGGACATCCTGAAGCGGGAGGGTGAACAGTCAGAGGTTGTGGTACACATAGGCACCAATGACATAGATAGAGAGAGGGATGAGGTCCTGCAACAAGTATTTAGGGTGCTGGGTAGCAGATTAAAAAGTAGGACCTCAAACGTTCTAATCTCTGGATTACTCCCAGTACTACGTGCGAGTGAGTATAGGAATAAGAGGGTAGAGCAGATAAGTGCATGGCAGGAGGGAGGGCTATAGTTTCCTGGATCACTGGTTCTGTTTCTGGCAAAGATGGGACCTGTACAAGATGGACGGGTTGCACCTGAACGGGAATGGGATCAACATCCTTGCTGGGAGTTTTGCGAGTGCTGTTTGGAGTTGGGGGTGGGGGATGGTTAAAATAATTTTTCAGGTGGGTGGGATACAGAGTGGAGGTACAGTGGGGGGTGATATACAGTCAAATATAGAAGAGAAACTAAGTGAGACTGGGAGGCTCAGCAAATATAGACCAGCATCATCGACTGGCTCCCTTAGACATGAATCAATGAGTCATTCCTAGGCTGGTGGGAGGGTTTAGGGGCGACCAGAGGGAACCCTGACCTGGTCAGCCCTTTTCAAACAGAAAACCAACAATGCATTGGCAGTGATATTAATAAAACCGTTAGGATGACAGGAGGAGGTCATTCGGCCCCTCGACCTTGCCTCGCCCATTCACTCAGGTCATGGCTGATTTGTTTCTTATCCACATTGAGCTGTCTCGGCTCCGCAAACATTAACACCCTTTCTGAACAAATCACTATGCAGATCAGGAATTAATTTCACTGCCTGTTAACACTGGGGAATTCCTTCCCTAGACCTCTCCGCCTCTCTACCTCTCATACCTGCTTAAAGACATTCCTTAAAACTAACCTCTTTGACCAAGCTTTTGGTCATCAACCTTAATCTACCCTTATGTGGGTTTGGGGTAAGATTTTGTTTTATAATGCACCCTGTGTAGTATCTTTGGGACATTTTATTACTCGCCTTCTCCCTCACCCCACCTCTCTCTCTCTCTCTCCTCGCCTCTAGGACAAGTATATCCTTCGTGAGCACCAACATTTAACAGTTTCTCACCATTTGAAAAATGTTCTGCATTTCTATTCCTCCTGCCGAAGTGAAGAACCTCACATTTCTACATATGATATTCCAGCTGCCACTTTCTTGCACACTCACTTAACCTGTCATTCTTCCTTTGCAGTCTCTTTGTGCCCTCCTCATAGCTTACTGTCCCACCTAACTTTGTATCATCATCCCATATAAACCAACATTGGCAGTGTTTGAGAGAAGCACTTTTGTCCTGACCAGTATTATGATACAACTGGTTGATATTTTGTGCAGGATATTCATTTATTCGGGGTTGTTAACATGAAAAATCTTTAAGAAGAGATTATAGGAATGGATGAAGATAGGAGCAGGAGTAGGCCATTCATGCCCTCCAGACTCTCTCACCATTGAATGAGATCATGGCTGATCTGCAGCCTAACTCCATATACCTGTATTTGGCCCATATGCCTTATTATCTTTGCATAACAAAAAATTATCACAGATTTAAAGCTAACAACTGTTCTCGCTTCAACTGCTGTTTGTGGGATAGAGTTCCAAACCTCTACGACTCTTTGCGTGAAAAAGTGCTTCCTGACATCTCTCCTGAATGGTCTGGCCCTAATCTTTAGACTATGACCCCTAGTTTTTGTATCTTCGAATAGTGGAATATGTTTATCTTTATCTAGCCTGTCTTTTCCTGTTAATATCTTGAAGACTTCGATCGGTTCACCCCTTAACTTTGTAAATTCCAGCGAGAACAGGCCTAATTTATGTAATCTGTCCTCGTAACTTAAACCCTGTAGTTCAGGTATCATTCTTGTAAACCTACATTTCACTCCCTCCAAGGCCAATATATCCTTCCTCAGGTGTGATGCCCAGAACTGCTCATAAAACGCCAAGTGGGGTCTAACCAGCGTTTTTTACAGCTGCAGCATAACCTCTGTGTCTTTATACTCCAAGCCTCTAGATGGAAAGGCTGGATTTCCATTAGCCTTTTTGATTATTTTCTGCCCTTACCCGAGGCATTTTGAAGATCATAAACACCTGAACTGCCAAGTCTCTTTGGATTGGAACTGAGGGAGGGTCTGAGCATGTTCTGGACTGTATTGGACAAGGGCTGAAAAATGCGTGAAATTGCTCTGTGTTCATGCTCTGAGAGGCTCGAGTGCTCCTTGTACACAGAAAGCCATCAGACAGGGACAAAAAGCAATGAGGAAGCCCAATGGCCTGTTGGCCTTGGAACAATTGCATAGGACTTTGGTGAGACCGCACCTTGCCCAGCTTCAGTCTCCTTATGAAAGGACGGATATAGTTGCCTTGGGGATTGCTGCAGCCAAGATTCCCAACATTGGTTCCGGCGATGAGAGGGGCATCCAGCATGAGAGATTGAGTAGAACAGGCCTGTATTCTGTGGAGGTCGGAATAGTGAAAGAGGATCTCTGCAAAACCTTTCAGATTCGAAGGTGGTTTGACATGATCAAAGCTGTTTGTCCTGGCTTTGAAATCGAGAACACGGGCGAGGGGTGGAGGAGGGGGTTATGGGGAGTCTCTGGATAATCCCTGATAATTTTAGGCTGAGTTGAAGTGCAGTTTCTTCACTCAGAGAGCTGTGAGTCTTTGGAATTATTTAGCCCAGAGGGCTGTGGCTGCCCAATCTTTGAGTATACTCAAGGCTGAGACTGATAGCGTTTTGGGAAATCCTTAGTGTGGGAGATTGGAACTGAATCCAATAATCACCCACGATCTTGTTGAATGGCGGAGCAGGCTTCAGCTGCCATCTGGCCTACTCCAGATTGCATTTTGCTGTTGAATTGCCAATACTGCAGATAACACTGGGATACAAGGAAGTTCTTCCAACCCACTGTGCATTCATTGTCTATGATGAGGCTGCCTGACATGAGCGTGGCCCTGTGACCAACATTTTTGAATGTTGCATGCTGTGTGTCTGAGGCGAGACAATGAGAGCCTTTGCAGGCTCGTGTTTGGCAGTGAATGAGGACATTGTCCTGCCCACTTCAGAGGTGTAGATCTCCCAAAGACCGCAAACTGAGAAAGTTATGCAAACAAGACCTAGTAGGCAGAGAGTTCTCAGTAACAGAGGGACAAGAGGAGAACATTCAGTCCCTCAATCTTGCTCTACCATTCAGTTCAACCCTGGCTCATCTGTACCTTAACTCCATTGAGCTGCCTTTGTATTGCAAACCTTAATCTCATTCCTGAAGAAGTCTCCATCAATCTAATTGTTGACATGTTCAATTGACTCTCCGCCTCAATAGCTTTCCGTTGTCCTTTGTGTGAAGAAGTGCTTCCTAACATCACCACTCAACGGCCTGGCTCAAATTTTAAGGCTATTGTCCCCTCGATGATCTCAGTCCATTCGCAGCAGCTAACTGCTCTGTGGTGCTGTGTGTATCAAAAGGATCAGTTTAAATACCCGACACTGGAGAGACATGGATAGATGTGGACAGACAGAGAGAAAGAGAGAGAGGGAGAGAGAGAGAGACAGACAGAGAGACAGAGAGAGCAAGATATGCGGAGATGAGGAGAAAACTGAAGAGAGAAAAGGTGAAAAACAGAGAGAGAGAGAGAGAATTTCGGACATAGATAAAGATAGTGGCAGATAGAGAGAGAACAGAAAGAGAGGGATCACAAGAAAGGGATAACGAGATAGGGACAGGGGGAGAGTGGTCAGGACAGAGAGAAAGGCAAAGACAGAGAAAATTCTAGACAGAGAGAGAGAGGGAGAGAGAGAGAGACAGAGAGAGAGAGAAACAGAGACGTAGAGAGAGAAAGACAAACAGAGACGGAGAGATGGGGTGAGAGTGGAAGAAAGAATGAGAGAGAAGAGACAGATAGTGTCCCAGAAATACAAAGTGAAAGACAGAGAGAGATGCAGAGATTGAGTGAGCGAAAGAAAAGTGAGAGGCAGCCATAGAGTGAATGAAACGGCCAGGCACAAAGCGAGCCACATAGAGATAAAGCGAGAGAGGCATGGAAATAGGGAGAGAGAGAAAGAGAGACAGAGAGCATAGGACAGAGAAAGATAGTGAGACAGAGATACACAGGGACATCGGGGCATAGACACAGACAGAGAGGGGATTGAGAGAGAAGGATGGAACGAGAAATATAGAGGGGCAGAGAAAGGGAGACAAAGGGAGACCGACACTCAGGGAGAGAGAGAACGATAGAGGGGGAAGAAAGAAGAAGAGAACAGAAAGAAGGACAAGGAAAGCTAAAGAGATAGAGTGACCGACAGGGAAAGAGATAGCGCTAGAGATGCACAGGAAAATGGAACAAGAGATAGATGGACAGACAGAGCAGAATGTCAGGGGAATGGTTCACTCCCATCTGGTACTGAACAGGCCGTGTGGGTCCCAGTTCAGATCCTATACATGTGCAGTACACTGAAGAAAAGGGAATGTTTCACACCCCTCAGGTCCTGTGCAGACCATGTGTGTCTCAATGTCGGCTCCTGTACATGTACAGTGCAAATCGGGTAAAAGGGAATGCAGGATTGCAAAGGTTACCCTTTCAAAAAAGACAAGAGGGTTAATACTGGCAACCACAGGCCAGTAGTATAAAGTCAGTGTTGGGGAAATTTTAAGAGACAATAATCTGAGACAAAATTAATGAACATTTGGAAAAGTATGAAGCTGATAAATGAAAGTCAGGAAAGATTTGTTAAAGGCAACTCGGGTTTGACTAACTTGATCAAGGTAGTGCACAGCGTTTGAGAAAGTGGGTCCACAGGTAGAAAGATTTGCTTGCAATACTCATTCCCCGCCACCAGGTGGCAGCAGTAGATGCAACAACAGCAACAAATCCACAAATTCAACAGCAACCTCAACAGGAGAAATACACCAACAAATTCAACAACGACTTCAGGGGAAAGACACCAAAAAATTCAACAACAACTTCAGGGGAAAGACACCAACAAATTCAACAAGAAAGTGGGCAGGACAAAAACACCAACAACAACTTGAGAAGGAGAATGACGCCAACAAATTCAACAACAACCTCAACAGGAGAAAAAGACCAACGAATTCAACAACAACTTCAACAGGAGAAAAAACACCAACAAATGCAACAACGACCTCAGCAGGAGAAAAAAAAAACACCAACACATTCAACAACAACCTTAACAGAGTTCTTTCAGCTCCGAGATCCCTGCCCATTGATATGGGGGCCCTGCAGAGTCACCGACACCATCAGGAATCCTGCTATCTTGACAAAGCCACGGGAACTCTCATCCTGCTTCTCCCTGCTGAGGGAGAAAATGACAACATAGATGATCAACCTCACCTCCCAGAATTATCAATGGACAACTCACAGGCCTAGCATCAGTGGAGAGTCATGGAAGGCGGTAGCTACTGTGTGCATAACTTTTAAGAAAGCGTTGGAGAAGGCACTACATAAAAGGTTGGCTAAAAAATTGAACCTCATGCAATAGGAGGGTTAGTGTTCAATTCCATCAAAAATTGGCTTAAGGACAGAAATGTGTGAAATGGTTGCTTTTCAGACTGGAGGGTGGTCAGCAATTGTGTTTTCCAATGGTCAGTGCTTTTTTTGCCTTTAACTTGGATCTTGGAAATCAGAGTAGAATCTCTAAATTTGCTGATGATGCCAACCTTGGGGGAGCGGCAGGCAAGTGAGTAGGAAAGAAACCGCCCGCAACAGGACATAGATAGGCTAGCAGAATGGGCAGAGAAGTGGCCGATGAAATTGAACACAAATGAATGTGAGGCAATCCATTTTTGCAGAAGGGACAGTGTGAGGCTATGCAGATTTAATGGCACTGTTCTGGAGAGTATGCAGGAATAGAGGGAGCTGTGGGTGCATGTACATAGACAGTTGAAGGTGACAGGACATATTGATAGAGTGATTGCAAAACATCTGGCATCTTGGGCGTGTTAAATACAGGCATAGAGTACAAAAGTATGGAAATTGTGCTGAACATTTATACAGCGCTGGGTAGTCCCCAAATCCAGCATTACGTCCAGTTGTGGTCACCGCACTTCAGAAAGGTTTAATCCACACGGAACATGTTACCAGGATGAACAGTACAAGTGAGGCGAGTGAGTTCCCCTGATGGTTCAATACACATGGGGCATGTTACCAGGTGAACAGTATAAGTGAGATGATTGTGGTCCCCTGATGGTTTAATATACAGAGGACATGTTATCAGGTGAAAAGTATAAGTGAGGTGAGTGTGTTCCACTGATGGTCCTGGCACCGATCCCTGTGGTACCTCACTAGTCACTGCCCGCCATTTGGAACAAGACCCATTTATCCCTACTCTTTGTTTCCTCTCCGCCAACCAATTTTCTATCCATCAGAATACAATGCCACCAATCCCATGCACTTTAATTTTACACACTTATCTCAAAAGCCTTCTGATAGTCCAAATAAACCACATCCCCCTCATCATCTCCACTAGTTGCATCCTCGAAGAACTCTAGTAGATATGTCAAGCATGATTTCCCTTTCGTAAATCCATGCTGACTCTGCCCGATTCTGAAACTGTTCTCCAAATGACCTATTATAAAATCTTCGATAATGGACTGTAGAAATTTCCCCACTACCGACGTCAGGCTGACTGGTCCATAATTCCCTGCTTTCTCCCTACCTCCCTTTTTAAATAGTGGGATTACATTCGCTACCCTCCAGTCTGTAGGAACTGTTTCAATGTCTACAGAAAATTGGAAGATGACCACAGATGCATCCACTATTTCTAGGCCACTTTCTTAAGTATTCTGGGATTTAGATCACCAGGCCCTGGGGATTTATTAGGCTTCAATACCATCAATTTCCCCAGCACCATTTCTGCACTAATGCTTATTACTTTCAGTTCCCATCTCTCACTAAGCCCTGTGTTCCCCAACATTTCTGGTATGATATTTGTGTCCTCCTTTGTGCATACAGAACCAAAGTATGCATTCAGTTGGTCAGCCATTTCTTTGTTCCCCATAATAAATTCCCCTGTTTCTGACTGTAAGGGACCTACATTTGTCTTCACTAACCTTTTTCTCTTCACATAGCTATAGAAACTTTTACAGTCAGTTTTTATGTTCACCGCAAGCTTGCTCTCGTACTCTATTTTTCACTTCTTAATCAATCCCTTGGTGCTCCTCTGCTGAATTCTAAACTGCTTCCAATTCTCAAGTCTGTTTTTTTTCTGGCAAATTTACATGCCTATTCCTTGGATCTAATGCTATCTCTAATTTCCTTTCCAAGCCATGGATTGGTTACCTTTCCCGTTTGACTTTTGCATCAGACAGGAAAAAACAATTGTTGCAGTTCATCCATGTACTCTTTAAATGCTTGACATTGCCAATCGAGCGTCATCCCTTTAAGTAATGTTTTCCACCCCATCATAGCCAACTCGCACCTCATACCTTCATAGTTTCCTTCAGTAAGATTCAAGAACCTAGTCTCTGAATCAACTATGTCACTCTCCATCTTGATGGAGAATTCTGGCATATTATGGTGACTCATCCCCCAAGGGGTCTCGCACAACCAGATTGTCAATTATTCCTCTCTCATTACACAATACCCAGTCTTGGATGGCCTGTTCCCTTGTTGGTTGCTCAACGTATTGGTCCAGAAAACCATCCCATATACACTCCAAGAATTCTTCCTCTACGGTATTTTGACTAATTTGATTTGTCCAATCTATAGAGAGATTAATGTCACCAATAATTACAAACGTTCCTGTATTACACGCACCTCGCATTTTCTGTTGAATGCCATTCCCAACATCGCCACGACAGTTTGGGGGTCTCCATGCAACCCCCCACTAACGTTTTCTGCCCCTTAGTGTTTCTCAGCTCTATCCATACAAATTCCACATCGTCAGAGTTAATATTCTTCCTCGCTATTGCATTAAATTCCTTTTTAACCAGCAATGCAACTCCAACACCTTTTGCTTTTTGTCTGTCCTTCCAAAATACAAATACCCCTGGATGTTCATGTCCCATCCCTGGTCACGTTGCTGCCATGTCTCCATCATCCCGATCATATCATACCAGTTTAAATCTATTGGTGCGACTAATTCATCCACTTTATTGTGAATGCTTCACGCGTTAAGGAACAAAGCCTTAAGGCTTGTCTTTTGAACATTACTTGGCCCCTTCCCACTATTTTTCACTGTGGCCCTGTTTGATTCTGGAATTTGATTTCTCTGCCTATCACTTTTCTTATTGAACTTACTGGCTTTTCTTTTTGTCTCTGATCACCGCCCCCACATTCCCCCCACTGACTCTTTGCAAAAGTTCCCATCCCCCTCTGTGTGCGTGTGTGTGTGTGTGTGTTTGTGTGTGTGTTAGTGTGTGTGTGTGTCTGTCCCAGTTTGTGTTTGTATATCTGTCTGGCTTAGAGCCTGGGGTCTGATCTGTACGTGCTTGTGTGTGTGCGTGTGTTCGTGTGTGTTTTACCAACTTTCTTGCTGCAGGATTTGGGGTGTTGGGGTTGGGGGTTAAACTAATTTGGCAGTGCTATGTGATATAGACTGGAGGTGCAGTCGTGGGTGATGCACAGTAAAATAAAGAAGAACATCTAAGTCACTTTGGAAGGCAGAGCAAATGTAGACCTGTTAAGGCACGATCGAATAATGCAAGGCTGGATTGCATCTATTTTTAATGCAAGGAGTCTTACTAGGAAGGCAGATGAATTGAGGGCATTGATTGGCACATGGGATTATGATATTACTGCGATCACAGAAACATGCTTGAGGGAAGGGCAGGACTGGCAGCTCAAAAGTCCAGTGTATAGAATCTTCAAGTGAGACAGACGAGGGGGTAAAAGAGGAGGTGGCATTGCACAGTTGATCAAAGTGTCAATTACTGCTGTGAGGAAAGTGATATCTTAGAGAGTTCCTCAAATGAGGTCATATGGGTAGAACTTGAAAACAAAAAAGGGGCAATCAAATGGTTGGGAGTGTACTACAGGCCTGCATACAATCAAGGAGAGATAGAGGAGCAAATACGTAGGCAAACCACAGACAGGTGCAAAAATAATAGGGTAATAGTAGGGGAGTTCAACTTCACCAATACTAACTCGGATAGTCTTAGTGCAAAAGGCTTAATGGGGGCGAAATTCTTAACATGCATACAGGACAGTTTTTTGAGCCAATACGTAGAAAGTCCAACAAGAGAAGGGGCAGTACTGGACCTAATCCTAGGGAATGAAGCTGGCCAAGTGATAGAAGAGTCAGTGGGGGAGCATTTCGAGGATAGTGACCATAATTCTGTCAGATTTAAGGTAGTTATGGAAAAGGACAAAGAGGGACCGGAAATAAAAGTACTGAACTGGGGTAAGGCCGATTTCAATATGCTAAAACAGGATCTGGCCAAAGTGGACTGGGAGCCCCAACTTGAAGGGAAGTCTACATCTGACCAGTGGGAGTCATTCAAGGAGGAAATGGTAAGAGTTCAGAGCCAACATGTACCCGTAAAGGTGAAAGGTGGGACCAATAATTCCAGGGAACCCTGGATGTTAAGGGATATAGAGGATCGGATCAGGAAATAAAGTCTTGTGGCAGAGTTTGAGCGCTGAAAGCAGTGAAGGCCCAAGAGGAGGCCATAGAAACACAGAAAATAGGAGCAGGAGTAGGCCATTCGGCCCTTCGACCCTGTAGAATGTTTAGGGGTGGGTACTTGAAAAAAGTAATTAGGACAGCGAAGAGAGGACTTGAAAAAACACTGGCGGGCACCATAAGGAAAATCCCAAGGTGTTTTATAAGTATATTAAGGGCAAGAGGATAACCAGGGAAAGAGTCGGGCCCATTAGGGACCAAAGTGTCATTCGGTGTGTGGAGCCGGAGGATATAGGTATAGTTTTAAATGATTATTTGTCATCTGTGTTGACTGTGGAGAAGGAGGATGAAGGTATGTATATCAGGGAGGAGGATTGTGATATATTTGTACAAATTAGCATTGAAAAGAGAAGTATTAGCTGTTTTTGTGGGATTTAACGTGGATAACTCCCCAGGCCCAGATGAGATGTATCCCAGGTTGTTATGTGAGGCAAAGGAAGAAATAGCATGAGCCTAGACACAAATTTTAAAATCCTTTCTGGAAACAGGAGATGTAACAGAGGACTGGAGGCCGGCGAATGTGGTACCATTATTCAAGAAGTGGAGCCGGGATACAACAGGTAATTACATCAGTGGTAGGGAAACTACTGGAAAAAATATTCTGAGGGGCATGATTAACCTTCACTCGGACAGGCAGGGATTAATCAGCTTTCGTCAGCATGGCTTTGTCGGGGAAGATCCTGTGTAACAAATTTGATTGACATTTTTCGAGGAGGTGGCCAGATTTGCAGAAGAGGGGAATGCAGATTATGTAGTCTACATTACGTTCAGTAAGGCATGGGAGATTAAGATTCTAAGAGCCCATGGGATTCATGGTAATTTGGCAAATTGGATCAAAAATTGGCTGAGTGGCAGGAGGGTTGTTTTTGGGAGTGGAAGCCTGTGACCAGTGGTGTACCAGAGGGATCGGTGCTGGGACCCTTGCTGTTTGCATGTACATTAATGATTCCGACGTGAATATGGGAGGTATGATTAGTAAGTTTGCAGATGGCACTAAAATTGATGGTAACGTAAATGGTGAGGAGGAAAGCCTTAGATTACAGGACAATATAGATGGGCTGGTAAGATGAGCGGAGCTGTGGCAAATGCAGTTTAATCCTGGGAAGGTGATGCTTTTTGGAAGGACTAACAGGGCACAGAACTATAAAGTGGATGTAAGACCCTAGGAAATAGAGGGTCAGAGTGGTCTTGGTGTACTTGTCCATCGATCACTGAAGGCAGCAGCACAGCTTGATAAGGTGGTTAGGAAGGCATATGGGATACTTGCCTCTTTTAGCCAAGGCATAGAGTATAAGAGCAGGGAGATTATGATGGAGCTGTACAAAACGCAGGTTAGGCCACAGCTGGAGTACTGTGTGCAGTCCTGGGCAGCAGATTATATGAAGGATGTGATTGCACTGGAGTGGTTGCAGAGGGCATTCACCAGGTTGCTGCCTGGGCTGGAGGATTTCAGCTATGAAGGGAGACTGCACAGGCTAGGGTTATTTTCCAAAGAGCAGAGAAGGGCGAGGGTGGGCGGGGGGCATGACTGAGGTATACAAAGTTGTGAGGGGCATTTATAGGTTAGATTGGAAGAAACATTTTCACTTTGTGGAGGGTCAATAACCAGAGGGCAGAGATTTAAAGTATGGGGCGGGGATTTAGAGGGGATTTGAGGAAAGGAATCTGAACCCAGAGGGTCCATGGAGTCTGGAACGCACTGTCTGAAGATATGGTATAGGCAGGAAACTTGACAACATTTGAGAAGTACTTAGATGAACACTTGAAACTGCATAGCATATAAGGCTTCAGGCCAAGTGCTGGAAAATTATATTCGAATAGTTAGGTATTTGATGGCCGGCAGAGACACGTTGGGCTGAAGGGCCTGTTTCTGTGCTGTATAACTCTATGACTCCTTGATTGACCACCGCACAGTCCCTGGCGAGACCAAGTCTTGTCTTTACATTGAGATATACCCACCATTGTGCTGTGTGGCAATGCCACCATGCTAAATCGCAAAGATTGCAAACAGATCGAGCACTCAAAACTGGGTATCCATGAGGCGCTTTGGGCCTAATGCAACAGCAGAATTATATTCAACCACAATGTGTAACTTCATGGCACGGCATATCCCCACGACTGCCATGACCATCAATCCATGGGATCAACTCTGGTCCAAAGAGAGTGTTGGAGGGCTTCCCAGGAGCAGCACCAAGCATACCACAATGAGGAGTCAGCCTGGTGAATTTACAACACAGGATTACTTGCATACCCAGTAGTGGAAGCAACATGTGACAGAAAGAGTTAAACAATTCCACAGCACACAGATCAGTTCCAACCCGATGCCTTCCCCACCCGTATTGCCAGCCCTCCTGACTCCCAACCCATCTCCAAAAGGTTTGAAAAATTCAGCCTGTTGAACCAGGCAAGGCTTCCATCCACATGACGCATCTGATAAAATAACTTGTAGAGAAAACAGTTAAGTCCTTTGGTCGATGAACTTCATTTTCCCCACAATTCATATACAACTCGTCATCCCCCCTCCCACAAGCTTTGTGCAGCCTCTTAAACCTACAAGTCAACAGTTAAAAAATTATTCTTTATACTGTCCCCACTCACTTGCCAGGATGAGTGCAGGTCCAATAACACTGAAACAGATGTGACACATCCAGTTGCAAATCGTGGAGGAAAAATGAAGAACTAACAGGAGGAAGAGGTTCCACAAATATCCACATCCTCACTGATAGTGGAGTCCAGCACATCAGTGCAAAAGACAAGGCTGCAATATTTACATCTATCTTCAGCCAGAAGTGCAGAGCGGATGATCCATCTCGGCCTCCTGCTGAGGTCGCCAGCATCACAGATGTCAGTCTTCAGCCAATCTTATTCACTCCATCTGATATCAAGGAATAGCCGAAGGCACCGGATACTGCAAATGCTCTGGGCCCTGACAATATTCTGGCACTGGTACTGATAACTTGTGTTCCAGAGCAAGCCATATGCCGAGCCAGGCTGTTGCATTACGGCTACAACACTGACATCTATCTTGCAATGTGAAAAGTTGCGCAGGTATGTCCTGTCCACAAAAAGCAGGACAAATCCAACCTGGCCAATTACCGCCTTATCAGTCTACGCTCGATCATCAGCAAAGTGATGGGAGGGGTGATCAATCATGTTTTCAAGCGGCACTTGCTCAGCAATAACCAGCTCACTGACGCTCAGTTTGGTTTCCGCCAGGGCCACTCACCTCCTGATCTCATTACAGCCTTGGTCCAAACATGGGCAAAAGAGCTGAACTGTAGGGGTGAGGGGAGCGTGACTGCTCTTGACATCACGGCAACATTTGACTGAGCATGGCATTAAGAAGCCCTAGCAAAACCGGAATCAAATTACATCAGAGGGAAAGATCTCCACTGCTTGGAGTGTTACCGAGAACAAAGGAAGTTGGTTGTGGTTGTTGGAGGTCAATTATCTTAGCACCAGGACATCAGTGCAGGAGTTCCTCAGGGCAATGTGCTCGGCTCAACCATCTTCAGCTGCTTCATCGATTACCTTCCCTCCATTATAAGGTCGGAAGTGGGGATGTTCGCTGATGATTGCACAATGTTCAACACCATTTGTGACTCATAATATACTGAAGCAGCCTTTGTTAATATGCAGCAAGACATCGACAACATCAAGCCATGTGCTAAATAATGGCAACTAACATTCCCACCACACAAGAACTAGTCAGTGACCATCTCAAAAAAGAGATAGTCGAACCATCTCCCCTTAATGTTCACTGGTATTCGAATTGTTGACTCCCCCACTGTCAGTACCCAGTGGGTAACTGTTGGCCAGCAACTGAACTGGACCAGCCAGGTAAACACTGTGGCTGCAGGCGCAGGTCAGATGTTAGGATTTCTGCCGCAAGCAACTCATATCCTGTCTCCCCAGTGCCTGTCCACCATCTACAAGGCACATGTCAGAAGTATGATGGGATATTCTTCACTTGCCTGGAAGGGTGCATCTCCAACAACACGCGAGGAGCTCGACACCATCCAGGTCAAAGCAACCCGCTTGACTGGCACCCCATCCACAACCTTCAACATTCACTCCCTCCACCACCGGCACACGGTAGAAGCAAAGTTTATCAAGAACAAGGCACACTGTGGCAACACACCAAGCCTCCTTCGAAGAAGGACAGCAGATGCATATGAACACTACGACCTAAATGTTCCCCTCCAAGCCACACACCATCCTAACCTGGCACAGTACCGTTGTCCCTTCACTGTTGCTGGGTTAAAATTCTATCACTCCCTTCGTTACAGCACTGTGGATGTACCTACACCCCAAGGACTGCAGCAGTTAAAGAAGGCAACTCACACCATCTCAAAGTCAATCAAGGATGGTCAATAAATCCTGGCCTCACCAGGGACGCCCACACTCCATGAATGAATAACAACAAAAAATCGCTCCTGCTCTTCCTCCTATCACACATCTTAACTTTATTTCTTCTTGCCCCCTTATTTTCACTTTCTCAAAAAACATACATGTCGAACCTTTCCCTGTTCTGATGAAAGGTCACAGATCTGAAATGCTAACTCTGTTTGCACAGATGATTTCAGATCTGCAGAGTATTTCCAGCATTTTCTGATTTATGGTCAGTGTTTATTGGGTTGCCTGAGTGTCACATTATTAACAGGGATCCCAGAAAATGACAGTGCTGGCAGAGTGATCCTCAGAGCTCTACTTTCATATTGCATTCTCTTAAGTACTTATGAGATTCTGAGGAGATCCTGCATGTGCAACATAACTTTTACAGGTTCCTTGTTGAGTATCAGTGCTTACTGCAAATTCCTTGGTTAGTGTTACCATTTTCAGTATGTTTATGTGTAAGTTTCACTGTTTACAGGATTGATTAGCTCCTCACAGATACAAAAGTTTGACCCAAATATCCTCAGTCTCCACCTTTCTGTGCGTGTTTTTCAGGTTTCTCTGACAATTGGTTGCTGTCAACACCAATGGCTCAGACTGAAATGGTCAGTCTGTGATACCTGAAAAACGCACCTCAGGGGGACAAGTCTATCAGACTGGGAAGGGACTGGATACAGCTGCAGAAACAAAAGAATGTATGGCAGTGTTATGGGGGCTGTACCTTGTTACAAATCGTTTCGGTCCTGATTGAAAATGCTGTTTGTGGAATTATCTGATAAAATGACCATTTCTGGGTGTTTTGACAGAACATAGAAAATAGAACAGTACAGCACAGTACAGGCCCTTCGGCCCACGATGTTGTGCCGAATCTTTAACCTACTCAAAGATCAAACTACCTACATACCCTTCATTCTGCTATCATCCATGTACCTAATTTGTTTCATTCTATGTGAGATCCGAAGGAATTAATCATTTGAAGTTTTTTGTCCCTGTGATAACTTTATAGCGACACCTCAGCTGCATTCATTTATTGATCTGTTTTTGTTTTTCAGACTCTTTTCCCGGTTCCACTTTCACTCCCAGAGAAATCAGGCTGACATTAAATTTTATTTAATGTCCGATGAAGGGTCACTGACCCGAAACGTTAACTCTGCTACTATTTTCACAGATGCTGCCAGACCTGCTGAGTGATTCCAGCATTCTTATTTTTATTTTATATTATATTTTATTTATTGGGGGACAGTGGACTGTTTATTTTGAAGCAACCGTCGACCTTCAGATCCCCTCTTTGAATTGAATCACAGCAAACTAACCACTGACTGTGACACAGGCTGAATTTCCAGTGATCGGATCACAGCCAGTTAATGCTTTACATTAACACAGGCTCAATCCTCCTGAATGTATTTGATTCTTAACAGTATTCCTGCTTCATTAACCTATACAGGAAACAGCCTCAACATCTCATGAGATCTTCTATTTTAAATTAAAACCACAGCGAAAATTGATGCTTTGGTGTATTTGACTTTGCTGATTGAATTGGACTCAGAGTGATTTATCGTGACCTGCGAATACTTTGTGTTATACATTTGTAAATTGTACACAGATTACGGTAATTCAGTACTGTGATTCGGTCTTTGTGATAAGAGATACGTTTATTTGCAGACACTAATCTGTCAAATATTTCCAATGAATTAATGATATTGCCCAGACATGCTTCCCCCGATACTTTGTCCTTCTGGATCTTTAAGCAATTTAAGTTGAAATTCCGAGTTGAAATATGCTGCTGCAGTATCTTGACATTACAGAGCAGCAGGCAAGAAAAACGGAAGCAGAGGAATCACCACAATGCCAGGTGTTTCCTCTCAGTTCAACGGAAAAACACACAGTGACTGTTCTGAGGCTCTGCAGACTCTGAGCTGCTTTTCACATATTTCGGAAATGGAAAGCTGTTCTTAACTCCAAGTGTTCACCTTCCAGAAAACAGATTAATTTTTTTAGGAACACATCACATCCCTCCCTGGATAGTTCAATGGTGAAGATTCGCAACTTATGTTGACCAGTTAGTGTATCTGTGCATTCTGCGTCTCTCGACAGTCTCAATGAGTTGATCATATTTCCTCAAGTATTTGGCAAGTTTCCCGATAAAGCTGCACAGTCCTTATATGGTGTGCAGCAGTTTTGAGCGGAATGGCTCAGATACACTCTTCTGCTCTACAGTGGGCAAATACGCAAAGCTGAGCAGAAAAGCAGTGATTGTTGTATTGCTCGTAATGGTGGTGATGGTAATCGAGGCATCAAGGCAACATTTGACCAAGTGTGTGTTACGAAGTAGATCACTTTCCTGATCTCATCATATTCCCTTTTGCCAGCCTCTCCAAAGTTATTTATTTATTGTGTGTAAATATTCAATTGCAACCTCACCTGATTTCCCCATGACATCATCTTCTTTAAAAAGTCAAAATACTGCAGATGCTGGAAATCTAAAACATGAACGGAAAAGGTTGGAACTACTTAATAGGCGAGGCAGCAATTTGAGAAAGAGAAACAGGCTGAACCTCCCCTGCTGGAGAATTTTCTTCAGAAGTGGAAAATGTTGTGCTGTAATAGTCTTTCAGTAAGCACAGAGGCTCGGAATAGGAGAGCGGAGTAAGGAAATAAAGAGAGAAACTGTGATGGGGTGGAAGGCAGTAGTGATTAAATGAAGCGCAGAATCAATACCATAACCTTCTGTCAAAAATAAATGGGGGCAATAGTTCCCACGTGTTTTCATTTTTGAAGTTGATGCTGAGTCAGGAAAATTGCAACAGTGTGGGAGGCTGAGTACAGAGGGGTCAATTGGGAGTGGGACAGGGAATTATAATGGCAAGTGAACGGAAGCTAATGGACTTAATGACTGCTCAGCAAAGCAATTGCAGAATGTCTGTTTTGTCTCTGCAGGGTAGAGGACAATTTATAAGAACAAATAAAATTAATTCGACAATAAAGTACAAGTAAATCACTGTTTGTGGGCCAGACGGTTGAAGGAGAGGAGGTGAAAGGGCAGGTAATGCATCTCCAACACTTGCATGGGAAGGTGACATTGGAAGATTAGTGGGTGGTTTGAATGCAGGAAGAGTCGTTCAAGATGTACCTTCAGAATGATGAAATTGGAGAGGAGGATGTCTGGTGGTAGCATTGTGGTGAATTTGGCAGAAGTGATGGAAGATAGTTCATTGAATGTAGAGTCTGGTGGAGTGAATGTTGAGGGTAAGGGCAACTTCATTATGGTTAAGGAAGGATGTAAGGAATCATAGTGGAACTGGAATGGAGAGGTTTAAAGGCCCTTTCAGCCACGGTGGCAAACAGCCAAATACACTTCATTCCAAAACACACTTCCAGTTTGCTTTACAATGTTCGTTACATTACAAGTAAGATGTCCTTCTGATCCAGGCCTGGGCTGATAAGTGGTCGGAAACATTCGCACCACACACATGCCAGTTAAATACATTGTCCAACAGGAGAGGGTCCAACCACCTCTTCTCGAAATAAAACGATGTTACCATTGCCGAATACCACATCATGAAAATATTCGGGTTTACCATTGACCAGACACTTTACTGGACCATGTATTTAAATACTGTGGTTACAGGAGTAAGTCAAATGCTCGATATACTACAGACAACAACTCATCTACTGGCTCCACAAAGACATTTCACCATCTACAAAGAACAAGTCAGGAGCTGATAGAATACTTCCAACTTGCCTGCAGAGTGCAGCTTCAACTATTTATAACAATTAGTTGCAGTTTCCAGGAAAACATATGGTGACTGCGTGGCTCAAGGTCCGCTCACTAATATCAAGCTGCACCTTTCAATCGCACCACAAATGAATAGAAGTCTGCTCATTTAATATCAATCCCAATATTGATGAGGAATGAAGGACCATTTCATTGTGAAGTGCTACATATAGTTACCACGATAGTATATATTTTAAATAAACTGCTGTTCTAATGTGTGAACTGACATGTTGCCACTCAAGATCTATCAAAATGTAATTGTCCATCCAACTGAAGGGCCGCTGAAGTAGATCGCTGGGGGGATGGTGACGGAGTCGCATCGGCAATCGACTGTCCGGAGAGGTTATGGATCTCACATTCGCCTCTCTGACTCGGAGATATCAATTTAAAATGTAAGCGTCGATCCACAATGAACCACTACTGGGAAAGGCGTTAACGAGGATTAACTGCAGTCAATGGGAATCAGAGGGGATATTCTCCACTGGTGGGAATCATACCTCGCACAAAGGAAGAGAGTTGTGGGTGTTGGAAGTCAATCATCTCAGTCTCAAGGCATCAGTGCAGGAGTTCCTCAGGGTAGTGTCGTAGGCATAACCATCTTCAGCTATTGCATCAATTACCTTCCCTCCATAAGGTCAGACGTGGGTATGTTTGCAACAGAAGAACAATATACTGGGGGAATTCAACTAGTGAATCTATGTACTAATCCATTCAGAAAATGAAGTGCAAATAGTTTCTTGTTTATTATACAACCCCTAAAAGTGAGCACGAGATTATGGAGTTATTCTGTCAGAGAAGTTGAGAAAAAACATAAAACATGGTTTAACCTTGAATACCACTGATATAGTCTGCAACAGACCATAGTAAAGGAGAAGGTGGAAAACAAGATCAGCAACTTCGTATTTATGTTGTGTCTTTACATCGTTAAAATATCCAAGTCATACTCTCGAACACAGTTTGATAGCGAGCAGCGTTAACAGATATTATGGCAGATGACCAAATTCTTCGTCATGGTGGTAAGTTTTAAGCAGCATCTTAAAGGAGGAGAAAAATGTAGAGAGGCAGAGGTTTATGCAGGGAGTTCCAGAATTTAGGATCTTGGCAGATGAAAACAAGACCACCAGCGGTGGAGCGAATAAATTTGGGAATACTTAACATTCCAGAATTGAAGGAGCACAAATATCTCATTGGGCTGAAAGATATTAGAGAGGTAGGGAGGGAAGAAGTCATGGAGATATTATAAAATAAGCGTGGGAATTTCAATATTGTTAAGGTGCACAACCAGAAGCTAATGATGGGTGAACGTGACCTGCTGTGAGTTGCCGTTAGACAGCAGAGGTTTGGATCTCCTCAGGTTAACTGAGGATGCAAAGAGGGAGGCTGGCCAGGACTACATTGGCAGAGTCAAGTCTAAAGGTGAAGATGGGGAATTAAATGCTCCACTCTCTGGATGAAAAATGAATTGTCAGTTAAAATGAAAAGAGAAAGAAGAGATTCATTACAAATTCCAATTGAAGAATATAATTTAAAATAGAATGCAGAGTGTACAGGGAGAAATAGAAAAAGCATACAAGAAGGGCAAAGAGACAGTATAGAAAAGGTTAGCAGCAAACAGTAAAGAGGATCACATATCTTGTAAAACGTATAAAAGTAAAAGGGATCGTTAAAGGAATGCTGGGGCTGATTATGGAGAAACAAGTAAATATCCCTGTCGAGGCAGACGGCATGACTGAGGTACTGAATGAATAATTTGTAATTGCCTTTACAAAAGAAGAGGCTGAAATTAATCTCGCAGCAGAGCAGAGGGAAGTAAAGATCTTGATAGGATAAAATAGATGGCATGGGGGTGCTAAACATTTTCACAGAACTAAATGTCGACAACAACCCTGGACCAGATGGGAAGCATCCTAGGTTACTAAATGAATCTGGGTTGGAGATAACAAAAATTCTTACCACAATGTTTCAATCCTCCTTGTGTATCGCACTGGGGCCAGAGGACTGGAATTGGGCAAATGTTAGAATCCTTTTCAAAACAAGAGAGCGTAATCCTTGTGACGACTGGCTAATCTGTCTAACCACAGTGAAAGTTGAGAGATCTACTAGAGGCCTTCATCAAGGACAAAATTAATTCTCACTTGCAGAAGCATGGGGTAAGATGAGAAAAGCATCTCGGATTTGTTAAAGGCCAATCGTCCGTAACTAACCTGTTTAATCAAGTAAGAGACTGAAACAAAAACAAGAAATGCTGGATTCACTCAGCAGGTCTGGCAGCATCTGTGGAAAGAGAAGCAGAGTTAACGTTTCGGGTCAGTGACCCTTCTTCGGAACTGACAAATATTAGAAAAGTCACAGAGACTGAAGTAGGCCTTGTGTATGTGGGCACCCAATGTTAACGAAGTACCTCATAACAGACTTATTCAGAAAATAGGAATGCATATTATTAAAGGGCCGATGTCAGTTCGAGTAGTCGATTGGGTAAGAGATAGGAGGCAGAGAGCAGTTGTGAATGGATGTTCTTCTGACAGGAGAGAGTGGAGTTGCCCAGGTGATGGTTTTAAGACTACTATTTTTCTTTGAACATATAAATGACACAGGCTTGGGTTTAGAATGTATAATTTTGACATTTGTGGATAGTGAAAAACATGTCTCTGTAGTAAATCGTGAATATTATAATAGCATCCTTCAGGCGAGGCAGTCTGCATTAATGGGCAGATCAACGGTCGATGCAATTTATTGTAGTCAAGTCACAAGTGATGTTCATTGGGAAAACATCATGTCAATATCATATAAATGGTACCATTTTCAGCGGAGGCAAGAACAGAGGGATCCCGGGAATGCATTCCCATAAATCTTTGAGGATTGCAGGGCAAGTAGGGAAGCTGACTGAGCAAGTTATGGGATATTAGTTTTGAAAATGGCGTTATTGAATTCAAACATAAAAGAAATCAAGCTAAGCCTTCACAAATCAATTGTTATAACTCAGCTGGCGTCCTGTGTGTAATTTCTGGCACGAATACCTTGGAAGAATGTCAAGACCCTGAAAAGGGTACAGATGAGGATTAGTAAGAAGACGCCACGGGTGAGGCAATTCAGTTACGTGGAGAGAATGGAGGAGCTTGGATTTCCCTTATTAGAGCAGAGAATGTTCAGTGGGATAGAGACATAGAAACATCGAAATTAGGAGCAGGAGTAGGCTATTCGGCCCTTTGAGCCTGCTTCGCCATTCATTATCATGGTTGGGCATCCAACTCAGTAACCAGCTCCCAATTTCGCCTCACACCCTTTGATCCCTTTTGACTCAAGAGCTATATCTAACTCCTTCCGGAAAACATAAAATGTTTTGGCCTCAACTGCTTTCTGTGCTGGTGCATTCCACAGGCTCATCACTCTCTGGGTGGAGAAATGTCTCGTCACCACAGTCCTGAAATATTTGCCCCATATGCTTAACCATGACCATTGTTTCTGGACTCCCCCACCATTGGGAATATCCTTCCTGCATCTACTCTGTCAAGTCCTGTTAGAATTGTATAGGTTTCTATGAGATTTCCCTCACTCTTCTGAACTCCATCGAATGAAATCCAAACAGACTGAATCTCTCCCCATACGTCAATCCCACCATCCCAGATCTAACAGAGCTCAAAATAATGAAGGGTTACGAACGAGTAAGAATGCGGAAATTATTTCGTCTCTCGTCTCACGTTTGTCATCAGAGATCACGGGCAGGATTTTACTGCCCCCCAAAGGCGTGATTGGAAGCCAGGAGGGGTGGGGAGGGGCACGGAGAAAGGCAGCGGGTGGCAGAGGAGGTGGCAGGATGGAGATCGCCTCTCCATCCTCCAGTGATCTCGGTGCGGGGTAGACCAACAACAGTCTTCCTGCCCAGTGGCAGACTGAAGATCTTAAGTGGCCTATTATGGGACAATTCTGATATCATTCCACCGCCACTGGGATCTTATCAGCAGCGAGGTCCTCCACCACATGGCGAAGACACCTTGTAAAACGAAGCACTCTCCCTGTGGCCTTGTGGGTGGGGCGGGGTGTTGCTTCCTTGTGGGTAATTTAGGGCCCAGAAAGAAAACCACCAAAAACCAGTTCATTCCCCGGGACCTCCCTCCTCCTGCACCACAAGAAAACCGCTCAGGCCCTTTCACTGGGGTCTTACGGAGTGGCCCCTGTGAACCCGTCAAATCTACCTTTTCTCTGGGCTCCCACAGCTGTACCTGGGACCGAGGCATTCCGTAGAACCGGCAGAATAACTAGAGGGGTAATGAAGAGACATTTCTTCACACAGAGGCTTGTTAAGATCTAGAAAGCACGACCTGAAAGAGTGATGAAATCAGATTCCAGAGGAATTTATAAAGATAATTAAACAAGTGCTTGCAGTGGAATAATTTAGAGGAATTAGGAATAAATTGTGACAATAAATTAGACAGCTCTTACAAAGGGTCGACTCTGACTAAAGTAGCCGAATGGCCTTTCCTGTGCATCTATGAATCTATGATCTGGACGCCAGATCAGTGATCCATTTACTTTTCACACTGCCAGACGTCATTGTCCTCGCAGGATAGGCTGGTAGTTGGAACCTGTGTTCATTTTATCCATTAATGGTTACATTTCTTCTCATTGGTGTATTTTACCAGACTGTAATTCACGGTTCACACACGTCAAAAACTATTGGTTAGTTGGAAGGAAACATTGGTTTCTGCAGAAAGTTCTGTCAAATAATTAATTTCCACAACAGCCAGAGTTTCAGAAGCTGCTGTAAGGAGCTCTTAGTGTCTGAGAACAGCGTTCGGTTACTATTCTGTTCTCATCGCTGTACCTGGCGCCAGAACGATGCTGCGGTCCTTCCTGACCCTGTCTCTACTGCAGCTTTTGAACTGTGAGTTACGGATTATTGAATGCATTATGTTATTTACTGATACACTGATTATTATAACAAGATGTGTATTATTAATGAAGTTATCGACTTTGCTGAAGAATATGTTCAGGTGATGTAGCAAGTAAATAATGTTTTATGCGTTTTAATTTTCTTGTGTGGAGTGTAATGAAATATCGCAACTTGTTTATTGCCTTCTGCCTGCCGCTCGTACAGACAGAGCAGAGTGGAGTTGAAAATCTAATGGGTCTATTTAAGCAGGGTCTGTTAGAAAAATAGCCACTTCGCTGTCAGAATAGAATATGTCAGTGTCTGGGATCAATTTACAGAAAACGGATCTATTTTATTTACAGTTGTCATTCATTGGGATGGTATGAAATGGATACTGTGTAATATAATTTGTAGAAGTTTCATTTGATACAAATTTTGGATTGATTGTTTCCATTTTAAGTTCTTTCAACTACAAATAGGAAAAAACCTCCCTTATATAAAAATGTCTTGTGTTTATAAAGTGCCTTTTACGACGTCAGGACATCCCAAAGAGCTTTGCTGTCAATTAGGTACTGTTTTGTTGTGTTGTCCATACTGTAATATAGGAAACGTGGCAGCCAATTTACACACAGCAAACGCCGACAAACAGCAATGTGATAATGACCAGAATACTTCTTTTGTGTGTGTGAAGTCGATTGATGGATCAATATTCGCCAGAGCACTAGGGATAATTCCCCTGCCCTTCCTCCAAATTGTGCACCTGAAAGGGCCGACGAAGCCTTGGGTTAGTTTCTCCTCCGATGCAAAGCACGTTGGACAGTGCAGCACACTCTCAGTACTGCACAGGAGTGTCTGCCAAGATTTTGTGCTCAAATCTCTGGAATTAGACGTGAACCCACCATCTCCTGACTCAGAGACGAGAGTGCCAGCAATTGAGCTATTGCTGACACTAATATTGTTTTGGTGACAGTAAACGTGTTTGGAATATTCCACATCTAATTAACGGATATTTGAAATTCCCAGTTGAGATTTGTGCCAAACACAAAGACCACGGTAGTTTGCTTTATTTTTCCCCCTGTGTTTCATATACTGACACGGACAGCTGGAATTGAAATTCCAATCTGATTATTTAAAGCGAGCCTGACAGAAGTAGAACGCCGACTTTGTTTGAATAGAGTGTATCAGAGTCTGGGTGTAAGTTATCTCAGTGAGTGTAGATCACCAGTCAAAACTACATCTACTGCCAACATGAAGGGCCACAAACATTTCTCAATACAAGTGTTGTATGCTCTCCCAGTGATACAGTTTAGGAAACAAAATATTTTAAAATAATTTGTTCAGTGTTGAAGTGTTATATTCATTCGATAATAACGACTCAACTGGAGTTGGAACCAATATTTTTCAATTCGTTTTCATTATTAGTATAATTATCAAGAGCACACTGCAAAAAATGATGTTACTGAAAGTTCTTAAATAGTTGGAGAATTTGCTCTGTATTATGAATCAGTTAATGATGATCTTCAAAATTAGTATCTGTTATATTACATTCATTATTCTATTTCCTCCATTTTTTGTACAGTGCCTTAAGACAGTTAGGTTTTCCCAATCATATATTTTTACACAGTGTCACGTAGTGTGTAATGAGTTAGCGATATTGTTCTTTATTGTTGCTCCAACGGGTCGATGTTTGTTGTTTTATTCCACTATTTTCTCACTATTCCCCGTGTGGGTTTGGTTACATTTATTAATCTCTGTCGATTATAAACTTTACTGGTTTTCTGACAGGACAACTTAGTCTCAGTGTTAACAGATATTTTATGTGTTTAACGAATTATATTTCCATGGATATTAACAAATTAAATAGTAATATCCTGTTTTGTGGATTATTTAAAGTACAGTTTATTCAAGCTATCGAAAAGATAAACAATGAATTGCACATGACTCCCTGCATCCTTTTCTCCAATCGCTAGTTGCTCAGAATCATTTTTAAAATGCAGGCATGCTTTATGACAAAAAACAATGTCATTCATTGCTATCATATGAGGCGAATATGGAAATAGTTTATCTCATTTGTAGAATTCACATTGAATACGGACGTTGGGCTGTTGGTTTGATTTTACATTCCATCAATATTAAATAGGGAACAATTATCCAATCTTTTTCCCTCAGAAAACATTGTTTTTATAATATCTTGCATCTGATTAACACACCTTCTAAATTCCCAGGTGGGACATGTGTGCAACTTTGATTTAAATTCAAAATTAAAAGCAAACAGAGTGGCATTTTGTTTTATTTGGTCCTGTGTGGCTCTTGTACCGACACGACTGACTGGAGTTGAAATTCTAAGCAGATTGTATAACACTGCAATCTAGTAGTAGAACGTGATCACAGTGAGAACAGAAGGTCTCGGGGTTTGGGGTCTGGGGTCGATGGTAATGCAGGGATCATAGAACAGCAGTTAATGCTAAATCTGCTGCTGACTGAACCCACATGGGAATTTCTGTCCAAGTTATTTCACAGCAGAAGTAATGTCTGAGCCAGTGAGATATATTGAATGGAACTGAAATGATTTAAATAGTTTTTTCCACGTTAGATTGTTGCACATGATCAATAAATATTGCATAACATATACACTTGAGGCAGAACCAATATTATTTCAATTAGCATTCATTACTACTGTAATTGTGAAGTGCCTCACCAAAAGATAATGCTACTGAATATTCCAAAATCTCTGGAGGATTTTCCATTTATTATTGTTTACTTAATGATGACCTTGAACTTTAGTACGTTGTATTATAAATTCTCAACTTATTTCACATATTCATATGTACAGTGTCAATTAATAATTAATGTGACAAAGTCTCCTTCCACATGCACCTTTTATGTAAAGCATCGTGAAGTGTTTAATGAGGTATCATTAATAGTCTCCTTCCACCTGCTCGATATTTTTGTCCAGTTTTACGGTCGATGATTCGATTCAGTTCCTCACTATTTCTAGTGCGGGCTTGGTTCCATTTGTTAATGTCTATCGACAGCAAATGCTGGTTCACGACAGGGAAACGCTCCCTAAATGTTATTACAGACATCCGTGATGAATTTTCTTTTGTTTTTGTAAAAGGGATTGTATACCAAAATCCCGATTTTGAAGGTAATTTAAGAATATTTTCTGCAAACCATAGAACAGAGATAAAGTATGAAATCTATCTGACTCCCTGAATCTTTTTTTAGCAATTGGCCGCTGATCAAAATCAATTTATAGAAAATGTGCATATTTATTTTGATTTGTCATTTATTGAGATCGTACAAGTGAATATTGAAACAGTTCCTTAATTTAAAAAATTGTCATTAAATACATGTTGTCCTGTTTGATTTTAAGTTCATCAAATTCAAATAGGGAACTGTTATCCATTTTTGTCGCTGACAGCAAAAACGGATCTAAATTTTGTCATCCGATTAACATTTAATTGCATTTCCAGAGTAGATTTGAGTTAACTTTAGTTTTAGTACCAAAATTGACATAAATGCGGCAAGAGCTGGTTAGATGTTGTTTTCGATGGCTCTCGTGCAGACGCAGCAGATTGGAGTTAAAATTCTAATCAGACGGTTAAAACGAAGACTCGTGGAAGTAGAAAATAGTCAGTGTTGCAATCGAGTGTATGGGAGTCAGAACTGCAGAATACCGGGATCTGCACCCAGTCGATTGATCCCACATTAAGAATTCTGTCCCCGAAATTTCTCAGTGAAGTGCCATGTGATAGATAGAATTAGATTACATAGTTTGTCCAGCTTTTGGAATATTCAGAAAGGACAATAAATATTGTATAATATTTTAACTGGAGGTGGAATCGGTATTGCTTCATTTGTACTGATTATTAATAGTGTTATCAATTACACCCTCCAGAAATGATGCTACTAATTTCAGGGGGATTCGCTGTATGAACAGTCACCGACAATCTTCAAACTATGCCTTTTTTCATTAAATCATGCTTGCTGTTTCATATATTTATGTGCATGGTGTATAATAATTAGTGTTTCTCCGTCTCTTTCTACACGATTCATACATTTGATGTAGTATTTAATATCCAGACGTGTTTCTGAATCTCTTTCCACATGTCCCATACTTTTTATGTGATGCGATGCAATGTTTAATGAAAGATCCGGAGTTGTTTCCCAATCTCTGGGGAAAGGTGGGAAAGTTGATCTGGGGCAGCAGATCATCCATGATCTTATTGAACGGCGGCGTAGTCTGGGCAGGCAGTATGGCCTAATCCTACTGCTATTAAATTCTTTAATGTCCTTCCACATGTCCCATACTCTGGTCATCTGTGAAACAAATCCTGAATTCGTCTGTATATTTCAATTCAACAGACAGTGCCCTGAACAATTTGTCTCGGTACTGTAAATGTTCGATGCGTGTTTGGTTATTTCTAACCGTGGTAACGTTTCTTCAGACACTAGCTCATGTGTCGTGGAGATAGATTGCTAAAAGTTACTGATAATGCTTTTGACGCACAGAATCCTAACTGTTTGATGTGAGTTCCTTCTCTCCGGTGCTTTGCTTGTGGTTGTAAGCTACGATAACTGTATTTCTATCAATTAATTTGCTTCTGAAATATACAAGAGCTCACTTAATTGTGGAAGTCGTCCAGATTGGACCTAAAATAGTTTGATATCATATAATTGTTTTGATTCTTGACCCGCCTAATAATCTGCCATGAGCAACATGCACTCATAAATTCCCTGTATTGGCCGTATTTTGTATCCCCTAAACCACCCCTGTCCCTGGTTTTGTAACTCGTTCAAGAGTTTAAATTATTGGCTTTGAATCTCCCACGTTTGTCCCGTTTTAATTCACCTCCTTTGAGCTTATTGCTATTTATAATTAATATTTCTTTATTACGGGTTGTCGTAATACGGTACAATAGCAAGTTAACATATGTGTACAACGTTAAAATAACTTAACAGTTTTGCACCAAACCCATTCGTCTAAACATCAGGAAGGTAACGGTGCAAACACTGAAATCTGAGGCGTTGGGAACGGCGAGTTGCCATAGACAATGAGAGCAGGGGAAATGCGTGAGCTGGACTGTCCGTTGCAGGATAATAGCAGCAGCAGAGTTTTAGATCAACTGAAGTTTACCTAGGGTAGGAGGCCGACCAGAAGGGTATGGGAATAGTGAGTATATTATTTGCTTGTAGAGGTGATTTGTACAACGGTTCACAAAGAAATGCATTCAAACTTTTTCAAGTACAACAATGAGAGCATTTCGAAACTGTGAGGAAGGACCCGAGAGCAAAATGGAGGATTGAGCAGAAATGAGTAGTAGTGTAGATAACTGGGAAAATAGTAATGATTGAGAAAGGGGAACGACTGAACATTTATCTGAGACGGTAAGAGATAAACTTGTCAAATAGACAAGTATGGGAATCTCGGTTATAGATTGTTTAGATTCATTCTTGGGATATGAGCTCGCTGGCCAGGCTGAATTTACTGACCAACCCTACTTAGCCAGACGGTATGGCGGGGTATTATCTTGAACCACAGTCGTCATGTTGGCGATGTTGTCCTCCACCCATGTATTGTCTATCCCTAGTTTCCCTAAGAAGGTGTTCGTGGGCTTTCTCCTTGAACCACTGGATTATCAGGAAAAAGAAAATCCGGCGTGAAATGGATGGTTACAGGCTGAAATGATAAATGCGTGCAGAGTAGGGGAAATAACTGAGTGGATTGAAGAAGATTCGCGGACTCTACAGACGCACTGAGATTGGAACTGTTTTTCAGTAAATACTGAAAGATTATCCCCCTCATCTGTCTTTGGGTCACTGGAAAAGGGGAACTTGTGGGAATTATCAGGGAAAGTTGGTAGGAATGATAAGGCTCCAGGACAGGGAAGAAGTCACACACTATTTCCATTGCAGAATTAGGAATATAAAGAGACCAGTGAGATTATAGTTGGGAAACTGTAACGCATTCAAGATTACTGGGTAAGCAGAGCTGAGGACAGGAATCGATGTCCCACTGTCTATAATATATCACCAGAGTATACGAAGAGACCATAATACATGGGAGATATATTTTCACCAGGGAGTTGGGGAGCAGATCAACACACCGTCTATAGTATATAATATTGTGAATGGAAATACACCTGGAGATCTGTGAGATACATTGTGATCAGGGGCATTGTGTGCAGGTCAACACAACGTCTATAGTATATAATGTTGTGAATAGAAAAACACCTGGAGATCTGTGAGTCACATTGTGAAAAGGGGGATTGGTACACGTCAACACACCGTCTATAGTAAATAATATTGTGAAGAGTAAAAACACCTAGAGATCTGTGAGACACATTGTGATCAGGGAAATTGGGGACAGGTCAACCGACTGACTGCATTTTTAAAAAGCAGAAACGCTTAGCCAGTAAACGGGAGGATCATTGATCGAACATCATTAACGGGTAAAAGGATAGGGCACTTCGGGAGGGCAGTTTACAAGAGAATCAGAACAGCAGGAACTTAGTAAGAAACAGTCAGAAAGGAGTTAGGAGGCTGACAGACCGCTCATCTTGATTTGTTATATTTGGGGAAGCTATATATTTTATTGAACGACAGAATAGCCCAATTATACGTTTACAGAAACTTTGAAAGTTACAGGTGGAAGTCTTTGCACTAAATTAAAAGGCATCGAAATTTACCACAGGATATGGAAATCTTTAATTTAATTTAAATGTTCCCATTCCTTCTCGAACTTGAGATTAGAATACTGAATTCACTGAGAGTGCCACCACCAGCGGGTTTAAAAGCGGGTCCATCACCACCCTCTTCTCAGGGTACCTACACACGGGTCATCAATGGTCAGAGCACCATCAGCACAAATTTGCAGGGCGATTGGGAAAGGGAGTGGAACTAATTAGACAGCTCTGACAAAGAGACAGCATCGGCACCATGGGCCGAATGGCGTCCCTCTGAGCTGTATCATTGGAGGATTCTATAAGGGAGAGAACCATCACCAGCGCCTTCTCAGAGCACCTTCACACTGGTAAAACATTGAGCCCACCCACCGTCACCATAAAGAGACAGTGTATCCGGGTGTCAGTGTGTGTATATGTGAAAACAATTCCAGATACATTTTGGCCCATTACCAATATTAATTTGTTACAGCAACTGTATTTTCTGTTTGAAGGAATAAAATTACAGATCCCGATACAATTTCTTCTGCAAGGCATGGGAATAATGGTCCTGCTGTTAGTAATATTTGTGTTTCTTCTTTCTGACAGTTTCATTCATTTCTTGCCCCAGTGAACGCAAATTGTTAACTTCTCATTTCAGGCAGACCTGGGAACAGTAAGGCTGACCCGTCAGGTAATCGCCGTTTATTTTCACACTATCTGCTATCTCTCTGCTCTAATCCATCCCATTAAATATGAAGCTTGGAAGATAATCTCGGTACAATTTTTGATCACGGATTAACCCGCTGCCCAGTTACTAATCAGAAAGAGAGTGTGTCCCTCATAGTGTTAGTAAAGGTCTTTAATTCTAGCTGAGAGATGACTGCTCTCTCCATGTGGAGCAAGAATAACTGGGGGTCTCTGCAGAGCAGACCGTGAAGGATCAGCTCCACTCACACTGTTACCTAGATGAGAGAAGGCTGCTGTCTTCATGCGAAGGGACAATAATTGAGGGTGTCTGAAGAGCAGAGAGTGAAGGATCACGTCCACTGACACTGTTGGCGGTCCAAAGGCCCACCTCACCATTCTGTGCTGACATCCAGATCACATGATCATCCAACCCTGTCTTTATTGGCTGTGTTCGGTGAGGGTGAAATTTCATCTGCTTTCCTGGTGCTGAGATCTCATTGTGTTCCTCCAATCAGTACTGGGAACGTAAACATGTGACCATTACAGCCACGCCCATCTCCCCACTTCTTCAGGTAAAATCTATTCTGAGCCTCTCTCCACTCCGTTCTCATTGGAGCCGTTGTGTTGGTGGGAATATCCGGCTGTCTCCCGGTTCCGTGCTCCTTTGCACCGTTTATTAGTATTTCCCTTACCTTCTGTTTTCACGTGTAATATTTACTCCCGGTCTTATTATGGTTCTGGGTGCAGACTGATGTTCCAATCGATACATGCTTGGTGAATGAGGAGGGTCGTGTGCTGGGAACCTGTGGGTTTAACACACTACAACCGCTTAATGATATTTCTGATATTTTACAGAGACGGTGAAGCTGAGACTGGTGAACGGAGAGGGTCCGTGCACTGGAACCTGTGGGTTCAGCACACGATAACGGCTTGATGATATTTCTGATATTTTACAGAGATGGTGAAGCTGAGACTGGTGAATGGGAGCAGTCGGTGCGCTGGAAGATTGGAGATTCTGGACAGGGAACAGTGGGGGACTGTGTTGGGCAATGCTGGGGATCTGCCGGACGTTGCTGCTGTGTGTCGGGAGCTAGGCTGCGGGACCGTGGTCTCTGCAATTCAATCAACTGTCTGGTATCACGATAGCAACTCACACTCCTTTGATGCCGAAATCACCTGCTCAGGTAAAAATGTTTCAGAGTCTCTCATCTCCCGCCGTGGCTGATAGAATCTGTGAAGAAGTGAAAGTAAAACAATCCGGGATGGTCCATACCCGGAAAGTCAGATGATAATAATTCGAGTAATCTCCGGTTAGAATTAATGTAAATATTATGATCACTGTATAAAATTATATTACTGGTACTATGTTTAATATACATTCTCCACCGGGATAAGCAAATACCTGATACTCAGCACATTGACAATACAGACAGAGCAGTTTCCATTGAGATTTTCCCTAAATCCGCAGTGAGTGATATGAACCGCTGGAAATTTCGCAATCTTAATCCAACTCTCCATTCATCAACCCAGCAGCCGCAACCAGGCATGTACCGTCAGCCCGGCTGTCCGCTTCCAATGATCGCTTCACCTCAGATCTGACATATTACACAGATTGTGAAGCTGAGTCTGGGGAACAGGGGAGGCAGGTTTCTCAGCCTTGGGGAGCCGAAGTAATGGGTCCGCGGTTATTGTAGGTATCACAAGAGGAAACTGCTATGTAAGATCCCACCGCTGCCTGCGCATTGTCATTTAAATGTTGGGAAATATTGAGAAAGTGAAATGCACAGAATATTAAATGAAAGAGCTAAGATATTTCAGGAAGCAGTTACAACGATTAAACTCAACACTGTTGAACTGTTGGAAGAAAAGCGGCACATTTTCCTGAAATCCTGGTCAGTAAGGAGGATAGTGATTGACTTCAAGAGGATAAATTGAGGCTGGTGAAATGGGCGGACACGTGGCAGATGAAATTTCATGCAGAGAAGTGTGAACTGATACATTCTGGTTGGAACAAGGAGGAGAGGCAATATCACAGAATCACTGAACTGTTACAGTGCAGAAGGGGGCTATTCCACCCATCATGTCTGCATGCGCTCTCTGAAAGAGAAGTTCACTCAGTTCTATTCCCCTGCCTTCTCTCCATAACTCTGCACATTCTTATTTTTCATATAGCTGTCTATTTCCCTTTTCAATGCTTCAGTTGAACGAGCCTCCACCACGTTCTCAGGCAAACATTCCAGATCTTAAACACTCGCTGCATGAAAAAGATTTTCCTCATGTCACTTTAGCTTCTTTTACCAAATGCTTTAAATCTGTGCCCTCTCCTTCTCTACCCTTTCACGAGTGGAAACAGTTTCTCTCTATCTACTCTGTCCAGAACCCTCATTATTTTGAATACCTCTATCACATCACGTCGCAGCCTTCTCTTCTCCAAGGAAAACAGGCCTAACTTCTCCAATCTACCTTCATAACTGAAATTCCTCATCCCTGGAACCATTCTCATGAAACGTCTCTGTATTCTCTCCAATGCCCTCACATCTTTCCTCAAGTGCGGCACCCAGAACTGGACACAACACTCCAGCTGAGGCCGAACTAGTGTGTTATTCAATTTCAACATAACTTCCTTGCTCTTGTACTCTATGCACCTATTAATAAAGCCCAGGACAGTGTATGCTTTATTAAACGCTTTCTCAATCTGGCCTGCCACCCACAACGACGTCTGCACTATTAAACCAAGGTCCCTCTGCTCCTGTAATCCCTTTCGAATTCAGTATTTAATTTTATATTTTATCTCCATGTTCTTCTTACCAAAAAGAATCACTTCATAATTCTCTGCATTGAACTTCATCCGCCAACTGACTGCCCATTCAACCAACTTGTCAATGTCCCTTTTGAAGATCTGCACTATCTTCCTCACATTTCACAATGCTTCCAAGTTTTGTATCATCTGCAAACTTTGAAACTGTGCCCTGTACACCAAGGTCTAGATCATTTATACGTAGAGACTGGGACCTGAATATTGAAGGATACATGGCATTTAGGAAGGACAGGAAGATAAGAATAGGTGGAGGGGTATCTCTGTTAATGATGGTATTAGTGCAACAGTGAGGGATGAACTAAGTTCAGGAGACCAGGATGTAGAAGCTGTTTGGGTAGGGATGAGATATCATAAAGGCGAGAAGTCACTTGTCAGAAGTGGTGCACAGACCACCGAATATTAACCACACTGTGGGACGGGATATCAAGGAATAAATAATGGCAGATTGTCAGAAAGATACAACGATACTTATGGGGGGATTTTAACTTACATATCGACTGAAAAAATCAGATGGGCAGAGGTAGCCTAGATGAGGAGTACATAGAATATCGTTGGGATAATTTCTTGGAACAATATGTTGCGGAGCCTACCAGAGAGCAGGCTATACTAGACCTGGTATTGTGCAACCAGATAGGAATAATTAATGACCTCATAGTTAAGGCGTCCCTTGGTAACAGCGACAGGGATAAGTTCGCTAACATTTGATGGTAATTTATGAATATTTTATGCAAGCCTCAGAATGGAGAAAAAGTATAAAATGTAACCGAATCCCTGAATCTTTTTTTTTAGCAATCGGCCCCAGATCAAAATCAATTTGTTGGAAATGTGCATATTTATTTCAATGTATCATTTACTGAGATCGTATACAGTGAATATTGAAACATTTTCCTTAATTTATAAATTTATCACTTAATACATTTTGTCCTGTTTGATTTTAATGTCATCAAATACAAACAGGGAACTGTTATCCATTTTTGTCACTGACAGCAAAAACGGATCTAACATTTGTCATCTGATCAACATTTAATTGCATTTCCGGAGGAGATTTGAGTTAAATTTAGTTTTATTACAAACATTGAACACAAATGCCACAAGAGTTGGTTTTATATTGTTTAATATGGCTCTCGGACAGATGCAGCAGATTGGATTTAAAATTCTTGTCATGCGTTTAAAGCGGAACTCCTGAAAGTAGTAGGCAGTCAGTGTTTCAATCGAGTGTAGGGGAGTCAGAACTGCAGAGTACCGGGATCTGCATCTAGCCGATTCATCCCACTTTGAGATTCCTGTCCCGGGAATTTCTCAGTGAAGTGACGTGTGGTACAGATAATTAGATTAAATAGTTGGTACAGAATTTGGAATGTTCAGAAAGGAAAATAAATACTGTATATTACATGAACTGGATGTGGAACCAATATTGCTACATTTGTACTGTTTATTAATAGGCTGGCCTCAGACACCGGAAATATCAGAGGAATGTATGATGGCATTAAGTGAGCTCTTGGGCCAACCATCAAGAAGATCGCCCCCCCCCTCAAATCTAAATCAGGGGACATAATCACTGACGAACGCAAACAAATGGACAGCTGGGTTGAGCACTACCTGGAACTGCACTCCAGGGAGAATGTTGTCACTGATACTGCCCTCAATGCAGCCCAGCCTCTACAGTCACGGATGAACTGGACGTACAGCCAACAACATCGGAACTCAGTGATGCCATTGATTGTCTAGCCAGTGGAAAAGCCCCTGGGAAGGACAGCATTACCCCTGAAATAATCAAGAGTGCCACGCCTGCTATACTCTCAGCACGACATGAACTGCTATGCCTGTGCTGGGACGAGGGAGCAGTACCCCAGGACATGCGCAATGCCAATATCACCACCCTCTATAAAAACAAAGGTGACCGCGGTGACAGCAACAACTACCGTGGAATCTCCATGCTCAGCATAGTCGGGTAAGTCTTTGTTAGAGTCGCTCTAAACAGGCTCCAGAAGCTGGCCGAGCGCGTCTACCCTGGGGCACAATGCGGCTTTCGTACAGAGAGATCGACCGTTGACATGCTGTTCACCCTTCCTCAGACACAGGAGAAATGCCGTGAACAACAGATGCCCCTCTACATTGCTTTCATTGATCTCACCAAAGCCTTTGACCTCGTCAGCAGACGTGGTCTCTTCAGACTTTTAGAAATGATTGGATGCCCACCAAAGCTACTAAGTATCATCACCTCATTCCATGACAATATGAAAGGCACAATTCAACATGGTGGCTCCTCATCAGAGCCCTTTCCTGTCCTGAGTGGCGTGTTCTCGCACCCACACTTTTTGGGATTTTCTTCTCCCTGCTGCTTTCACATGCGTTCAAGTCCGCTGAAGAAGCAATTTTCCTCCTCACAAGATCAGAGGGCAAGCTGTTCACCCTTGCCCGTCTAAGAGCGAAGTCCAAAGTACGGAATGTCCTCATCAGGGAACTCCTCTTTGCTGACGATGCTGTTTTAACAGCCTCACAGCTCCAGCGACCCGGGTTCGATTCTGGGTACTGCCTGTGTGGAGTTTGCAAGTTCTCCCTGCGTCTGCGTGGATTTCCTCCGGGTGCTCCGGTTTCCTCCCACATGCCAAAAGACTCGCAGGTTGATAGGTAAATTGGCCATTGTAAATTGCCCCCAGTGCAGGTAGGTGGTAGGAGGATAGTGGGGATGTGGTGGAGAATATGGGGTTAGTATAAATGGGTGGTTGTTTGTTGGCACAGAATCGGTGGGCCGAAGGGCCTGTTTCAGTGCTGTATCTCTAAAAAAAAAAAAATAAAATTTAAAAAACTAAATAAAAAATCTCACACTGAAGAGTGCCTGCAGAGTCTCATCGACAGGTTTTCGGCTGCCTGCAATGAATTTGGCCTAACCATCAGCCTCAAGAAAGCGAACATCATGGGGCAGGACTTCTCCATCCATCAATATCGACGACTACGCTCTGGAAGTGGTTCAACAGTTCACCTACCTAGGCTCAACTATCACTAGTAAACTGTCTCAAGATGCAGAAATCAACAAGCGCATGGGAAAGGCTTCCACTGCTCTGTCCAGACTGAGAGGCCAAGAGAGTGTGGGAAAATGGCGCACTGACATGGAACACAAAAGTCCGAGTGTATCAGTCCTGTGTCCTCAGTACCTTGCTCTATAGCAGCAAGGCCTGGGAAACGTATGTCAGCCAAGAGCGACGTCTCAATTCATTCCATCTTCGCTGCCTCCGGAGAATACTTGGCATCAGGTTGCAGGACCATATCTCCAACACAGAAGTCCTCGAGGCGGCCAACATCCCCAGCTTATACACACTACTGAGTCAGCGGCGCTTGAGATGGCTTGGCCATGTGAGCCGCATGGAAGATGGCAGGATCCCCAAAGACACATTGTACAGCGAGCTCGCCATTGGTAACAGACCCAACGGCCTTCCATGTTTCCGCTTTAAAGACGTCTACAAACGTGGCATGAAATCTTGTGACATTGATCACAAGTCGTGCGAGTCACTTGCCAGCTTCCGCCAGAGCTGGCGGGCAGCCAAAAAGGCGTGGCTGAAGTGTGGTGAGTCGAAGAGACTTAGTAGTTGGCAGGAAAAAAGACAGAAGCGCAAGGGGAGAGCCAACTGTGTAAGAGCCCCGACAAGCAAATTTCTTTGCTGCCCCTGCAGAAGAGCCTGTCACTCTAGAATTGGCCTTTATAGCCACTCCGGCGCTGCTTCACAAACCACTGACCACCTCCAGACGCTTACCCATTGTCTGTCGAGATAAGGAGGCCAAAGAACATTAATAGAGTTATCAATTCCACCCTCCAGAAATGATGCTACTAATTTCCGGGGGAATTCGTTGGATGAACAGTTTTATTTAGCCATCAACAATCTTCAAATCAAAGCCTTTTTACGTTAAATCATGCCTTGTATTTCAAACATTTATGTGCACGTGTCGCGTAATTATTCGTGTTTCTCAGTCTATTTCTACATGCCTCATACATTTGATGTCGTATTTATTGTCCAGATGTGTTTCTGAATCTCTTTCCACATGTCCCATACTTTTTATATGGTGCAATGCAGTGTTTATTGAAAGATCCAGAGTTGTTTCCCAATCTCTGGGGAAAGGTGGGAAAGTTGATCTGGGGCAGTAGATCAGCCATGATCTTATTGAACGGCGGCGTAGTCTGGGTAGGTAGTATGGCCTAATCCTACTCCTATTAAATTTTTTAATGTCCTTTCACAAGTCTCATACTCTGGTCACCTTGTGGAACAAATCTTGAATTCGTTTCCATATTTCAATTCAACAGACAGTGCCCAGAACAATTTGTCTCGGTACTGTAAATGTTTGAAGCGTGTTTGTTTATTTCTAACCATGTTAGCGTTTCTTCAGGCACTAGCTCATTTGTTCTGGAGATAGATTGTTAAAAGTTACTGATAATGCCATTAACACACTGAATCCGGATTGTTTGATGTGAGTTCCTTCTGTCCGGTGCTTTGCTTGTGGTTGTAAGCAGCAGTAACTGTAATTCTATCAGTTCATTTGCTGCTGAAATCCACAAGAGCTCACTTCATTGCGCAAGTTGTTCAAATTGGACCTAAAAAAGTTTGATATAATACAATTATTTTGATTCTTGACCACTTAATAATCTGCCATGAGAAGCATGTATTTATAAACTCCCTGTATTGACTGTATATTGTAATCCCTAAACCACCCTGTCTTGGCTTTGCAAGTTATTCAAGAGTTCAAATTCTGGGCTTTGAATATCCCACGTTTGTTCCGTTTCAGTTCACCTCATTTAAGTTTATTTTTATTTAAAAGTAATAGTTCTCTACTACTGTTTGTGGTAATACAGCGCAATAGCATGTCATATGAAGTACAAAATGTTAAAATAACTTAACATTTTCGCACCAAACCCATTAGTCTAAATGTCAGGACGGTAACAGTGTGATCAGATAAATTTGAGGCGCTGGGAACCGGCAGTCACCGTAGGCCAGTTAAAGCAGGGGAAATGGGTGAGCGGGACTGTCTGTGCCAAGAGAACAGCAGCAGCAGAATTTTCGATCAGCTGAGGTTTACATAGGGTAGGAGGCCGACCAGAGGAGTGTGAGAACAGTGGGTATATTCTCTGTATATATAGGTGATTTGGATAATGGTTCACAAAAAAATGCATTCAAACTTTTTCGAGAACATCAGTTAGAAATTGTGAGGAAGCATGCGAGAGAGAATGGAGGGATCAGCAGACATGAGGAGCAGTGTAGATAAATGGGAACATGGTAGTGATTGAGAAAGGGGAACGACTGTACATTTCTCTGAGGCCGTATGAAATAAACCTGTCGAATAGACAAGAACGGGAGAGTCGGTTACAGTTTGTTTAGATTCATTTTTGGGTTCTGAGCTCGCTAGTCAGGCGGAATTTACTGAACAACCCTACTTCGCCAGAAAGGATGACGGGGTGGCTTCTTGAACCACTGTCATCATGTTGGCGATATTGTTCTACACCCATTTATTGTCCATCCCTCGTTTCCATAAGAAGGTGTTCGTGGGCTTTCTCCTTTAACCACTGGACTATCTGGGGCAGAAAGTCGGCATGGCATGACTGGCTGAAATGATAAATGCATGAAGTGTAGGGAAAATGACTGAGTGGATTGAAGAAGATTTACAGACTCTGCAGAAACACGGAGATGGAACCGTTTTTCTGCAAATACTGAACGGTTATTCCCCTCGTCTGTCATTGGGTCACTGGAAAAGGGGAATTTGTGGGAGCTGACTATTATCAGGGAAAGTTGGTCGGAATTCTAAGACTCCAGGACTGGGAGGAAGTCACACACCATTTACACTGCATAACTAGGAGCATCAATGGACCAGTGAGATTATAGTGGGGAAACTGCAACTCATTCAAGTTTACTCGGTCAGCACAGCTGAGGATGGGAATTGGTGTCCCGTTGTCTATAATATATCAAGAGAGTATACAAAGGGACAACGATACATGGGAGATATATTATCACCAGGCAGATGGGGAGCAGGTCAACACACCGTCTATAGTACATAATGTTGTGAATAACAAAAAACACCGAGAGAACTGTGAGGCAGATTATCATCAGGAAGATTGGGATCAGGTCAACACACGGTCTGTAGTATATAATTTTGCGAATAGAAAAACACTTGGAGATCTGTAAGACACATTATCATCAGGGGGATTTGGATCAGGTCAACTTCCGTCGATAGTATATAATATTGTGAATAGTAAAAACGCCTGGAGATCTGTGAGACTCATTATCATCAGCGACATTGGGTTCAGGTCAACCGACTGACTGCATTTTTAAAATGCAGAAATGCTTTGCCAGTAAACGGGAGGACCATTGATCGAACATCTTTAACGGGTAATAGAAGAGGACACGTCGGCGAGGGCAGGTTACAAGAGAATCAGAACAGCAGGAACTCAGTAAGAAATAGTCAGCACGGAGTTAGGAGGCTGGCAAACCGTTCATCTTGTTTTCTTTTGTTTGAGGAAGCTATATATTTTATTGAAGAGCCGAAAGGCCCAATTACACGTTTATAGAAACTTTGAAAGTTACCGTTGGAAGACTTTGCAGTAAATTAAAGGGCATTGAAATCGACCACAGGATCGGAAAATCTATTATTTGCGTTCGAATTCCTCTTGAACTTTAGTTCGGAATGCTGAATTCACTTCGCGCGCCATCAACATCGGGTTTAAACGCGGGTCCATCAGCACACTCCTCTCAGGGCACCTGCACTCAGGTCATCAATAGTCAGAGCACCATCAGCACAAATTTACAGTGCGATTGGGAAAGGGAGTGGGACTAATTAGACAGCTTGTGCAAAGAGACAGCCTCGGCACCATGGGCCGAATGGAGTCCCTCTGTGCTGTTTCATTGCAAGATTCGAGAAGGGAGAGTACCATCACCACCGCTTTTTCAGAGCACCATCATACTGGTAATATACGGAGCCCACCCACCGTCACCACAAGGAGAGAATGTATCCGAGTGTCAGTGTGCATGTGTGAAAACAATTCTGGAGACATTTTGGACAATTACTAATATTAATTTGTTGCAGAAACTGTATTTTCGGTGTTAAGAAATGAAATCACAGATCCCGGTATAATCTCTTCCGCAAAGCAATGAGAATAATCATCCTGCAATTAGTTGTATTTATGTCTTTTCTTTCTAACAGTTTCATTCATTTGTTGTCCCAGTGAATTCTAATTATTAACTTCTCATTTCAGGAAGACCTGGGAGCAGTCAGGCTGACCCGTCAGGTAATCGCCCTTTATTTTCACACTATCTTCTATCTCTCTGCTCCAATCCATCCCATTAAATATTAAGCTTGGGCGACAATCTCAGCACTTTTTGTTTGATCACGGATGAACCCGCTGCCCAGTTGCGAGTCAGAAAGGGAGTGAGTCCCTCATAGTGATTGTAAAGGTCTTTAAATGTATTTGAGAGATGGCTGCTGTTCATGTGGAGGGACAATAACTGAGAGTCTCTGAAGAGCAGAGTGTGAAGGTTCAGCTCCACTCACACTGTTTCTTAGCTTAGAGATGGCTGCTGTCTTCATGTGGAGGGACAATAACTGAGAGTCTCTGAAGAGCAGAGTGTGAAGGTTCAGCTCCATTCACACTGTTATCTCGCTGAGAGATAACTGCTGCCTTCATGCAGAGGGAAAATAACTGAGAGTCTCTGAAGAGCAGAGTGTGAAGGTTCAGCTCCACTCACACCATTACCGAGCTGAGAGATGGCTGCTGTCTTCATGCGGAGGGACAATAACTGAGGGTCTCTGAAGAGCAGAGTGTGAAGGATCAGCTCCACTCACACTGTTACCTAGCTGAGAGATGGCTGCTGTCTTGATGCGGAGGGACAATAACTGAAGGTCTCTGAAGAGCAGAGAGTGAAGGATCAGCTCCACTGACACTGCTGCTGGTCCAAAGGTCCACCTCACCAATCTGCGCTGACATCAAGATCACATGATCATCCAGCGCCCTCTTTTTTGTTTGTGATGGGTGAGGGTGCAATTTCATCTGCTCTTTCCTGGTGCTGGGATCTCACTGTGTTCGCAGACACGTAAACATGTGATCATTACAGCCGCGCCCATCTCCCCACATCTGCAGGTTAAATCTGTTCTGAGCCTGTCATCACCCGGATCCCATTGGAGCCGCTGTGTTGATGGGAATATCCGGCTGTATCCCGGTTCCCTGCTCGCTTGCACCGTTTATTAGTACTTCCCCCTCCTTTTTCTTTCATGTGTGATATTTATTCCGGGTTTTATTAGAGTTCTGTGGGCAGACTGATGTTGCTATCAATTCATGTCTGGTGAATATGGAGGGTCTGTACGCTCGAAATCTGTAGGTTTAACACACTATAACTGCTTGATGATATTTCTGATACTTTACAGAGACAGTGAAGCTGAGACCGGTGAATAGGGAGGGTCTGTGTGCTGGGAATATGTGGGTTTAACACACAAATACTGCTTGATGATATTTCTGATATTTTACAGTGACGGGGAAGCTGAGACTGTTGAATGGGGAGGGTCGGTGCGCTGAGAACTTGTGGATTTAACACGCTTAAACTTCTTGATGAAATTTCTGATATTTTACAGAGATGGTGAAGCTGAGACTGGTGAATGGGGGCAGTCGGTGCGCTGGGAGAGTGGAGATTCACTACAGGGGACAGTGGGGGACTGTTGCTTCCTTTCTCTGGGACCTGCAGGATGCCGCGGTTGTGTGTCGGGTGATGGACTGCGGGACTGCAGTCTCTGCGCCGGGCCGGGCTCACTTTGGGGAAGGGTCTGGACCCATCGTGACGGGGAATGTAAAGTGCGTCGGGACCGAGGCCGCTCTGTGGGACTGTGAGTCAGAGCAATGGGATCACTATCACCTGCCACACTCCTATGATGCCGGCGTCATCTGCTCAGATAAAAATCTTTCTCAGTTTCTCATCTCCCACCGCGGCTGATAGAATCTGGGAAGAAGTGAAGTTAAAACAATCCGGGACGGTCCATACCCGGAAAGTCAGATAATAATAATTCCAGTAATCTCCGGTTGGAATTATTGTTGATATTAGGATCACTGTTTAAAATTATATCTTTGGTACTATATTTAAAAAACATTCTCCACCGGATGCAGCAAATACCTGATATGCAGCACTTTTACAATACAGACAGATCAGTTTCCATTGAGATTTTCCCTGAGCTGCAGTGAATGATCTGAAATGTTGGAAATGTCACAATCTCAATCCAACTCTCCCTTCATCGGCCCATCATGACTGCATGGGCTCTTTGAAAGAGAAATTCACTCAGTTCTATTCCCCTGCCTTCTCTCCATAACTCTGCACAATCTTCCTTTTCAAATAACTGTCTAGTTCCTTTTTAAATGCTTCAACTGAACATGTCTCCGCCACGTTCTCAAGGTAAACATTCCAGTTCTGAAACACTCGCTGCATGAAAAAGAGTTTCTTCAGGTCACTTTTGCTTCTTTTACCAAATGCTTTAAATCGGTTCCCTCACCTTCACGACCCTTTCACCAGTGGAAACAGTTTTCCTCTGTCCACTCTGTAAGGGGGATCATGCAGCGCAGTTTCCTATTGTGATACCCACAACAACTGTGGACCCATTACTTCGATCCCCGAGGCTGAGAAACCACCCTGCCTCCCTCCCCTGATCCCCAGTTTCAGCTTCACAATCTGTGTAATATATCAGATCTAAGGCCAAGCGGACGGCCGGGCTGACAGTGCATGCCCGGTAGCAGCTGGTGGGTTGATGAATGGAGAGTTGGCTTGACATTGCGACATTTCCATCGAGTAGCTAAAGAACCCTCATGATTTTGAATACCTCGATCAAATAAAATCTCCACCTTCTCTTCTCCACGGAAAACAATCCTAACTTCTCCAATCTATCTTCATAACTGAAATTCCTCAATTCCTGGAACCATTCTCATGAAACGTCTCGAAACTCTCTCCAATGCCTTCACATCTTTCCTCAAGTGTGGCGCCCAGATCTGAACAAATACTCCAGCTGAAGCCGAACTAGTGTCTGATATAGAGGTTCGACATAACTTCCTGACACTTGTATTCTTTGCACCCATTAACAAAGCCCAGGAGACTGTATGCTGTATTAAACACTCGCTCAACCTGGCCTGCCACCATCAATGACTTATGCACTATTAAACCAAGGTCCCTCTGCTTCTGCAACCCCTTTGGAATTGAGCCCTTCATTTAATAATTTATCTCCATTATATTCCTTCCAACATAAATCACTTCATATTTCTCTGCATCGAACTTCATCCGCCACCTGCCTGCCCATTGCACCAACTTGTCAATGTCCGTTTGAAGATCCGCACTATCCTCCTCACAGTTCACAATACTTCCAGAATTTTTATCATTTTGAAAATGTGTCCTGTACACTATATAGATTGGGAATCGAATATTGAAGGATACATGGCATTTAGGAAGGACAGGAAGCTAGGAATAGGTTGAGGGGCAGCTCTGTTAAATAATAATGTTATTGGTGCAATAGTGAGGGATGACCTAAATTCAGGAGACCAGGATGTGGAAGCCGTTTGGGTAGTGATGAAAATTCATAAAGGCAAGAAGACAGTTGTCAGAAGTGGTGGACGGACCACCTAATATTAACCACACTGTGGGATGGGGTATAAAGGAATAAATAATGACAGCTTGTCCGAAAGGTACAGCGAAAATTATGGGGGCATTTTACCCTGCATATTGCTCGAAAAATCAGATGGCAGAAGTAACCGAGCTACGGCATACATAGAGTATTTTCCGGATAATTTCTTGAAACAATATGCTGTGTTGCAAACCAGACAGCAGGCAATACTGGACCTGGTATTGTGCCACGCGATACCAATAATTAATGACCTCATAGTTAAGGCGCCCCGAGGTAGCAGCGATCATGTTATGATTGAATTGTACATTCAGTTTGAGGGAGAGAAGAGTTGGTCCAAGACTGGTATTATAAACTTGAATAAGGGCAATTATGAGGGCATGAACGCAGAGCTAGCTAAAGTGAACTGGCAAATCAGGTTAAGGGATAATAGAGATGCAGTGTCAGATATTTAGGGGAATATTTCAGAATACACAGAGTAGATGCAATTCAATGAGAAAGAAACATTCCAAGAATGGGCCCGCAATCTGTGATTAAGTAAAACAGTTGAAGGTCGTATCAAACGTAAAGAAAAAGCCTATAATTGCCCAAAAATGGGAGGCAGGTCAGATGATTGGACAGAATATATACGAAAAAGCATTTAACAACTAAAAGATTGATAAGGAAGGTAACATTAGAGTACGAGTGAAAGCTAGATAGAAATATAATGACAGATAGTAAGAGTTGATATAGATATTGTTCAAAAAGGAAAAGAGTTAACCAATTCAGCGTTGATCCTGTAAAAATGAGTCTGGGGAATTAATTATGAATAATAAGGAGATGGCAGATGAATGGAGCAGATATTTTGCGTCGGTCTTCAATATTGATTGTAAAAGTAACATCAAAGTATTAGCTATAAGTCCGGAAAATGAAGGGAGGGTAGAAGTCAAGAAAGTTACAATCACCAGGGAAATGGTACTGAGCACATTGTTGGATCTGCGGGCTGACAGGTTCCCGGGTCCTGATGGACGTCATCCTTGGGTGTTAAAAGAAGTAGCTGGTGAGATAGTTGGTGCGTTAATTTTAATTTTCCAATATCCCCTGGATTCGGGTAAGGTTCTTTTAAATTGGAAAATAGCAAATGCAAATCCTTAATTCGGAAATGAAGGGAAATATAAAGCAGGAAACTCAAGGCCAATTACTTTAACATTTGTCTTTGGGAAAAAGTTACAAACTATTATTAAAGATGTTATAGCAGGGCTGTTAGATGAATTCAAGGTCATCAGGCAGAGTCAACATATTTTTGTGAAAGGGAAATCACGTTTAACCAATTTACTGGAGTTCTTTGAGGGAGTTACAAGTGCTGTGGATAAAGTGGAAACGCTTGATATATTGTACTTAGATTTCCAGAAGGCATTGATAAGGTGCCATATCAAAGGTTATTGCAGAAAATAAAATCTGATGGTGTAGGGTGTAACATATTGGTATAGATAGATGATTGGTTATCTAACAGGAAGCAGAGAGTAGGCATAAATAGCTCATTGACTGGTTGGCAAGATGTAACGAGTGGTGTGCCACAGGGATCTGTGCTGGGACATCAAATTTTCGCAACTTATATAACTAACTTAGATGATGGGACGGAGGAATGGTTACTTAATTTGCTAATGACACAAAGATAGGTAAGAATGTAACTTGTGAAGAGAACATAAGGAGTCTGCAAATGGATATAGATAGGTTAAGTGATTGGGCAAAGACCTGGCAGATGGAGTATAATGTGGGAAAGTGTGAAATTGTCCACATTGGCAGCAAGAATAGAAGAGAAGCATATTATCTAAATAGTGAGATGTTGCAGAGCTCTGAGATGCAGAGGGATCTGAGTGCATGTATCAAAAAACGTTAGTATGCATATACAACACGTAATTAAGAAAGCTAGTAGAATGTTACAGTTTATCGTGAGTGGAATTGAATACAAAAGTAGGGAGGCTATGCTTCAGCTACACAGGTTATTGCTGAGACCACATCTGCAGTACTGTGTATAGTACTGGTCTCCTTATTTAAGGAATTATGTAAATGCGTTGGAGGCAGTACAGAGAAGATTTACGAGACTAATAACTGGAATGGGTGACCTGTTATACGAGGAACGATTTGTCAGACTAGGCTGGTATCCGCTGGAATTTAGAAGACTAAGAGGTGACTTGATTGCAATTTTTAAAATCCTAAGGGTTCTTGACAGGGTTGTTGTCGAAAAGATGTTTGCCCTGGTGGGAGAATCTCGAACTAGGGGTAACTGTTTAAAAATAAGGCGTCGCCCATTTAAGACAGCGATGAGGAGAATTTCTATCTCTCAGCGGGTCGTGAGTCTTTGTAATTTTCTTTCTCAAAAGGCAGTGGAAGCAGAGCCTTTGATTATTTTTAAGGCAGTGGGAGATAGATTCTTGATAAGCAAGGGGTTGGAAGGTTATCGTGGGTAGGTGGAAATGTGGAGTAATCAGTTCAGCCATGAATTTATTGAATGGTGAAACAGGCTCGAGGAGTGGAGTGGCCTACTCCGGGTCCTAACTCTTATGTTCATCCGTATATTCTTATATAAGAGGGTGCATCTAATACATCCTCTTTATTAATGTTAAACCCCTCTAGTATCTGAATTACCTCCTCTTTCACTATTGCCTGGGATGCATCTTCTTCCTTGGTAAAGACAGATGCAAAGAATTCAGTTAATACCTCAGCTATGCCCGCTACCTCAATATGCAAATCCACTTTCTGGTCCCTCATCGGCCCCACTCCTCCTTGCACCAACTTTTTGATCGTTATCCGTCTATAAAAAAACATTGGAACTTCTTTTAATGCTAGTTGCCAGTCTCTTTTAAAGGGTACAGTTCTAAAGTGTCTGCAGGCCGAGAGTGACCTGGGAGTATTTGGGATAAAATCGTTGAAGGTAGCAGGGCAGGTTGAGAAAGTGGTTAATAGGGCAATGGGATGTTGGCCTTTTTAAATAGAGGCACAGAGTACAAAAGTAAGGAAGTTATTGTAAACCTTTATGAAACACCGCCTTCGACTCAGCTGGTGTATTGTGTACAATTCTGAATACGGCACTTTAGAGGAAAGTGAATGCTTTAGAATGGGTGCAGAAAGGATTTACAATGAAGGTTCAAGGGATGAAAGACATCAGTTACATTGATAGATTGGAGAAACTGTCGTTGCTCTCCTTAGAACAGAGAAGGCAATGAGGAAATTTGATAGAGTGTTCAAAACCATGAGGGGTCTAGACAGAGTAGATAGAGTGGAAGTGTTCCTCTTGGCTGAAAGGTCAATAACCAGAGGATAAAAGCAAAATACTGTGGATGCTGGAAATAGAAATAAACACAAGAAATGCTGGAACCACTCAGCAGGTCTGGCAGCATCTGTTAAAAGAGAAGCAGAGTTAACGTTTCGGGTCACAGATGCTGCGAGACCTGCTGAGTGGTACCAGCATTTCTTGTTTTTATTTCAATAACCAGAGGATACTGTTATACTGTGGATGGCAAAAGAACCAACCGTGGCATGAGGAAAAACTTATTTACATAGTGAGTGGTTAGAATCACAGAATCACAGAATAATACAATGCAGAAGAGGCCCTTCGGCCAGTCGAGTCTGTACCGATGCATTAAAGACACCTAACCTGTCTACCTAATCCTATTTGCCAGCACTTGGCCCATAGCCTTGAATGTTATGACGTGCCAAGTGCTTATCCAGGTACTTTTTAAAGGATGTGAGGCAACCTGCCTCTACCACCCTCCCAGGCAGAGCATTCCATACCGTCACCACCCTCTGGGTAAAAATGTTCTTCCTCAAATCCCGCTTAAACCTCCTGCCCCTCACCATCAATTTGTGACCCATCATAACTGACCCTTCAACTAAGGGGAACAGCTGCTTCCTATCCATCCTGTCCATGTCCCTTATGATCTTGTAAACCTCGATCAGGTCACCCCTCAGTCTTCTCTGCTCCAGCGAAGAATACCCAAGCCTATCCAAGCTCTCTTCATAGATTAAATGTTCCATCCCAGGCAACATCCTGGTGAATCGCCTCTGCACCCCCTCCAATGCAATCACATCCTTCCTATTATGTGGCGACCAGAATTGCACACAGTAGTCCAGCTGTGGCCTTACCAAACTTCTGTACAACTCCAACATGACCTCCCTGCTTTGGTAATCTCTGCCTCGATTGATAAAGGCAAGTGTCCCATATGCCTTTTTCACCACCCTATTAGGATCTGAAATGTGCTTTCTGCGAGTCTGATGGAGAAAGGTTCAATTGTGGCTTTCAAAATGGAATTGAACAAGCACCTGAAGAGAAATTATTTGCCTGGCTATGGGTAAAGGGCAGAAGCATAGGACTAGCTGAGGTGCTCTTGCAGATAACCAGCATGAACACACGGACTGAATGGCCTCTTTCTGTGTTGTAAACATTCTATGATTATATGCTAAATGTTGCTTCTTGCTGGTCACAAACTGTCTGTTCAGTTTTTAAACTGAAAGCTGTGAATGTGGTTTCAAGGTAATTAATTACATATGAAGGACTTTGAAGGGTGATCATGACAGACTGCAAAGTGTGGGTTAAAGGTAGTTATTCAGACTGGCAAAAGGTGAGAAGTATTGTGTGACAATTCATGCCACTGGGCTACCGCTGTGCAAATGCTTCCTATTTATTCGGGCCATTCCTAAGATTATGGCACACACCATTAAGAAGCGAATGGCACACAGGGCATAGCAAAGGCAAAGGGGCCGATAACAATTCAGCTGCAGTGCTGAAGATCAGTGCTCCACAATTAGCTGCACCTCCAGCCAAGCTGATCGAAGGCAGTTACAACACTAGGATCCAACTGATATTTTGAAAAATTGCCCAGTTACACACTGCCTGGAAAAGCAGGGAAACACAGATCAATTAGCACCCCATCAGCCTACTCCCATTCAAAAGCATGTTTCCTTTTGCGACGTATGGCTCCCCTTTCAATGTATCTCTCTGAAAATAAACCTCAATTTTTTTTGTACTTTCTACAACTTTGTTGACCTGTTTTGGTATTTTTATTGATTTTTATATCTGTACCCCTGAATCCCAATTCTCAATTCAATTCTAGACACAATTTAGATTATCATTGTCCAAGGAATATGTGTTCTCAGTCTTCCTACCCAAATGGGTATGTGTACATTTATCTGCATTAACATTCATTTACAATTTCGTGAACGTCATGCATTTTTATCACAATCTGCCTTAATATTAACTGTTGTCCCATGTATATGTCATTAGTTGTAATTGTAATTGTACGTCCCTTTCCCGAGTCTAAATCATTTATGTAAAATATGATCAGAAGTACTTCTGGCACCAGTTCTTGTCGGACAATACGTCTTGCCCAGTTCTAACTGCCCACAATATTTTTTTTCTGTTTGCCCACTGCTGGACACTACACCAGATGTCGACTGACCAGGATTTCTTCATTTTCTTCATTCTTCAGAGATACAGCACTGAAACAGGCCCTTCGGCCCACTGAGTCTGTGCCGACCATCAACCACCCATTTATACTAATCCTATACTAATTCCATATTCCTACCACATCCCCACCAGTCCCTATATTTCCCTTCCACCTACCTATCCTAGGGGTAATTTATAATGGCCAATTTACCTATCAACCTGCAAGTCTTTGGCATGTGGGAGGAAACCGGAGCACCCGGAGGAAACCCACGCAGACACAGGGAGAATTTGCAAACTCCACACAGACAGTACCCAGAATTGAATCCGGGTCGCTGGAGCTGTGAGGCTGCGGTGCTAACCACTGCGCCACTGTGCTTTTAGCTGTAGCATAATTTCTAGCCCCTTGTAATCCATTCCTCCAGATATAAAGCCCAGCATTCCATTAGCTGTTTTGATTTTCTTTCGTGTACTTGCCCATGACCCTGAAGTCTATTTTACCTCTGCTGCTTCCGGCTTTTCACCATTTAGAAAGTACTGTAACCTTTTTAATTCCAAATTCAACAGCTCACACTTACCAATATTGTAATGGTTTTACACAGTCACTTCATCTTTTTTTTGTTCTAACTTTATGCTTAAAATATATATGATTACAATATGGTTTTATTTCAATGGCAAAATTGAATATGTCAATTATATGTGGCTTTCTATCCAGTCATCTAAATCATTAATAAATAGTAGAGGTTCCTGTGGGACGGCGCTGTCACATCCTGCCAGTTAGATGATCTGCCCAATATCCCTGCTGTCTGTCTCCTGCCACTTAGCTCACGTCCTAAGTAGTCAATAATTTGGCCTAAATCCTATAAGCTGCAACTTTAGCCAACAATCTGTTTTTAGGGATTTTGTTGTTTGCTTTCTGGAAGTTCATCTGAATAATATCCATTGATGTCCTCCTGTCCTCTACTTTAGTTACCTCCACAAAACAATTGATCAGGTTCATCAGGCATGATCTACCTTTTACAAATCCATGCTGGCTCTCTCTGATTGGCTGTAACTTTTCAAGGTGATCAGACACTCCATCTTTAAATGTACACTCTAGTAATTTCCTGACAACAGCTGTTCGGCTAACCAATCTATAATTCCCTCGATTCCCTTGCTAACCTTCGTTAAATAGCAGTGTGACAATTGCAATTTTCTAATCACTGACCGAGCAGTTTGCTCTCAATCATTAACAAAGTGATGGAAGGTGTTGTTTACAGAGTGAGCAAGCAGTACTTACCAATAAACTACTCACTGATGCTCAGTTTGGGTTTGTCGGAACACTCAGCTTCAGGCCTCATTACACGCTTTGTCCAAAAATGAGCAAAAGAGCTGAATTCCAGAAGTGAGATGAAAGTGACTGTCCTCGACATCAAGGCAGCGTTTGGTCACCTGTGGCAACAAGGAACCTTAAAAAGTGACGTCCATGTAAATACTGATGAAAAGTAATTGTGTATAATTCCTGCCATTTCCTTATTTTCATTTATAATATCACCATTTACATTATAATGAGGCCACATTGCTCTTACTTGCAATCTCTTTTCGAAGTTATTGTAAAAGTTTTGAAAATCTTGCGATCTAATTTGTCACCCTTTGCTATTCTTTGTATATCTGCTATTCACGAGAATCTGGGCTCTTTTCACCATTTTTCCATGTTTTTGTTTCCTTTTATGCTGATGATGTTACTGTGTCTTGCACGCCAGTCCACAATAGATGAGGTGAGTTTGGAATTGGACCATTCAATGCGGTGGTCATTGAGTTGAGCTTACTTGACGACGGCAGGCTTGTCCCATTCATTGCATCAGGGAAGCTATGGAGATCTATAAACACCACACTGTCCCCCTAACAGTGGCCTGTTCCACAGTGGATATATGGTTGTCTCTCCTCAAGGGACACACCATCGCCTACTCTTGCAGCCAATATACCGCCACCGGAAGACGATACACAATAGCTGACCAATCAGCAGCAAGGACAATAGCATGTACCGACCTTTCACGGAATATAATTAACAGACCAATAGCAGCCAGAACAAGAACATGTAATAACCTATCACAAGTAAGATCCTGTCCATATTCCCTTTCTCCACGACATATAAACCTATAACTTCCACTAGTTACAGTTGTTTCTCCAGACAATGGGCAGAGGACACTGCCTAAAAGGTCGAGGTCTGCCAGTATTTCTAACAACTCTTTTTTCAAGAAAGCAACTGCTGTTTTCAGAGCAAATTCATGTGGTGTAAAACCGTTAAATTGTCTTACTCAAATATTGCATGTTTTAGTTTTTTCTCTCCAGGTAGTGCCTATTTATTTTAGTTTTCCAACTGTTCTCTACCTCCTCACCCTGCACCCACCAGCCTCCCTTCACCCACTTACTAGTTTCAGAATCCTGTAACAACCTTATTTATCCTTTATTCTCGGACCCTGATCCCAACCCAGTTCAGGTGAAGCGCATTCCAACAGAACAGTTATTTAAAATCCCTTTACAAGTGGTGGGTACCATGAAAGGTAACACCTCTTTCCAACATCAACACCTTCAACCACGTGTTGACCTCCCTAATCCTGCCCCCCCCCCCCCACTCCCCATTCAAATGTACAAGCGGTTTGCAAAATAATTCAGAGATTATAATCCTTGAGATCTTCTTTTATAGTTCAGCTCCTGGTACTCTCTGAAAAGAACCTCTTGCCTCATCTTTCCTATGCTGTTGGTCCCTATATGGTCCACAACGACAAGATATTTCCCCTGCATTCTCGCAATCTGATTTGAGATATCCCTCACTTCACACAACTTGGGCAAATACTGTTTGGGAATCCTAAAACCCTAATTATTGAACTACTTAAAAGTATCACATTATGTCCCACTCCTCCACCTTTTGCACAGCTTCCTGTTCGAACGTATCATGGTCAACATTCTGGCTGCCCTTCTGAAAGTCTTCATCCTAATTCTTACAAATAGCCAGTACATTGTTCGTCTTGGATAGATTCACTTTCTGCATATCCTCGTTCACCAACAAATCTGGATTTCCAATACTGTGCACCAAAAGCAACAACAACCTCATTCTGACGCCGCACATCCCTACAAGATCTGACAGAAATCTGCAGCAAACTATCCAATACTCCTTTTGCTGCCGTATGTGTTAGAGATCTCCAATTCCCACTAGAGCTTTATGACCCTGAGCCAGAGACTTTCCAGGTGGAGACATCTACTGCGGACATGTTCTGTCGGGATAATTCCGTTATCCACAAAATCCGCTATCCAGAAAAAAATAACTACTCTGCCAGAACTTAGTCTGTCTTTATTTTCGAGGTAAAATTATGTGTCGATGCATTTTAGCTTTAAAGCTATTTTACTGGTAAGCTGACGCCGAAACACTAAGCACTCACCAATTAACTTAATACTTATTTGCAACTTATCCATGTCCCCTCAAACTCTGACCTCACAATTGCTTCCCCTCTATTTGTCTGGTATCTGCCTCTCCCAATAGGCTCTGCTGCTGCTGGCTGTGGCGCTGTGTTAAATCGGTGACTCCACTCACTTACTCAAGCTGAACAGACAAAACAAAGCACCTCCTTATAAACCACGCCCTCTGCCACTTAGAAGGACAAGGACAGCAGATGGATGGTAACAGCACCATTTGCAAGTTCCCCTCCAAGCCGCACACATTCCTGATTTGGAACTATATCAATGTTTCTTCACTGTCGCTAGGTCAAATCCTGGAACTCCCTTCCAAACAGCACTGTGGGTGTACTGAGAGCGCACGCACTGCAGCGGTACACATAGGCGGCTGACCACTATCTTTGCAAGGGCAATTCGGGTTGGGTAATAAATGCTGGCCGAGCCAAAAACGTCTACTCCCTGTGAAAGAATATAAAAAAGCCTCCTTTTCCCCTCTGCACGAATTCATACTGTTCACAAACTCTAACTTCCCCATATGTTCATAATGTATTAAGGTAACATTGCAATCTGCGGTTACACTCTGCCTTACTAGAAGACTAAAAATAGAAACAGAAAATAGGAGTCGGCATAGGCCAGTCCGCCCTTCGGGCCTGCCAAACAATTAAAAAAAACATGTCTGATCATCTAATTCAGTACCCTGTTCCGTTTCGTCCCCATACCCCTTGATCTCTTTGGCATTAAGAAAGATATCCATCTCCTTCTTGAAAATATTTAATGGTTTGGCCTCCCCTGCCTCTGTGGTAGAGAATTCCGCAGGTACACCACCCACAGAGTGAAGACATTTCTCCTCATCACGGTTCTAAATAGCATACCCCGGATCCTGAGACTGTGATCCCTGGTTCTGGACACCCCAGCCATCGGGAACATCCTCCCTGCATCGAGCTGTGATATTCTCCTTAACCAGTAATGCAACTCCCCCACCCCTTTTACACCCCCCTCTATCCCGCCTGAAGCTTCTAAATCCTGGAACATTTAGCTGTTAATCTGTCCTTCCCTCAACCAAGTCTCTTTAATATGAACAACATCATAGTTCCAAGTGCTAATCCAAGCTCCAAGTTCATCTGCCTTACCTGTTATTCTTCTTGCATTGAAACACATGCACTTCAGAACACCAGTCCCGCTGTGCTCCACAACATCTCCCTGCCTGCTCTTCCTCTTAGTCTTACTGGCCTTATTTACTAGTTCCCCCTCATTTATTTCACTTGCTGCCCTACTGCTCTGGTCCCCACCCCCTGCCACACTAGTTTAAACCCTCCCGAGTAACGCTAGCAAACCTCGCAGCCAGGATATTTGTGCCCCTCCAATTTATATGCAACCCGTCCTTCTTGTGCAGGTCCCATCTGTCCCTGAAGAGATCCCAATGGTCCAGATATCTGAAACCCTCCGTTCTACACCAGCTGTTCAGCCACGGGTTTAGCTGCACTATATTCCTATTTCTACAGGGAGTAATCCCGAGATTACAACCCTGGAGGTCCTGTCTTGTATAGGACTAGTCGACCCAATCGCTCCTAATACGTAAATTCTGCGATCCTGGGAATCAGCCTAGTAAATCTATTTTGCACTCTATCCATGGCAAGGGCATGCTTCCTCAGATAAGGAGACAGAAACTGACACAGTACTCCAGATGTGGTCTCACCAGGGCCCTGAAGTAAGGCATCCCTGCTCCTGTCCTCAAACCCTCTTGCAATGACGTCTGATGTTGGATGCCTTTGCAGGCACATTCAAGTTGCAACAGTTTAGACCGTTTCCAGCTGACAGTGATTACTCCATTTCGGACAATCACAGCTGATTGACTGCTGACTGCGAACTTGACTTGCACGGTTAACTGCTAACAATGAACTACCTTGCAGCTTTTTTATATTCCAAGATAAATTCTAAATATTAAGGCTAGATTTCAGTCTTACACACCAATTACCAAATTCTAAACGTCCCACTCTGTGTATAACACATGCAGCTAAAGGTACAGACTATGCCTAAAACCTTTGCCTTAACTCTAACTACCTTACAACTCGCAAAAGAAAATTGCCAGGCAGTCAATTTCAGTTCAAGAAGAAGGTCCTGATAACGGTGTCAATGGCAAATAAAGTTGAGCAATAACTGCCAGAGATGTCCACATCCCTCATGAAGAAAAGCAGCTCCTAAATGGCCTTGTTTTGTATTTGTTCTCCTGATCTTCTCTAGCGCATCTATCAAACCGCTTAAACATTTTAAACACACCAACTCGATAAGGTCTAATCCTTCCATATGCAATCTACTACAAACAAAGTTTATGCAACTTGTCTTCATAATGTAATGCTTTAAGCATTGTTGTCATTCTAGTGACTCTGTCCAGTACCACCTCCAAAGCCGATGGTTTTGTGAAGTGCGGTGCCCAAAAGCGACAACAGATACAACAGAAACATCACATCCTTCTGAGTTTTATATTCCAAGCACCAAGAGATAAAGACCAACAATCGATTAATGTTTTCAAGAAGAGCTGTTAACTTTTGAATATTCAGCCAACTTCTTGAAGAGGTCCTGCAGTAATTATTGTGAGGAAAGGACACAGACCTGAAACATAACTCTCTTGTTCTCTCCACAGATGCTGTTAGCTCTGCTCAGTATTTCCAGCATTTTCTATATCATTTCAGATCTCCAACAGCCGCAGTATTTTACTTTTGTGTTGCTGTAGTAATTCTAATTGTTTTTTGATAGATAATTTGTGTAAAGTATGGATAGATAATCGTGTAGATAAAATTCTACTTTTTTTTTTTTTACCCATTTTCTATTTTGCTGTTTCTATGCAGAGGATTATTAGGAAATTATTTGGATTTGTATTTGTTTCCAATTCAGGGAAACCTGCACCTCGATTGTTTGGTGGGGTGAACAGATCCTCTGGCCGGGTGGAGGTGCTGCATGGAGACCAGTGGGGGACGCTGTGTGACCTTTACTTTGATATGGAAGACGCCAACGTGGTCTGTGAGCACCTACAGTGTGGGGTAGTAAACTCAATCCAGGGAGGAGCTCACTTTGGGAAGGGAACTGGTCCAGTGTGGAAGGAAAATTACAGGTGTCTGGGGAATGAGACGCGATTGTGGGATTGTCCTGTTTCATCCTGGGAACAGTTTAGCTTCTCACATGAAAAGGATGCCAGTGTCATCTGTACGGGTGAGTCATCTCAATCAATTGAACTGAAATACAGCAACCGCTCTGCTGTCAAGCATCATTGACTATTTCCACAGGTCTCTGATTCACTAATTTTGCAGACCCCATGCTTCCTTTGTCACTGAGATTCTGAGATGTGTTTGTGGGTTTATTGGTCTGAATTAAATTACAAAAGAATCAAAGCTTCACTCCAGTTAACATTTAATACATACACTGACTAGTTGTTAGTACTTCTCGTCATATAATATCTATTTTCGGGTAAATCTGGGGCGTTTTTCATGGACTATAGAATCAGCAAGATGTTCCCAGGACCACTGCCATGGAATGGAAATGTTGCTCGAGCATTGAAACTGTGATCAATGTTAGCAGTTCAAATATGAATTATCATGGAATTCTCTGCAAAGATCAGCTGTTTAATAGAAAACACTGTGCACTTGTTGCAAGATACATAGTGTGAGATAAATTTTAACTTCCACCACACCGATTGCAATAAAATGATAGTGAGTGAAGTAACTCGTTATTTCACCAGTGTGTTATGTCTTTGATTATTTCACAAACTTGATGTAAATTGCAATTCTCCCAGTTTCCAGGATTACATTTATCTCTCAGCCAGCTCCCTCATTTAACAGATTATCTGCTCAGTTATCTGATCACTGTATGTGGGACATTGCTCAATGCAAAAGTGCTCCCACGTTTCACAATTTAAAATATAGGTAATAAAAACAGTAAGTGCTGGAAATACTCAGCAGTTCTAGCAGCATCTACGGTGACAGAAAGAGTATCAACCTTTCAAATTGTTGATCATTTAGCAGAACTTAGAGATTTAACAGTTTTTTTAAAGAAAGGGGGAAACAAGGAAAGAACGAAAGGAACGCTCCGTGATGTGGTGAAAGACAGGAGAGATGAAATGGTAAAAGCGACAATGCAGAGCAAACGTATGTTGGAATGGGTCAAGTAAAAATCACGTTTCTAGAGGAGGTGCAAATTGGAAGGCAAATATCGTCCAAAAAAGAAATAAGGGGGAGGGAATCTGATCTGAAATTGCTGAACTCAGTGTTCATTCTAAAATGCTGTAAAGAGTCTAGTGGAAAGAGGAAGTGCTGTTTCTCAAACTTATGTTCTCCTGCATTGGAACTGTCCAGGAGAAAGAAGAGGGAGAGGTCAGTGTGGGAGTCCAGTATGCAATGAAAATGACAGGCAACTGGAAGCTAAAGGTAAAGCTTGCAGACTGAACAAAGGTGTTCTGCAAAGTAATCACTCCACTGTGTTTGGTCTGCCAATGTAAAGGAGACACATCATGATCAGTCAATACAGTAAATACAGTATACTAAATAGAAAGCAGTACAAGTAAATCGTTGTTTCACTTGGAAGCAGTGTTTTGGGGCTTGGATGGTGAGAAAGGTGGAGGTAACAGGGCGGTGGTTGCATCTCCTGCGCTTTCATGGGACGTTCCTGTGGGAAGGGGTGTTGAGAATGATTGAAGAAGGTATCAGGGTACATTTTCTGTACTTAATAAAGAAATAGGAGGCTTATTGAAGCAGGAATATTCTGAAGAGATCATACATTTGGAGTATTTGTTTGATGGTTATCATTGCTGCAACCCTCTCAAGTCGTTTTTGTTGCGAATACAGTATATTACATTGAAAGAAGTACAAGGAGATCGCAGTGGCGGGGAATCCTCGGTTGAGGAAAAAGGAAGACATATCAGAAACGCTGTCATGGAAGGTAGCATCATCAGAGCAGATGCGTTGGAGACGGAGAAACTGGGAGAATGGAATGGAGCCCTTATAGGAGGTCCTTACACCCACTGTGGCTTTCAGGGCCCTCAACCGTGTCTGGCCCATTTCCTGCACCTCTACCCTCTCCCCTTCCCTTCCCTCCCAGAACAGTGAAGGGGTTCCCCCGTCCTCATTTTCCACCCCATCAGCCACCATATGATTAGAGATACAGCACTGAAACAGGCTCTTCGGCCCACCGTGTCTGTGCCGAACATCAACCACCCATTTATAGTAATCCTACACTAATCCCATATTCCTACCAAACATCCCCACCTGTCCCTATATTTCCCTACCACCTACCTATACTAGTGACAGTTTATAATGGCCAATTTACCTATCAACCTGCAAGTCTTTTGGCTTGTGGGAGGAAACCGGAGCACCCGGAGAAAACCCACGCAGACACAGGGAGAACTTGCAAACTCCACACAGGCAGTACCCGGAATCGAGCCCGGGTGCCTGGAGCTGTGAGGCTGCGGTGCTAACCACTGCGCCACTGTGCCACCCCATATCCAAAGGATCATCCTCCGCCATTTCCGCCACCTCCAGCGTGATGCCACTACCAAACGCATCTTCCCCTCCCTTCCCTTGTCAGCATTCTGAAGGGATCGTTCCCTCCGTGACACCCTGGTCCACTTCTCCGCTACCCCACCACCTCATCCCCTTCCCACGGCACCTTCCCCTGCAATCGCAGGAGGTGTAATACCTGCCCATTTACCTCCTCTCTCCTCACTATTCCAGGCCCCAAACACCCCTTACAGGTGAAACAGCGATTTACGTGTACTTCTTTCAATGTAGTATACTGTATTCGCTGCTCACAGTGTGGTCTCCTCTACATTGGGGAGACCAAACGCAGACTGCGTCACTGATTTGTGAAGACCTCCAACTGTCCTCAAGCAGGACCCTGAGCTTCTGGTTGCTTGCCATTTCATCACTTCCCCCTGCTCTCATGCTCACATCTCTGTCTTGGGATTGCTGCAGTGTTCCAGTGAACATCAATGCAGGCTCGAGGAACAGCATCTTATTTACCGATCAGGAACACCACAGCCTGCCGGACTGAACATTGAGTTCAATAATTTCAGAGCATGACGGGCCCTCCATTTTACTTTTATTTTTAGTTATTTTTTCTTTTCCCTTTTTTAATTTTTTTTGTTTTTATATTATTTCATCTTAGTTTGTTCAGTTGATTTACACACGGTTTTTTTCATGTTTGTACTTGTGGCTGTTCAGTTTTCAGTCCGTTAACACCCTTTCTGTACTAATGCTTTGTCTTTCAACACACCATTAATACATCTTTGCTCCATGTCATTCTGGTCAGCTCTTCTGTAACCTCATCCTCTCTACACCTTCTCCTTTGTTATCCCTTGCCCCACCCCCACTTAACTTGCTTATACCCTTTTACGTTTCGAATATTTGTCAGTTATAGAGGCGGGTCACTGATCTGAAACGTTAACTCTGCTTCCCTCTCCACAGATGCTGCCAGACCTGCTGAGTATTTCCAGCAATTCTTGTTTTTATTTCAGATTTCCAGCATCCGCAGTATTTTGCTTATAATTTGCTATTTCTCAAACTTATGTTAACCTTCATTGTAACTGAGTAGGAGGAAGAGGAGGGAGAGGTCAGAGTGGGAGTGGAGTATACAATGAATACATGGAAGATAAAGGTAAAGCTTGCAGAGTAAACAAAGGTGTTCTGCAAAGTAATCACTCAACTGTATAATAAAAGCAAAATATTGCGGATGCTGGAAATCTGAAACAAAAACAAGAAATGCTGGAATCACTCAGGAGGTCTGGCAGCATCTGTGGAAAGAGAAGCAGAGTTAACGTTTCGGGTCAGTGACCCTTCTTCGGAAGGGTCCGAAGAAGGGACACTGATCCGAAACGTTAACTCTGCTTCTCTTTCCACAGATGCTGCCAGACCTCCTGAGTGATTCCAGCATTTCTTGTTTTTGCAATCACTCAACTGTGTTTGCTGTGCCAATGTAAAGGAGACGCATCAGAATCAGTCAATACAGTAAATACAGTATACTGAAGAGAAAGCAGTACGAGCAAATCGTTGTTTCACTTGGAAGCAGTATTTGTCGGCTTGGACGGTGAGAAAGGTGGAGGTAACAGGGCAGTGGTTGCATCTACTGTGCTTGCCTGGGAAGTTCCTGTGGGAAGGGGTGCTGAGAATGATTGAAGAGTGCATCAGGGTGTCACAGAGGGAATAGTCCCTTTAGAATGTTAAAAGTGGAGGGAAGGGGAAGATGTGCTTGGTAGTGGTATCACATTACAGGTGGTGGAAATGGTGGAAAATCATCTGTTGAATATGGAAGCTGATGGAGTGGAAGATGAGGAGAAGCAGAATCCTATCATGGTTCTGCGAGGGGGGAAAGGGTGAAAGCAGAAGTATGGGAAATGGAATGGACGTGATGGGGCCCTGTCAACCATGGTGGGTGGATGAGGAGATGAGGAGATTCCTCGGTTGTGGAAAAAGGAAGACATATCTGGAAGCACTGGTATAATCGGTTGCATCACCAGACAGATACAATGCAGATGAAGAAACTGGAAGAATGTGATAAAGTCATTAGAGGAATCGTGGTGTGAGGAATCATAGGCAAGGTAACTGTGGGGGTCACTGGGCTTACTCTTTATATTGGTTAATAGCTTAACCCCAGAACCAGAGACAGAGATGTTGAGGAAGGGAACGTAAGAGTTGAAGATGGACTATGTGAAGATGCGGGGGAGAAATTGGAAGAAACGTTGATGATGCTTCAAGTACAGGGCGAGAGCAGGAAATATCAGTACATGTGGACAGGAGGACAACCTTCAGTCCCTCGGGTCAGGCACCTGCTAGCATTAGTGATTGCAAACCAAAAGTGCTTCATTGCCTGTGAGGCGACTTGAGATGTCATCGGAAGCATTGTGGCAACGCAAACTTGTCTGTTTCTCTCCATATGGGATGAAATGAACTGTCATCTGTCAGGAGCCATTTAAAGCCCCTGCCCCACCCTTCGGTCTCATCACTTATCAATAGCCGGTATGTGCTGCGCTCACCTTCAGTTCATTTTACCCTTGGCCCCCTGTTTAGTCAGCGGAAGCTACTCGGTATGTCTCCAAAATGTATTTACTGAGAAAAGGTAATGGTGAACAACATCTGCTGACAAGCCTTCTGAACGATGATGACAGAAATAGTAACCATTAAAATTAATAACTTTTCTGGTGGCAGTGAATTATGCTTCAATTTCACCATTCGCAATGTGTTTCATATTGTAGATGAAAATTGGTCACTAAGGCTGACTAACGGGGGAAGCTGGTGTGATGGGCGAGTGGAGATTTACTACACCGGCAGCTGGAGGAGATTGCAGGACAGTCTCTGGACCCTGAATGATGCCAATGTGGTCTGTACACAGTTGGGCTGTGGTGAAGCGACAGCCGCTGATAACTATTCCAAGGACGGAGAGAGTGAAGGACCTGTCTGGGTGAATGATGCCCAATGTGTCGGAAATGAATTGCAGCTCCAGAACTGCAGCTCCCGGCGGAGCAGCAGGAGAAGGTAGCGACTCTTCGGTGGGTGAGTGAAGGCATCAGGAGCTGTGTTTTAAAAGTAAGTACTTACTGTTTTACTTACTGTTTTCCTTGTCTTTGAGTTTCTTTTGGCGCCGGAGGAACCGGAAGCTGGTCGGCAGCGAGGACTCCTGGGTGGGTATTTTCCTTAAAGGTGCGGAGCTGAGTAAACCCGAGCCACTACACATGTAGTGTCTCCCACCCATCCTCCTCCTCTAACCTAATAATAAGACCCTTTTTACCCTCCTCCTCTAGCCAAAAAGGACTGAACAGGTAAGATATTTACTGTTTTTGTTAATATCTATAGTTGTACTTAACTAAGGGGTAATTGAATAAAAGAAATGGCAGCCAGTGTAGTGTCTTGCTCCTCCTGCAGAATGTTCGAGGTGAGGGAAACCTCCGGTGGCCCTGCCGACTTCACCTGCTGGAAGTGCATCCGTCTCCAGCTCCTATCAGACCGTGTTAGGGAATTGGAGCTGGAGCTGGATGAACTGAGGATCATTCGGGAAGCTGAGGGGTTGATAGATAGAAGCTACACGGAGGTCGTTACTCCACAAATCAAAGGCAGCTGGGTAACAGTTAGAGGTGGGAAGAGGTCAGTGCAGGGATCTCCTGTGGTCGTTCCCCTCAACAACAAGTATACAGTTTTAGATACTGTTGGGGGGGACGGCCTATCGGGGGCAGGCTGCAGTGACCGGGCCTCTGGCACGGGGTCCTGCACTGTGGCTCAGAAGGGAAGGAGGGAGAATGGGAGAGCACTAGTCATCGGGGACTCGATGGTGAGGAGTACGGACAGGCGGTTCTGTGGGCGCAGGCGAGACGCACGGATGGTTTGTTGCCTCCCTGGTGCCAGGGTCCGTGATGTTTGTGATCGCGTCTTCAGGATCCTTAAAGGGGAGGGGGAGCAGCCAGAGGTCGTGGTGCACATTGGCACCAACGACGTAGGAAGGAAGGGTGGCACAGATGTTAGAAGTGAGTTTAGGGAGTTAGGCTGGAAGCTGAAAGCTCGGATGGACAGAGTTGTTATCTCTGGTTTGTTGCCGGCGCCACGTGATAGTGAGGCTAGGAATAGGGAGAGAGCACAGCTGAACACGTGGCTGCAGGAATGGTGTAGGAGGGAGGGCTTCCAGTTCTTGGATAATTGGACTGCATTCTGGGGAAGATGGGACCTGTTCAAACAGGACGGGCTGCATCTGAACCAGAGGGGCACCAATATCCTGGGAGGGAGGTTTGCTAGTACTGTTCGGGAGGGTTTAAACTAGTTTGGGAGGGGGATGGGAACCGGACTTGTAATCCAGGGACCAGTGGGTCCACTCAGAAAGACAAAGAGTGTAGTGAGGTATTGGGGAAGGTAGCACTGTCGCAGAGGACAGATGGGCACGGAGAAGGGTTAAAGTGCGTATACTTCAACGCAAGAAGCATCAGGAATAAGGTGAGTGAATTGAAGGCGTGGATGGGCACTTGGGACTACGATGTTGTGGCCATCACTGAAACGTGGATAGGTGAGGGGGAGGAATGGTTTTTGGAGGTACCTGGTTATAGATGTTTTCATAAGATTAGGAATGGTGGTAAAAGAGGTGGGGGGGTGGCATTGTTAGTTAGAAATAGTGTAACAACTGCTGAAAGAATTTTCGAGGAGGATCTGCCGACTGAGGCACTGTGGGTTGAGGTCAGGAACAGGAAAGGAGCAGTCACCTTGATGGGAGTTTTCTATAGGCCCCCCAATAGCAGCAGGGAGGTGGAAGAGCAGATTGGGAAACAGATTTTGGAAAGGAGCAGAAGTCACAGGGTAGTAATTATGGGGGATTTCAACTTCCCAAATATTGATTGGCAACTCTTTAGATCGAATAGTTTGGATGGGGTAGTGTTTGTGCAGTATGTCCAGGAAGCTTTTCTGACTCAGTATGTAGACTGCCCGACCAGAGGGGAGGCAATATTGGATTTGGTACTAGGTAATGAACCAGGGCAAGTGATAGAGCTGTTGGTGGGCGAGCACTTTGGAGATAGTGATCACAATTCTGTAGCATTCACTGTGGTAATGGAGAGGGATAGGTATGTGCAACAGGGCAAGGTTTACAATTGGGGGAAGGGTAGATATGATGCTGTCAGGCAGGAACTGAGGAGCATAAGTTGGGAGCATATGCTGGCAGGGAAGGGCACGGTCGAAATGTGGAACTTTTTCAAGGAGCAGATAGTAGGGGCCATTGATAAGCATGTCCCTGTCAGACAGGGAAGGGATGGTCATGTGAGGGAACCGTGGTTGACAAGAGAGGTTGAGAGTCTTGTTAGGAAGAAGAAGGATGCGTATATAAAGTTGAGGAAAAAGGGCACAGGCATAGCTCTGGAGGGATACAAGATGGCCAGGAAGGATCTGAAGAAAGGGATTAGGAGAGCTAAGAGAGGGCATGAAAAATGCTTGGCGGGTAGGATAAAAGAAAACCCCAAGGCCTTTTACGCGTATGTCAGAAATATGAGGATGACTAGGGGGACCGTAGGTCCGGTCAAGGACAATAGCGGGAGACTGTGTGTTGAGCCGGAAGAGATAAGTGAGGTTTTGAATGAGTACTTCTCTTCGGTATTTACGAATGAGAAGGGGTGTATTACTGAAGAGGACGGTGGGAAGCAGACTGGTAAGCTCGAGGAAGTGCTCGTTAGGAGGGAAGATGTGTTGGGGTTTTTGAATAACTTGAAGATAGACAAGTCTCCCGGGCCTGACGGGGTATATCCAAGGATGTTATGGGAAGCAAGGGATGAAATTGCAGAGCCGCTGGCAATGATCTTTTCATCTTCTCTGCTGACGGGGGTGGTACCAGGTGATTGGAGGGTGGCAAATGTTGTGCCCCTGTTCAAGAAAGGGAATAGGAACAACCCTGGGAATTACAGGCCAGTTAGTCTTACTTCGGTGGTAGGCAAGTTGATGGAAAAGGTGCTGAGGGATAGGATTTCTGAGCATCTGGAAAGACACTGCTTGATTTGGGACAGTCAGCACGGTTTTGTGAGGGGTAGGTCTTGCCTCACAAGCCTGATTGAATTCTTTGAGCAGGTGACCAAGCAAGTGGATGAGGGTAAACCAGTGGATGTGGTGTACATGGATTTTAGTAAGGCATTTGATAAGGTCCCCCATGGTAGACTTATGGAGAAAGTCAGGAGGCATGGGATAGTGGGGAATGTGGCCAGTTGGATTAAGAATTGGCTAACTGATAGAAGGCAGAGAGTGGTCTTAGATGGTAAATACTCAGCCTGGAGCCCAGTTACCAGTGGCGTGCCGCAGGGATCAGTTCTGGGTCCTCTCCTGTTTGTGATTTTTATTAACGACTTGGATGAGGAAGTCGAAGGGTGGGTCAGTAAATTTGCAGATGATACAACGGTTGGTGGAGTTGTGGATACCGAGGAGGGCTATTGTCGTCTGCAAAGGGACTTGGATAGGTTGCAGTGCTGGGCTGAAAAGTGGCAGATGGAGTTTAACCCTGAAAAGTGTGAGGTCGTCCATTTTGGAAGGACAAACATGAATGCAAAATACTGGGTTAACGGTAGGGTTCTTGGGCATGTGGAGGAGCAGAGAGACCTTGGGGTCTATGTGCATAGATCATTGAAAGTTGCAACTCAAGTGGATAGGGCTGTGAAGAAGGCATATGGGGTGTTAGCGTTCATTAGCAGAGGGATTGAATTTAAGAGCCGTGAGGTGATGATGCAGCTGTACAGGACCTTGGTAAGGCCTCATTTGGAGTACTGTGTGCAGTTCTGGTCGCCTCATTTTAGGAAGGATGTGGAAGCCTTGGAGAGGGTGCAGAGGAGATTTACCAGGATGTTGCCTGGAATGGAGAATAAGTCTTACGAGGAAAGGCTGAACATTCTAGGCCTCTTCTCATTAGAAAGGAGAAGGATGAGGGGTGACATGATAGAGGTTTATAAGATGATCAGGGGAATAGATAGGGTAGACAGTCAGAAACTTTTTCCCCGGGTGGAGCAAAGCGTTACAAGGGGTCATAAATTTAAGGTGAAGGGTGGGAGATATAAGGGGGATGTCAGGGGAAGGTTCTTTACCCAGAGAGTGGTCGAGGCATGGAATGCCTTGCCCGGGGAAGTTGTTGAGTCAGAAACTTTAGGGACTTTCAAAAGGCTTTTGGATAGGTATATGGATAAAGGAGAATGATGGGGTATAGATTAAATTGTCCTTGACAGAGGACAAAGGATCGGCACAACATTGTGGGCCGAAGGGCCTGTTCTGTGCTGTATGTTCTATGTTCTATATGTTCTATGTTCTTAACATTGAATTCGTCTCTCACTGACAGTGTGGATGTAGGGGTCCTGTGTTCAGGTAAACAAATTCTTCACTGCTTTTACAAAAACATAAAAGTGAAATGTCTAATCTGCTGAGAAAAGTGATAATACAGGTTACTTGTTCCTGGGTTTCTCAAACCAGTAATTTCACTTGGGGGCAGGGGATGAGGATGGTGGGCGGTGGGGGAGCTGGGTATGGATGGCGTGGTGTGCATAGATAGAGGACACGGGCACAATTAAGCAACAAATACTTTTCATTGCAGAACTTTCAATAAACACATACATCACAAAGAGTTTATCAGGAATGTAATCGGACACAAAACTGACACAGAGCCAGACAAAGAGATGTTAGAGTGGGTGATTAAATTTTCAGTCAGATGGTTGGATTTGAAGAGCCGGAGACAGAGAGATGTTTGGGGTGGAAATTCTCATCTGGGTGGTTAGATGGTTAAAGGCTAGACTGAAAGTTGTGGAGGATGGAAGTGGGAGATGTACACGAAGCTGGATTCCGAGAAAAGCAGAGCTCTTGAAATGATTCAGGCTGGAGGCGGTTATACCGATGGCAGGGAGAGAGCATGAAGGTGGCTGAACATGAAGATCATAATTGAAAACTCGACGCATTGGTGGCAGGGAAACCAGTGAGTGCAGTGGCGCTCCTGAGAGAGGCTTCATGGAGGACAGGCGACAAAGCTTTGGATCTGCTGATGTTTTTGGAGGATGCAGGATGGGTGAACACCCGGGAGAACATTGAAATATTCGGTTCTGCAGACAACAAAGCATGAGTGAGCATTTCACCAGGAGATTGGCAGAGGCAGGAAGGTAGGTGAATGATGATAGAGGAGAGGTGAAAGATAACGGCTTTGTGATAAATAGAATATCGAATTGGAATCTCACCTGTGGTATCAAATCCGGCGCCGAGTTTGCAATCAGTTCCATTGTACAATATATAACTAGAGGTAGTTGTGTGGGAGTTGATCTGGTGTAAGTTTCAGTAGGCTGTGTATAAAAGTAGACAGGTGTTTTAGACTATATGCTTGAAAGTTCAATTGTGCAGCATGTCAATGCAGGCATATGTTCTGGGGAAGTTGTATTGTGCAGAATGAACGCATCGACAGATGTTTCTGTTTAGTTCAGAGATACAGCACTGAAACAGGCCCTTCGGCCCACCGAGTCTGTGCCGACCATCAACCACCCATTTATACTAATCCTACACTAATCCCATATTCGTACCACATCCCCACCTGTCCCTACATTTCCCTACCACCTACCTATACTAGTGGCAATTTATAATGGCCAATTTACCTACCAACCTGATGTTTTGGGATTGTTCCAACGAACATTTATTTAAATATGACAGACTGGAACTTACAACATGAGATAGTTAATGATTCAGATTTGATACCGATTGGTTACAGTAAGTATTTTTTTCGGACACAGTGGCATTCAATACATTCCATCGTTTCACGTCAGAAGTTTACAGTGCCGAATGGTTATTGCACACTCAGTCACTGGACAGAGTAGAGTAGGTCATCTTGTTCTTTAGTTAGGTAGATGTCCAGCTCCACCCAACATTTATGTCCACCGACAGAAGCCATGTGTCTTCTCCTTGTCTTCTACTTCTCTATCTGATGGGTCACATCCTGATTCTTATTCTCCAAAGTGCCTGACACAATTAGACCAATCATTTTTGGCTAGTCCAGATTAAATACTGGTTTCCTGCTCAGCCAGGAGGTCGACACATCTGGAGTTCAATTTTCCAGTGACAACTCCTGATCCTGTCCAACAGTTTGCAGAGAGATCCTGTTTTCTGCCCTCTTTGTTCCCTCCAACAGTCTTATATTGATATAATTGGTAGTTTAGTTCATCGATATTTTAAAAACAATAGCAAATGATAATATGCCTCACAAGTTTCGTCTGCTCATTGAACATAATAGCAGCAGCCTGGCTGGACAGAGAGGTCTGCATGTTCTCTGTTCAGACGTGTGGTTTATCTCTAAAATTACTCAAATGTCTTCATTGTCAAAGACAGAGCCCCATCCTGACAAAAGTAAGTGATTCTGTTATGCAATTAATATTACATTGATTTCGGATAATGTTATAATCAACACAACCCTAGAACATAGTTCTACACGAAGATACTGCATATTGCAAGGCTGATGTTTAAGGGTAGAACTTGTGGACGTTACATTCTCCAGTATGAATTGGAAGTAATTTATAGGGTGGATAAAATAAATTCTGGCCTTGCCAGTTACACCCACACCCCCTGAAAGAATTAAAAGAAACAGAAAGCCACGGTGACATCTGGCCAACTATCTGGTAATATCATCCTGAATGGATGAATCACATAAAACTTCATCGGATCCTGCTCTTCTTCGCTAAAACCACCCGTTAGACAAAGATCATCCAGGAAGGCAAAGACAACGCGCAGCATATCTTCTCCATCATAAATCTTCCCCCATAACCACTCCCCTGCCTCATCCACCCTCAACTGCAAAAATAAATGAGAGGACTCCTATACTTTTCGTCACAAAGTTAAAAATATCTGTTCAGTCGCCTCCACTACTTCGCTTTCTTCCCCAATCCACCAGGGCTAACTTCCTATCAGTTCCCCAACCCCACCCCACACCATCACCCTGAATTCGCATTTCTTGTTTCTCTCCTCGAGTCCTTCACGCTCCTACTGAACCTATGCTGTTGATGAAATCCACGTCTTGCTGTGTGCGCCTTATTTCTACTAAGATACTGAACAGTGAAATTCCCTTCCTGGGTGACATGTCAGCTGACAATATTAACGATTCTCTCTTTCATGTTCAGCACCCTCGCCTTCAAATCAGCAGTCATCACGCCTCTCCTCAGAAAGAAACCATTGACCACCTGTCCATGCAAATTATTGCCCCAGCTCCAACTGTTCATACCTCGCCAAAGTCCTTGAATGTGTTGTCGCCTCCCAAATCCATGCTCATCTTTTATGGACTGCATGTTCCAATTCCTCAAATCAGATTTCTATCCACACCACAAGACCAAAGTAACTCTTATCAAAGTCGCAAATGACATCCGAAGTGATTGAAACAAATCTAAACGTTTCCTCCTCCTCTTTCTTGACTTGTCGACACATTTTGATATGATTGATGATGAATTTCTTCTCCAACCCCTCTCCATTATCTCCCGGCTGGGTGGGACTGCACTCAGCTGGTTCTAGTCTTATCTGTACATTCATAGTCAGAAAGTTACCTGCAATGGCTTCTCTTTCCGCTCCTGCAAAGTCACCTATAGTGTCACCAAAGGATCTATCCATTGACACCTCATTTCTCATTTACATGCTGCCTTTCAGTGATATCCACAAACAGAGCCTCAGTTTCCACATGTATCTCACCGTATCCAACTCTACCTCACATTCAACTCTCTTGAGCCCTCCACAGCCTGTACACTGTCAGAATTCCAGTCTGACATTCAGTACTGCATCAGCAGAAAATTCCTCCAACTCAGTATTGAAAAGATAGAAACCATCAGTCCCCATCGCATGTTTCCTTGCTGCCAACTCCATTTCTCGCCATGCCAACTGTCTGTGACTCAGGCAGACTGCTTGTAATCGTGGTGTTTCATTTGACCCCGTGGTGAGCCTCCTACCAAATCTCCATATCTTCATTAACACTGTCTATTTTCACCTCCAGGACATCACCCGAATTTTTCGTGATCTATTCTTGTCGATTGCCTTGTCCCCTATAGACTCGATAATTCTACTGCACTCCTGGCTGGCTTCACTGGTTACACCCTCTGCATATTCTGCTGTCTCGACCAATTGCCACTCAGGTACCTGACCTCTGCTCACTGACCTACTTTTCCCAGCAATGCGCGGTTTTAAAATTCTCATCCATGTTTTCAAATCCCTTCCTGGCCTCGCAGCTCCTGTCTTTGCAATCGGCTCTAGTTTGACAGCTCCCAGTTCTGACTTATTGAGCATTCCTGATTTTAATTGAGCACCATTGGGGGCCGTGTCTTCAGCTGCAAAGTTCACACGCTCTAAAATTACTTCCTAAAATCTCTCTGCCTGTCAACCTCGCTTTCCTGCTTCAAGATGCTCCATAAAAAACGAACTCTTTGACTTTGCTTTTGATCATGTGATCTAATATATTCTTCGGTGCTCTGTGTTAAATTTTCATTGATATCACTCCTGCACTGCGCCTTGGGATGTTGCATTCCGTTAATGGTGCTAGATAAATGCAAGTCACTTGCAATTCAAGATAAAGGAAAAAGGAGATGACAGTAAATGTCTGACCAAGATAACAGATAAGGGTAACATACATGGACAAGGAACAGATACAGTTATATAACATGGGTATAAATTAACTGTTAATCCTGTGAGTGATCGCCTGTACAACAACGTACACAGCGTTCAAAACATAAAAGGGGAACTGGAGAACATAGCATGTCAAAGCCAGATGTAGTAGGATATCTGAAACATTTCTGTTCATTACATTCTGTGTAAGAAGTAAGTGTAAACAGATATTCTGTTGTGTAGCTTTATTTACCTGTCACAGGCGCATTTAACACGTCCTTTTTTAAGCTGGTGATGGTGCAATGAGTTGTATTGAATGATGAAGTGAATGTCTATTGAAAGTATAATCCTCCTGTACTGTTGTCCAACAGACCACGTGCAGTTAAGGCTGTCAGACGGTGGAAGCCCATGTACTGGCTGAGTGGAGATTTATTACAATGGGATATGGGGTTCAGTCTGTGATGATTCCTGGGATATGGCGGACGCTGACGTGGTTTGCAAACAGCTGGGTTGTGGAAAGGCACTGGACCTGGCACTTCCTGCATCTTGTGGACCAGGCTCAGGGCCAGTTTGGTTGGATGAACTGAAGTGTTCCAGTAACAAATCATTTCTCTGGGAATGTCCCTCGGCATCGTGGGGTAACCACGACTGTTCTCATAAAGAAGATGTGAGGATCATGTGTTCAGGTAAGGGTGCATCCATGTGCCTATTTTCCGTAGTTTTGTGCACATGGCTTCACAGGGAAGATATGTCATTGAATTACATACAATGGACAGCACAGAATCTGGCCATTCGGCCTAACTGGTCAATGTGGTGTTTATGCTGCCCACGAGTATCGCCCCATATCACTGCATCTAACCCTCTTTGCATATCCGCCTACTTCTTTCTTCTTCATGTACCGATACAGCTTTACCTTAAAGGCATCGACGCTCATCACCTCAACAATTGCATGTGTTCGGAGTGCCCCTGTATCCCGAGGTCTCTTTGCTGCTATACATCATTTTAATTCATATTTTACAAGACGTACGTAGCCTCTTTATTCTTCCTATCAGCACTGACCACCTTCGACTTATCTGTATTCAACTCATTTGGCAATTGTATGCCCATTCGGCCCCTTTACTAACGTCTTTCGTATTTCGTATTTGTTGTTCTTAGTGTTAGCTATATCCCCAAATTGCTGTCATCTTAAATTTTGAAATTATGTCTCCCTTGTCTAAGTCAAAATCGTTTATGTAAATATTGAGCAGCAGTGACCCCAGCCCTGTGGAACACCACTTCCCACCTTCCGCCATTCTGGGTTACCCCATTTAAACCCGACAGTGTGCTTTGTAGCTCGTCTTATACTCTTCTTCCACTGATCTTTTGAATTCACATGCTCTGACTCCAGTCATGATCTCACTATGTGGTACCTTGTCGGAGGCCTTCTGAAAAAAAAGTCATGCATGTTGCATCGACTGCATTATTCCCGTTATCCTTCTGTAAAGTCTGAAAATAATTCAATAACGTTGTTTGTCTTTCTGTTGTTAAATCCGTGTTGATTATTCTTTAATACATTATGGGCTGCCGGTGTTTTTCTATCGCTTTTCTTGAATAATTACCGGAAATCGGTGAACACAACTGGTGCAGCATGTGTTGAGCTGTGCAGTATGAACATACAACGAGTTATCAATCTAACCACCTGGATATTAATTATGTCATTGACAGAGCACAAAGAGCTGCGGCTGGTGAATGGGAAGCATCGCTGTGAGGGGAGAGTGGAAGTGTTCTACAATGGCACCTGGGGAACAGTGTGCTCGGATACACTAGATGGACCTGATGCAGAAGTGATCTGTAAACAGTTAGAGTGCGGTCCCCTCAGTTCTATCGATTATTATACTCTGTCATTCGGAGAAGGAACTGGACCCATTTGGCTCGTTCGGATGGAGTGTATTTCACACGAATCGTTCCTTTGGCAGTGTCAAAACGAACCGTGGGGTAAACACAGCTGTGAACACATGGAGGATGCTGGTGTTGTTTGTTCAGGTAACACAACGAACCTCTCAATGTGCGAGTGTCATTTCAAACATTGGAGTCTGATACAGTCAGCATGTTTATCTTCTCAACAGAAGCAAAAGTAACTAAGGAGCAGCCCCACAGATCAAAGGACTGCATTCGAGAATATGATTGTAAATGTATGCTCTCACCAGATGCTACTTCCTCTTTATACCAACTATCTGACTTGTACTCCTGTCTTGTACTACATTAATAATAATCATTGATTCTCTTTGACAGATTCGGGACAATGGTTGCGCCTGTTTGGAGGTAACACCAACTGCTCCGGGCGAGTGGCGATATTGTGCAATAACAGCTGGGGCACGGTGTGTGATGACTCCTGGGATATGGCCGATGCCAATGTTGTCTGCAGACAGCTGGGTTGTGGCCACGCTCTATTGGCCCCAGGAGGGACTACATTTTCCCAGGGTGATGGTGTTATCTGGCTGGATGATGTGCAGTGCACTGGAAGCGAATCTTCTCTGGCCGACTGTCCTTCCTCATCACTGGCTCAATCTGACTGTGATCACAAGGAAGATGCCAGTGTGATTTGTTCCGGTGAGGGTGACAGGTTTGGAGAGTGGGGTTAGGGTTCCTTGTTTTGTTAAATTGACTCACTAGTTCAGTAAATTAAGAACAGTATTTATCGTTTAAATGGAAAGTGTTGAAATGTCATCTTCCTGAACTTTATGTACAATATATTCCACAGGGTTCGATGTGCCTCCAATTGCTTTCCCTTCCACATCTGCAGGGACTTACCATTATTAGTATTCCATCTAGCGTTAGAGTCTGTATTAGTTGAATTGTTATTGTGATTTTCTGAAGATACTATGAACACGTTCTCACTGACTGGAACATTTTTCCCTCTCCGCATATTTCAAATCCTCTGGTTGAAATACTGCTGATCCCAGTTTCTCTCTGTACCCTAACTGTCCAGCACTCATAGAAACATTGGGGCACTGTCTCTGTAATTTAGACTGGCTCACACTTTCCTGTGATGCATTGTGAACCACACATACTGGGGAATGTTCAGCCCGACACATTGCCCGGAAGCAGTGGATATCATTATTAAATACTGATTGTAAATATTTTGTCATGCAAGACGGACTGTGTCTGTGTTAAACCTTTCTGTATTGTTGTCATTAAGAACAGGGATATAAAACTACTTTCATCCTAGTTGCGGTCTGCTTTGGAGTCCTGCTAATCTGTGTGTTGATCTCACTGATGGTGGTTATTCAGAAAAAGTCAATCAGAAGAGGTGAGGCTCATATCGTACCGCGGATCCAACACAAGATCCCAGATATTGTGCCATATACTTGCAAAACTCTCATTCCTTGCAGCTTTCCATGGAATGTCAAGTGGCCTTGTTCGAAATACATTGTAATTTTTTTTTGCTGATTGTCTGCATTCAGTGTGCTCCAGAATTAGTAAAATGCGACATTTAAAATGGAGAGTGATTTGAAGTGTTCACATTCACTGTGAGAGTTCATCATATGATACATGAAACTCTGGAAGAATTTACTTATTGTAACAATGGATCAGGAAATTTAATTGAAATTTTTGAGCTGTACATTCAGCAGTTCATTTGACTGTTAATCTTCCTTCATCAATTGGGAATCAATTCCAGCCGTTCAAATTCTGGTGCTGGGCAACCAGTCTCGAGCTGTCTAACCGGGTCTGTCCGTTATTTTGACAAGTGATACTTGGATAGGACCTTCTGTATTCACCAGCCATGATTCTACATTCCAACACAAGGCTTCCAATCATATTACACCCTTCCAACTCACTCCTGATTTATCATAACAAATGGAACTTTGAATAAAAAAACACCTTACATAATAATATAGACTTCTTACAGAAATAACACTATCTTTCTCTCTCTTATTAAGAAAGATTCTATAGCTAGGACAACATAGGCCTGTTATCTCTGCCAAGGACACGACGAGATCAGGCTCTGAAACAAGGCAATCCTAAAGCTGATTAGATGGAGCATTGTAACCTCACTAGACTGGCAGTATTTGACAAACGATCACAAGTGCGAGATCAGGTCAGAGAGTGATCGAGTAATAGAGTTATTCAGCACAGAAACAGGCCCGGCAGCTCATCGTGCCTGTGCCAGCCATCAAGGACCTATCTATTCTAATCCCATTTTCCATGACCTGGCTCTTCGCCTTGTATGTTATTACAGGTCAAGTGCTCATCTAAATACCTTAAATGTTGTGAGGGTTCCTGCCTCTACCACCCCTTCAGGCAGTGTGTCCCAGACTTCAACCAATCTCTGGGTGAATAATTTTGTCCTCAAATCCCCTCTGAACCTCCTGCCCCTTACTTTAACTCTATGGCCCCTAGTTACTGCTGCCTCCGCTAAGGGAAATAGTTTGTTCCGATCTATCCTATCAATGCCCTACATAATCAGGTCCCCCCTCAGCCATCTCTGCCCTAAAGAAATCGACCCCCGCCTATCCAGTCTCTCTTCATAGTTGAAATGCTGCAGCCCAGGCAACATCTTGGTGTTTTCCTCTGCACACTCTCCAGTGCAATCACATCCTTCCTATAATGCTGTGCCTAGACCTGTACACAGTACTCCAGCTGTGGCCGAACTAGCATTCCATACAGCTCCATCATAACCTCCCGGCTCTTATATTCTATGCCTCGGCTAATAAAGGCAAGTATCCCATTTGCCTTCCTAACCATCTTATCGCCCTGTGCTACTGCCTTCAGTGATCTATGGACAAGTACACCAAGGTCCCTCTGGCTCTCTGAACTTCCTAGGGTCCTACCATCCATTGCATATTCCCTTGCCTTGTAAGTCCTCCTGAAATGCATCATCTCACACTTCTCAACAATGAAACCCACTTGTTACTCTTCCACTCATCTGACTAGCCCATCTATATCGCCCGGTAATTTAAGGCATTCTTCCTCACTGTTTACAACACCACTAATTCCGTGCCTTCTGCGAACGTACTGACCACACCTCCTATATTCACGTCGAAATCATTAATTTACACTACACACAGCAAGGGCCCCAGCACCAATCCCTTTAGTACACCACTGGTCATAGGCTTCCACACGCAAAAACAACCTTAGACTATCACCCTCTGCCTCCTGCCACTAAGCCAATTTTGGATCCAAGTTGCCAAATTGCCCTGGATCCCATGGTCTCTTACATTCAAATATAAAATAGTGAGAGCTCAGGGCTAACATGATCCCGTAAAGTTGAAGGGTAGGAACAACAATTCCAGGGAAGCCTGGATGTCGAGGAATATAGAGGATTGGATAAGGAACAACAAAGGAGGGTTATGGCAGATTCAAAGGGCTGAAAACAGCGGAGTCCCTGGAGAAGTATAGAAAGTGTAGGGGGCACTGAAAAAAATGAATAAGAAGAGCGAAGTTGGGACATGGAAAAACACTGGAGAGCAAGATAAAGGAACATCCCAGGGCGTTTTATAAGTATATTAAGGGCGAGATGATAACCAGGGACAGAGTCGGGCCGATTAGGGACCAAATTGGCGATCTGTGTGTGGAGCCCGAGGACATAGATAAGATTTTAAAAGATTACTTTTCATCTGTGTTCACCATGGAGACTGACGATGTAGTTGTAGAGTTCAGGGAGGCCAATTGAGATATACTGGAACAAATTAGCATAGAATGGTAGGAAGTATTAGCTGTTTCAGCGGGCTTAAATGGATAAATTATCAGGCCCAGATGAGATATATCCCAGGCTGTTATGAGAGTCAATGGAGGAGATAGGGGCTTTGACACACATTTTCAAATCCACTCTGGCCACTGTAGATGTACCAGAGGACTGAAGGACAGTTAACGTGGAAGCATTATTCAAGAAGGGTCGCAGGGATAAATCAGGCAATTACAGGCCCGTGAATCTGACATCAGTGGTAGGGAATCTATTGGAAAAAATTCTGAGGAACATAATTAACCTCCACTTGGAGAGGCAAGGATTAATCAGGGTTAGTCAGCATGGCTTTCTCAGGGGAGATCGTTTCGAACAAACTTGATTGACGTTTTCCTCAATCAACACATTTGTCCCCAGTCTGCTGCAGGTGAACTTTTGAGTACGCAGAAAAATAGACACAAAGACATATACGAAAATACACACAACAATACTACTCCACATTCACAATACCTGTTTCTTTTTTCTCTTTACTATCACCATCTCTGTGATTTGGATGTGTCCGCAGATAATTTACTGTTAAACGCTCGTGGGTTGCAACAGAACGTTCATCTCCCCACCCTCCATCCGACAGGTTCTGTCCCTAGCAGCAAGGGTTCACCGGCGGGTTTGTACCAAACAATTTATGAAGAGATTGGGAATGTTCCACCTGGCAAAGATTCCTATCAGATCCGGCGTTCAGGTCTGTGTTTTATATTTCATACCGAGTTGAATTTTCACCAGACAAATGTCACTTCCGCTTAAATACCCCATTTTAATTGTCAATTTACTGACTGAACACTGTCAAAAATCCGCTCACTATCCCCATGTGAAGGAGTCCTATCACAGTGCGAGTGTGTCTATATCTGTGTGTATTGTAAGATGGGCAATGGGTTTGGGAAGATTCTCACCCGTCGCTGCTGCTTAAAGAACGTGATTTCTGTTTATTTGCAACTAGCAATCAAAACCGTTGTTCCATTTTCCCTTCCAGCTGCACACGGACTGCCTCAGCTACCTGAACACCTGAAAATTAAACACATCGGTTGTTCGTGTTACTTTTATTTTGTATTCTCTCCAACAGCAATTGAATGTCATAAATCGACTGAAACTCCCTTCAATCTTTCATGTGTCGTCACATCATTTATAGCATATTCTGTGTCTGCTGACATTGCTGCCTTTCTCAATATCAGGTCAATTTCTTCCCTTTAAACTAGACCAGATATAATTACTGCCCTCAGGAGGAGACAGTTACATTGACACAAATTTTATTTCTCTTGGTGACTGGATTTCTGGATCGGAAACACTTTCCCTCCAGGAACTCCTTACCTTAAATCGGTGGTTTCTTCAAAAAACTTATTCTAACACTTTGTATTCTGATTTTTATCATTAATCTACAAATTCTGCTTCACGATACTGGGGCAAAACACCACCAAATCGATAAAAGTTTGGCTTGCGCTACATTTGGGGAGCGATTGAACCATTGAGAGAAATTTCTCAGGTTAAAACAAAACACACCAAGAGGAACAACACGACATTAGCCTCCTTGCAATCTTTCCGGCCCATCATCCGGGGTGGGGTTCGGTTTTGGAGCCACCACCGGCCGTTTGCGACTCTGAAAGGGAAGGATCGGAACTCTGTGTACGGATTCTGGATTAAGAAACTGTGCTAACCGATTATGTTTTGCACTATTGTCTCTGCTCTGATGTCTGAAATCTGACCCACCAGCCGTAATGTGTACTGTTTTAACAGCTCATTGAATGAGCCAACATTTATGGTCCATCCCCAGTTACTCTTGAATCACTGCAGTCCCTGTGATGAATGTTCCACAATCGTGTCAGATACAAAGTTCCATGACATTATCATTGCAAGATGGGCGGCACAGTGGAATTAGCACTACAACCTCACAACGCTAACAACCCGGGTTCAATTCTGGGTACTGCCTGTGCGGAATTTGCAACTCCTCTCTGTGACTGCGTGGGTTTTTGCCGGATGCTCCGGCTTTCTCCCACAGCCAAAGGCTTGCAGATTGATAGATAAATTGGCCATTGTAAGTTGCTCCCAGTGTAGGTAGGTGGAACGGAATATGGGATTACTGCAGGTTTAGTATAAATGGGTGGTTGTTAGTCGGCACAGCCTCGAAGGGCCTGTTTCGGTGCTCCAGAAATAAATAAAATCTATATTGTTATTTTCTCGATCTCAGTCTCTCCAATAACCATCGACGTTTGTGTTTAACAGTTGCTGATTCCACTGAGTCCCTCAATCAGATTGAATATTACACCAGTCACAGTTTGGGTGACACGGATCCTGGATCAGAAAATCCTGAAGGGAACTCCTCCAGTCTTCAAGGTGGGTACATTTTTACTCGTTACCGTCACGTTTTTTAAATCCATCACGCTGTCTGCTATCGAAAATCAACAACTAAATATATCAGAACGTAATCATCGTAAAATGATGCTGCTGAAGACAAGGAGATTTGCTGAGGGATTTTAGTTTAAGAAAATGGAGTAATAATTTGGAATTTTACAAAATCATACCGATTGCAACCAGTACTTTAATGGAATGAATCATTCAATTATTGTGATTTCTGACACTGTTGCTTGGGCAGTGAAATGTGACATTTGTGTGTATGTTGAATGGGTGATTCAATGGGATTCATGTAACTTGAAAACGGAGAGCAGAATTTTGTCACACAGTGGCGACAAACTGGGAGGGAAATTGCCGCTGGATAGCAGTGCAAAGGAAGCCCGACATTTTTACTCTGTTAAGTGATATTCCGAGAATCCACCGAGCACTGGGCAGGTAACTGAGACTATAAAACAGGAAATTCATGGCAATTTTCCAAGCTATTCACAAACTAGTCAAAGGTACACGAGAACAACAGTTTTCAGAGACTTTCCATCTCTTAGCAGGGAGACGGTCAGAGGAAGGTCTGTTTTGGCTGTGAAAAGCATTGTGGCACTGGAGGGAGGGGAAGAGATACTGAATCATGGGATTGGCAATCTGGAGGCAGACCGATCTTGGAGATCACAACAGAGGTATTCAGGATGAGCATCCTCTCTGACTTGATACTTACGTATACAAAGTCAAAACAATGGTGGGCTTGAGAAGTGAGTGCAGCAATTTACGATAGGTGTCAGCCACTCCGGTTTTGAGGCCTCCCATTGTGGAGGAGACTCAAAGATGGAGCGAGCTGCAGTCCCCGGGAGTTGGGACAAGAATCGTGAGGCTGGAAGAGAGTGTGCATGAGCAGGGCGCACAGCCGCATGCATCTTGCTTCTTGAGTGCAGAAGATGCTGCCCACCAGAGAGGGCTTACCATCAGTGGCTCTTCTTCCTGCAAATGTCGGAGCATTTTCAGTGTTACTGAAGATTGTGCCTTTACAAGGAGGTGGTCACTGAGCTGTGCTCTATGGCGGAGGAACATCTGAACCAATGAGTGGGCGCACCCGTTCCCCAAATTCATTTTTTTCTTTTCTGTCTCTCTCTGTCTTGTCTCTATTTCTCTGTCTGTCTCTGCCTTTCTCTATTTCTCTGACTTTCTGTCTTTTCTCAATTACTCTTTCTCTCTGTCTTTCCTCTATTTCTCAGACTTTCTGTCTTTTCTCTATTTCTGACTTTCTGCCTTTTCTCTATTTCTGACTTTGTCTGTTCTCTACTTGGCTGGTTTTTCTCTCTCTTTTCTGTTTCTCTGTCTCTGTCTTTTCTCTATTTCTCTCTCTTTCTTTGTCTCTTTCTGTCTTTTCTCTATTTATCTGTCTGTCTCTGTCTTTCTCTATTTCCCTGACTTTCTGTCTTTTCTCTATTTCTCTGACTTTCTGTCTTTCCTCTCTTTCTCTGTCTCTCTGTCTTTCCTCCATTTCTCTGACTTTCTGTTTTTTCTCTATTTCTGACTTTTTGTCTTTTCTCTATTTCTCTGACTTTCTCTGTCTTTTCTGTTTCATTGTTTCTGTCCTTTCTTTCTCTTTCTTTGTCTCCTTCTGTCTTTTCTCTATTTCTCTGTGTCTCTCTGTCTTGTCTCTTTTTCTCTGTCAGGCTCTGTCTTTCTCTATTTCACTGACTTTCTGTCTTGTCTCTATTTCTGACTTTCTGTCTTTTCTCTATTTGCCTGACTTTCTCTCTCTTTCCTGCTTCTCTGTCTCTTTCTGTCTTTTCTCTCTTACTTTTGCTCTCTCTTTCTTTATCTCTCTTTCTGTCTTTTCTCTTTCTTTATCTCTATTTCTGACTTTCATTTTCTCTTTCTTTTCCAAACGCTAACCCCCCGCCATTTGCATCGCCCCCGCAATTTATATCCCCCCGCAATTTATATCTCCCCTGCAATGTTACATCTCCCGGCAATTTATCTCCAACAAGAGAGAATCTAACCATCTCCCCTTGACATTCAACGGCATTACCATCGCTGAAACCCTAACTATCAACATCCATTGACCAGAAACTGAACTGGAGTAGCCATATAAATACCGTGGCTACAAGAGCAGGCCAGAGACTAGAAATCCTAAGGCAAGTAACTCACCTCCTGACTCTCCAAAGCGTGTCCACCATCTACAAGGCACAGGTCAGGACTGTGATGGAATACTCTCCATTTGCCTGGATGGGTGCAGCTCCAACAACACTCAAGAAGTTCGACACCATCCAGGACAAAACAGCCCACTTGATTGGAGCCCCTCTTAAAACATTCACTCCCTCCACCACCGACGCTCAGTGGCAGCGGTGTGTACCATCTACAAGATGCACTGCAGCAATGCACCAAGGCTGCTTCGAGAGCACCGTCCAAACCCGCGACCTCTACCAACTAGAAGGACAAGGGCAGCACATACATGGGAACACCACCAACTACAAGTTCCCCTCCAAGTCACACACCATCCTGATTTGGAACTATATCAGCGTTCCTTCATGTCGCTGGGTCAAAATCCTGGAACTCACTTCCGAACAGCACTGTGGGTGTACCTATCCCACATGGACTGCAGCGGTTCAAGAAGGTAGCTCACCACCACCTTGTCAAGGGAAATTAGGGATGGGCAATAAATGCTAGCCTGGCCAGCGAAGCCCACATCCCATGAAAGAATAAAATAAATTATATCCCCCTGTAATTTTTATATCCCCCGGCAATTTTTATCCCCCCACAATTTATATCCCCCCTGTAATTTATTCACGCCCGTTAATAGATCCCCACCACGTAAATACCCTTGGTCTACAGACCCCGAACTGAATTCCCCATGTTAACCGACCTCCATCTAATACCCTTCCTGCGAAGAGAGTCCCATCAAAATAACCCGCCTGTGAACAGATCCCCATCTAAATACCTCCAGGAACAGACCCCAATCTAATACTCCTCCTGTGAAAAGCACCCCAAGTAATTAACCGCCATCCACACTGTGAACAGTCCCACATATAACCCCCACCACCCCTCCACCCCCATGAACGGACTGGGCAATCCTCACCGGCCTCTCCCATTTTAAAGCTGGAGATTTCCCACTACCTCCTCCCATTTTAAACCTGGAGAATCCCTATCGCTCCCTCCCATGTTAAACCTGGAGAACCCCCTCTGCCCCCTCCCATTTTAAACCTGGAGAAAACCGACTGCCCCTCCCATTTTCAACCTGGTGAATCTCCACTGCCCCCTCTCATTTTCAACTTGGAGAATCTCCACAGCCCCATCCCATTTTAAACCTCCATAATCCCCAATGCCACCTCCCATTTTAAACCTGGAGAATCCCCAGTGCCCCTCCCATTTTAAACCTGGAGAATTCTCCCCCTCCCTCCCATTGTTTATATAACTCATTCCCTCTTTGATTATTCCCACCTAATTCTCCCCCTGCCCCCACTGTAAATACTCCCAAATTCTTAATACGTTCCTTGTCCTGCAGAAACCCCACGCACTACTAATTCCCACCCTGTATCATCTCCTCCGTGAACATCCCGCACCTCAACACCCCCACCGCTCTGTTATTTCAACTTCCATCACTTTCCTGGGTGCGGCTCCGATTCCCGACAATCTTTAATCCACATTCATTCCTGGTCTGGATAAGCCACTGGAATTCCATCAGCTGGCCCCCCAACCCGGGGACCTTTAACTTCTGTCTGGCCAATCACAGGGTTGGGCATAGAGCAAAGACCTCCAGAAGCTAACTGGCATTCTAAGCCTTTAATGCACAGGAACATCCCAGCCCAGACACATCCCTCTCTGCAGAAAGGTGTTTCACCTGTTCTCCCCATCGGCTTCAGTAAATCAAACAGAGGGAGACACACACAAACACACACACTGACTGGCACAGGGACGCAAGGAGGCCATTAAGCACTTTCAGCCTGTCCCACCCATGTTAGATCATTGTTGATCTGCCCCTTGCCCCATTGAGCCACAAGAAGACAGGCAAATATAGTCGGGGTGCAGATACACAGAGCGGCATAGAAACACTGGACTGGAACTGGACTTGGTGCCAATGGTGCAAAGGAGGGTGGAGGGGAGGAGGGTGGTTGTGAATCGGCTGCCCGTTCAACATCTCTCCCTTGTTTTTACTTCAATGCGAGCAAAACTGTGGGGAGGTCGAAATCAGGATCCCAGTTCACAATCACCCTGTACAACACCAAGGTAGCGAGTTCAAATCCACCCCCAGGCCGAGAGGCAGAGACACAGAAAACAGATGCCGGGATTAGGACAGAACAGAGAGAGAGAAAAATAAATGGAAAGAAAGATGGAGAATAAAATGCAGGGAGTCAGGAGCCAGTGAGAGAGAATCTGAGAACAGAGTGTCATAAATACTGAGAAAGGCAGAGAGAGAGAGAGTGAGAGAAATGGAGACATACGCAGAGAGATGTTGATATTGAGAAAGATCCCAGACAAAGAGAGAGATGCAATGAAAGAAAGAAATGGAGGGGCAGAGATACAAAGTAATATGTGTTTCACAGAATGGAGAGGACTGTCCTGGGACGGGGTGGGGTGGGGTGGGGTAAAGTGGGGATGGGGGCGAAGATGCAGAAATAATCTAGCAGGAAAGGAAGAGCAGAGATGGAAAGATTCAGGGATTTGGAGGTGAGTGTCAGAAGAAATAGACTGAGAGAGAGAGAGTCAGATAAAGTTGCCGAGCGTCACAGAAATAGAGTGAAAATGGAAATCTGAGAGACTTTAGAGAGGGGCAGAGATGGAAAGGATGTTGAGAGATACAGAGGTAGGGATTTAAAGATGTGAGGAAACCGAGCAAGGAACAAGGAGGAAGGTGCAGGGAACAAGTTGCAGCAAGAGATGGAGAGAGGGAAATCTACAGGATTACATTGACTGTTCCGGAGGGGCGCTTCCCAATCTATTTCCTGTGGAGAACCTCCAACCTCGTCCCTTGTGGTAAAAAATCCACAGACCTCCGAAAACACAAAATCAATATCCTTTGGATGCTGTAAATCTGAAATAAAAACTGTGCTGGGAATACTGAGCATTTTATTTGGAGATACAACTCTGAAACAGACCCTTGCTGCCCAACCATCTCCCATTTTTCCAACCCTACAGTAATCCCATATTCCCTGCCACCTACATACACGAAGGGCAATTGACAACGGCCAATTTACCTATCACCTGCAGGTCTTTGGCTGTGGGAGGAAACCAGTGCACCCGGCAAAAATACACGCAATCACAGGGAGAACTTGCACACACAACACAGGCAATACCCAGAATCGAACTGCCGCTGGAACTGCGAAGCAACAGTGCGAACCATTGCGCCTCTGGGCCTCCCAGCACTTCGCTTTTCTACCAGCTCCGAAAACACACAGTCTTCTTTTCTGCATCTAGAAATGCATTTGACGAAGACACATAAATAATTATTATTATTTTCCTCTCTGGCTAAAGCTGTTGTGGCATTTTGGCCACGTGGCCAAAAGATTCGCCATCTGCATCATCACAGATGCAGCTTCCGAAAAGATTCTCCGTAGGAGCAAGAGAAATAAAATTGACTCAAACAAAACAAAGCATTTTTGAACAGAAATAAAGCACAGCAGGAGCCCAGGGCTCTTCCGCTCACTCACTGACATAAAGCAATCTCTCAGTGACTCCCCATCACAGAACAACTTTCCCCGACACAGAGCCAGAGACTGGGAAGTGTGGGTGTGTTTACCATGTCATTTCCTGCTCTCTCTCTCTCACTCTGTTTCTCTGTGCGTCTCTCGACATCTGTTTCTGCCTCATTGTAAAAACACACAAACACTGGCGACCCCGTCTCCTGCAGAAGGATAGAGAGAGAAATCCATATTCCCATCCCTGAAAATCTGAAATAAAATGGCCCCCAGGCGTTTAATTTCACTGTCAAATTCAGCCCACATCCAAAAACCCCAGCATTATTTGGGAATGATAACAAGCCTTTACAAACATTCACATTTCAGCCATTTAATTGCTGAGTCACAGAAGCATTTGACAATCAAATGAATTAATTCTTAAAGTGGCCGTCACTGTTGCAATGTTGGAAATCCTGATGGCCATTGGTGCACAGCAAGATCCCACAAGCAGCAGTGTGATAACAGCCGGCTACCTCTCTCTCCCCCTTTGATTCCCTCCATGTTTCCCTCACTCTCCTGCGTCTCTATCCCTCCTGTTACTCTCATTCAGGGAGACGGATGGAGAGAGAGAGAGACAGACAGAGAAATCCACTCTCATAACCACACTCTCAATTCAAAGGCTGCTGCATATTTCATTTCACCCTCAAATTCACGGCACTGCACAAAACACTGGCATTATTCGGGAATTATACCGGCTTGAAGCTCAGGACTTTAATTCCAGGCTTTCATGGGAGCTTTCTACACAATGAATTCACTTCTGAAATGCAGTCACTGTTACAATGCAGGGAATTCTGCAGGCAAGCTGTGCACAGCAATATCCCAGCAATGGTGACACTTCAACATTTAGTTTACCAAGGTTTTGAATGTTGATGTCCATAACACTGTTTGTCTCTCTCGCACACCATCTCTGCCTCTCCCTCTCTCTCTCTCTTTCTCTCTCTCTCTATCTTTCTGTCCATCTTTCTCCATCTTTCTCTGCATGGCCTCCCTCACCCACACTCGGTCTGTCTCTCTCTGTTTGCGTTTAACCTGCCACCTCCAGCTGTTTCTCACTCATCGTCTTTTTCTCTCCATCTGTTTCTAACTCATCTACAATGTCGGAATTGAAGCAGGGAATGTATGCACAGCAGTATCCCACAATGTGATAATAGCCAGGTATCCCATCACAGTCCTCAGAAAATGCTAAAATCCTTCTTTAAACTTATGACAAGCCTTTATATAGCTTCACCTTCAGCTCTTGTAATTGTTGTAAACTTCTTCTAAAAACACAGAGAAATCCATACTCAGACACTCGGGAAGCTGAATTTTAAAGTGTCCCCATTGTTGTCATGTCGGAAATGCTGCAGGGCACTAGAGACACAGCAAAATCCCCCAAGCAGCAATGCGACAACAGCCAGATTTCAGTCCCGAAAAAGGGCGAAAATCCGTCTTTAAACTGGGAACAAGCTGCTGAATCTGCCTCACCATTTCAAATAAGGACAAATCACATTGCTGTGTGTGGCATGTTTTTGTTTATTTATTAAAGGTTTAAATGGAGAAGGCGAGTGTGACACAGAGGCAGAGAAGAGAAAGCCTGGAGGGAGATAGAGACACAGGGAAAGAATGTGGCGACAGAGAGAAAGCTAACCTCAGAACTAGAGTGATAGCAATAATATATTCCCATGTGCGAATCAGCGCCCTCAATTCATCAGCCTTACAGGTCCCACCTTCGACAGAAACAGACCCAGTGATCCAGGAAACGAAAGCCCTCCCTCCTGCACCATTTACTCAGCCATGCATGCATCTGCTCTATCCTCCTATTCCTCTACTCACTGGCGCATTGCACTGGGAGTAATATAGAGATTAGAACGTTTGAAGTCTTGCTTTTTAATCTGCTACCGAGCACCCTAGATACTGGTTGCAGGACCTCATCCCTCTTTCTGCCTATGTGGTTAGTACCAATGTGTTCCACAACCTCTGAATGTTCACGCTCCCCTTTCAGAATGTCCTGCAACCGTTCCATGATATCCTTGACCGTCGCACCAGGCAGGCAAAATACCATCCTGGAATCACGTTTGCGACCACATTAACACCTGTCTGTACCCCTTACGATAGAATCCCCTATTACTATAGTTCCCTCACTCCTTTTCCTCCCCTCCTGTGCAGCTGCGCTACCCGTGGTGCCACAGACTGAGCCCTTGCCGCGTTCCCCTGAGAAGCTATCTCCCCCAACAGTGTCCAAAGCGGAATATAGATATGGATATGGTACAAGGGGACTCCTTCACTACCTGCCTACTTCTTCGACTCTGCCTGGCAGTTACCCATTTCGTTTCTCCATGAACAGTCTTTACCTGCGGTTTGACCACCTCCCTGTACGTGCTATCCACGATGATCTCAGCCTCGCAGATGCTCCACTGTGTCCCCAGCCCCGCTGCAGATCCAAAAGGCAGATTTCGAGTAGCTGCAGCTGGAGACCCTTCCTGCACACGCGTTCGCCCTGGACATTGAAAGCGTCCCTGCATTCGCACATTGCACAGGAGGCACACACCACGTTGTCGATCTGCCCTGTCATGACTTACTCTTAATTTATCCCCTTAAAGTACCCAAACCATATATTATATTAACGAGGGACTTTGATTCCCTCAAATCAAACCTACCGACTATATTAAAAAAAACAGCAGACCTTTCCCTTTACCTTTAGTTACCAACCCAGCTATTTGGAGTTATTGTCCAACAGCTGTTACTTACCAATTGTTGAGCGTTGAAGAAACTTTATTAACCAATACAATATTTAAAATGATTTGTTTTTGTTTCAAGAATCAACATTCCATTTGATTCCAGGCCTTACCATATTTTGTCTGTCTATTAATTTGATTCCTCCAATAATAATTCCTTTGTCTTTGTCTGAGCCGTTGTTGCACGTCGAAATCCCAGTGGACATACTCAAATATTTTCTCTCCTATTGGCTTGATATAAGTGAGGTTAAAATAGAAAGCGGTTTCTCTTATAACTCAAATGACTTATTGCAAGTTGCTGCACAATAGTTGCCTATTTAAAGATAAATGCATATCAACTGATCTGACCCCACCTTAGCACATTTATATTGTAGATGAATGCTTAATTATGAATGCTTAATTATGAATGCAAGGGAACGTTACAATCATGTTGTCATTCACAAAGTATGAAATTGACTAATTTCTTTCTTAATGAGTCCTCTCATTAATTATTATGAGGAGTAAGTAACGTTAGTCATCTTAAAACACCATTCCAAGAAACTCCAATTCTCCGCAGGACAAAATCTGCCTTCTCCTTAATCTGATTGTTGTTGTTGACCACTCTTTCTATCATCTCGCTCATGAGTGGTGTCATCTGCACAAATTTTACATGTTGCTACATTCTAAAATATAATAACACCAAATGACTACTGATGATGAAGAATGTTATTGTCTGTTAAAACTTTATTGACACTCCTTAGATTGAAGACAGTCACCCCACCTGCTGCTCACCTGATTTGATGACAGTCATTATCCTTTCACAGGAGTGTTGTTATTTCCAAAACTATTATCATGTAAGTACATACGATTAAAACAACAGATTATGCACGCTGGCTTATTATTTACCTCAGATACCCCTTCACTGTTGATAGTAAGTGCATCGAATCATACTTTTGTTAAATCTAAGTTTCCTAAATACAAATAATGGTGTCGTCAGTTGACAATATCTTCCCTTTATTTACCTTAGAAAAAAGTTTTTCCTCAATGCTCAACAACCACCGAGACGGTATTTCTCTCAACTTTTTTTTGAAAATTACGTATGTTTATATCTCTTTAAAGTCAGGTACATTTCCTTTTGAGTGCTTGGAATAGCAACTATATGAATTTATTTGTTATTGATTTAAATGCCATGAACATTTATTTCCATGTTTCGTGGTTTTAGATGAATTTATCAGAGACAGTATTGTCGACAGTGACTTTGGAAGCTGACTCCAAATAATTACAAAGACATTATCTAGAAAGATAACAAATAGAAACAAATGTATGAATGAATTAATGCCAATTCCTGACTTTTTAAAAAGGCCAAGCCTACCATGCTGTCATAAATGTTGCAAATGTCTTAAGCTGCTGAAGTTGATTGATCTCTGTGACCATATGATCCACCTATTTAGAGAAACAAAGAGCACAAGGTCCATTCGGCTTGGAGCCAGGTGAGTTCATTCCGACCAGATATATGCGGTAATTTAGAAACAGTAATTATTACAAAATCCTTGGTGGATACAAAATTGGCTTTGTGGCAGGAAACAAATTGTCATTGTTGAAGGGTGTCTTAATGTATGGAGGGCTGTTTCCGGTGGTATTCCTCAGGGCTCAGTACTGGGTCCCCTGCTTTATGTGGCATATCTTAACGATTTGGACTTAAATGTTGGTGGCAAGATCAAGAAGTTTACAGACCAGACGAAGATTGACTGTTTGGTAGATAGCAAGGAGGATGGCTGTAGGCTGCAGGAAGATATTGATGGTCTGATCAGATGGGCACAAAAGTGGCAAATGCAATTCCAGCCAGGGAAATGCAAAGCGATGCATTTTAGGAGGTCAAACAAAATAAATGAATACACGATAAATGATAAAATACTGAGAAGTGTGGAGGAAGTGAGGGACCTTGGAGTCAATGTCCACAGATCCCTGAAGGTAGCAGGACAGGTCGAAAAGGTGTTTCAGAAGGCTTAGGGAATACTTTTCTTTATAAGCTGTGGTATAGAATATAAAAACAGGGAGGTTATGCTGGAACTGGATAACTCTTGGTTAGGCCACAACTTGAGTACTGTGGGCAGTTCTGGTCACCTCATTGCAGAAAGGATGGAATTGCACTGCAGAGGGTTTAAAGCAGATTTATGTGGATGTTGCCAGGACTGGAAAAATGCAGGTAGGATGAAAGATTGGATGGGCTGGGTTTAGTCTCCTTGGAACAGAGAATGCTGAGAGGAGATCTGACTGAAATGTACAAAATCTTGAGGAGCCTCGATAGAGTGGAGGTGAAGGATCTGTGCCTTAGCAGGGAGGTCAGTGACGAGACGGCATAGCTTTAAACTGATTGCTAGAGTAATAGAGGGGAAATGAGGAAAAACGTTTTTCACCCAGAGGATGGTAGGAAACTGGACCTCACTGCCTGAAAGGGTAGTTGAGGCAGTGACGCTCAACTCATTGAAAAGGAGTCTGGATATGCACTTCACTACCATAATCTGCAGAGCTATGAACCAAATGCTGGAAGGTGTGTTTGGAATAGGTGGATCCTTTTTCGACTGGCATAGACACGATGTGTCAAAGTGGCCTCTTTCTGTGCCTTAAACATTTTATGTTTCTATGATTCTATGGTTCTTGAAAGCTTAAAATACTAAATTATTCATCTTTCCTGCTGATATTCGTTCTATGTTTTTGACCAAACTTTTATCTCGTAATTCAAATGACACCTTATTCACAGGTCTTGCAGATCTCTGGCTGGTTGTTCCGCTTAGGAATTTCCCTCCTTGAATGAAAAAAAAAAATTGTTCAGAATAATCAGAGCAAGCTTCGCCTCAACTTCACAACCATTCATTTCGTTTAAGCCTTTTTCAACGTCTGGCCCCAAGTTACACCATTGTTTGTTTTGGGATTTTGAGGCTTAAAAAACTTTTATTTAAAAATTCTCAGCTCTGAATTTTCAGTTTATTACAATCGGGTTCTCAGTTGTGCCTGACCTAACACGTTCCAAATAACGGCTACTTATGAATCCAGTATCATTTATTAAACAAGATGGTATAAATACTTAACAAAAAAAACTCTGAAGACGACATGTAAGTTTCTTATTCTTCAAGGACAGGATTCCTTGAATGTTGCCAGCACAGGCGATGGTTTTGTTCACCTGTCCCTGAATTGACATTACGTTGAACTGTGTTTCAAAATAATTACATCACAGACACAATTATAAACTGTACCAGCAAAGACTCTGAGTATCCATCTTATGGGCTTCCGATTCCTTATTATGAAATGTTTTGAATTACCTTTTCCTTTCATTTAACGTGAGGTTCCTCTGCTGTCTCGGCACCTCTGTGGTTAGAGTAGTGTACGCTAAAAGCATGTCTATTGCTTATTTCCTGGGCTCCAAGAGGTAACATTTCATTGTGTGAACACATATTACATCCTTGTAGATACAAAGCAGTTGCACAAGCAACGTTTCATCATCTTATCAACAATGTCAACTATCGTAAACAATTCACCTCAACCCTCCCAGGGTGCCAAAGCAATTAAGAATAAATGTGTCCAGTGGAATATCAGGAAAGAATATGTATTTTAAAAATATAAATGTTTTCTTCTACAGATATATTCAATTGATCAATTCAGTTAGCATACTTATTAAACTGCATGGTTCTTGTTTAATGATAGGTGTCATATCCAGTTCAAGCTTATTTTGCATCAGTTCCTTTAGGGAGTGCAATCACTCTCTTCCTGACCCCTTTACGAAGGTCATCTCTTTCCCTTTACTCACTGCTCATTATCTTTTTTTAAATTCCTGATAATTTACTTCCAATCCTCTTACTCTCGACCCCCTCTTCCCGTCTCTAACCGCTCTAGTGTTTGTCTTTACTCCTACAGGCCACTTTCCCCTGGACTTCCAGTGGTCACCTCTTGTCCATCAACCACTGGATCTTTAAGCTGGTCTCAGTTGCTTTGTTTATTAATTAATTTAATAACTGATGTAACTACATATTTCACTGCATTTTTTAACTGCTCTCTGAACTCGGACTGAGTGACCACATAAATAAATGTGTTTGTACAGCAACTTAAATTCCGCAGCATATATGCGACAGCTTCAAAGGTATAATAAGGATCATCTTCTAAGAAATAATGAGCAGCAAAGATATATAAAATATACACCAGCCACAGAAGTATGAAGCTGCCAGATATGCTGAAGAGTAAAATCATAGAATTCCTTCTTCTCTCCATTTCAGAGTCACTGTGATTATCTTTCTCGGTCTGACCCCTCAGTCTCTGACGAACTCGACTGGTCACTAAAATGTGTCTGAACGTCAGAGCGTTCAGCAACAGAATTAAAGCGAATGGCAATATTGGTGTTAAAGCTTTTTCAAACATTCTAAATCCAGTCCATCGACGGTCAGTAAAATAGCTTGGCTTGTTCGAGCAGCCCCATTCGACATTGTCGATTATCCATCTAGGTTTAATTCTGAAGTAGATGGGGATATTTTTTAGACAGAGCAGTATGCCAGTTGTTGTTAGAACGACAGTCGCAGTTTTCCTGGTGCAATATTTTGTTTTCAGCTTCTGGCAACAAATGGCGACAAATCGATCAAATGTGAAAGTGATGGTGAACCAGACGGAACAGTCGAGGGCTGCACGGATCAGGACATAGAGAGGGCGACACACAGAGGTGAGGTCCAGGAAATTTAATTGGAAATTAAGGTTATTGATTCTCCGGAGTATGATATCAGTGATAATTACCAGTAGATCCGCCGTTGACATGGCCACCAGGTAGCGGGTGGTGCAGCTGGAGAGTCCGCAATTTCCCTTGGACAGGATCACAATTGACACTAAATTAACTGTTAAGGAGAGAAGAGAAAAGTGGCTGTAAATTACTGAAAAACATTCTCCGCTTCTCAACCCAGGAAGGAAGGATTTTAGAACGAAAACCGTGTGGTTTGGCTTCGGGGCAGATTGGTTCCATGACCCCAACCTGCCACCAACACCAGTACTTCCAGATTTAACAAATCCTGGACGGGGCGGTTCACACCCCGCTCACCGAACGCTGGTCAACCAGTTCAATACAGTGATGAGAACTAAAGAACGGGTAGACTGGGGAACTGTACGCGGTCTCCAAGCACTCCCACTGTCGGAACCTATCCCGGATTCGAATCACTCCCTGAGGTCGACGGAATTCCTCACTGACTCGAACCTGTCCTTCGGTTTGGAGGCACACATACGTCTTGGACCACTCATTTTGATGTACAATTGAGTAAAATTGAAAAGGGAATTTACTGAGTCAATGCAAATGTGATCAAAGCACGGGTTTTAATTTCTACAAGAATATTCAAAGAAAAGTGTTATAATAACCTATTAGAAATGTGGGTATGGAACACATAAATAATGTGTACTCTTCTGGACAACACATGGTTAAAATATCCTGGCTAAGCAGCAGATGCACATATTCTTCACAAAAATAATACCATAACTGAGAGATTATAATCATTGGGAAAAGTTGTCGCTCTATTATGTCGACAAGAGAAGGATGAGTGTTGAACTAATAGAGGCATTTAAAATTATATAAGGGTTATAGAGGGATAACGTGGACCTGATGTTTCCACCTTTGCTGGTGACCAGTTCTGCGTTTCCTGAAAATAAGACGGTCATCAATAAATTCACGGTGGAATTCAAGAGAGACCTGTACTTGCACTGCTGAGAACGTGGAATGGAGACCTCTTGGAGTAGTTGTAATGGGAAAAAAACATGAAGAAGCGAGGTTAGTACATGAGGGACACAGAATTTGAAAGGATATGCTAATAGTATTAGATGAGCTGAAATGAAGGGAGTCTCGTGCAGAGCAGGAAGACAGTCATGATCTTGTTTTGCCCAATGCCCAGTTTATGTGCTGTAAAATCGGTACCTTTTCTATTAACAAGTCATAGTTATCAGTGTGTTTTTTTGTAATATTGAAGATGATTATTTATCATTGCAGTGCACTTATGACCAAACGCTACTCAGGACTGTGCTCGGGAAATAAATTAATCAGCACCTGATAGCGCTGTCAACAACTTTACTAAGAGTAAGAGTAAATGGGGACCCGCACTGAATACAATGACAGGAAATATATGGTCCCTCGTGTTACGTGGTCCACACCAGTTAGTCAGACACAATCAGTGCAATTCGAGAATGACAGAGACACCCAGTTATACACGATCGCTGAGGTCAGATGCTCCACTCCAGTTAGTGCACAAACACTGTATAATTATACATTAACAGATAACTCCAGTAATCCTTCCCCGTTGAGATTTTCCTGCTTTGAGCTGTGATTCTACAGAACACAGCATAACACAAATTCAATAACTTTACAATGCAGAGTGCTTTGAGCTAGAAACAGTTGAGACAACAGATTAAAACTGCGCAGATAATTCAGTAAATTAATGCAATTATATTATTGAATGTGTGTCAGTGTAACTGTAACCGTTCGATATCATGTAATATCATTATTCCTGTGGTAATGGAAGAAAACAGCTCAAACACAGATTTATAAAATTTCATTGGTTAGAGATACTTACCAGGAACGCCAATTATAGCAAGGATCACATAGAATATGTTCCTCACCCATTGAATTGGTTGGTGCATTTTCTGCTTGTAGTGATTGGTCTGTTCCTGCTGCAGGTAATATCTCTGAAATAAATTCTTAGGTGACACATTCCCAGTGCATTAACTTTATACCCTCCCGGATCTCCATGGGGATACTGAGGTTGCAAAATTGTTCAAACAGTTTTCTTAATCTTTGAACAAACAGATTACGATAGCTGTGTTAGTTCTCTGTTGATGGAATATATTTTCCACTAAAATTGTATTGGAGCAGCCCCACCCCCAAGACTGGACAAATCTGGAGGGAACATTCAGGTGTTCATGTTTTCATGCGTCTGCCGCCTTTAGCCTTTATGGTGTTAGAGGTCTCGTGCTTGAAAGGAGCTGTGGAAGGAAATGTAGTAACTTTCTGCATATGTTATTGCATATGGTACACACAGTCGCCATTGTGTGATGGTGGTGGATGGAGTTAAGTGTTAACGTGGTTCATCAGATGTACATCAAGTAAATTCACTTGCTTGGATCTTACTGAGACGCTTGAGTTTTGTTGGAGGCGGCACAGATTCAGGGCAATGGAGAGCATTCCATTATTCCTAACTTATGCCTTGTAGATTGTGGACGTAAAAGGCAGTGGATGAGTTATTTGTTGCATAAATTCCAGAGTCTGATCTTTTCTTGGAGCAACAATATTTATTTGGCTGGCCCAGTTAAATTTCTGATTACAGATAACGTCTAGGTTATTGATAATGTGGTAATTGGGAAGTGGACACGATGATGAATATCAAGGGGAAGTGGTTAGGTTCTCTGTTGTTGCACTTGGCAATTTCCTGGCAAATGTGTGATGTGATTTTTAATATCCCTTTATGAGAACAAGACTGATGCAAACAATGCAAAAGATGTAGTGTTTTTAGTAGGTAGTGAAAGAAAACAGGTTCAGCCTGTCCGCCATTCATCCAGAGTAAATTTCGCCCCATCCTTGCTTCAATGTTTGACCGAATAATTGAAAGTGGCAAATTGCAAGGTAGATGAAGGAAGTGTAAACTGTCGTTGGTTTATTTGCGGAAACAAGCCACGACTTTCATGACTGGCTCTGATAATTTGGAATACATACATTGTAACGATCAGGAAAACAAGGAAAATACGCAGGGTTGTATCATATATGGACAAGAGGAGGGGCCATTGGATCTGGTACAGACTCTTTTATTCCCCGTCAATGCTTAGTTGCATGTTGGAAAGAGGAAGACACAATATGGCGAGTTATGCTGCTATCCATCGAACCATGTGGCTTTCAAACCTTACTCTGGGGAATTAGATAAACCATTTCTTCCCACTACATGGCCGGACATCGTAGTAACAGGGGTAAATGCGGTGGTGCAGGGTCGGGGTAATGGGAGGTCTTCCTTTTGATGGATCTGTAGCTCAAGTGTCCAGTTGGCAGGTGATCGAGAAAGCTGTTAGCAACACAGCTCTGGCTCAGATTTATGGAAGTGATTGACAACAGATTGAAGGATTTCCACGGAAATTAAGTAATACAATTTCCGCCCCAGGAATTCATTGCATTTTCTGGGTTGCCCAAACACAGCAACAAGAGACCTCCAACCCCGACTATGCCAGTTGGCTGTAAAGGCAAAGCTGCCACAGATTTCACATTCATGACAAATGGAAATCAAACACGTGGACTCTCTGGTGAATCAGAATCAATTCTTTGTAAATGCAAACATTTTCCTGTTTCAATAATTTCGTTTCCATTCTCGGGATGATCTATTTCTCCCCTACATCCTAGTTTTACATTTTGTTGCCAAATATTTATGTGATTTCATGTTCGGTTTCGCACAATATCAGGATGCATCAGTTCTACACTTACTAACTTGACATTCAACAAACCCCCAAAAATCTTCAAGGCGACTCTGCCAACAACGGCATGTCCATCTCCTTCTGCCTCCCGCTCACATGAATTACAATTATTGCATATTTTTATTTTGCAGTGAGTAGGTTCCTTGTTCGTTTGAGTTACCCTGAGGGAGGGACTGATAGCCTCATAGAATATTTCGTTTATGCCCTGAAGTCAGGCAAATCCAACGCCCTGACGGAGATCAACAAAAGTGCATGAAACATCCCAATTACAAGATCTGATCCTGGAAAGGCGCAAAATGAAGTGCAGCAGCTTTTTCGGGAGCAGCGTGTGAGCGAGTGAGCAGCTGGGAAAGTCCGTTTGAAAGTAAATTTAATTTCCTTTTGTTTTTCGCCGGAGGCCAGGGGGCTGCTGGGTAAGTAAAACACTATATATTTGGGCGGTTTCTGAACCCGAGACACCACACTTGTAGTGTCTCCCACCCGCCCTCCTCCTCTAACCAAAAAAAGGACTCGGTGGGGTGTTTATAAGGTAAGGCTTTTTCGATTTCTCTGGTTTTATTGTGATTGGTAAAAACTTTTCGTTCCTTTTTCATTTAACTAAGTTTAAACTTAAGATTAAAAATGGCAGGAGATCTCAGACCCGTATCATGCTCCTCTTGCTCAATGTGGGAGCTCAGGGACATGGCTGATGACCCTGACTCCTTCACGTGCAGGAAGTGTGTCCAGCTGCAGCTCTTGTTAGACCGCATGACGGCTCTCGAGCTGCGGATGGACTCACTTTGGAGCATGCGCGATGCTGAGGGGGTCGTGGATAGCACGTTTAGTGAATTGGTCACACCGCAGATTAGGATTGCTGAGGGAGAAAGGGAATGGGTGACCAAAAGGCAGAGAAAGAGCAGGAAGGCAGCGCAGGAGTCCCCTGCGGTCATCTCCCTCCAAAACAAGTATACCGTTTTGGATACTGTTGAGGGAGATGGCTCACCAGGGGAAGGCAGCAGTAGCCAGGTCCATGGCACCGTGGCTGGCTCTGCTGTTCCGAAGGGCGGGAAAAAGAGTGGAAGGGCTATAGTCGTAGGGGATTCGATTGTAAGGGCAGTAGATAGGCGGTTCTGTGGTCGAAAACGAGGCTCCCGAATGGTATGTTGCCTCCCAGGTGCACGGGTCAGGGACGTCTCAGATCGGCTGCAGAACATTCTAAAGGGGGAGGGTGAACAGCCAGTTGTCATTGTGCACATAGGCACTGATGATATAGGTAAAAAACGGGATGAGGTCCTACATGCAGATTTTAGGGAGTTAGGAGCCAAGTTAAAAAGTAGGACCTCAAAGGTAGTAATCTCAGGATTACTACCAGTGCCACGTGATAGTCAGAGTAAAAATGAAAGAATAGTCAGGATGAATGCGTGGCTTGAGAGATGGTGCAGGAAGGAGGGGTTCAGATTTTTGGGACATTGGGACCGGTTCTGGGGGAGGTGGGACTATTACAAATTGGACGGTCTACACCTGGGCCGGACTGGAACCAATGTCCTTGGAGGTGCTTTTGCTAACGCTGTTGGGGAGGGTTTAAACTAATGTGGCAGGGGGATGGGAACCAATTGAGGTCAGTTGACAGTAAGGAGGTAGTAACAAAAGCCTGTAAGGAACTAGATAATGAAGTCAGTGTGACTAAGGGGAAGAGCAGGCAGGGAGCAGATGATGAATATAAAGGGACTGGTGGTCTGAGGTGCATTTGTTTCAATGCAAGAAGTGTAGTAGGTAAGGCAGATGAACTTAGGGCTTGGATTAGTACCTGGGAGTATGATGTTATTGCTATTACTGAGACTTGGTTGAGGGAAGGGCATGATTGGCAACTAAATATCCCAGGATATCGATGCTTCAGGCGGGATAGAGAGGGAGGTAAAAGGGGTGGAGGAGTTGCATTACTGGTCAAAGAGGATATCACAGCTGTGCTGAAGGAGGGCACTATGGAGGACTCGAGCAGTGAGGCAATATGGACAGAACTCAGAAATAGGAAGGGTGCGGTAACAATGTTGGGGCTGTACTACAGGCCTCCCAACAGCGAGCGTGAGATAGAGGTACAAATATGTAAACAGATTATGGAAAGATGTAGGAGCAACAGGGTGGTGGTGATAGGAGATTTTAATTTTCCCAACATTGACTGTGATTCGCTTAGTGTTAGAGGTCCAGATGGAGCAGAATTTGTAAGGAGCATCCAGGAGGGTTTTCTAGAGCAGTATGCAAATAGTCCAACTCGGGAAGGGGCCATACTGGACCTGGTGTTGGGGAATGAGCCCGGCCAGGTTGTTGAAGTTTCAGTAGGGGACTACTTTGGGAATAGTGATCACAATTCCGTAAGCTTTAAAATACTCATGGACAAAGACGAGAGTGGACCAAAAGGGAGAGTGCTAAATTGGGGGAAGGCCAACTACACCAAAATTCGGCAGGAGCTGGGAAATGTAGATTGGGAGCAGCTGTTTGAAGGTAAATCCACATGTGATAGGTGGGAGGCTTTTAAAGAGAGGTTGATTAGCGTGCAGGAGAGACATGTTCCTGTGAAAATGAGGGATAGAAATGGCAAGATTAGGGAACCATGGATGACAGGTGAAATTGTGAGACTAGCTAAGAGGAAAAAGGAAGCATACATAAGGTCTAGACGGCTGATGAAAGACGAAGCTTTGAAAGAATATCGGGAATGTTGGACCAATCTGAAACGAGGAATTAAGAGGGCTAAAAGGGGTCATGAAATATCTTTAGCAAACAGGGTTAAGGAAAATCCCAAAGCCTTTTATTCATATATAAGGAGAAAGAGGGTAACTAGAGAAAGGATTGGCCCACTAAAGGACAAAGGAGGAATGTTATGCTTGGACTCAGAGAAAATGGGTGAGATTCTAAACGAGTACTTTGCATCGGTATTCACCGAGGAGAGGGACATGACGGATGTTGAGGTTAGGAACAGATGTTTGATTACTCTAGGTCCAGTCGGCATAAGGAGGGAGGAAGTGTTGGGTATTCTAAAGGGCATTAAGGTGGACAAGTCCCCAGGTCCGGATGGGATCTATCCCAAGTTACTGAGGGAAGCGAGAGAGGAAATAACTGGGGCCTTAACAGATATCTTTGCAGCATCCTTAAACACGGGTGAGGTCCCGGAGGACTGGAGAATTGCTAATGTTGTCCCCTTGTTTAAGAAGGGTAGCAGGGATAATCCAGGTAATTATAGACCTGTGAGCCTGATGTCAGTGGTAGGAAAGCTGCTGGAGAAGATACTGAGGGATAGGATCTATTCCCATTTGGAAGAAAATGGGCTCATCAGTGATAGGCAACATGGTTTTGTGCAGGGAAGGTCATGTCTGACCAACTTAATAGAATTCTTTGAGGAAGTGACAAAGTTGATTGATGAGGGAAGGGCTGTCGATGTCATACACATGGACTTCAGTAAGGCGTTTGATAAGGTTCCCCATGGCAGGCTGATGGAGAAAGTGAAGGCGCTTGGGGTCCAAGGTGTACTAGCTAGATGGATAAAGAACTGGCTGGGCAACAGGAGACAGAGAGTAGCAGTAGAAGGGAGTTTCTCAAAATGAAGACGTGTGACCAGTGGTGTTCCACAGGGATCCGTGCTGGGACCACTGTTGTTTGTGATATACATTAATGATTTGGAGGAAAGTATAGGTGGACTGATTAACAAATTTGCAGACGACACTAAGATTGGTGGAGTAGCAGATAGTGAAGGGGACTGTCAGAGAATACAGCAGAATATAGATAGATTGGAGAGTTGGGCAGAGAAATGGCAGATGGAGTTCAATCAGGGCAAATGCGAGGTGATGCATTTTGGAAGATCCAATTCAAGAGTGAACTATACAGTAAATGGAAAAGTCCTGGGGAAAATTGATGTCCAGAGAGATTTGGGTGTTCAGGTCCACTGTTCCCTGAAGGTGGCAACGCAGGTAAATAGAGTGGTCAAGAAGGCATACGGCATGCTTTCCTTCATCGGAAAGGGCATTGAGTACAAGAGTTGGCAGGTCATGTTACAGTTGTATAGGACTTTGGTTCGGCCACATTTGGAATACTGCGTACAGTTCTGGTCGCCACATTATCAAAAGGATGTGGATGCTTTGGAGAGGGTGCAGAGGAGGTTCACCAGGATGTTGCCTGGTATGGAGGGCGCTAGCTATGAAGAGAGGTTGAGCAGATTAGGATTATTTTCATTAGAAAGACGGAGGTTGAGGGGGGACCTGATTGAGGTGTACAAAATCATGAGAGGTATAGACAGGGTGGATAGCAAGAGGCTTTTTCCCAGAGTGGGGGTTTCAATTACTAGAGGACACGAGTTCAAAGTGAAAGGGGAAAAGTTTAGGGGGGATATGCGTGGAAAGTTCTTTACGCAGAGGGTGGTGGGCACCTGGAACGCATTGCCAGCGGAGGTGGTAGATGCGGGCACGATGGAGTCTTTTAAGATGTATCTAGACAGATACATGAATGGGCAGGAAGAAAAGAGATACAGAACCTTAGAAAATAGGCGACATGTTTAGAGAGAGGATCTGGATCGGCGCAGGCTTGGAGGGCCGAAGGGCCTGTTCCTGTGCTGTAATTATCTTTGTTCTTTGTTCTTTGTATTAAGTTAATTTGATAAACATGCATCTGTCAAAGGAGGACGCAGGAGTCGGTCTTACTTTCCATCGGTTTATTCAGAATTATCCATACCGCATAAATGCAGGCAACATTTCCCTTCTCCAGACCAGCTCCCCCGTACCACTCCACAGGTGGAAACTGGTTCTTCCAGATCTTCCCTGATCTTACGACAATGAGTATCAGCTTCTCATAATCACAATTAGAGCATGCAATTATGCATGCTCAATTGACAAATCATTTCCAACATTGGCTCATTAGCAGCATTTTATTACCAGTCCATCAATGTGTCCATTGTCCTTTATTATTTTGCAATGAGACAGGGACACCAGCAGATGGCGATGGTGAGAGGGGACAGCAACTGCAGTGAGAAAGGGACACCAGCAGATGGAGATGGAGAAAGGTGGGAGAGTAACTGCAGTGAGGTGAAGAATGGAAGATATTTAATACAATTTGCGGTAAGTCTCCATTTCCCAGCTTTGTAAAACCTTGTAACATTAAAGTGATAAATGTGAAGAAGATTTTTTCGATTGATTATAGGCTAATGCGTAAATCAGCAGCAGAAAATAATGCACAAAGAATCACTGACCAATGTATTGCAGTCAAACCGGCCTCCCCAGCAAAAACTCTTTGTCAGTATTTCAAGGTAACTGCAGTGAGACATTTTCTGTCATTTTCTGAAGTTTCCTTAAACTGGAGGTGAATAGTGAAAGACATTTAATACAATTAGTGTTAAATGGCCATTATCCAAACCGGCCCCTCCAGGTTTTAAATTCCAGCAGCTTTTCTGCTCTGTTAATGAGGTTTTTGGGGGACGGAGAGACAGACAGACAGACAGGTTTCTGTCTGGAATGGTCCATTTGGGATAAGGCTGGAATATCCCTCTCTCCCCCATACTCTGTTTATACAGGGACTCACCTTGGACTGTCCCATATCTGGGATGCAGTGGAAAGATGGAGGAAGCTGAGAGCTGGTTGGATGAGCTGTATTTTGTGTAGACTGGCTGTTTTGAGTGATAGGTTCTGGGATATATTAGGACAACATCAGTCTCCATTCTTTCTGTCCATGCAGCTGGTTTGTGAAGGTGGGTTTCTGTGTCTCAGTCTCTGTGTCTCTGTGCCCAGGTGAATTGCAAGCTGATTACAGAGTGTGTGTGCGTGTGTGTGTGTGTGTGTGTGCGCGTGTGTGCGTGTGTGTGTGTGTGTGTGTGTGAGTCCAGTCTGAATCCCACTCTCTCTGTCCCAGTCCTGACCCTTTTCTCCAGTTCCCACCCCAATGCCCCTCTGCAGGAGATTTTGCCCATGGACGAGCTGATGGAGGGAAGGTGTTAGAGTCCAACGATGGAGCACAGACTGAGTGGAATAGTGAGTATCACATCTTTATTGTCTCACTCTGCCTTACTCCCTCCTTCTGATTCAGTCTCTCTCACTCAATCTCTTTCTCTCAAAATCTCTCTCTCAATCATTCTCTATCTCTGTGTCTATTTCTCTCTGTTTTTCTCCCTCTCTCTCTCTGTTCCTCAATCTCTTTCTCTGTGTTTCTCTCTATCTGCGTTTCTTTCTGTATTTCTCTCTGTGTTTCTCTCCCTCTATCTGTTTCTCTCTCTCTCTGTGTGCTTCTCTCCTTCTCTGTGCTTCTCTGTCCTTCTCTCTCATTCTCTGTGATTCTCTGTGTGGCTTTCTCACTGGCTTTCTGTCAGTCTCTTTGCTGCCTGCAATTTCTTTGTGATCTGTTCTTTCCCTCCACTTTATCCCATCCTCTTTTTCTCTGGCACTTTCTGTCTTTTTCTCTATTTCTGACCTTCTGTCTGTTCTCTATTTCTGTGACTTTGTTTTTCTCTGTTTCTCACTTTGTCTTTTCTCTATTTCGCTGACTTTCTGTCTGTTCTCTATTTCTCTGTTTCTTTCTGTCATTTCCCTATTGCTCTGACTTTCTATCTGTTCTCTATTTCTGACTTTGTCTTTTCTCTATTTTTCTGACTTTCTGTCTGTTCTCTTTTTCGCTGTCTCTTTCTGTCATTTCCCTATTTGTCTAACTCTGTGTCTTTTCTCTATTTCTGACATTGTCTTTTCTCTATTTCTCTGTCTCTTTCTTTCTTTTCTCTATTACTCTGACTTTGCATTCTCTCTATTTGTCTGGCTTTCTGTCTTTTCTCTATTACTCTGGCTTTCTGCCTTTTCTCTATTTCTCTGACGAAGGCTTTGGAGAGGGTACAGAGGAAGTTTACCAGGATGTTGCCTGGTCTGGAGGGCATTAGCTATGTGGAGAGGTTGGAAAAACTCGGATTGTTTTCACTGGAACGACGGAGGTGGAGGGGCGACGGAGGTGGAGGGTCGACATGATAGTGGTTTACAAAGTTATGAGCTGCATGGACAGAGTGGATAGTCAGAAGCTTTTTCCCAGGGTGGAAGAGCCAGTTACCAGGGGACATAGTTTTAACGTGTGAGGGGCAAAGTTTAGAGTGGATGTGCGAGGCAGGTTTTTTACACATAGGGTGGTGAATGCCTGGAACTTGCTGCCAGGGGAGGTGATGGAAGCAGATACGATAGCGACGTTTAAGAGACATCTTGACAAATATATGAATAGGAAGGAAATAGAGTGATATGGGCCCCGGAAGTGCAGAAGGTGTTAGTTTAGGCAGGCATCAATCGGCGCAGGCTTGGAGGGCCGAATGCCTTTTTCCTGTGCTGTACTGTTCTTTGTTCTTTGTTCTTTGTTCTGTCTTTTCTCAGCTTCTCTGACTTTCTGTCTTTCTCTATTTCTGACTTTGTCATTTCTCTATTTCTCTGGCTTTCTGTCTTTTCTCTATTTCTCTGACTTTGTCTTTTCTCTATTTCTGACTTTCTGTCTTTTCTCTATTTTTGACTTTCTGTCTTTTCTCTATTTTTGACTTTCTGTCTTTTCTCTATTTCAGACTTTCTGTCTTTTCTCTATTTTTGACTTTCTGTCTTTTCTCTATTTCTGGCTTTCTGTCTTGTCTCTGTTTCTCTGCCTCTTTATTTCTTTTCTCTATTTCTATGACTTTCTCTCTCTTTTCTTTATCACTGTCCCTTTCTGTCTTCTCTGTCTTTCTTTTTCTCTCCCTTTCTTTGTCCTTTTCTGTCTTTTCTCCTTCTTTATCTCTCTTTCTGACTTTCTTTCCCTTTTTCTTTTTCCAACCGTGATACCCAACCCCCCCCATCCCCCACCCCCGCAGTTTATCTCACCCCACAATTTATATCCTCCCCGCTATTTATATCCCTTCCCGCAATTTATTCCTCTTCGGAATTTATTCCCCCCTAGCAAACATCCCCCTCCCTCAAATTATCCCCCACTACAATATCCCCCTCGCAATTGTTATCCCCCAAGCAAATTTTTCACACTGCAATATCCCCCCACCCCCCGGCCTGGTGAAAATTCTCTCCCGATTTAAATACCTCTGGTCTACAGACCCCTATCTGATATCCCCCTCTTAACTGACCCCAATTTAAATACCCCTCCTGGGAACAGACTCCCATCTAAATACCACACCCTCCCCGTGACCGGAATCCATCGAAATACCCTTCCAGTGAGCAGACACCAATCTAAATACCCCCCCTATGAACTGACTCCCATCTAAATACCCTTCCTGTGAGCAGACACCAATCTCAATACCCCTCCTGTGAACAGACTCCCATCTTAATACCCTTCCTGTGAACGGACTCCCATCTAACTACCCCTCCTGGGAACAGACTCCCTTCTGATTAGCACTCCTGTGACCAGACACCCAACTAAATACCCCCAGGGACATACCTCCATCTAAATACCCCTCCTGTGAACGGACTCCCATCTAAATAACCCCACAATCAGACCCCCATCCAATACCATTCCTGTGACCAGAGCCCCCCTTCTATTTACCCCAGGAACAGAGTCCCATCTAAATGCCTCTCCTGTGAACAGACGCCCAACTAAATACCCCTGGGAATGGACCCCCATCTAAATACCCCTCTTATTTTCAGAGTCCCATCTAAATATCCTCCTGTGAACAGACTCCCATCTAATACTGCTCATGTGAAAGGCACCCCAAGTAATTAACCTCCACCCTACCCGTGAATAGTCCCACATATAAACCTCCCTCATGAACTGACTAGAGAAACCGCACTGCCCCTTCCCATTTTAAACCTGGAGAATCCCCACTGCCCTCTCCCCTTTTAAACATGGAGAATCCGCACCGCCCCCTCCCATTTTAAACCTGGAGAATCCCCACATCCCCCTCCCATTTGAAAGCTGGAGAATCCCCACTGCCCCCTCCCCTTTCTAACCTGCAGAATCCCCACTGCATCTTCCCACTTTTAACATTACTCATTCCCTCTGTGAATATTGCCCTCTAATTCTCCGCCCCCCCCGCCCCCACTGTAAACACTCCCCCTTTCTAAATACCCTCGCTGTCCTGTAAAAGCTTCCACTTCACTAATTCCCACCCTGTTTCATCTCCCTCGTGAACACCCCCCCCCCCCGCTCCCCCTGCCGTCTGCCCATGTTATTCCAACTTCCATCACTTTCCTGTGTGTGGATCCATCTCCCAACAATCTTTAATTCACTTTAATTCTTTGTCCAGATAAGCCACTGGAATTCCATCAACTGGTTCCACGACCCCCGGTACCTTTAACTCCTGCCCGGTGGAACACAGGGCCGGGCATAGAGCAAGGACTTCCAGAGGCTAAATGGCATTCTGAGCCTTAAACGCACAGGAAGATCCCAGCCACAGACACATCCCTCTCTGTAGAAATGTGTTTCACCTGTTCTCCCCATCGGCTTCAGGTAATCAAACAGAGGGAGACACACACAAACACATGCACACTGATTGGCACAGGGACAGGAGGAGGTCATTCAGCCCTTTGAGCCTGTCCCACCCATGTTGGATCATTCTCCCATTGGGCCACAAGCAGATAGGCAGAGACAGTCGGGGAGCAGATATACAGAGAGGCAAAAAAGCACCGGGCTGGACTTCGACTTGGTGCCGGTGGTGCGAATCAGGGTGAAGGGAAGGAGGGCGGTTGTGAATCGGCTGCCGGTTCAGCATCTCTCCCCTGTGTTTACCTCAATGGGAGCAAAACTGGGATGTGGTGGAAAACAGCATCCCCGTTCACAATCAGCCTGTACAACACCGAGGCAACGAGTTAAAATCCACCCCCAGACAGAGGGACAGAGACACAGAAAACAGATCCTGGATTAGGATAGAACGGAGAGAGAGAAATAAATGGAAAGGGAGATAGAGTATGACAGGAAGGGAATCAGAAACCAATGAGACAGAAACTGAGAATAGAGGGCAGAAAGATCGAGAAGGGCCGGGAGAGAGAGAGAAATGGAAACATACACAGAGAGATGTAGATATTGAGAAAGATCCCAGACAAAGAGAGAGTTGCAGAGACATAAAGATGTGGAGGGGCAGAGATAATAATTAAGATGTGTTACAGAATAGAGAGGGTTGTCCAGGGACAGGGGGGAATTGCAGAGATAATCTTGCAGGGAAGGAGGAGCAGAGATGGAAAGATTCAGGGATTTGGAAGTAAGTGAGAAAATAAATGGACTGAGAGAGACAAATAAAGATTCAGAAAGTCGCAGAAAGAGAATGAAAATGGAAACTTGTGAGACTCCAGAGCGAGAGGCAGAGATAGAAAGGATGTTGAGAGATGCAGAGATAGGGATTTAAAGATGTGAGGAAACAGAGCTAGGAACAAGGATGAAGGTGCAGGGAACAAGTTGCAGCAAGAGATGGAGAGAGGGAAATCTATGGGATTACATTGACTGGTCTGGAGCTTTCCAAACTATTTGCATTAGAGTGCCCTCCAGCCACCTCCCTTGTTAAAAATACATAGACCCCCGAAAACACAAAATCAATATACTGCGATGCAGGAAATCTGAAAGAAAACCCGTGCTGGAAATACTGAGCATTTCCCGCACTTTGTATTTTCTATCAGCCCCGAAAAGACACAGTCTTCTTTTCTGTATCTCGAAATGAATTTGACAATGGCACATGGATATTTATTATTATTTTCCTCTCTGGTTCAAGCTCTTGTCTGAAAATTCCACGTGACTAAAAGATTCCCCCTCCACATCATCACAGCCGTAGCTTTCGAAAAGATTTTCATGGGGAATAAGAGAAATAAATTTGATTCAAACAAGGCAAAGCATTTTTGAACAAAAATAAAACACAGCAAGAGCCCAGGTCTCTTTCTCTCACTCACTGACATAAAACAATCTCTCATTGAATCCCCCTCTTACAAATGCATCCCTGACACAGAGACAGAGAACGGGAAGTGATTGGAGATGTGAGACAGGGTTTCACGAGCTGAGTACCTGCTCGCTGTCATGTTAATCCAGCTAACGGAGCCGGCTCTGAGCAGAGACATGACATGGAGCTGTTTCCAAACAACCTGCAATGTTATCACTCCCAACCCCATTGTGGACATCATTCCTGAAATTTACTGGCAGACAATTGCAGCAATCAGCCCCATTCTGTTCCCAGACACTGAAATTCTCTCTTGATAATGAGATGAATGTGCCAACAGTTAATCACTGCCCTGGCATTTAATTTAACTTAAGATCAAGGCACCCTCAAGGGTTGGAGATGGCGCTGTGGGGGATTATCTCTCCAGGGGCTGGGAGCTGGCCAGTGACTAAACACTGCAAACACCCCAGAGCCTGTGTTTCTGCCTTTGTGTTTAGACTGTCATTTCCTGCTGTCTCTCTCTCTCTCTCGCTCTCTCTCTCTCTCTGTCTCTGTCTCTCCCTCTATTTCTCTGTGTGTCTCTCTATATCTGTTTCTGCCTCATTGTAAAGACACACAAACACTGGAATCCCCATCAACTCTCCTGTAGAAAGGATAGAGAGAAATCCACATTCTGAACCGTGCAAATCTGAATTCAAATGACCGCCCCCCCCCCCCCCCCCGCCCACCCAGGCGTTAAATATTTCTGTCAAATTCAGCCCACAGCTTCAAACAGCAGCATTATTCGGGAATTATACCGACTTCAGGCTCAGGACTTTAGTTCTAGACCCTCCGTAGAGGTTGACACACAATGACTTCACTTCCAAAATGCAGTCATTGTTGCAATGCAGCGAATTCTGCAGGCAAGCTGTGCACAGCAAGATCCCAGCAATTGTGACACTTCAAAATTCAGTTTACCAAGGTACTGAGAGTGGATTTCTCTCCCAACAGTGTGGAAATCCACACACATTAGTCAGACATTTTCGGCTGGTTCTCGGTGGCAATTTTATATTACCACAAGACTGGGACATTTCTTTCAGAGACTGACTCCTCACTAATGTAAGGGTAGTAGTTAAAATGTGACAGAGACACAGACATGGAGACACACAGTACTCAGCCCTGATCTCATTGAATGCTGGAACAGGGTTGAGGGGTTAATTTGCCTCCTTCTCTTCCTATGTCCTATGTGAAATATTCTTCTTTCACTCTCAGTCACCCTGTCTGTCACTCACTCTATCTCTCTGTCTCTGTTTCGGACAGTGTAGTCGGAGATTCACTCTGTATCCACCACAAGATGTTCCTGCCCTGACAGTCGTCTCTGCTTCTGCTGGGTTTCACCCGGTCTCAGTTTGTGCTGCACAAGAGTATTTCTCTGTTTATAATACAAGTGGCACTGTCTGACTCTGTATCTAACCCCATGCAGCCCCTGTCCTGGGAGTGTGTGATGGGACAGTGCAGAGGGAAATTTACTGTGTGTCTAACCCCACACTGTGCTTGGCTTGGGAGTGTTTAATGGGAGAGCGTCGATGGAGCTTTACTGTGTATCCCTGGAATTTAGAAGGTTAAGGGTTGATTTGATCCAAGTTATCCGAATAATAAGGGAAACTGATAGGGTAGACAGACAGACACTATTCCCACTGGCTGCGGAGTCTGGAAATTGTGGGCATAGTCTAAAAATCTAAACATAGTATAAAAACCATTCAGGAGTGAAATGAAGAAACACTTCAACACACCAGGTGTGGTATCAGTTTGGAACTCTCTTCCACAAACAGCAATTGATGCTGAAACACTTGTTAATTTTTAAATCTGAGATTGATAGCTTTTTGTTATTAAAGGTAGAAGAGATATGGGGCCAAGATGGGTACATGGAGTTAGATCACAGATCAGCCATGATCTTTTTGAATGACAGAACAGGGTTGAGGGGCCAAATGGCCTCATCCTCTTCCAAAGTCCTCCGACAAACATCCTGCTATCACTCTCTGTGTCTGGATCACCCTCTCGGTCTGTGTCTCCCTCTTTGTCTCTCTTTCCGTCTGTCTGTCTCTTTCTCCCTCCTCTCTCAGAACATCTGTGGATATCCACAAACATCAGTCAGCCATTGTAGGTCTGTTTACGATGGCCAATTTATGTTACCACAACACTGGGACATTTATTTCAGAGACTGACTCCTCACTAATGTACTGTTAGTGCTTTAAACTTGACAGAGACACAGACATGGAGACACTGATACACACAGTACCAGACAGGAGTGTATCATTCCCTTGTACCCATTGTGTACTGTATGTGTACAGGCATTGACAATGTATTAAATTCATTCCCGGGATCTGGGCATCACTGACAAGACCAGCATTTATTGTCTAATTTCCCTGAGAAGGTGGTGATGAGCTGCTCCCCTCAACGACCCTCCTAGCTTCCCCCACAAAAAATACATTCAAGCGAGTCTGACACGATCTTCACTTGACAAATCCATGCTGACTGCTTGATTAATCTGCACCTTTCTAAATGACTATTACTACTGTTTATCAGAATTTATCCCAATCATTTGCCCTCCACTGAGCCTAGGCCGAGTGGCCTGTATTCACTCAGTCTATCCCTTTCTCCATTGCAATCAATGGTGCAACGTTAGCAGTCCTCCAGTCCTTTCCTTCTTTAATTCTCCCTGGTCTCTCCATCTCTCTCACACTCCCTCTCTTTTTCTCTCTCTCTCCATCCTTCTCTGTCTTTCTCTGTCCCTCCCTCTCTGTTTCTCTCTCTCTCTCTCTCTCTCTCTCTCTCTCTCTCTCTCTCTCTCTCCCTATTTCTCCGTCACTCCCTCTCTCTTTCTTTGCCTCTGTACATTACTCTGTGTCTCTCTCACACTATCTCTCTCTTTCTCTCTGTCTCTCCATCTCTCTCTGCCTCTTCCTCTCTCTCTCTTTTGCTCCCACTCTGGCTCTCTCTCTCTGACGCTCTGTCTATGTCTCTCTCTCTTTTTTTTACTCTGTTTCTCCCGATCTCTCTTTCTCTCCCTCTGTCCATGGCTCAGTTTGTCTCTCTCTCACACCATCTCTGCCTCTGTCTTTTCTCGCTGACTGTCTCTCTCTCTATCTCTCTTTGCTTCTCTCGTTGTCTCTCTCTCTCTCTCCCTCTCTGTCTGTCTCTCTCCCTTTACATTACTCTCTCCCCTCTCTCTGTCTCCCTGTGTCACTGTCTCCCCTATCCTTCTGTCTCTCTCTCTCTCCCTCTGTCTCTCTCTCCATCTCTGTCTCTCTTCTCCGTCTCTCTCCCCTCCCTCCATCTCTTTCTCTCTTTCTCTTTCTCTTAGCAGTACCCCACTGGTCACAGCCTGCCAAGCAGAAAATTACACATTTATTCCTACTCTCTGTTTCCTGTCCATTAACCAGTACAAGCCAGTCCATTCCCCCCAATCCCACGTGCTCTAATTTTGATTACTAACTTCTTGTATGCGACGTTAACAAAAGCTTTCTGAAAATCGATAAGTATCACATCCACCCGTACCCCTTATCTATTTCGCTAGCTTCATCCTCAAAAAACTCCAACAGGTTTGTTAAAGATGATTTCCCTTTCATAAATCCATGTTTACTCTGACCAATCCAGCTATTATTTTCCAAGTGTCCAGAAATCACAACCTTTATTATAGATTCGAGCATTTTCCCCATGACTGATGTTAGACGAACAGATCCGTAGTTCCCCATTTTCTCTCTCCCTCCTTTTGTAAATAGTGGGGTTACATTTGCTACCTTCCAATCTGCAGGAACAATTCCAGAGTCTATAAATTTTGAAAGATGACCAGCAATGCATCAATTATCTCTACAGCCACCTCTTTCAACACTCTGGGATGTAAATCATCAGGTCCAGGGGATTTATTTACTTTTAGACCCATTCATTAGTTTAGTACTATTTTACCAATATTTATATCTTGCAGTTCCCCATTTACGCTAGTTCATTGATTCTCCATTATTTCTGGGAGGTTTCTAGTATTTCACTCTGTGAAGACAGACACAAAATATTTGTTTAGCTTCACTGTCATTGTCCTATGATGTGAGGCTGAGTAAATTGGACTTCTATTCTCTGGTGTTTAGAAGAATGAGAGGTGATCTCATTGAAACATATCAGATTCGAAAGGGACCGGATCGGGTAGACACTGAGATTATTTCCGCTGTTCGGGAAATGAAAGTCTCCCTTATCCCTTCCAAACCAGCTTACCCACCTGTCCTGTCAGCCTCAGGAATCAGTGAGCATTCACTCCAAGGTCCCGCTGTTCACAGACAGAGAGATAATGTTGGCGATAGTCACGTTGTTAGGTTAGATCGAAAGGGCAAATGTCAAATAGGGGCATAGTTTGATGTAAGCCTGTGTACATAGAGGTACAAGAAATAGGCATAGAGTGTGAAACATCAGCAGAGAGGGATTGCAGCCTCACAGTTCCAGGGACCGGGTTCAATTCTGGGTACTGCCTGTGCGGAGCTTGCAAGTTCTTCCTGTGACCGCGTGGGTTTTCGCCGGGTGCTCCGGTTTCCTCCCACCACCAAAGACTTGCAGGTGATAGGTAAATTGGCCATTGTAAATTGCCCCTAGTGTAGGTAGGTGGTAGGGAATGTGGGATTACTGCAGTGTTAGCATAAATGGGTGGTTCTTGGGCGGCACAGACTAGGTGGGCCAAAGGTCCTGTTTCAGTGCTGTATCTGTAAAATAAAATATAGATGGAGAGAGTGCAAGAGTGAGAAAGGGAGAGATAGACATGGAGAGAAAGAAGTGGAGAGCTACTCTCTCTCCATCTCCATCTTCCCCTCTCCTTTACTCACTCAATCGCTAGGTCACCTCTCTGCTACTCTCGCCATGTTTATCTCTCTCCTCATCTCTCTGTAACTCCCTCTGTATCATATTAATCTCAATCTCTCGCTGCATCGTACCTTCAATGATACTGAAGAGCTTTGCAGGAACACTGACTGACACTCTCCATCCCAATCTCTCCCTCTTTCTCTCTGGTACTCCCTCCCCATTGCTATCCTTCCCTCTCTCTGTTCTTCCCTCTTTATATCTATCCCTGCCTTTCTCACTGTTACTCTCTCCATCTGGATCGAGGAGGAGAAAGAGAGGCATATATAGAGGCAGCTTTACTCTGTATCTAACCGCACACTGTACCTGCCCTGGGAGTGTTTGATACTACAGAGAAGACAGAGATTTATTCAATAGCTAACTAATAGCTTGGCAGCATTTGATGGGACAGTGTGCATGGAGCTTTACTCTGTATCCCTGGAATTTAGAAAGTTAAGGGGTGATCTGATCAAAGTTTAAAGTGGTGGATGGGGTGCCAATCAAGTGGGCTGCTTTGTCCCAGATGGTGCTGAGCGTTTGGAGTGCTGTAGGTGTTGCACTCATCCAGGCAAGTGGAGAGATACCATCACACACCTGACTTGTGTCTTGTAGGTGGTTGGACGGCACTGGGGAGTCAGGGGGTGAGTCACTTGTAGCCACAGTATTGATGTGATTTCATCAGATCAGTTCCTGGTGAATGTTTCCCCAGTACTCAGCGATGGGATAATGCTTAGAACGCCAAGAGGAGGTGGTTGGATTCTCTCTTGTTGCAGATGGTCATTGCCTGTCCGTGTGTGTTTCTCTGTGCTCTGGGACCATCTTCTTCATTGGTCGGTCATAATGCTTTCTCATAATTGATGAGTTTGCAAAATGAATGCTCATGGAATTAACGGGACAGGGACAGAGTGGATACGACATTGGCTAAGGGACAGAACACAGAGAGCATTGGTGAATGGCTGCTTCAGACTGGAGGGCGGTATATTTGCCTGACACAATCTTAGACACTTCTATTCAATCTCCCCTCACCCTCCTTTGTTCGAAGGAGACCAATCCCAGCTTTTCCAACATAACTTTGCCTCTAAAATCCCCCATCTCTGAAACCATTCTGGTAAATCTCCTGTGCACCCTCTCAAGGACCCTCACCTCCTTCCTAAAGTGTGGTGACCAGAACTGGACACAGTTCTCCAGTTGGGGCCTAACTAGAGCTTTATAAATGTTCAGCATAACCTCCCTGCTTTTGTACTGACTGTATACTGTGTACATTGTGGTACAGAGGTATTCCCCAGGGCATTGGATTAGGACCACTGATTGTATTGATATATATTAATGACTTGCACTTGGCTTTACAGGGCTTAAGTTCAACATTGTGCCATCTGCAATGTAATAAACAGGGAAGGGAATAGTAGTAGACTACAGGAGGATCGAGGCAGTCTGGTGAAAGGGTCAGACTCATGGCAGGTTAACGTCATGACTGAGAAATGTAAAATGATGCATTTTGGAAGGAAGGCTGAGGAGAAGCGATATAAACGAAATGGTACAATGTTAAAATGGGTGCAGGGACAGAGCGATCTGGGATTTCTTTTGTGTCACTTTTTATATCTGAAAGACTCAATTTGGGGCTTGCAATCTCTAAGTTGAATTTAACTTCATCCTGAAAAGTGTTAGCAATCGCGTTGGTAAATGTGTCAAAAGCTCTTTCCATTCAGACATTCCTGCATTGTGGAAGTGTAAGCTATCTTTGCAAGACAGGAAATAGGGGTGTTTGAATGGACCTGCAGGTTTTGGTTGATGCAATAAGTTGAGAATTTGAATTATGTCCCTTGCAGATACACAGAATTGAAGGTATTTACAGAACACCAAATGAAGTAGTTTACCAATGTTTGACAAACTTCAAAGACTTCAGCCACGTGGAAGAAGAGGAGAAGGGAACAATATACAAAACCCGAGACAGTCAAATCCCATACTGGGCTGTTGTGAATTTGAATTCTGCTTTTTGCTTCTAAAAAAATCTTAAATCTGGAATTAAAAAAAGCTCTAGGATGGAATGATTCACTCCTATCTACCAGTGCAAAGCCCGTGTGTCTCTCCGTTTTGCTGTATTTATTAACGTTTTAAGGTGATGCGGTAGAATGCCACATATCCAAGTTTACCAATGACACAAAAATAGGCAGCATTGTAAGCAGTGTAGCTGGAAGCATTAAATTACAAAGAGATATTAATATCTGAAGTGAATGGGCAAAACTGTGGCATATCGATTTCAATGTCAGTAAAAAAGACTAGAACAGAGTAATTTATAACTGGTGAAAAACCAGAAACACTGGCGGTCCAAAGAGACTTGGGGTGTCCATGTTCATTTCAGTGCAGTGCAGATTTAACACAATGATAACTGGACTCCAAGGGTTAAATTACGAGGTGATATTACACAAACGAGGGATTTATTCCCGGGAATTTCGGAGGATCAAGGTGATTTGTTCAAAGGTGTTGAGATATTAAGGGGAACTGATGGGGTAGTTTAGGAAAAACCAGTTCAGCAGCTTGGGAACATAGGAACAGGAGTAGGCCATTCTGCCCATCGAACCTGCTCCGCCATTCAATACCATCATGGCTGATCATCCACTTCAATGCCATCATGGCTGATCATCCACTTCAATGCCTTTTTCCCAGACTGAGGAGGGCTTTTTGAAACAGAATGCAGATAGTCCAACTAGGGATGGGGCCATTCTGGACCTGGCATTGGGGAATGAGCACGGCCAGGTGGTCGAAGTTTCAGTGGGGGAACATTTCGGGAGCAGTGACGATCATTCCATAAGTTTTAAGGTACTTGTGGATAAGGATAAGAGTAGTCCTCGGGTGAAGATGCTCAATAGGGTGAAGGCTAATTATAACGATATTCGGCAGGAATTGAAGAATTTGGATTGGGGATGACTGTTTGAGCGTAAATCAACATCTGACATGTGGGAGTCTTTCAAACGAACGCTGATTAGAATCCAGGACCAGCATGTTCCTGTGAGGAAGAAAGACAGGTTTGGCAAGTTTTGCGAAGCTTGGATAACACGGGATATTGTGAGCCTAGTCAAAAAGGAAAAGGAAGCATTTGTTAGGGCTGGAAGGCTAGGAACAGACGAAGCACTTGAGGAATATAAAGACAGTAGGAAGGAACATAAGCAAGGAGTTAGCAGGGATAAAAGGAGTCATGAAAAGTCATTGGCAAACAGGATTAAGGAAAATCCCAAGGCTTTTTATACGTATATGAAGAGCAAGTGGGTAACCAGGGAATCTGTGTGTGGAGCCAGAGGAAATGGGCGAGGTGCTAAATGAGTACTTTTCATCAGTATTCACCAAAGAGAAGGACTTGGTGGATGATGAGCCCAGGGAAGGGAGCGAAGATAGTCTCAGCGATCTCATTATCAAAAAGGAGGAGGTGTTGGGTGTCTTGCAAAGCATTAAGGTAGATAAGGCCCCACGGCCTGAGGGGATCTACGCTAAAATACTGAGGGAGGCAAGGCAGGAATTTGCTGGGGCCTTGACAGCAATCTTTGCATCCTCTTTGGCTGCAGGTGAGGTCCCAGAGGACTGGAGAATAGCCAGTGTTGTTCCTTTGTTTAAGATGGGTGGCAAGGATAATCCAGGAAACTAAAGGCCGGTAAGCCTTACGCCAGGGGTAGGAACACTATTAGCGAGGATTATTCGGGACAGGATTTACTCCCATTTGGAAACAAACAAACTTATTAGCGAGAGACAGAATGGTTTTGTGAAGGGGAGGTCGTGTCTTACTAGTTTGATTGAGTTTTTCGAGGAAGTGACGAAGATGATTGATGAAGGAAGAGCAGTGGCTGATATCTATATGGACTTTAGTAAAGCCTTTAACAAGGTCCCGCATTGCAGACTGGTACAAAAGTCACACGGAATCAGAGGTGAGCTGGCAAGATGGATACAGAACTGGCTCGGTCAGAGAAGACAGAGAGTATCAGTGGATGGGTGTTTTTCTGAATGCAGGGATGTGACTTGTGGTGTTCTGCAGAGATCAGTGCTGGGACCTTTGCTGTTTGTAGTATATATAAATGATTTGGAGGAAAATGTAGCTGGTCTGATTAGTCAGTTTACGGACGACACAAATGTTGGTGGAGTTGCGGATAATGATGAGGATTGTCAGAGGATACAGCAGGATCTCGATCGGTTTTTGGCAGAGAAATGGCAGATGGAGTTTCATCCGGACAAACGTGAGGTAAAGCATTTTGTAAGGTCTAATGCAGGTGGAAGGTATACAGTAAATGGCAGATCCATTAGGAGTATTGACAGGCAGAGAGATATGGGCGTACAGGTCCACAGGTCACTGAAAGTGGCAATGCAGGTGGATAAGGTATTCAAGAAGGCATATGGCATGCTTGCCTTCATCGGTCGGTGCATAGAGTTTAGAAATTGGCAAGTCATGTTGCAGCTGTGCAGAACCTTAGTTAGGCCACACTTAAAATATTGCATGCTATTCTAATCACCACACTACCAGAAGGACGTGGAGGCTTTGGAGAGGGTACAGAGGAGGTTTACCAGGATGTTGCCTGGTCTGGAGGGCATTAGCTATGAGGAGAGGTTGGAAAAACACGGATTGTTTTCACGGGAACGACGGAGGTGGAGGGGCGACATGATAGAGGTTTACAAAGTTATGAGTGGCATGGACAGAGTGGATAGTCAGAAGCTTTTTCCCAGGGTGGAAGAGTCAGTGACTAGGGGACAAAGGTTTAAGGTGCGAGGGGAAAAGTTTAGTGGGGATGTGAGGGGCAGGTTTTTTACACAGAGGGTGGTGAGTGCCTGGAACCTGCTGCCAGGGGAGGTGGTGGAAGCAGATGCGATAGTGACTTTTAAGAGACATCTTGACAAATACATGAATGGGAAGGGAATAGAGGGATTATGGGCCCCGGAAGTGCAGTAGGTGTTAATTTGGGCAGGCATCAAGATCGGCGCAGGCTTGGATGGCCGAATGGCCTGTTCCTGTGCTGTCCTGTTGTTTGTTCTTTGAGCTTCCACAGCCCACTGCGGTAAATATTTCCAAAGATTCACCACCCTCTGAGCAAAGAAATTCTCCTCATCTCTGTCCTAAGTGGCTTCCCCCTTATTTTGAAATTATGTCCCCTGGCTCTGGACTCTCGAACCAAAGGGGACATCTTACCTGCATCTAACCTGTCTATCCCTTTAAGTATTTTGTATGTTTCAATAAGATCACCTCGCATTCATCTAAACTCCAATGTGTATCGACACCACCTGTTCAAACATTCCTCACAACACAACCTCTTCATCCTAGGAATCAGCCCAGTGAACCTTCTGTTAACTGGTTCCAATGTATCCAGGCTTGACCATTTATCCACTTTCAAAACTGCTAAACATCTTCATATTTCCCTCTGACTCTGTTTATCCCATCCAATATTTCACACTTTCCTTTTTAACTACAATCTCTGCATCATTCCCCTATTTTATGAAGACAGGCACAAGTATTGATTAAGAACCATGCCCACATCATCCACCTCCACAAGTCGGAAGAAGGAGGAGAGGCAATCTAAACTAAAGGATACAGTTATAAAGGGGCTAACGTTATATGCCTCTTCCTTTCCTCTAATATAATCCTTTGATTTCTATCATTAGCAACGGTTGGAACAATTTACTTAGGTTCTGTCAAGGTCCCCTCACATTCTTTATCGGTGTCTCTCTGTCTCAGAGAGATGGTAAAAAAAACTATTGATGTGTTTCGTTCAGTTAAGTTTGATGTCAATGTTTCCCCTGGATGTTGTTGCTGGGGGCTTCAGCGATGGGATAATGCTTTGAATTGTAAAGGGAGGTGGTTGGATTCTCTCTTGTTGCAGATGGTCATTGCCTGGCACTTGTGTGAGGTGAATATTACTTGCCACTGGTCGGCCCAAGCCTGAATATTGTCCGGGTCTTGGTGCATGCGGCTCTGGATTGCTTCATTATCTGAGGCATAATTCTGTGGATGCTGGAAATCTGGAATCCATCGAGCTGAATCACTAACTTTGTTTCTCTCTCCACAGATGGTGCCTGACCTGCTCAGTATATCCAGCATTTTCTGCTGGGATCTCAGCTGAAGATGGTTGGAATGAGGACACTACCCTGATAAACTCCTGCAGTGAAGGCCAGGGACTGATATGATTGACTTCCAACAACCACAAACATCTTCATTTGAGCTCGGTATGATTCCAATCAGTGGAGAGCTTTCCCCCTGATTCCCACCGACTTCAATTTTATTCGGGCTCCTCGATACCACACTCAGTCAAACGCTGTCTTGATGTTAAGGGCAGTCTCTCTTTCCAGTAGCAGACAGGAGTGAATCATTCTCTTTGACCTGTTGTGCACGGAACATGCTTTGCTTCTTCACAGCCTGATACGGGACTGTACATGGCCAATTAATGTAGCCCACCAAACACTCCGAGAGCGGGTTTAGCACAGCTCAGGAACAGAGTACAGTTCCTTTAACATTCTCGCTGTGTCCCTCCCTCCTGCTATCTCTGACACTAGGAGAGAGACAGAGAGAGCTAGGGTTAGATATGCTGACAGAGAGAGGGCTGCAGTGAGGGACAAGGTTGGAGACAGGGAGATTGTTGGAGTGCATTGAAAATGATAATGCAAGATACATTAATTTGATGTAATCCTTCATTGCTGCGTACACAAACGTATAACAGATCGGTATGGAGAGAAAAAACATGGGGAGAGGGAGAAATGTAGATGAAGCTGGGGCCCAGGTGGACACTTTTGATGATCCAGAAGACATTTTAAACATCCAACACGCTCTCCACTGTGGGAGCCATCACACTCTCATGATATTGGTTGTGGAAATTTTATGCTGGCTTATTGGTTTATTTTTAAACCTGTGATTGATAGTTTCTTGTTTACCAAAGGTATTAAGAGATAAGGGGCAAAGGCAGGATATTTTATTTTTTGATATAGAGATACAGCACCGAGTGTGTGCTGACCATTAACCACCCATTTATACTAATCATACACTAATCCCATATTCGTGCCACATCCTCACATGTCTCTATATTCCCCTACCACCTACCTATACTAGGGGCAATTTATAATGGCCAATTTACCTTTCAACCTGCAAGTCCTTTGGCTGTGGGAAGAAACTGGAGCACCAGGACGACACCCTCGCAGACACAGGGAGAACTTGCAAACTCCACACAGACAGTACCCAGAATTGAACCCGCGTCGCTGGAGCTTTGAGGCTGCGGTGCTAGCCACTGCGCCACTGTATGGTGTAAGTTGGATCATAGATCAGCCCTGATCTCGGAACATGGTTGTGGGGTTAAATTGCATCCTGCTCTTCCAATATCCTCTGTTAAATATCCTTCTTTCTCTGTCAGTCACCCTGTCAGTCTATGTCTCTCTGTTTCTCTCTTTCAGTCTCTCTCTCTCTCTGTCTGCTTCGGATAGTGTAGAGTGAGATTCACTCTGTATCCACCCCATGATGTTCCTGCCCTCGGAGTGTGTGATGGGATACCGCAGAGGGAAATTTACTCTGTGTCAAACCCAACATTGTGCTTTGCTTGGGAATGTTTAATGGGACAGTGTAGCTGGAACTTTACTGTGTATCACTGGAATTTTGAAGGTTACGGGGTGATTTGATGAACGTTTTCCAGATAATAAAGGAAACTGATAGGGTGGACAGAGAGTAACTATTCCCACTGGCTGCGGAGTCAGGAACATGGGAGTATAGTCTAAAACTCTAAACATAGTCTAAAAAACTTTCAGGAGTGAAATGAAGAAGCACTTCAACACATCAGGTGTGGTCTCAGTTTGGAACTCTCTTCCACAACCGGAAATTGATGCTGAGACACTTGTTAAATTTAAATCTGAGGTTGATAGATTTTTGTTGATCAAAGTCATTGAGGGGCAATGATAGGTACATGGAGTTAGATCACGCATCAGCCATGAGTTCTTTGAATGACAGAACAGGGTTCAAGGGCCAAATGGCCTCCTCCTCTTCCTCTGTCCAACGACCAATATCCTGTGATAACTCACTGTGTCTCGGTCTGTGTCTCCCTCTTTGTCTCTCTTTCTGTCTGTCTCTCTCCCTCTCCTCTCTCAAACATCTGTGGAAATCCACACACATCAGTCAGTCACTTTAAGCTGGTTCTCGTGGCCATTTTATATTACCACAGCACTGGCACATTTATTTCAGAGACTGACTCCTCACCAGTGTAAGGGTAGTGCTTAAAATGTGACAGAGACACAGACATGGAGACACTGAGATGCACAGTACTGGAGAGGAATCAATCATCCCTTGTACCCAATAATTTTCAATCTACTGTAATTGGAGTGTGTGCTGGGATAGCGGAAAGGGAAATTTACTCTGTGTCAAACCCAACATTGTGTTTGGCTTGGGAATGTGTAATGGGACAGTGTAACTGGTGCTTTACTGTGTATGCCTGGAATTTAGAAGGTTATGGGGTTATTTGGTCAAAGTTTTCAAGATAATAAGGGAAACTGGTAGGGTGGACAGAGACTAACTATTCCCACTGGCTGCGGAGTCGGGAATTTGGGGACATAGTCTAAAAATCTAAACATAGTCTAAAAACCTTACAGGTGCAAAATGAAGAAACACTTCAACACACCAGCTGTGGTATCAATTTGGAACTCTCTTCCACAAACGGTAATTGATGCTGAGCCGCTTGTTAATTTTTAAATCTGGGTTTGATAGATTTTTGTGAACCAAAGGTATTAAGGGGCAAAGATAGATACATGGAGTTAGATCATGCATCAGCCATGAGCTCATTGAATGACAGAGGAGGGTTATAGGGCCAAAAGGCCTCCTCCTCTTCCTCTGTCCAACGACCAATATCCTGCTAACACATTCTGTGTCTAGGTCTGTGTCTCCCTCTTTGTCTCTCCCTCTTTCTCTCTCTCTCCTCTCTCAAACAACTGTGGAAATCCACACACATCCGTCAGCCATTTTATGCTGGTTCTCAGTGGCCATTTTATGTTACCACAACACTGGGCATTGATTGCAGAGACTGATGCCATACTAATGTAAGGTCAGTGCTTAAAATGTGACAGAGACATAGACATGGAGACATTGAGCCACACAGTACTAGAGCGGAATCAATCATTCCCTTGTACCCAATAATCTTCCCTCCACTGTGATTAGGCAGGGTGGCCTGCAATTACTCAGTCTATTACTTTCTCCCTTGTTAATCAACAGTACAACATGCGTAGTCCTCCAATACTCTGGCAGCACGACTGTAACCAGAGAGCTTTGGCAAATGATGGTCAGAGCCTCCACAATTTCCTCCCTTGCACCACTTAACATATCTGAATTATCAGCTGTCAAAGATGCTAAACCCCTGAATATTTCCACTCTCACTGTTTATCCCATTCAATATTTCAAACCCCTCCTCATTAACTACAACGTCTGCGTCGTCCCCTTGTTTGAAATTTGAAATGCGTTCATTAAGAACCATGCCGGCATCTTCCGCCTTCACGGGTAGGAAAAAGGAGGAGAGACGATATAAAGTAAAGGATACAATTCTAAAGGAGGTGCAGGAACAGACAGATCTGGGGGGCATTTATACACACATCACTGAAAACGGCAGGGCAGGTTGAGAAAGTGGTTAAAAGGCATAAGGAGTCCCGGGCTTTATAAATAGGGACACAGAGTACAAAAGAATGGCGGTTATGAAAGACCTGTGCGAAACACTGGTTTGGAATCAACTGGAGTATTGTATCCGATTCTGCACACCGCACTTGAGGAAGGATTTGGAGGCATTAGAGAGGGTGTGGAAAAGATTCACAAGCCTGGTTCCAGGGATGAGGGTCTTCAGTTACATAGATAGATTGGAGAAGCTGGGGTTATTCGGTTATTCTCTGTGTGTGTCTCTCTCTATCTCTCCCTCCTGCAACTCTGAAACTAAGAGGGAGACAGATGGAGAGAGGGTTAGATATGCAGGCAGAGAGAGGGCTGTAGAGAGAGACAAGGTTGGAGAGAGAGAGATTGTTGGTGTGGACTGAAAGGGAGAATGTAAGATATATTAATTTGATTTAATTCTTTACTGCTGTGTGCACAAACACATTAGAGATACTTATAGAGAGAGAAACATCATGAGAGAGGGATAAATGGAGTTGAATTTGGGGCCCAGGTGGCCCCTCTCCCTCTTTCTTTCCCCCTCTCTCTCGCACTATCTCGCTCTCCCCCTCTAGCCCTATATCCCTCGCTGCCTCTCTTTAATTCTCTCTCTCTTTCTCGCTCTCCCACTCCCCCACTCTCTCCATCCCCCTCCTTCCCACTCTCTCTTCCTGTCTCTCCCACCCTAACCCCTCACTCGCCTCCCTCTCTCCCAACCACTCTCTACCCCTCCCTCTCTCTAACTCTCTCTCGCCCTATCTCTCTGTCGTTCAGTCTCTCCCGTCCCCCTCGCTACATCTCTCTGTCTCTCTCGCTGTCCCTCTCTCTCTCTCTCTGTCTTTATTTCAGTTCTCTCAGATATATACAGTGGTTACGGTGGGATTTAAACTCCTGTCCTCTGGCCATCAGGTTGGGCCACTGAATTACTCGCCCAGTGATGTTATCACTATGCGACTGCCTCCCACATGGATGTGTACAGTGTCTGTCCCTTAATATCACTCTCAGTAGTTTTTACACTGTCACCCTCATCATCGTCCCGATTCAGAGACCCAAAGTTCACATTTTAACTGGGAAATGGCAGGAAAAGAGTGAAATGTGATTGCTTTTGATCCCAGATTCACCGTCCACTGCAGACAGATCAGTTACATTTAGAATAGAAATGCCAGGAGTGAACAAGGTCTGTACAATAATATGGAAAATGTAAATGACGCTACTCATAATTGCAAAATCAGGATCCATTGGAATTGATCAGCTCAGAGTGCCTGGTGGAGCTGTGGATCCCCGGCTAACAGAAGTCTCTTCTTCTCACAGAAATGGGATATCCATTGATTTATCATATAGAACGCATTTATTATCCTGTACTTGCAGCAATTGGAGTTCCTGGTAAGCCAGTATCTCAGCTGTTAATGGTGTAAATCGATATTATCTGTGCTACTGTACTCGGTATTATTTCTCACTGTGTGTATTACACAGCTACCTGTTCTTCCCAGAAATCTACTGATGGAATTTCGTCATTGTGTACTCTTTCAGTCATGCAGGACTTGTGTTATTTCTTTAATGGTACTGTTTTAAGTAACCGTGACATTGTTACTGGATTATTCTGTGTATTGAATGTATTTGAATGAGATGTTTCGATTGGGATGAAGAATCAGACCATGAGGAGCTTTTAACAGTTTCATGATGTGCATCTAACAGGACCTGCAATATTTGTATGACCTTTTTTCAGTGATTGATGATGAGATATCTCACGGTCGCAGTGTTACAAGGGGACAGCACAATGCCCGCCCTCCCCAATAACATGGCTCAGTTTAACTGGTTTTTCAATGTTCTTCTTGGTTATCACTGTTATCAAATATTATTTCATTCTGTGTGTGTGTGTGACACTGCTTCAGAGGACTGGCTACTGAACTGAGTGTGTTGGTGACACTTTCACATTTCCTTCTCGGCTTCACTGTGGACCCATCACTGTGACTGGACTACATTGTAAAATAGAAAGTATTGATGTGATGTTTTATTGGTTTGCACTCTATCAGTTGGAATCAAAAGTCTTTCCATTTATCTGCAGTTTATCAGCTGCAGCGCTGATGTTGGTGTTTTATTAATTAAACAATCCCACATTCTAATGGATTACATTATAATTCCAGGAGAAGCAATTTCAATGATTCTGAGGTTTGTCTGGAAGAAGGTTTCGATCCTGTTTAGTCCTTGTATCGTAGATGAAGTGAAGAGTGCAGGTGAACAGGTGGAGAATTGGATGTTCTGTAGACACATTAAATTATTCACAGACGTTTCACCATTGAACAAACTGACTCTGAGAATAGAATCATTGAACCTGGGACAGGTGATCAGAACACAGCCGCAGAATGTGAGAAATAAATCATGTGTGAAAAGTCGCATTAAGTAACAGTTTGCAGGGTGTGAGTACTCCAGAGAGATAGGGATGGAGAAAAGGAGCAGCGAGTGTGAAACCGAGGGAAAGAGATAAGCAGAAGTTAAGAGAAAGAGAAAGAAGCAGCAGTGTGAATAATTCACTATCATAAAGTGCTGGAATGTCCAGAACAATTAAAGAGAGAAACTGGGAGCTGAAGTTGTCTGTTGTCAGATTGTGTTCATTTTCCTGTTGGACTTGAACCTCTGTGTTGATTTCTGTCAGGTCCTCATTTTGTTTTTTTAGAAGTTCCCTATTTCTTACTTAGTGGTTGAATAAACTGAATAGAATCAGTTCTTCACTGATGGTAATTCATTATTTAAATACTGCACTTTAAAATCTCTGTGACCGCTGAATTCAATAAAGAGCGAGGCTGATATCAGAAATATACTTAAATGTATATTTAATTGCCTGTACAAACTAAATATATTGACTATATTGTATAAACAATGAACTGTTCTCCAACACCAATAAACACAGGGATTATTGTTTGAATGCATTAATTGAGTTGTATTACTGGGTCTATAGATTAGATTTCCTCTAACACTCTGCTGCAGTCTCTCTCTGTGAATCTCAGCCTCTCCTTTCACTGCATTGAATCCTCGGTCTCCTCATCCATTGCTTCAGTTTATCCACTTTTCCAAACAATCTGCTCCAGTTTCCTCTCCTGCTTCATATTGTCCTTTTCCTTCTCTCCCTCCCAATCTCACTCACTGGCTCTACCTCCAGCTTCTTCGTCCAATCTGATAGGAATACAGGAACTTAGGAGCAGGAGGAGTCCATTCAACCCTATGAGCTTGCTCCGCCATTCTAGATCATGGCTGATACTCAAACTCACCTCTGCATTTTTCTGTCTTTTCCCATTAGATAACAGTTCCTGTCGGATCTCCGAACCCTGAGCAGAAAACCAGCTACACATCTCGCTCTCCCCAAATCTGCCCAACCAACAGTCTGGAGACAAATTCTCAATTAACCCATTGGATTCCATCTCTGCAAAACTCCTTCTCATTTACCCACTGGCACTGCATCCTCACTCAGTATTTCCAGTAGATCCGGAGCTGACTTTATTCATTTTCTGCATCATTTTTCCAATTAATTATTAATAATTGTGTTTTCAAACATTTCACTGTTACAAAGCACTGCTCAGATCAATGAATCAGTTTTGACTGTTCGATGCAGCAACAAAGCTGGACATTTCAGCACAGATCCTGTCAAACTACTGCTTTTTCTACAGGTCTGATCAGTAATTTCTCTGCTTCCTTTTCTCTCTCGTCCAGTTAACTTGGTGGCGATTATGATCCTGTCCCGAGGAAAGTGCGGTCTCTCCAAATGTATCACAGTCTACCAGGTGGGAATGGCAATGTCTGATCTCCTGGTCGTTATCACTGATCCCATATTGAGATGGATTGCTTTACATTATTTACCATATTCATTCCTGAGAATTACTCCTGTGTGTTCTCTCATTATCGTTCTGCTTTCTGCATCCACAGATGTTTCTGTCTGGCTCACAGTCACTTTCAGCTTTAATCGATTTGTGGCCACTTGTTGTGAGAAGCTGAAAACAAAATGTTGCAGCGAGAAAACGGCGGCTGTGGTTATAGGAACAGTGAGTGTGCTGTGCTGTGTAGAGTCTCTCCCCTGGTACTTTACAGTGGAACAATATTACATTATTGATAATGTTCACATGAGTTGTGATTATAAACTGAGCTTCTTTACTTCCCCCATATGGGGAGCATTTCAATTGTTTGACCGCATTTTAACCCCTTGTGTCCCGGTCTTTCTGATGTTGCTGCTCAATGTTCTGACTTTCAGATGGATTGTATTCTCCAGTAAAGTCCGCAGGGGATTCCGGCGCCACAGCAAAGCAGAGAATCACACGGACCCAGAGATGGAGAATCGCAGGAAATCAATTTTTTTCACTCTTCAGTATATCCTGTAGTTTTATACTGTTATGGATGACCTGGGTTGTGTTTAACAGTTATAGGCGAATTACAGATATTCAGTATTATTCCTCCGGCACTGACCTTCTCTTCATCACAGATCACGCATCAAAGATGCTGCAGCTTCTCAGTTCCTGCACCAACACATGTATTTACACTGTGACCCAGAGTAAATAAAGACAGGAGCTGAAGAAGGCGGTGAAGTACCCTCTCAATCTCATTGCTAAATTAGTGAAATCATAGAAAGAGCTGAAGGGTTTCACCACTGGAACTAAATCCCATTCTGCGCCCCACGCCCTGCTCCACCGCCCTCCAACTGGTTGCGTTGTCAACAAAAGCAGCTGGTGGACAAAGCTACAGATCACAGCGATTGCGACGTGTTGAGAGGGGGTAGTAACTGCAGTGTGTCAGGGACACCAGAAGGTGGAGATGGTGAGAGGGGGCAGTAACTGCAGTGTGACAGGGACACCAGCAGATGGAGCTGGTGAGACAGTCCATTAACTGCAGTGAGACAGGGACACCAGCAGATGGAGATTGTGAGCGGGGGCAGCAACTGCAGTGAGACAGGGGCACCAGGAAATGGCGATGGTGAAGGGGTGGTTAGTAACTGCAGTGAGACAGCGGCACCAGCAGATGGAGATGGTGAGGGGGGCAGTAACTGCAGTGAGACAGTGGCACCAGTAGGTGGAGATGGTGAAGGTGGTCAGTAACTGCAGTGAGACAGGGACACGAGCAGATGGCGATTAAGATCAAGAGACTGCAACTGCTGTGTGACAGAGACACCAGTAGATGGCGATGTTGAGAGGGTGCCAGTAACTGCAGTGAGACAGCGACACCAGCAGATGGAGATGGTGAGCGGGGACAGTAACTGCACTGAGACAGGGACACCAACAGATGGAGATGGTGAGCGTGGGCAGTAACTGCACTGATACAGTGACACTGGCAGATGGAGATGATCAGGGGGGGCAGTAACTGCAGTGAGACAGGGACACCAGCAGATGGCGATGTTGAGGGGGTTGGGGTGGACAATAACTGCAGCGAAACAGAGACATGTAATTAACTGTAGATTTATCCCCCCGTGTATTAGTTGTGGACCTCTATTTAACAATTGAATGTTGATTTGTCTGCATGCATATTGGTCAGGACGTCAATTCGAAAATTGAGGATAGATTGATCCCCCTGTTTGTTGGTTGCAAACGCTATTTAGCATAAAATGTAGATTTATCCCCTCTGTATTGTTTGTTGGACTTTATTGCAAAAAATAACGACTGTCGAATTTTACTCGGTGTATTGGTTGTGGACCACGATTTAGCAATTAACTGTAGCCTTATATAATATAAGCTAAGTACTGGGGATGCTGTAAATCTGATAAAAAGACAAGAAACACGGGAAAGACCAGGACGTGAAGCATCTGTGGGGAGAGAAGCGGAGTTAACGTTTCCGGTTAGTGACCCTTCTTCAGAACTGACAGATATAAGAAATGTATAAGATTTGAAGCAAGTAAAGCGTTGGCGGGCAAGAAATAACAAAAGAGAAGGTGTTGGTAGAACAAGCTCACATAACAGCTGACCAGAAGGTGATGGAGCAAAGGGTAGTGTCCGAGGCTCAACCATGTTCAGTTCCCTCATCAATGACCTTCCTTCAATTATAAGGTTGTCCCATGTTCAGCTCCATTCGTGACTCCTCAGATAGTGAAGCAGTCCATGTAGAAATACAATATCCAGGCTTGGGCTGATAAGTGGCAAGTAAAATTCGCGCCAGACAAGTGTCAGGCAATGACCATCTCCAACAAGATAGAATCTAACCATCTCCCATTGATTTTCAAGGGCATTAACATCGCTGAATCATCCACTATCAACATCCTAGGGGCTACCATGAAATGGAAACTGAACTGGAGTAGCCATATAAATACCATGGCTACAAGAGTAGGTCAGAGGCGAGGACTCCTGAGGCAATTAACTCACCTCCTGACTTCCAAAAGCCTGTCCACCATCTACAGTGCACAAGTTAGGCTTGTGATAGAATACTGTCCACTTGCCTGCATGGGTGCAGCTCCAACACCATCCAGGACAAAGCAGCCTGCTTGATTGGCTTATTCAAGGAGCAGCTACTGCGTGTCCTTGATAAGTATGTACCAGTCAGTCAGGGAGGAAGTTGTCGAGCGAGGGAGCCGTGGTTTACTAAAGAAGTTGAAGCGCTTGTCAAGAGGAAGAACAAGGCTTGTGTTAGGATGAGTCGTGAATGCTCAGTTAGGGCGCTTGAGAGTTACAAGCTAGCCACGAAGGATCTAAAGGGAGAGCTAAGAAGAGCGAGGAGAGGACACGAGAAGTCATTGTCGAATAGGATCAAGGAAAACCCTAAGGCTTTCTACAGGTATATCAGGAATAAAAGAATGACTAGAGTTAGATTAAGGCCATTCAAGGATAATAGTGGGAAGTTGCGTGTGGAATCAGAGGAGATAGGGGAACCGTTAAATGAATATTTTTGTCAGTATTTATAGTGGAGAAAGAAAATGTTGTCGAGGAGAATACTGAGATACAGAGTACAAGGCTCGATGGGATTGAGGTTCACAAGGAGGAGGTGTTAGCAATTGGGCCAGATGGGATTTATCCCAGGATTCTCTGGGAAGCCAGGGAGGAGATTGCAGAGCCTTGGTCCTTGATCTTTATGTCGTCATTGTCGAAGGAATAGTGCTGGAAGACTGGAGGATAGCAAACGTTGTCCCCTTGTTCAAGAAGGGTGGTAGAGACAGCCCTGGTAATTATAGACCTGTGAGCCTTACTTCGATTGCAGGTAAAATGTTGGAAAAGGTTAGAAGAGATAGAATTTATAATCATCTTGAAAAGAATAAGTTAATTAGCGATAGTCAGCACGGCCTTGTGAAGGGTAGGTCGTGCCTCACCAAACTTATTGAGATTTTTGAGAAGGTGACCAAACAGGTGGATGAGGGTAAAGCCGTGGATGTGGTGTATATGGATTTCAGTAAGGCGTTTGATAAAGTTCCCCACGGTAGGCTATTGCAGAAAATACGGAAGTATGGGATTGAAGGTGATTTAGTGCTTTGGATCAGAAATTGGCTTGCTGAAAGAAGACAGAGGGTGGTGGTTGATGGCAAATGTTCATCCTGGAGTTTAGTTACTAGTGGTGTACCGCAAGGATCTGTTTTGGGGCCACTGCTGTTTGTCATTTTTATAAATGACCTGGATGAGGGTGTAGAAGGGTGGGTTAGTAAATTTGCAGATGACACGAAGATCGGTGGAGTTGTGGATAATGCCGAAGAATGTTGTAGGTTACAGAGGGATATAGATAGGCTGCAGAGCTGGGCTGAGAGATGGCAAATGGAGTTTAATGTGGAAAAGTGTGAGGTGATTCACTTTGGAAGGAGTAACAGGAATGCAGTGTACTGGGCTAATGGGAAGATTCTTGGTAGAGTAGATGAGCAGAGAGATCTTGGTGTCCAGGTACATAAATCCCTGAAAGTTGCCACCCAGGTTAATAGGGCTGTTAAAAAGGCATATGGTGTGTTAGCTTTTATTAGTAGGGGGATCGAGTTTCGGAGCCACGAGGTCATGCTGCAGCTGGACAAAACTCTGGTGCGGCCGCACCTGGAGTATTGCGTGCAGTTCTGGTCACCGCATTATAGGAAGGATGTGAAAGGTTTGGAAAGGGTGCAGAGGCGATTTACTGGGATGTTGCCTGGTATGGAGGGACGGTCTTACAAGGAAAGGCTGAGGGACTTGAGATTGTTTTCGTTAGAGAGAAGGAGGCGGAGAGGTGACTTAATGGAGACATATCAGATAATCAGAGGGTTAGATAGGGTGGATAGTGAGACTCTTTTTCCTTGGATGGTGATGGCAAACACGAGGGGACATAGCTTTAAGTTGAGGGGTGATAGATATAGGACAGATGTCAGAGGTAGTTTCTTTACTCAGAGAGTAGTAGGGGCGTGGAACGCCCTGCCTGCAACAGTAGTAGACTCGCCAACTTTAAGGGCATTTAAGTGGTCATTGGATAGACATGTGGATGAAAATGGGATAGTATAGCTCAGATGGTTTCACAGGTCGGCGCAACATCGAGGGCCGAAGGGCCTGTACTGCGCTGTAATGTTCTATGTTCTATGTTCTATCTACAAACATTCACTCCCTCCACCACAGACGCACAGTGGCAGCAGTGTGTACCATCTGCAAGATGCACTGCAGCAATGCCTCATGGCTCCTTAAACAGCACCTTCCAAACCGGTGACCTCTATCAGCTGGAAGGAGAAGGGCAGCAAATACATGGGAACACCACCATCTGCAATATCCCTGTCTAGTCACATGCCATCCTGACTTGGAACTGTATCGACGTTCCTTCATGTCGCTGGGTCAAAATCCTGGAACTCCCTTCCTAACAGCACTGCCGGTGTCCCGACCCCAAATAGACTGCAGTGGTTCAAGAAGGCAGCTTACCACCACTTTCTCGAGGACATTTAGGGATGGACAATAAATGCTGGCCTGGCCAGTGATGTCCAGATCCCAAGAATGAAAAAAAAAATCGCGCTTGTCGAAAGCTGCTAAGATGTGGTGACGTATCTCTTTAAAAGTCGTGTCAGCACCCAGAGAATAGAGCTACTAGGGACTTGGTTCTGTTCAGGGATTAGGATGAGAGCTCTGTGTCATGGTGGAAAGCCACACACAAGACAGCATTGAAAAATCCGGGAGGACTTCAGCACGCTCACGCAAGGAGGGATTACAGGACCAACCTTGGTCCAGTGCTTTACAGTTCTGACCTGCACCACCAACTCATGCCACCTGGTGTAGCAGCGCCAAAGTGACACAACCACACCATCTTGACAACTCCACCATATCAAGCATGCCCTTCTACAGTTACTGTTCCTGCATGTACCGATCTAAATACCATCCATTCAAAACCGATCCAGTCTGGCACCATGTGAGAAAGCGACTGTAGTTACAGAGATATCTCCCGCTGTCACTCTGATAAGTGTACCGGTAGATGACTCCAAGAGAAAGTGCTGTGACTGCACCATTCTGAACTCCAGCGTGCTACAGTAAAACAGGGACATGAGAACTTGTAGCTGAGTTAAATCTTTCACAGATAAACAGGTTGAAAAGAGTTTGCAATCCACACTAGATGTAGATGAATTATAGAATAAAACCAAGTTGTCAAAAATATGACCCTTGCAGGATTAGGTTACAGGAGTAAATTTGGTCTCACCCCCTCATTGTATTCAAGTAACATGTCTGGAATGTTCTCTCTGACAAGATGGACGTTCACTCATACCTGATCGTTTGTGACATGTGTCTATCTAAGTATACCAATAGTGTTATAATTTTGCTGAACTGTTAATTTATATTATAGGTCACTGTCGACTCTGCTTTCACTTAGCTTCCAACCTTCCTAAACCCACCACCTCTCTACCTACCTATCTAAATACTCAGCCATTTTATTCTACCTCAGTGAAACATGTTGATGCATTTTTCGATATAAAGGCGTTAAATAAATACAAGTAGTTGACATCAGACATTTGGAGATGGTGAATATGATTCATTGGTCACAGCAATCTATACCAGGTACTGGGCTATCGGTTCTACCTACTCTGTCATTCTCCAGCAAGAGACCGTGCTAATTAAGGACTTCAATTTAAGGATTAAGGCGTTCAAGTTCATATAGTTTGTGCATATTGGAAGACTGAGACTGCTTGTGATGGTCTTACCTCACGTTTCAGATCCCCTTACCTTACAACCCCCTCATCTGACATCCACCTTATTATACATTCCCTTATCTCACATCCCCCTTATCACACATCCCCCTTACCACACATCCCCCTTATCTCACATCCCCCTTATCACACAACCTGTTTGTCACACATTCCCCTTATCTCACATCCCCCTTATCACACAACCCGCTTATCACACATCCCCCTTATCTCACTTCCACCTTATCACTCTTCTCCCGATCATACATCACCATTATCTCACATCCCCCTTATCACACAACCCCCGAATCACACATCCCCATTATCTCACCTCCCCCTTATTACACCCCCTTATTGCGCATCTCCCTTATCACACAGCCCTCTTATCACACATCCCTCTTATCTCACATCCCATTATCTCACATCCCCCATTATCACACAACCCCTTTGTCACACATTCCCCTTATCTCACATCCCCCTGATCACATGACCCGCTCATCACACATCCCCCTTATCTCACTTCTACCTTATCACACTTCCCCCGATCAAACATCCTCCTAATCTCACATCCCCCTTATCACACAACCCCCGAATCACACATCCCCATTATCTCAGTTCCCCCTTATTACACCCCCCCTTATCTCACATCTCCCTTATCACACAGCCCCCTTATCACACATCCCCTTATCTCACTTCACCCTTCTGACTGATCCCCTTATCACACATCCCCCTTATCCCACATCCCCTGAGCTCACTTCCCTCTTATCACACATCCCCCTTATCACACATCCCCCTTAGCTGACATCCTCCTTATCGCACATCCCCCTTATTTCACAGCTTCCATGTCTTACGTTTCTTCATGTCTCATATTCCCCATATCTCACATCCACTATGCCTTACTGGAGGATTCAGGCCCAGTTTTTAAGATGCTGCGTGAAGACCTATTGCAGGTCAGGTCCAGCGCCAAATATGCTGCCTTTTCGGTCACATTGGCCTGGTCGTCATTGAATGCACATGCGGTGGTCTCCATATGGTTGACCTTGTATTTGCTACTTTGGGTTTGAAAATACTTGGTAGATTTAATCCCCAATCCCTCGTAATAGTTTGTTTTGCTAAATGGGCACCAGTGGAAAACATGGCTTAATCCAGCCCGGAATCTGGAACAGAAACCAGCTGCAGCATATGACCATTGTCTCTCTAGCAAATATAATGGCCAAGAGTTGGTCTCTAATTCTGGGAGGAGCTGCTGGATTGGTTCAGTTACACCAAATCTGGAAGTGAACAGTTTGCTTACACAGTAGAGTTGAACTTCGTTCACTACTTTTCAAAGCAAATGATGCCAAGATGGTCAGAGTTTGGACTCCCGGCGATGCTGCCAAAGCTCAGAAGGCTAGAACAGAAGGCTACTGCACTGAGAGACATAAGCTGTCCAGGCCTCCGGGTGTGCACCAATTGACTCCCAAAGAAGCAGGTTCCTGGCTTTTAAAAGCAAAGTAAGTAGCATCAGCAGCCACCACCCAACCACCGCTACGAACCCACCCCAATGTCTCTCTACCCTCAGCACATGTACAGTGCTCTAAGTGGAGAAGTGGATGGCCGACGTGGGGTCGCTGGGTACTGGTGATATGCCGGTAACGGTGTAGACATCAACCCAAATGCGATACCCTCATACTGAACCCACAACCAACAGCTTGCAGTTTACACATCTTCAACACTGGCTAAACACACCATATGATACAGGCCTTGCAGCACAGTAGATGGGCATGTGTGGGCTTCAGATGCAAGATGAGAGGGAAATCCATACGTAGTTGAACAGCCTGCAACCACGCATTTCTAAGGCTCCCATATGAAGAACATTTACTTGGGCAAGGCATTGGGGAACGACTAATACCTGTCAAATTGGAATTCAGTGGAATTACAGGCGGCATCAGAAGACAGGTCTGGAGCAGCCATTGCACAGTACACGGGTTTGTATTTATTCAGTAGTTTTAAGGTAGTAAAATGTCCCCAGGAACTTCACAGGAGCATTTTCATTTTTATTTTATTTATTCAGAGGTACAGCACTGAAACAGGCCCTTCAGCCGACCGAGTCTGTGCCGACCATCGACCACCCTTTTATGCTAATCCTACATTAATCCCATATTCCTACCACATCCCCACCTTCCCTCAATTCCCCTACCACCTCCTTATCGAGGAGCAATTTATAATGGCTAATTTAACTATCAGCCTGCAAGTCTTTGGCTGTGGGAGGAAACTGGAGCACCCAGCGAAATCCACGCAGTCACAGGGAGAACTTGCAAACTCCACACAGGCAGCACCCAGAATTGGACCCTGGTCGCTGGAGCTGCGAGGCTGCGGTGCTAACCACTGCGCCACTGCACCCAATAACATTTGTCACTAAGACAGGGGATATTTAGATCAAATGACCAAAGGAGATATTAGAGCTAATGACCAAAAGCTTGATTAAAGAGGGAGGTTTTAAGGAGTGTATTAAAAGTAGTGCAGAGAGTGAAACAGTTTAAAGCTGGTCTATCGGCTCATCGCGTCCATGTTGCTTCTGCAGGAGCTATCCAGTCATTCCCACTCCCTACACTCAATCCCCAAGCCCTGCAAGTTTATTTCCTGTACGTTGCTGTATAATTTCAATTTGAAGTCATTGATTGCCTTTGCTTCCACCATCCTTGTGAGCAGCAGGATCCAGATCATGACCACCCACTGCGTAAAAAAACTTCCTATTCATATTTCGCCTGTATCTCTTGCCCAAAGCCTTCGATCTGTGTCCCCTCGTCCTTGTACCATTAGTTGTTGGGAACAGTTTTTCCTTGTTTAACTTACCTAAGCCTGTCATAACCTTATACATTTCGAATAGTCTCCCCTCAATTTCCTATTTCGAAGGAGAACAGCCCACCTTTTCCAACATAACCTTATCACTAAAATCCTCCATTCCTGGGACCAAAATGGTAAATCTCCTCTGCATCCTCTCAAAAACTGTCACATCCTTCCTGAGGTGTACTGACCAGAATTGGACACAATGTTCCAGTTGGAGCCTAAAAAGAGCTTTCTAAAGGTTCAGCATAACATCCCTGCTTTTTTACTCAATGCCTCTGTTCAGGACGCCTGACATCCCATATGCTTAACTGACAACTATCTCAATATGTTCTACTACCTTCAAAGATCGATGCACATGAACCCACAGGTCACTCTTTAGAACTGTGTCATTAAGTACATATTGACTCTCCCTTTTCCTTCTGCCAAAATGCATCAACTAACACTTGTCAGTCTTGAATTCCATCTGTCACCTGTCTGCCCATTCTGCTAGCCTATTTATGTCCTGCTGCAGGCGGTTCATATCATCCTCACTATTTACCATCTCTTCAAGTTTGGTGTCATCGGCAGATATTGAGAGTCTACTCTGTATTCTAAGATACAAATAATATATTCATTTATATATCAAAACAGGAAAATATTGCTCCCCACTGACTCTTGGGGAACATCACTGTCGACCACTCTCCAGTCTGAAAAACAATCATTTACTATGAGCTCGGTGTTTTCTTTCCTGACGCCAATGTTTGGTCCAATTGAACACTGACCCTCCTATTCCGTGAACCTCAATTTTGTTCACCAACCTTTATGTGGTGCATTATCAAACGCAAACGTTTTCTTCAAATCCATATAAACAACAGCAACCACATTTCCTTCATCAACGTTCTCCGTTTTTTAATCAAAAAATGTAATTCAATTAGCCAAGTAAAATCTGCATTTTACAAATTTCTGTTAGCTATCCTTAATTAATTAGAACCTCTCCAAGTGTGTGTAGATCTTCCCCCCTGATATTGTTTGTAAAACCTTACCCATCACTGATGTTAAGTTACCTGGCCTGTAGTTGTGATGGCTGTCTTTATATTTGCCACTCTTTAATCATTTGGCACCTCCCCCTTCCCCATTTGCAGGGAATAATTGAAGATTATAGCAATCCCTTCCATTACAACCATCCCCATTTCCAATACCAGCCTGGGAATCTCATCATCTAGACCAGGTGTCTTATCGAACCTAAGCTCAGCCAACCTTTCCAGTACCTCTCCCTCTCAATCTTTATCTTATCCATTGCCTCTACTCTCCCTGCTTCTGCAGATATTTTGTCAGGTTCCACTTCCTGAATGAACATTGATATTAAGTATTCATTACGTATATTAATTATATATTAAGTATATGCATGCTCGATAGTAGATCACAGAAAACTCAATCCTTGCACTATAAACGCACATATGGCTGCCTTCATAACCTGTGCCATGAATCAGTGTTCCTTGGCTGGTAGTTCATGCATCCATGATCTACTGGTGTAACTGCAATACCCTTATGTTAAGGACTGGGTAAATGAACTGTTTACCCAGCTCTCTTCATTCATGCTTGGGCCCAGGCTTACCTTCCAGTTACATCAGTCCTCTGTTGTACCTTCCACTGCTGTCGGTACTGTGCGACTGTGTTGTAAGCTTTACCCTGATCTGACTCCTCCGTCTCACTCCCATTCCCACGCAAGATGCTAATGTCTGAGCTGGTGCGTACTGAAGACTGAGGGGGTGATGGTATATATTGGTGTTATTGGTCGGGCCCGCCATCTTCTGAAGGGCCGAAGAAGTGGAAATAAAGAAACGATGGACCAATGGAAAATAATGGGGAGGTTGTACCGCTTGCTCCACCTGGGAGTGGTGAGGCATCCAAATCTTTGGAATCATCCTGAAAGAGATCCGCATCCAAGACAGATAGAAGAGAAGAGAGCCCATCTCAAATCAGATCAGTTTGGACGGTTACGTACTTCATTGCCGATGTGTTATCTTTGGAGAGGTCTTCAGCTGATGAGTCACAGGTAATTTAATATATAGATTCGAGTTTTGGCTTGGATCAGTTTGTATCAACTAATTGAGTTTGTACATAAGGAGATCAATTAATGAAAACTATAAGCTTACGGTTAGTGGGAGACTAGTTGGTTTATGCTTCACTCTCTGGGTGTTGTGCGCATTTCTTTTCTAGATCTTGAAGAAGCTTGGAGGTACTGGATGGGTGTCCAGTTCCAAGTCGAGAAAGCACATATTGCATCAGTTGGAGCCATTGGCACAGTTTATGCTTTAGAATCTCCAGGTGCATGCAGGCATTATGGTGTAAGTATAACCAATTACTGCCCAGTACAAACGATGATGAGGATATCACTGTGCATATGTAACTGTGCACTGTGAGGAATTTCACAACAGAGGTATAAACCAGTAGTCATCAATGGAGAGAGATACTAATGTATCAAATTACGCCTTGCGGTCTTCAGCATTCATCATCACTTAAACTGTAAATATTGAACTGTGTACGCACAAGAAGAGGGGCATATTACTGCTTTTATGCAACCATTGAACTGTGCAATATTTACGAACAGAGGGAGACATTATTGTTAAAATGCCAACATTGCTCTGAACAGAATCCTTAGGCAGATGTGGACATTATTGAATCAATGTAAATAATGCGCTGTGCAGTTTTCACCAGTGTGACAGTTAGGCAACTTATATCTGGAAAGTTTCAATCTCTTTCTGCATGATATCTGGTTCAGTCTATTTTCATCTAATATATTTTGATCTTTATGTCGTCATTGTCGACAGGAATAGTGCCGGAAGCCTGGAGGGTTGCAAATGTTGTCCCCTTGTTCAAGAAGGGGAGTAGAGACAGCCCTGGTAATTATACACCTGTGAGCCTTACTTCGGTTGTGGGTAAAATGTTGGAAAAGGTTATAAGAGACAGGATTTATAATCATCTTGAAAATAATAAGTTCATTAGAGATAGTCAGCACGGTTTTGTGACGGGTAGGTCGTGCCTCACAAACCTTATTGAGTTTTTCGAGAAGGTGACCAAACAGGTGGATGAGGGTAAAGCAGTGGATGTGGTGTATATGGATTTCAGTAAGGCGTTTGATAAGGTTCCCCACGGTAGGCTATTGCAGAAAATACGGAAGTATGGGGTTGAAGGTGATTTAGAGCTTTGGATCAGACATTGGCTTGCTGAAAGAAGACAGAGGGTGGTGGTTGATGGCAAATGTTTATCCTGGAGTTTAGTTACTAGTGGTGTACCGCAAGGATCTGTTTTGGGGCCACTGCTGTTTGTCATTTTTATAAATGACCTGGATGAGTGTGTAGAAGGGTGGGTTAGTAAATTTGCAGATGACACTAAGGTCGGTGGAGTTGTCGATAGTGCCGAAGGATGTTGTAGGGTACAGAGAGACATAGATAGGCTGCAGAGCTGGGCTGAGAGATGGCAAATGGAGTTTAATGCGGAAAAGTGTGAGGTGATTCACTTTGGAAGGAGTAACAGGAATGCAGAGGACTGGGCGAATGGGAAGATTCTTGGTAGTGCAGATGAACAGAGAGATCTTGGTGTCCAGGTGCATAAATCCCGGAAGGTTGCTAACCAGGTTAATAGGGCTGTTAAGAAGGCATATGGTGCGTTAGCTTTTATTAGTAGGAGGGTCGAGTTTCGGAGCCACGAGGTCATGCTGCAGCTGTACAAAACTCTGGTGAGACCGCACCTGGAGTATTGCGTGCAGTTCTGGTCACCGCATTATCGGAAGGATGTGGAAGCTATGGAAAGGGTGCAGAGGAGATTTACTAGGATGTTGCCTGGTATGGAGGGAAGGTCTTACGAGGAAAGGCTGAGGGACTTGAGGTTGTTTTCGTTGGAGAGAAGGAGGAGGAGAGGTGACTTAATAGAGACATATAAGATAATCAGAGGGTTAGATAGGGTGGATAGTGAGCGTCTTTTTCCTCGGATGGTGATGGCAAACACGAGGGGACATAGCTTCAAGTTGAGGGGTGATAGATATAGGACAGATGTGAGAGGTAGTTTCTTTACTCAGAGAGTAGTAAGGGCGTGGAACGCCCTGCCTGCAGCAGTAGTAGATTCGCCAACGTTGAGGGCATTTAAGTGGACATTGGATAGACATATGGATGAAAATGGAATAGTGTAGGTCAGATGGTTTCACAGGTCGGCGCAACATCGAGGGCCGAAGGGCCTGTACTGCGCTGTAATGTTCTAATTCTAATTCTAATATACATATATATTAATATCGTGTTCAGATGAAAGGCTTTCACTGAACTTATTTGTTTAGTGACTGAAATTAACGCCAATTTTGAAACAGGCCCTTCGGCCCACCGAGTCTGTGCCGACCATCAACAACCCATTTATGCCTAATTCCATATTTCTACCACATCTCCACCTGTCCCTATATTTCCCTACCACCTACCTATTCTAGGGGCAATTGCTGATGGCCAATTTACCTATCAACCTGCAAGTCTTTGGCATGTGTGAGGAAACCGGAGCACCCGGAGGAAACCCACGCAGACACAGGGAGAACTTGAAAACTCCACACAGGCAGTACCCAGGATTGAACCCGGGTCGCTGGAGCTGTGAGGCTGCGTTCATAGCCAATGCGTCGCCCATGGGGCCCAAGTGAATTTCTTTGCTATGAATCAGAGTTTCATTGTAATGTTATTCTCGAAAAACGTCAGTGACAGCATCACCACAGGGGCAGACATGTATCGGCCGCTTTGTCGGGAGGGAGAGAATGGATCAACGTCTCGCAAGATTAGTTTGGAAGAGTATGATCTGTGAGCTTCAATATGTATATTCAAACGACTATATACTGTCTTTAGCAATTAGGATATATATTTCAGTTCTGGCTTACACTATGTCCGACTTGCTGATGTCAGTGTTCCTGGTGAGACTCCATGTCCAAATATTGATGAAGTAAAACGATGTTAACTGCCTGTCTCTTTCAACATCACATCATTATTTCTGATTGTTCCTTGTAAATATCTGTATCCAGCAAATCATTTAGGAACCATATTTCGCTGCATTACTGTGTTTATAATGTAGTGCGGTGAGTGTGACTGCCCTTGACATCAAGGCACCATTTGATGGAGTATGGCATCAAGGAGCCCTATAAAAACTGGAGTCAATGGGAATCAGTGGGTAGCTCTCCGCTGGCTCGAGTCAAACCTAGCACAAATGAAGAAGGTTGTGGTTGTTGTCGCCTAATCATCTCAGCTCCAGGACATCATTGCAGGTGTTCCTCAGGGCAGTGTCCTAGGCCCTATCATCTTCAGCTGCTTCATCAATGACCAACCTTCAATCATAAGGTCAGAAGTGGGGATGGTCGCTGATGATTTCACCATGTTCAGCACAATTCGTGGCTCCTCAGATACTGATGCAGTACGTGTAGAAATTCCGCAAGACCTGAACAACATCCAGTCTTGTGCTGATAGGTGGCAAGTAACGTTTGTGCCACATAAGTGCCAAGCAATGACCAACACCAACAAGAGAGGATCTAACTATCTCCCCTTGCAATTCAATGTTCAATGGCATGAGCATTAGTTGTACCCCCTCCCCCCCGCACCACTATCAACATCCTGGGGAAAACCATTGACCAGGAACTGAACGGAAGTAGCCATATAAATAACGTGGCTGCAACAACATGTCAGAATCTCGGAATCCTACAGCGAATAACTCACCTCCTGAGACCCCCAAAGCCTTTCCACCATCTACAAGGCACAAGTCAGGAGTGTGATGGAATACCCTCCACTTGCCTGGATGGGTGCAGCTCCAACAACACTCAAGAAGCTCAACACCATCCGGGACAAAGCAGCCCGCTTGATTGGTACCCTATCCACAAATATTCACTACCTCCACCACTGACGCACAGTGGCAGCAGTGTGTATCATCTGCAAGATGCATTGCAGAAACGCACCAAGGCTCCATAGACAGCTCCTTCCCAAACCACGAACTCTACCATCTCGAATCACAAGGGCAGAAGATGCATGGAAACATCTGCAGCTGCAAGCTCCCCTCCATGTCATACACCATTCTGACCTGGAACTGCATTGCCCCTCGATCACTGTCGCTGGGTCAAGCTAATGGAACTCCCTTCTCAACAGCACTGTGGCTGTACCTACCGCACGTGGTCTGCAGCAATTTAAGAAGGCAACTCACCACCACCTTCTCAAGGCCCATTAGGGATAATCAACAAATACTATCCTCGCCAGCGACGGCCACATCCCATGAATTGATATAAAAATAATGATGCCAGAGGACTGGGGGGCTGTAAATGTTACATCCTGTTTCAAAAAGGAGTGGCCGTAACACAGTACAAAATATTTCTTGCTTGTAAAAATGTGGGATAATAAATGACAAGCAGCACGGATAAGTCAATGGAAATGTTGTCTGATAATCCTGATAGAGTTCGTTGAGGATGTAACTGTGAGTATTAATGAGGATAGCATGATTCGTGTTATAGAATCATAGAATCATAGAATGTTTAAGGCACAGAAAGAGGCCACTTGTCCCATTCTGGCTGTGCCAACCAGGAAACGATGCACCTATTCTAATCCTGCCTTCCAGCATTTGGTCCATAGCCCTGCAGATTACGGCATTTGAGGTGCCTCTCCAGACTCATTTTGCATGAGTTGGAGGTCTCTGCTTCAACGACCCATTCATGCAGTGAATGCCAGACCATCACAATCCTCTGGGCGAAAAATACATTTCCTCATCTTCCCTCTAATCTTTCGACCAATCACTTTAAATCTATGCTCCCTCGTCACAGACCTCTCTGCCAAGAATAATCCAACTGGGTGAATAGACGCTTCTTCTCCACTGTATCCAGGCCCCTCAAAAATTTGGACATTTCTATCAGATCTCCCCTCAGTCTTCTCTGTTCCAAGGAGAGCAACCCTAGCCTCTCCACCCTTTCCTCATAGATGCATTTTGCAGTGCTGGTAACATCCTCGTAAATCTCTTCTGTACCCTGTCCAGTGCAAATACATCCTTTCTGCAATGAGGTGACCAGAACTGCACACAGTACTCAAGTTATGGCGTTACCAATGAGTTATACAGTTCCAGCATATCCTCCCTGCTCTTATATTCTATACTTTGGTTAATAAAGGAAAGAATTCTATCTGCCTTCTAAACCATCTTATCGACCTGTTCTGCAACCTTCAGGGATTTGTGGACAGTCACTCCAAGGTCCCTCACTTCCTCTACACTTCTCAGTATTCTCCCATTAAATCGTGTATTCCTTTACCTTGTTTGACCTCCTCAAATGCATCACCTCACACTTCTCCGGGTTGAATTCCATTTGCCACGTTTCTGCCCATCTGACTAGCTCATCTTCCTGCAGCCTACAGCTGTCCTCCTCGCTATCTACCACACGGCCAATCTATGTGTCGTCTGCAAACCTCTTGATCATGCCCCTATATTTACGTCCAAATTGTTAATATAAACCACAAAAAGCAGGGGACCCAGTACTAAGCCATGTGGAACGCCATTGGAAACAGCCCTCCAATCGCTAAAACACCAGTCAGAAATTATCCTTTGTTTCTTGCTTCTGAGCCAATTTTGTATCCACCTTGCTGCATTTCCCTGGATCCCATGGTATTTTATTTTTGAACCCATCTGCCATGTGGGACCTTGTCAAAAGGCTTGTTAAAATCCATGTCGACCACATCCACTGCACTACACTCAACTATCTTCCTTGTTACGTCTTCAGAAAATTCAAATAATTTGTCAAACAATATCTTCCCTTCACAAATCCATGCTGACTATCCTTGATTAACCTGTGCCTTTCCAAGTGACAGGTTATCCTGTCTCTCAGTATAGATTCCAATAATTTGCCCACTACTGAGGTTAGACGGACTGGCCTGTAATTATTCGGACTCTCCTTACCTCCCTCTTTCAATAGAGGTACAATGTTAGCAATTCTACAATCCTCCAGCACTACACCTTTATCCAATGAGGACTGGAAAATGGTGGTCAACCCTCAGTTCTTTCCTCTCTTGCTTATTTTAATAGCCTGGGGTGCATTTCATCTGGGCCTGATGATTTATCCACTTTCAAAGATGCGAATCCCATTAATAATTCCTGTGTTCTTATGTTTATCTTATCTAATAATTCACACTCTTCCTCTTCAACTACAAATCTGCAGCACCTCCCCCCCCACCCTCCTTTGTGAAGAGCGACGCAAAGTATTCAATAAGAACCATACCAATATCTTTTGTTCCTGCACATAGATTATCTTTTTAGTCTTTTATGGGGTCCACTCACTCCTGAGTTATCCTTACTCTTAATGTATTGAGAAAATATCTTTGCATTTGCCGTGATTTTGCTTGCCAATATTATTTCATGCTCTGTCTTTGTTTTCCTTATTTCATTTTGTGTTCACACCTCCACATTCTATTCTCCTCTCAGCTTTCTGTAGTATAGAGTTCTCAGTATCGGACATATCATATCTTACTCTGTCGGCTAACAACCCTGAGACATCTGTAACATCCACAACGGGTGATGAAATTACTGAAGGAAATGCAAGCACATGCTCACCATCAAGGCAGTCTCGCATATCATAGTCTGAACAAAATAAATGGACATCTCATTGCACAATTGCATCTTTTGGTGGATTTTTACAGGACAGTGTGATCTTGTCAATGAAACATCCCGCGCGCCTTGGTATGGAAGGTGTAAAAAACATGGCAAATAGTGATTCAATGATAAGGTCGAGGAGCTTGGTCAGCTAATGAACGATTAGCAATGAGGTAAATGCTCATGTATTGACGACTCGTTGTAACATGTTTGTGACGAATCCGTATATTTCTAACAGGTGCATTGCGAATGGGAACTTTGTACAATTGTTAACTGGTAGTATTCCTACTGAATTTACTGAATTGGTGTTTAATTTGAGTTTTGAGTGCTGATTCATTATTTATTGTAATTCTCATGTTCGAACCATAGAGTAATCAATTAAAAAATATGACATTTTAGAAACAACAACAGTTGTTGAGATATGTGAACATGAATGCTTCACATTCTCATTCCCAGGAATGTTGACACGAAGACTTGTATCCAAAGTTATGTCCTTGACTAGATAGCGACTCTTATGAAAAGCTCTGGAATACCATTTCGACACATTTTTTTCATTTTTTCTGGGTTGTGGGCGTCGTTGGCAAAACCAGCATTTGTTGTTCATCCGTAATTTCCCCTGACAACTGAGTGGCTTGCTAGACTATTTCAGAGGGCAGTTAAAAGTGAACCACATTGAGTTACATGTAGACCAGATCAGGTAAGGATGGCAGATCTCCTTCCCTAAAGGACAATAGTGAATCAGATAGATTGTTACAAAAATAGATGATAATTGTATGGCAACATTACGAAGTCCAGCTTTCAATTACAGATTTTTATTTATCAATTGAATGTATTAATTATTTGAATTTTAAATTCCATCAGCTGCTTTGGTGGGATTTGGACACATGTCCACAGGGCATTTGCCTAAGCCTCTGAATTACTAGTTCAATGACATTACCACTACACCGCTGTCACTGCCTCTCCGCCTCACTTTCCTCCCTTAAGACGCTACTGAAAAGCTTCCTCTTTGACCAAGCTATTGGTCATCTGACCTCATATCTCCTGCTGTTCATCGTGTCATACTTTACTTCATATGGCTCCTGTGAGGCACCTTGGGATTTCTTATTACATTAAAGGCTACTACTATCTAAATATACGATGTTGTTGACGTTTACCAGACAGGCTTGTCGTACCATATACTTGCTGCTTGTCATTTATTGTCCATTTTTTTTTCAAGCAACGAATACTTTTGTCCTGGGTTGTAAACTCGAGAAAGTTCCCAATCAGCGACATTGAACTGACTGGTCAGTAAAATTTCGGGTTTGCTCCATCTCTCCTTTTCGAAGCAGGGTATAACATTTACAACCCTCTAGTCCTCTGTCATCACTCCCATATCCAAGGAGGATTGGAAGATGGTGGGCAGTGCATCTGCTATTCTCACCATTCTCTCCCTCAGCAACCCTCACACATCCCATCCAGACTGGATAAACGGGTCTAGTTTATTGTGGTACAAAAATTGTTGGACTGAAAGGGGTTGACTGAACCTGCTTGTTCAGTGACTGCAATTAATGTCAGTCTCCATGGACCCTAATAGTGTCACTGGAGTGTTTCTCTCTTCTATTAATAATGGATTCCTTTCAATGTATTTTCCCACAGTGTTAGCGGGAACAATACCTCCGGCACTAACAATGATCAGCGGCTCCAGAGAGACTGAGAGAGATAGTTCAGAATCGGAGAACAATAGACTGGAATATTGCAACATGGATCCGAATCCGAGAACAATAGATTGTAATGTTACAACAATGGATCATAATCTGAGAACAATAGACTGGAATGTGACAACAATGGACAGGAGTTTCTCCTCCGATCTTTACCTTCTTTCTACATATTATGATTGGTACCCATTAGACGAACGGATCCTATATGCACTTGAGATTATTCAATACGTTTACTATCCCATTCTGGCTATTGTTGGTGTCCCTGGTAAGTTACTTTATACAGCTATTAATTCTACAAGGTATATTTACCCACAACAATACTCGTTCCATTTTCTCTGCCCTCCTTGCTGCTGTTATTATTCCTGGTTAATCTCTACCTCCAGCTATTAGCTTTGTAAACCATTGCTAACTGTATTGCAGTTCATGTCATTTAGTCCCTCATATTTGCTGCTGTTGCTGTCTCTATTTCCAGCCAGCTGATATGGAAACCCTGTTTCACTGAAATACTGCTTGTAATGTAAATTTGGCAAGACTGAAGCCAGGGTCATTCGCCTCCATCACAAACTCTATCCCCTGTCTGTGAAGCACATACCCACCCTCGCCAATATCTGCGCCCAAACAAGACAAATTACAACCTTGGTGTTCTATTTAAATTAGAGCTGAGTTCATCTCCATATTATCTCCATCGCCAAGCCTGCGTAAAATCACGTCTGTACTATTACCCGTCTCCACCTCTGCCTCAGTCCATCTGCTGCATCAACACTCGTCTGTTCCTTTGTTAAATCCACTCGTGACTAGTCCAATTCTAACTTGGTCACCCTCATAGCTATAATGCTCCATTAACAGCCACAGCCCATCCAGAACTCTGCTGCCTGGATCCTAACTCACACCAAATCCCAAACACCCATCACCCCTGTGCTCACTGATCTACATTGGTTCCCCATCTGGCAGCACCTTAATTTGAATATTCCCTTTCTTGTGTCTGAATCCATCCATGGCCTCACTCCTCCAATGCGTCTGACCATTCCCCATATTCCATCAATCTTTGCCCTTCAAGTCTATTTCCATGTCTCCTTTTAAAATGAATTTCCTCCCCTCTGTATCTCTCCCTGGTGGAGATTTTCTGCGCCACCGCACCACTGTTGTGCAGGAAGCTTGTATCCATAAATGGATGTGAGCTGAGCTTCCAGCCACTTCCAGTGTGATCTGCACACTGTCTCATGCTGTGCAGCACTTTCGGCCGCGTGTACATTGTGTGCATTAGTAGCATGAGGAGCTGTGGAATGTCACGTCAAACTGCCATTCCAGCAGCTTTGATGTACGGCTTTGAAACTTGGTTTCTGCATGTCCACTTACCGCCTGTGTTCGTCACGATCAGCTGAACATACATTCAGCAGCACGAGGAACCCCCTCTAGTGTTATTTAAAAGGACGAGGCGTCCAACTTACGGGTGAGGGGCTTTTGACTTACGTCTGTTGTTGTTAAGTTAGTGGAGGTGCTGCGGATGGTTTTATGGAGGTTGTGTTGTGAGATGATGCAGACGTTCAGGGAGGACTGAGGATTTGATGACCCAACTCTGGATGAGGTTTGGGGACTATAGTTTCAGTGTTTCCGGGTCTGCAACATGAGCAACAAGTGGAGCAGAGGCTGCAGGGGAAGGAAGATCTGTAAAGAGGCAGGAGAAGGGGGCTCTGCCCTACCCTCCCAGGCTTTTTCAAGAGTACTTTTCCTGCCTACACCGAACCCAGGAGCAGTGTGTGAGGTGACTCTGATTCAATAAGGAGGTCGGTACAGATCTGTGTCACCTCCAGCAACAGAACCTGGAGCCTCACAACAGGCTGAGGACGGAGCTGTCAGTGGCCGTTAATGTCACTGCTTCCTTGAACTTCTAAGTATCAGGATCTTTCCAGGAAGGAGCAGGAGACATATCCAACATACAGTCATAGAAAGTGACAGCGTCATAGAGTCAGTTACCACACGGAATGAGTAAATTCGGCTCATAGAGACCATGCTGTCTATCCGTGGCGCAATGAAGTCAGTTCTACTCCCCTGCTCAATCCCCTTATCCCTGCATGTTTGCTTCATTTAAGCGCCCATCCAGTTTCATTTTGAAATTGAAAGGAAGGGTCAAATTGGAAGGAAATAAAGCAGGAAACAGGAGGTAGAAAAGTAGCAAGTGGCATTAGAAGGCAGGCGAAACTAAGGTGAGCATCAACAAGAATGTACAATGTCAACAGTTCAAGTTTAAGGCCACTCTACCTGAATGCATGCTGAATTCACACCGCGTTAGGTGATTTAAAGACCCAACTAGAGGTAAATGGGTATGATCTAACTATCATAACGGAAACGTGGCTACAGGGTGACCAAGACTGCGAACTCAATATACAAGCATATACGACATTTACAAAGGACAGGCAAAAAGGAAACGGAGGTGATATTGCACTGATAATAAGGGATGGGATCAATGCATTAGTAAGGGAAGGTCTCAGATCTGAAGAACGAAGTGTGGAATCTGTTTGGATGGAACTAAGAAACAGCAAGGGGCAGCAAACATTGGTAGAAGTTGTTTATAGGCCACCAAGCAGACGTGGTAGTGTGTGTGTGTGTGGGGGGGGGGAGGGGTGTTGGCATTAATCAGAAGTTTAGAGAATGATGTGGCACGGCTAATACAGTACTCATAGGTGACTTCAATCTTCATATAGACTGGGTAAACCTACTGAGAACTAATGCTATGGAGGACGAGTTTCAAGAGTGTGTTTGGCATGGTTTTCTAGAGCAGTATGTTGAGGAACCGACTGCATAACAGGCTATTATAGATCTAGAATTATGAGAGACAGTGCTAATTAATAATATTATTGTAAAAAAAACTTAAGGAATGCGTGACCATAATATGATAGAATTTAACATTATTTTTCAAAGTGAGGTAGTTCAATCTGAAAACATGGTGTTCAGTTCGAGCAATGGGAATTATAAAGGTCTAAGGACAAGTTTGCTGAGGTGGATTGGAAAAAATACATTGAAAGGTATGGCAGTACATAGGCAATGGATAGTTTTTTGAAGAAATATTACAGAGTGTACAGCAACTATACATTCCTGCAAGGCACAAAAACCACAAAAGTAAAGTTAGTCAACCTTGGATAACAAAGGCGGTGAAAAGGATTGTAAAAGATTAAAAGGAAAGACCTATAAAGTTGCCAGAAAAAGTGGGAAATCTGTGGATTGGGATGATTTTACAATACAGCAAGGGAAGACTAAGCAACTGATAAAGAAAGGGGGAATAGAATCTGAATGTTAGCTAGCAAAGCATATCAACACAGACTGTAAAAGCTTCGACAGGTATGCAAAAAATAAAACTTTTCATGAAGACCAATGTGGGTCCATTACAGGTTGAGTCAGGAGAATTTATAACGAGGAATAGAGAATTGGCAGTGAAGCTAAATGATTACTTTGTGCCTTTCTTCACTGAGGAAGGTACGAGAAATCTCCCAGAATTAGAGATCCAAGGAATGAGGGGCATGAGGAAGTGAAGGAAATTCGTATTAATAAGAAGGCTGCATTGGAGAAATTAATGGGGCTGAATGTTAATCAGTCCCCAGAACCTGATATTCTACATCCTAGAGTGTTGAAAGAGGTAGTTATGGAGATGGTGGTTGCTTTAGTGATCACCTTCCAAAATTCAATAGTTTCTGGAGCGGTTTCTGCAGATTGGAAGGTCGCAAATGTCACCCCACTATTTAAGAAGGGAGGGAGAGGGAAAACAGCTAATCACAGACCTGCTAGCGTTATATCAGTCTTTGGGAAAATGCTAGAATCTATTCTAAAGGATGTGATAAATGGACAGTAGGATAATAATGACCGGATTAGGCATAGTCAACATGGATTTATGAAAGGGAAATCATGTTTGACGAACCTTTTGGAGTTTTTTGAGGATGCTACAAACAGGATTGATAAATGGGAGTCAGTGGACGTGGCACAGTTTGATTTTCAGAAGTCTTTTGATAAAGTCCCCAACAGGAGTATGGCTAGCAAAATTAAAGCAGATAGGATAGGAGGTAATATACTGACATGGATTAAGGATTGGTTAATAATCAGAAAACAGAGAGTAGGAATAAACGGGTAATTCGTGCGTTCGCAGGCTGTGACCAGCGGGATATCGCAGGGGCAGCGCTTGGGTACCAGCTGTCCACAATTTCTATCAATGATTTGGATGTGGGGACCAAATGCAATATTTCCAACTTTGCGGATTACACAAAATTTAGTGGGAATGTGTATTTTGAGGAAGATGCAAAATCGCTTCAAGGGGACAGACATAGTGAGTGGGCAAGAACATAGCAGATGAATTATGATGTGGAAAATATGAGGGTATCTACTTTGGTCGGAGGAATAGATGCGCAGAGTATTTCTTAAATGGTAAGAAATTAGAAAGTGTAGATGTAGGAAGTGAACTCGGTGTCCTCCTCAATAAGTCACTGAAAGCTAACCTGCAGAAGCAACAAACAAGTAAGAAGGCTAATGGTGTGTTAGCTTTTGTTGCAAGAGGATTTGTGTGCAGGTGTAGTGAAGGCTTACTTCAATTGTATAGAACCTTGGTTAGGTTACATTTGGAGTACTGTGTGTAGTTTTGCTTTCCATACTTTAGAAAGGATATTTTTGCCATAGAGGGAGGGCAACGAATGTTCAATAGATAATAAAAAATAAGAAATGCTGGAACCACTCAGCAGGTCTGGCAGCATCTGTGGAAAGAGAAGCAGAGTTAACGTTTCGGGTCAGTGACCCTTCATCGGAACTGACCCGAAACGTTAACTCTGCTTCTCTTTCCACAGATGCTGCCAGACCTGCTGACTGGTTCCAGCATTTCTTGTTTTTATTTCAGATTTCCAGCATCCGCAGTATTTTGCTTTTATTTGAATGTTCAATAGACTTGCCTCCAGGATGGCAGGACTGTCCTATGAAGAGAGATTGGGGAAACTTTGTCTGTATTCACTGGAGTTAAAAAGAATGAGAGGTGATCTCATTGAAACCTAAAAAAAATACCTAAAGGGAGAGACAGGGTAGATACAGCTAAGATGTTTCTCCTGGTTGGGGAGTCTGGAACCAAGGGACACAATTTCAAAATATGGGGGAAGCCACTAAGGACAAAGTTAAGGAGAACATTTTTTTACTCAGAGGGTTGTGAATCGTAGGAATTCTCTACCCCATACGGCTTGGAAGCTCAGTCATTGAGTATGTTTAAAGCAGAGATTGACAGATTTCTAAATACCAATGACATAATGGGATATGAGGATAGTGTAGGGGAAAAAGGCGTTGAAGTGAATGTACAGCCCTGATCATAATGAATGGTGGGGTAGGCTCGATGGGCTGAATGGACTACTCCAGCTCCTATGTACCTACATTCCTATGTTCCTACTATACCATTGGTGACCGTGCTTTCAGCTGCTGATGGTCCTAAGCACTGGAGGAAAAGAGCAGAACTTCTTCAAAATAAGCATTCCTGGAAGAGAAGTGGCAGTAAATTAAACACTAAAATCAAACCAAAATACTGCGGATGCTGAAACTCTGAAATGAGAACAGAATGTGCTGGAAATACTGAGCAGGTCTGGCCGCATCTGTGCAGAGAGAAACAGAGTTTAAGTTTCAGTTCCGTGACCCTTCATCAGAACTGGTAAACGTTAGAAATATAACAGTTTGCCATTTAATCTCTCTCCTCGAAGTCCCATCACAGACCTTCCTTCTTGTTCTTCTTTCCTCTTCCCATATTTCACTTGCTCAAAGACTGTTACATTTCTATCATTTACCAAAATTTCTTCCCGACTGACGTCAGAATGACTAGCCTGGACAGTGTTTACCCCATCTCTCAATTTTGTAAACAGAGTTTAACATTTGCATCCCTCCACTCCTCTGTCATCACTCCCAACTCCAAAGAGAATTGAAAGATTCTAGCCAGTGCCTCTTCTCTTTGCACCATCCCTTGCCTCACCAACTCTCAGACATGCCATCCAGACCGGGTAAATGGTCTAGTTTATTGTGGTACAAAAAGTGTTGGATTGAAAGTGATCAACTGAAGCTGTTTGTTCAGTTCCTTAATTAATGCCAATCTCCATGGACTCTAATTGTGCCTCTGGAGGGTTCCCCTCTTCTATTAATACAGGGACTCCTTTCAATGTGTTATCACATAGTGTCAGCGGCAGGATCACACCCAGCACCATTACGGTTTAGCAGCTCTAGAGAGAGGGAGAGAATAGATCATAATCTGACAGCAATAGTTTGCAAGGTTACAACAATGGATCAGAATCTGACAGCAGTAGATGGGAATGTTACAACAATGGGCAGGAGTTTCATTTGGGAGTTTGACATTCTTTCTACAAATTACGATTGGTACTCATTAGACTATCGGATGTATCTCGCATTGAGGATTATTCAATACATATACTATCCAACCCTGGCTATTATTGGTGTCCCTGGTAAGTCTCGCTGTTCAGCTACTAATTCTATAAAGCATGTTTAACTGCATTACCGTTCTGCCCTCCTTATATCAGAGTTCTTGTAATTTAGTCTCTCAACTTTGCTGCTGTTGCTGTCCCTGGTAGGTCTCTACTTCCGGCTATGAAATCTGCAAGACCTGTTTCACTGAAATAATCATCTTGCAATTTTAATTTTGGGAAGCGTTGAACTAGTGTAATCAACCTCCATAAGCAATTCCGTCCAATGTCCATGTACCACTTACTGGCCAATGTCTGAGGCTCAACCAGACAATTTGCAATCTCTGTGTTCTGTTTAAACTTCAGTTGAGTTCATCTCCATATTCTCTCAATCACCAAGCCTGCCTATTATCATCTTTATAATGTCACCCGTCTCCAGCTCTGCCTCAGCCCATCTGCTGCATAAACCCTTATCTATGACTTTGTTAAATCCACACTTAACTATTCCAATTCTATCCTGCGATCCCTCCCAGTTGTAAACCTTCATAAGCCCCAACACATCCAGAACTCTGCTGCCTGTATCCTATCTCACACCAAATCCTTGTCACCCTTCACCCCTGTGCTCACTGATCTACATTGGCTCCCGGTCTGTCAGGACCTCAACTTTAATATTCTCATTCTTGTGTTTGTATCACTCCATGGCCTCACCCCTCCAATTAGTCCCATTGCACTTTCCATTCCCATATCCCTGCAAAGCGTTTGCCTGAAAGTCTTTTCTGCAATTCCCCTTTAAAAGTAACAGTTTGAAAAGGTACTTTTTAAAATTAGTGGTCGCCCTTTTAGGACAGAGGCGACCAGGTTTTGTTTTTCCCTCAGAGAGTTTTGCGAATTTGGAATTCTCTGCTTCAGAAGGTGATGGAAGCGGGATCACTGAATATTTCTAAGGTCGAGATTGATAGATTCTTGTTAGGCAATAGAATCAAAGATTATCGGGGTAGATGGCAGTGTGGAATTCGAGACAGAAACAGAATAACCATGAACTTATTAAATGGTTTTAGAGATACAGCACTGAAACAGGCCCTTCGGCCCACCAGGTCTGTGCCGACCATCAACCACCCATTTATACTAATCCTACACTCATCCCATATTCCTACCACATCCCCACCTGTCCCTATATATTTCCCTACCACCTCCCTTCACTAGGGGCAATTAACCTATCAACCTGCAAGTCTTTGGCATGTGGGAGAAAACCGCAGCACCCGGAGGAAACCCACGCAGACACAAGGAGAACTTGCAAACTCCACACAGGCAGCACCCAGAATCGAACCCGGGTACCTGGAGCTGTAAGGCTGCGGTGCTAACCAATGCACCACTGTGCCGCCACTGTTGCAACAGACTCGGCGGCACATTGGCCTACTTGTACTCCTAATTCATATGGTGGTACGGCCGTATGGTCTTTCTCACTGTATCTAATCCTGGCCATAATTTCCAGCTCCACAGTGTCACCGGGCCCAAGGCCATGGACGCTTGGATCCATTAAATGGTTTGAGTTGAGCTGCCGGTCACTTCCAGTGCTTTATGCTGGACAGGGCTCCAGACTCAGTTCATTAAGCATCTGCTTTTAGTGTGGCGAGGGGTTTGAAGTGACGTCAATAAGCCATTCCAGCAGCTTTGACGTACATCTTTGAAACTTAGTCTGTGCATGTCCACTGACAGCCTGTGTTAGTCACTCTCAGCTGAACAGACATTCATCAGCACGAGGAACCTCCTCCAGTGCTATTTAAGTGGACCGGGAATCGAACGTACAGGTGAGGGGCTTTTTACTTGCTTCTGCTACTGTAACGTTGGTGGAGGTGCTGGAGGTTGTGTTGTGAGCTGGTGCAGACATTCAGGGAGGACGGAGGATTTGGTGACCCAATTCTGGACGTGGTCTGGGGACTGTAGTTACTGTGTCTCTGGATCTGTAACATGACCAACAAATGAAGCAGAGGCTGCAGGGAGGGGAAACTCTGTAATGAGGCAGGAGGTGGGGTCTATTCCCTACAGACCCCGGGTTTTCCAAGAGTACGTTTACTACCTACACCTAACCCAGGAGCAGTGTATGAGGTGACTCTGATTCAATAGGAGGTTGTCATGGAGCTGTGTCATCTGTGTAACATGACCTGGAGCTTCACACCAGGGTAAAGACGGAACTGTCAGTGGCCGTTAAGTTCACAGTTTGATTGAACTTCTATGTATCTGGATCTTTCTAGACAGCAGAATGTGACACGCACACCATAGAATCTGAGAGTCACTGACGGCACAGAAGGAGTCCATTCGGCCCAACGAATTTATGCCCGCTGTCCACTGAGCTGCGCAGTCAGTACCTTTTCCTTACTCGGTCCCCATAGCCCTGCAATTTCATTTCAACAAATGCCCACCAATTTCCTTTTGAAGTCGTTGATTGTCTCCACTTCCACAATCCTCGTGGGCAGCGAGTTCCAGGTGTTACACAGATGCAGTTAATTTTGAGAACACATGTCTCTATATGTTCAGCAACCTGTTCTCAAGCAGATTGTGGCTTATTTTTTCCCTTTTCTAAAAATAATAAGGAAAATCCTCAATATGTATTTCGCCTCTCCCTCAGTTTGTGATGCTTGACTTTTAAAGGAGCGCAACAACACTGTTGTTAAAGTTTAAAATAGAAGTAGGATTTATTAACACATGCTCTTAAATTCGGGAGGGGATTAACTTTGCAATACATGCTCACAAACATACAAGGAAAAGTAAATACATTGAAAGGGTAAGAACATTTAACAAGTAGAAAAGTAACTTAATTGCAAACTGACGAAGGTTCCAGTTGAAACTACAGTCCGTTTTTTTACTAACATAAAGCTGGAATTAACCAACTGGAAACGCCGAGTGGAGTAGCAGTCAGATGAAATCTATTTTCTTATAATTTCCTCTTCTTGCACTTTCGTAGATAAAATGAGGAAACTTCATTTCTGATTTCACCCCTTTTCTGATGAAGAAAAACTGCCAGAGAACAGACATATTTTGTTGCTGTTTTGCAGAATGTGGATTCTTATTTCCTTTTGTAAGGCAGGCCCCAGGGGTAGCTTCCAGGTAGCCGCTTTCCTGTACAAGCTAGTGACTACCATTAAAACTGTTTCAAAACCAGACAGGCTAAAAAGTCTAGCTTCCAGGTCATGTGACTGGACCTCTTCAAGTAACTGTCCAACCCCCTGTTGTTGAAGGGATCTCATCCCCTTCTATGTCTAAACAAGTTGAACACAGCAGTAACATAATTTTCAAAATCTGTTCATAATGGCAGCTAACAATAATACCCAAGTGCACAAAAATAACATTTGCAGTTGGTTTCCATCCATTCGTGATACAGGTCATTACCAATTGCTGCATAAACCAATTTTCTTCGTCACAGTCCCCTTGCCTCTCTTGCCCAAAATCCTCAATATGTATCCCCTAGTCCTAATACCATTAGTTAAGAGATATATTTTTCCTTGTCTAACTTATCTAAACCTGACATAATTTTAAACATTTTTATCAAATCTCCCTCAATCTCCTTTGTTCTAAGGAGAACAAACCCAGTATTACTCGCCTAACTTTGTAACAAATATTCCTATCTCTGGTGTCATTCTCGTAAATCTCCTCTGCACACTCATAAAGACACTTACATTCATCCGAAAGGCTGGTGACCAGAAATGCACGCAATACTGTAGTTGGGGCCTAATCGGAGCTTTATAAGTGTTCAGAATAACTTCCCTGATTTTGTACTCAATCCCTCTTTTATGAAGCCCAAGATCCCACATGCTTTACTGACCACTCTCTCAATACGTCCTGCCACCTTCAAAGATGGATGCACATGCACATCCAACTCCCTCAGTTCCTGAACACGCTTTTGAACTGTGTCATTAACTCTATATTGCCTCTCCCGATTCCTTCTTCCAAGATGCATCACCTCACACTTGTCTGTATTAAATTCGATCTGCCAATTGTCTGCCCATTCTGCTAGATTATCGATGTCCTGTTTAAGGTGCTTTGTATCATCCTTACTGTTACCACTCCTCCAGGATTGGTAGCATCAGAAAATTTTGAGATCCTACTCCGTATTCCAAAATCCAAGGCATTTATATATGGCAAAAAGCAGTGGTCCCAACACTGACCCTTTTGGAAAACCACCATCTCCCATTCTCCAGTCTGGAAAACGACCATTTACTGCAGCTTGGTGTTTTCAACCCTTATGAAGAATGTTATCCAATTGATTACTGACCCTCCTCTGCCTGAGCCTCAATCTCCCAACAGGCAGATTATTGATGTATCCGATAAGTGACAGGGGCCAGCTATGCCGGGTGTGGTGAATTATACTGAATGCTCCCTCAGCAGTGAGAAGCAGGTTGAGAGGTCCCGTGTCTTTTTCAGGATAGTGGGATTCCTGATGGTGTACGTTGCTCTGCGGTGCCCCCATTTCAACGGAGCAAGGTTAAGGAACAGAAAAAAGAAACTCTCACTCCATTAACGTGCAGCTGGTGTCTGGCCATGTCCTGCACATCATGTTGGCGAATATTATCTGAGGAAGGATATTCTTGCTATGGAATGAGTGCAGCGAAGGTTCAGCTGACGGATTCCTGGGATGGAAGGACTGACGTGTGAAGAGAGGTCGATTAAGCTTGTATTCGCTAGTGTTTAGAAGAATGAGAGGGGATCTCATAGAAACCTGTAAAATGCTAATAGGACTGGACAGACTAGATGCAGGAAGGATATTGGGGAAGTCCAGGACCAAGGGGTACTGTCTAAGCATACAGGGAAAGTCATCAGGGCTGACAGGAGGTGGATCATCTTCACCCAGAAAGTGGTGAACCTGTGGAATTCTCTACCACAGAAAGCAGTTGAGGTCAAATCATTAAACATATTCAAGAAAGAGTTAGATGCAGCTCCTGGGGCTAAAGGGATCAAGGGATACGGGAGAAAGCGGGAACAGGGTACTGAGTTTTGGTTGATCAGCCATAATCGTATTGAATGGCGGTGCAGGCTCGAAGGGCCGAATGGCCTACTCCTGCTCCTATGTTTTTCCATGTTTCTATGTGAATGTCCACCTTCATTCTGAATCAGTCAGCTGTTCCCATAATCTTCAGGACTCCGAGGAGAGCCAGAATGTGACTCCTCACAGACAATGGATATGTCTCTCTATACATGGCTAATAATTCTACACACCCAAACCCACGCCCCACTGACAATCAAACACACCACGAGGAACATCGTGGAACAGACCATCGATGTGATGAAGCAATGCTTCCGATGTCTGAACCGCTAGGGGGAGCCCTTCAGTGCACACTGGAGCGAGTGTCCAAGTTCAGGGTGTAATGCTGCCCCCTTCATATCATCACCATCATGACAGCACGGACATTGCCAAGAGGAATTGGGAAGCCATCTGTGGAGGAGGAGGAGGAGGCAGGCAGGATATTTCTTGGATGCCTTCCACCCATGCAGGCTGGCGAAGAGGCCCTGCTAAGATTCTGGTTCCCATAGGACAAGTTCCCTTTCCAAACATGGATCCCCCATTCTCCACCATTATACCCATCTGAGATGCCCCATCACAGCGTCCCCTTTGTCATCATCCTGCAAAAAATAAACACCGACAAAAACATTTCCATCAACATCTTTATCCAACAATACTTCAAATTATACAAACAAAACTGAACTATTTAACTTTGTGTATCCCCTTAGTGCCTGTTTTGGGGTTTACCGCAACTTGTGTAGTGTTCCTACTCAGTTTTTGCCCAGTAGCTGCAGCATGGCGAGTGGAAGGCTGCTGGCTTTTACTGGGGAGACTGCAGATGGCCTTGCAGCACGTCCTCGGGCAGTGCTGGGCCTTGAGGGCTCGGATCCGTACTGGACCACCGAAACATGGGCTGCAGAAGCTTGGGCTGGCTGTTGGGTAACAGCAAGGAGACTGGTGAAATGGCAGTGAAGGGAGAACAAATGTTGTCATACTGAGAGAGAGGACAGCAGGTTCCTGCTCCAGGGAGCCGCCGCTAGTCCCACAAGGCGACACCTCAACAATCCTAGTAATCTACTGGATTACAGATTGCTGGGCAGCTGTAAAAGCCAGCAAATCCCTTTGAGCACTGAAATAAACAGCCATTATGGCAGCAGTCGGGTTGATTCTGATTCCGCATGGCATCAAGCATGGATCTCATGAACACTGTCTGTGCTTCCAATGCAGCACTGAGACGCTGGGTGGCTGCCGCCTGTGCTGCAGTGGAAGCTAAGACAATGGTCACCAGACACCGCATCACAGCTGGGTCCGCGATTGCTATCATGGAGTTAGTGACCACTTCCACAGGGAAAATAATGGGCTTCAAGTTTTGTGCAATGTCGTGTGCCATATTGGAGCTGGACTACTCCATGTTTCTTGACAGTGACAGGTTGACAGGCCTGTATCTCAGTGCACATGTCCATCAGCATTCTCCTGTATGCTGCTCCAGCAATATTCTCTCTCTCTCTTCACCAGAGTGAAGGTTGTGGGCAAGAGGTGCAGAGGGATGTGGGGGAAACACTTTTTTACACAGCGAGTGGGAATGGCCTGGAAATCATTGCCTACTGGACTGGTAGAAGCAGAGATCATGAATGATTTCGAAAGGATATTGTATGAACACTTGAGGGAAATAAACTTGCAGGAATATGGAGACAGAGCTGGAGAATGAGACTGCCTGGATTTATCTACAAAGAGCTCACATGGACTCGATTGGCCGAATAGTCTCATTCTGTGCCGACATGACTGTGACTCTACAACTCTATGACAGGGACAGACTATTACGACTGCCTACCTACTGGGAAAGTTTACAATAGAATGGACAGTATCACCTGTTGAACCCCTTGATGTAAGTGAAATGTGTGATGCCCCAGAACGTGGTTAACGAGTGTCCTTCACAAACAGAGTACATCAGTCCATCCCAGTTCATAATTCTAAAGACATTGACAATGGGGAGCAGTTTCTACTGGTTTTCTCTACATAGGACAGGAGCCAGGCTTGTCTCTGCGTCCCCCACCTCCGTGTGGAATGTCTTGTCAGGGTTAGGTGTGATAAGACATGTTGTCTGGGCGACAGTTTTCTTCAATTGTGTTACTGCTTCCGTGCTCCCTTCAGTCCAACAGGGTTACACCTGGTCATTATCATCATTAGGTAGTTCATAAAGAGGGGCAGCAGTCTTTGCTAATCGAACGATTAGGGTCCACTGATACCTCACTAGCCTGAGAATAGAACAGAGGTCAGTCTTTGAGATGGGCAGGGGCAGACACGTGATGAGGGTCCGCTGATACCCCACCAGCTTGAGGATAGGCCACAGGGAAGTCTTTGAGGTGGACAGGGCTAGATGCTGGACGAGGGTCGGCAGATACCCCACCAGCCTGAGGATAGGACACGGGGCAGTCTTTGAGGGGGCAGGGATAGACACTGGATGGTCTTGATCTGATGTTGTTCTGGGTGGATGCTGGATGATCCAATCTGGACAGTTCGAAAGGTGACACGATCTTACACTGGCTGGGTTTTACGTGGATGGTATTTTAGTCCAGCTCCCAAAGTAGTTGCAGTAGTTCCTGTAAAAGGATTAAATGTGTGGACACGATCTGTGGTGATGCCGAAGAGATCATTGGCATATTGCAACAAGCAGGAAGGCTGTGAAAATTTCATAAGGGCCCCGGCCATACATTTGTGGAAAATAGTGGGCTATTTTGGAACCACTTGTGGCAGACCTGTCCAGAGGTGTCGCTGTCCTCAGAAGTGAATGAGAATTAAATTGTTTCTCCAGTTTTGCTGAGATATTCCAATAACCATTAGAGATATCAAGGGTGGAGAATACAGCCCTGCCGCTGGGCATCCTGGAGAACAGGATGGTGGTGTCTCTCCTTCAAACGGGTTCACACAAGGGTGACTGAATTGTGTTTGTCGTGGTCAATATTCAGTCCCCAGCTGCCATCCGGTTTTCTAACCAGCAAAATGGGGGAATGAGTAGCTAATGGGCCTTTATCGCTGATGTTATTGTACCATTTGCTCGGGTACCTGATGCACTATGGGAACTTACCAACCTCTGTTACTAATCTACATGACTTCAATTGCTGCGTCAATCCGCTCCTGCTGCTGCTCAACAGTGTTGGCAGCCGTCAGTCCCAGGGCATAGCGAGAATCACTGTTGCTGTCAGACTCGTCAATGTCCCGATTTCAGCACTCACAGGCACAGTGACTCAAACTGGAGGATAGCGGAATAGTTACTGTCAGTCTCAGCAATATGCCTCTGGCAGCAGTCGCAGGCAGTGTGGGCCTGCATGGAGGATAGCGGGAATCACAGTTACGGTCAGTATCGCCAATGTACATATTGCAGCAGTCACAGGCACAGTGGCCCAGCCTGGAGGACAGGGGAAATCACAGTTACTATCAGTCTCACCAATACCCTATTGCAGCAGTCATTGGCACAATGATCTAGCCTGGAGGATGGCGAGAATCACACTTTCTGTCAGTCTGACTAATCTCCCTATTGCGGCAATCTCAGGCACAATGGCCCAGTCTGGAGGATAGCAGGAATAACAGTTACTATCAGTCTCACGAATACCGCTATGGCAGCAGTCACATGCACAATGCCCCAGCCTGGGGGATAGCAGGAATCACTGTTACTATCACAATCAACAACGCAACTATAGCAGCAGCATAGTGGCCGAGGCAGTAAGAATTAGAACAGCACACTGTGGTACGCTTATTGACTTAAGTCAACTGATCTCTGATTGGGTAGTGGAACCTGGACAGCCACTGCCTTAAGTTTGATGCGTGCTCAGGGAATATTGGCATTGATATGTTCCCAAGCTGTTGCGCAATGGATACACAGATGGTGACAAGATGAGTTTTAGGTGATTTCAATACCAGAGCTAAATTGACTCATGGTTGCAGGGCACTCAGAAAGAGGGGGTTCAAACCTGGAGAATTAAAATGGTTTACCCCATCCTCGCTATTGTGCCTCAAGATGACATGGAGCCTATCTGTGAAGACACTCGGGCGCTCGGTAAGGTCCTGCTTGGTATTGGCCAGGACCTGATGAACGTCAATGTTCCCTGCTCCCAGTGCCCTCCACAGGTCAGTCTCTGTATCCTCTGTCGTGCCCTCGACCAGAATAATCTGATCCATCTCGTGTTTTAACTCAAGGGAACCTGTTTCACCTTCTAATTCTTGGTAAGTGACTTTAAAAATATCCCACCTCGGTAGGAGATCGAGGGAGCTGCTGCTCATATACACCACTCCCAGTTTCTGCTTTAGAGCCCTGGCTGCAACAGGGGTAAGGGATCTAAGTGTGGTTTTGGTGGTGACATGTTCCTTACCGTCAGTGACTGTGGATGGCCGGTCACTGACTCCATCTATGTCAGGCTTGTTCTTAGGCTGGCACGCAGTTTAGGCTCGGGTTACGCACACACTGGTATTTTCCAGTTATCTTGCCACCCTTGTAAGGAGGCAGAGCTGAAGCTGTGATTTACCTGAAATATGTTGTCCCAACAAGAACTGGGAAATCTGGCTTTGTGTTTGCAGAGAGCAGCCACTTGTACCCACTGTTGACTCATTGCATCTGAAGGTGTTTGATGTTATCAAAACACGGGGCATTGTTCAGCTTCAGTGGAGACGGGGCTTTGACATTGGTCATATTCTCTCGAAACCCCTCTTCACATCTTCCAACACTTCACCTAGTATGGTATTTTCTGTTTATTACTCAATGTTTTAGTCCAGTATTTGTTCCAATTTTCTCAGGTAATGTATTCTGTCATATGGCTCCTGCTATCAGAGTAACCGATAGTTCATGTTGCAAATGCTGTCTTGCTAACCTTCCCTTTTCATTTTGCCTTGTCTACCTGTTCCTTCCATTTTTTGTGTTTTTTAATTATTTGCCTGTTAGTCACATAAGTGTTTCCTATAGCCCAACTTATCTCCGTCTATATTTTTACTTAAAATTGCATTTCTGGAGATTCCTCCAAGAATGTAATTGTAATTCGCATCACACTCTAAAATCCTTCGGATGTCCATCACCCCATGGACACATGTTTGCCTCAGCCAGGTTATGTATCAACTATTTCCTGTGATATACTTACAACATTGTACTTCTGGCTTTAGACGTACCCGTACTAAGTGATTATCACAAGCGTTTGACAAGAATTAAACCCTATCTCTTTGTCTGGACATTTCCGTGGTATTGCCACTGATGATCAGGCATTTTTGACCAAGTGTAAACTCTCTCTGTCTCAATATTTCCTATTCGTTCAAGCAATGATGAAACGTGTTTTACCGTGTGTAAACTCTCGCTAGCTCGACATTTCCTATCTTTCTCAGCAATAATCACACATGCTTGAACAAGTGTAAATTATTTCTGTCTGTCTCCAAGTTTCCAGCACTGTCCCAACTATGATCACACATGTCCAACTGAGTTTGTCATTTCTTACAAACCAAGAAAAGCAAGCCGATGGTTCCCACCACTGTGATCTCTCTCCGCCATCACTTTAAGATCTGAACAAGTGTCAGAGATGACCAAAAGACGGTTAAGGAGTCACAAATAGTTTATTGAGGAGTGACAGTACAAATACAACACAAACTCAGAATAGACAATGTAGACATCCCAGCTGTGACAGGTGAGAATGGTTTTCCATCCAGGATCAAATGGATGGAATGGCCTGGTCTCTGCTGTCTATGTTGTCCATGCTATCTGATCTGTGACAGGTGAGAATGATACTCTATCCGGATTGGCTGTGTTGAATGGATTAGTTCCTGCTCTCTGACCTGTGACAGGTGAGGAGGTTTTTCTGTTCTGGATAAGATGGATGGAATGGCCTGGTCTCTGCTGCCTGATCTGTGACAGGTGAGAATGGTTTTCTATCCCGGATCGGATGGATGGAATGGCCTGGTCTCTGCTGCCTGATCTGTGACAGATGAGAATGGTTTTCTATCCCGGATCGGATGGATGGAATGGCCTGGTCTCTGCTGCATGACCTGTGACAGGTGAGAATGGTTTTCGATCCTGAATCGGTTGGATTGAATGGCCTCGTCTCTGCTGCCTGACCTGTGACAGGTGAGAATGGTTTTCGATCCTGAATCGGTTGGATTGAATGGCCTCGTCTCTGCTGCCTGACCTGTGACAGGTGAGAATGGTTTTCTATCCCGGATTGGATGGATGGAATGGCCTGGTCTCTGCTGCCTGACCTGTGACAGGTGAGAATGGTTTTCGATCCTGAATCGGTTGGATTGAATGGCCTGGCCTCTGCTGTCTGACCTGTGACAGGGGAGAATGGTTTTCGATCCTGAATCGGTTGGATTGAATGGCCTGGTCTCTGCTGTCTGACCTGTGACAGGTGAGAATAGTTTTCATTCCTGGATCGGCTGAATTAGAATTAACACGTGGAGCGTCAGCAATAACGTGGATGAATTAATCGTGGAAATAGATGTAAACGGGTATGATATAGTTGGGATTACGGAGACATGGCTGCAAGGTGACCAGGAAGGAGAAATGAACATCCAAGGGTATTCAGTATTTAGGATGCACAGACAAAACCAAAAGATGGTGGAGATGTATTGCTGGTAAAAGAGGAAATTAACGTAATAGTAATGAAAGATATAAGCTCTGACGATGTGGAATCTGTATGGGTAGAGCTTAGAAACATGAAGGGGCAAAAACGCTAGTGGAGATTCTATATAGACTCCTGATGTTGGGACTGACATTAAACAGGAAATTCGGGATGCATACGATAAAATAACATCTGTAATTATGGGTGACTTTAATTTGCATATAGATTGTGCAAATCAAATTAATCACAGTACCGCAGAGGAGGAATTCCTGGAGTATATACAGGACGGTTTTCTGGACCAATACTTTGAGGAACCAACCAGATAACAGGCCATCCTTGACTGGGTATTGTGTAATGAAAGAGGAATAATTGACAATCTTGTGTTGCGAGACACGTTCAGGATGAGTGACAATAATATGATCGAATTCTTCATCAAGATGGAGAGTGACAGATTTGATTATGAGACAAGGGTCCCGAATCATAGTAAAGGAAACTATGACGGTATGAGGCACGAGTTGGCCATGACGGATTGTCACTTAAAGGGATGACGGTGGTTAGGCAATGGCATGAATGGATGAGAGCATGGATGAACTGCAACAATTGTTTATACTTGTCTGGCGCAAAAGTAAAACGGGGAAGGTAGCCAAATCATGGCTTACAAGGAAAATTACAGATAGCATTAGATTCAAGGAAGAGGCATATAAATTTGCCAGGATAAACAACAGACCTGAGGATTGGGAGCAGTTTAGAATTCAGCAAAGGAGGAACAATGGATTGATTAAGAAGGGGAAAATAGAGTACGAGAGCAAGCTTGCGCAGAACCTAAAAACTGACTGTAACAGTTTCTATAGGTATGTGAAGAGAAAAAAGATTGGTGAAAACAAATGTAGGTCCCTTACCATCAGCAACATGGGACTTTATTATGGGGAATAAAGAAATGGCTGACCAAATAAATGCATACTTTGGTTCTGTCTTCACAAAGGATGACAAAAATATCATACCAGAAATGTTGGGGAACACAGGGCTTAGTGAGAGAGAGGAACTGAAATAAATCAGTATTAGTAGAGAAATGGTGCAGCGGAAATTGACGGGATTGAAGGCCGATAATGCATTGGTGGTCATATTCCAAGATTCTATTGACTCTTGGACAGTTCCTATAGATTGGAGGGTTGCTAATGCAACCCCAGTATTTTAAAAAGGAGGTAGACAGAAATCAGGGAATTCCAGACCAGTCAGCCTGACGTCGGTAGTGGGGAAAATTTTAGAGTCCATTATCAAAGATTTTACAGCAGAGCACTTAGAGAACAGTCGTAGAATCGGGTTTACCAGACTGACTCCTGGGATGGCAGGACTGATGTATGAGGAGAGATTGAGTCGGTTCGGATTATATTCGCTTGCGTTCAAAAGAGTGAGGGGGGATTTCATCGAAAGCTATAAAATTCCAACAGGACTTGACAGGGTAGCTGCAGGAAAGATGTTCCCGATAGTGGGGGAGTCAGATGCAGGGGTCATATTCTAAGGATACGGGGTAAACCTTTCAAGACTGAGATGAGGAGATATTTCTTCAGCCAGAGAGTGGTGAGCCTGTAGAATTCGCTGCGACAGAAAGCAGTTGAGGCGAAAACATTGTATGTTTTCAAAAAAGGGTTAGATATAGCTCTTGGATTTAAGTGATCAAACGGTATGGGACGAAAGCTGGAACAGGCTACGGAGTTGGACGATCAGCCATGATCATAATGAATGGCGGAGCAGGCTCGAAGGGCCCAATGGCCGACTCCTGCACCTATTTTCTCTGTTTCTATGGAATGGCTTGGTCTCTGCTGTCAGAATGTTGCAGGTGGGAATGTTTTTCTACCCTGGATTGGATGGATATAATGGCCTGGTCTCTACAGTCTGACCTGTGAAAGGTGCGCATGGCTATCAGAATCCTGATCGGATGGACGGATTGGTCTGGCCTCCGCTATCTGACCTGTGATAGTTGAGAATGGTTTATATCCTGGATCGGATGGATGGAATGGCCTGGTCACTGTTTTCTGCTCTGTGATAGGTGGGAAGTGTTTTCTTTTCCGAATCGGCTGGGTGGAATGGTCTGGTCTCTACTGACTGACCTTAGACATATGAGAATAGTTTTCTACCCGGATTGGATGCTTGGAATGCCTGGTCTCTGCTGTCTGACCTGTGACAGGTAAGAATGTTATTTTCCTGGATTGGATGGATGAAATGGCCTGTCCTCTGCTCTCTGAACTGTGACAGGAGAGAATGATGGTCTAGCCCGAATCGAATGGATGGAATGGCCTGATCGCTGCTGTCTGACCTGTGACAGGTGCGAATGGTTATGCATCCAGATCGGATGGATGGAATGGCCTGATCTCTGCTGTCTGACCTGTGACAGGTGGGAATGGTTTACTATCCCAGATAGATGGATGAAATGGCCTGGTCTCTGCTGTCTGACCTGAGACAGGTGAGAATACTTTTCCATCCAAGATCGGCTGGCTGGAATGGCCTGGTCTCTGCCGTCTGACCAGTGACAGGTGAGGATATTCCTTTTCCTGGATCGGATGGCTGGATTGGCCTGGTCTCTGCTCTCTGACCTGTGAGTGGTGGTAATAAATGTCTACCTGGATTGGATGGATGGAATTGCCTGGTCTCACCAGTCTGACCTGTGACAGGTGAGAATGACTTTCTAACCCGGATTGCATCAGTGGAATGGCCTGGTCTCTTATATCTGACCTGTGACACGTGAGAATGTATTTACATCCCGAATCGGATGGATGGAATTGCCTTCTCTCTGCTGTCTGACAAGTGACAGGTGTGAATGATTTACTGTCCTGGATCGGATGCATGGAATGGCCTGGTCTTTGCTGTCTGGCCTGCGATAGCTGAGTATGGTTTTCTATCCTAGGTGAGATGGAAGCAATGGCATGGTCTTTGCTGTCTGACCTGTGACAGGTGAGAATGGCTTTCAGTCCCGGATCGCATGTATGGAATGGCCGGGTCTCTGCTATCTGACCTGTGGCAGATCAGAATGGTTCTCTATCCCTGATCAGATGGATTGAATAGCCTAATCTCTGCTATGTGACCTGTGACAGATCAGAAAGGTTCTCTATCCCTGATCAGACGGATCGAACAGCCTGGTCTCTGCTATCTGACCCGTGATAAATCAGAATGGTTCTCTATCCCTGATCGGATGGATCGAATAGCCTGGTCTCTGCTACCTGACCTGTGACAAATCAGTATGGTTCTCTATCCCTGATCAGATGGATCGAATGGCCTGGTCACTGTGGTATGACCATTGACAGGTGAGAATGGGTTTCAGTCCCGGATCGCATGTATGGAATGGCCGGGTCTCTGCTATCTGACCTGTGGCAGATCAGAATGGTTCTCTATCCCTGATCAGATGGATTGAATAGCCTAATCTCTGCTATGTGACCTGTGACAGATCAGAATGGTTCTCTCTCCCTGATCAGATGGATCGAACAGCCTGGTCTCTGCTATCTGACCCGTGATAAATCAGAATGGTTCTCTATCCCTGATCGGATGGATCGAATAGCCTGGTCTCTGCTACCTGACCTGTGACAAATCAGGATGGTTCTCTATCCCTGATCAGATGGATCGAATAGCCTGGTCTCTGTGCTATGACCATTGACAGGTGAGAATGGGTTTCGGTCCCGGATTGGATGTTTGGAATGGCCGGGTCTCTGCTGTCTGACCTGTGGCAGGTGAGAATGGTTTTCAGTCCCGGATTGGATGCATGGAATGGCCGGGTCTCTGCTGTCTGACCTGTGGCAGGTGAGAATGGTTTTCAGTCCCGGATTGGATGCATGGAATGGCCGGGTCTCTGCTGTCTGACCTGTGGCAGGTGAGAATGGTTTTCAGTCCCGGATTGGATGCATGGAATGGCCGGGTCTCTGCTGTCTGACCTGTGGCAGGTGAGAATGGTTTTCAGTCCCGGATCGCATGTATGGAATGGCCGGGTCTCTGCTATCTGACCTGTGGCAGATCAGAATGGTTCTCTATCCCTGATCAGATGGATTGAATAGCCTAATCTCTGCTATGTGACCTGTGACAGATCAGAATGGTTCTCTCTCCCTGATCAGATGGATCGAACAGCCTGGTCTCTGCTATCTGACCCGTGATAAATCAGAATAGTTCTCTATCCCTGATCGGATGGATCGAATAGCCTGGTCTCTGCTACCTGACCTGTGACAAATCAGGATGGTTCTCTATCCCTGATCAGATGGATCGAATAGCCTGGTCTCTGTGCTATGACCATTGACAGGTGAGAATGGGTTTCGGTCCCGGATTGGATGTTTGGAATGGCCGGGTCTCTGCTGTCTGACCTGTGGCAGGTGAGAATGGTTTTCAGTCCCGGATTGGATGCATGGAATGGCCGGGTCTCTGCTGTCTGACCTGTGGCAGGTGAGAATAGTTTTCAGTCCCGGATTGGATGCATGGAATGGCCGGGTCTCTGCTGTCTGACCTGTGGCAGGTGAGAATGGTTTTCAGTCCCGGATTGGATGCATGGAATGGCCGGGTCTCTGCTGTCTGACCTGTGGCAGGTGAGAATGGTTTTCAGTCCCGGATTGGATGCATGGAATGGCCGGGTCTCTGCTGTCTGACCTGTGGCAGGTGAGAATGGTTTTCAGTCCCGGATTGGATGCATGGAATGGCCGGGTCTCTGCTGTCTGACCTGTGGCAGGTGAGAATGGTTTTCAGTCCCGGATTGGATGCATGGAATGGCCGGGTCTCTGCTGTCTGACCTGTGGCAGGTGAGAATGGTTTTCGCACCACGTAACAGATGGATGGAATGGACTGATCACTGCTATCTGACAGGTGACGGATCAGAATAGTATCTATCCCTGTTCGATTGGATGGAATAGCTTGAACTCTGCTGTCTGAACTGTGACAATTGAGAATGATCATATATCCTGGATCGGATGGCTGGAATGGCCTGGTCTCTGCTGTCTGACCAGTGTCAGGTGAGAATGGTTTCACTCCCGGGTCAGATGTGTGAAATGGGCTGGCCCTTATTTTCTGACCAGTGACATGTGAGAATGATTTTATATCCTGGATCGGATGGATGGAATGGCCTGGTTTCTGCTATCTGCGTAATGACTGGTGAGAATTGATTAAATCCTGGACTGGATTTATGGAATGGCCTGGTGTCTTCTGTCCGACCTGTGACAGGTGAGAATGATTTTATATCATGAATCAGATGGATGGAATGGCCTGGTCTCTGCTGTCTGCCCAGTGACAGATGAGAATAGTTCTCTTTCCCGGTTCGAATGGATGGAATGGCCTTGTCTCTGCTGTCTTACTTGTCACATTTGGAACCAATTTTTTTATCTTGGATTTGAGGGATGCGGATGGTTTGGTCTCTACTCTCTGACCCGTGACAAGTGAGAATATTTTTCTATCCTGGATCAGATGGATGGAATGGCCGGGTCTCTGTTGTCTGACCTATGACAGGTGAGAATGGTATTCTATCCCGGATCAGATGGATTGAATGGCCTGGTCTCTGCTGTCTGGCCTATGACAGGTGAGAATGATTTTCTATCCTGGATCAGGTGGATGGAATGGCCTGGTCTCTGTTGTCTGATCTGTGACTTGTCAGCATGGTTTACTATCCCAGATCAGATGGATAGAATGGCCCGGTCTCTGTGGTCTGATCTGCGACAGGTGGGAATGGTTTTCCATCCCGTGTCGGATGGAATCTCTCGCCGTATTATGATTGGATATCATTAGAAATGTGGATCCTATATGTATGTGAGATTATTCAATGCATTTACTAGCCCATCCATGCCATTGTTGGTGCCATTGTAAGACTCCTGAAACAGCTATTAATTATATAAACCATATTTACTTTATTGCTACTCCTGTAATTAACTCTGCCCTCCTTGCTGCTGCTGTTATTCCAGGTGAATCTCATCCTCCAGCTATTAGCTCTCGAAACCATTACTAACTGCAATATTGTTCTTGTAATTTACTCCCTCATGTTTATTGCTGTTTCCGTCCATGGTAAGTCTCCATTTACAGCTAGGAGATCTGTAAACCCTGTTTAACTGGAAGACTGTTCAGTAATGTAAATTTTAGGAAGACTGAACTCAGTGTCATTTGTCTCCATTGCAAACTCCATCCCCTATCTGTGAAACACAGACCCCACCGTGGCCAATTTCTGTGGCTGAACCAGACTGTATGCAACCTCGGTGTTCTATTTAAACCTGAGCTGAGTTCAACTCTATATTCTCTCCATCACCAACCCTGCCCACTACCACCTCTGAAATATCATCCGTCTCCACCTCTGCCTCAGCCCATCTGCTGCATAAACCCTCATCCATGCTTTCGTTAAATCCACATTTGCTTATGCCAATTATAACCCGCAACCCCTCCAAGTCAAAAACCTCCATAAACTACAACCCGTCCAGAACTCTGCTGCCTGTATTCCAATGCACACGAAATCCCAATCTCCCATCACCCCTGTGCTCACTGATCTACATTGGCTCCCTGTCTGGCAGTACCTTAATTTTAATATTCTCATTCTTGTGTTTGAATTTCTCAATGGCCTCACACCTCCATTGCATTTGTCCATTTCCCATATTGCAGCAAATCTTTTGCCTTCAAGTTTATTTCCATTTCCTCATTTAAACTGAATTTCCTTCCCTCTGTATCGCTCCCTGGCCGTGATTTTCCGTTCCACGGCACCACTATTGCTCATGCTATGCAAGCCTGGATCCGTAAAAGGGTGCGAGCTGAGCTACTAGCCACCTGCATCGTGGCCTGCACACTGTCTCATGCTGTTCAGTGCTCTAGGGCGGCTGAACATTGTGTGTTCGAGCAGCATGTAGGGTTCTGGAATATCAAGTCTAACTGCTATTCCAACTGCTTTGAAGTGCGTCTTTGAAGCTTGGTCTGTGCATGTCCACTGACCGCCTGTGTTAGTTACTCCCGGCTGAACATACATTCAGCAGCACGAGGAAACCCGTCTAGTGTTATTTAAAAGGACTAGGCATCCAATTTACAGGTCTGGGACCTTTGACTTACTTCTGATATTGTAACGTTAGTGGAGATGCTGTGGATGATTTTCTGGTGTTTGTGATCTGAGCTGCTTCAGACATTCAGGGCAGACAGATGATTTGGTGACCCAACTCTGGACGAGGTATGGGGACTGTAGTTACAGTGATTCTGATTCTGTTACATAGCCAACAAATGGAGCAGAGGCTTCAGGAGGTGAAGGTCTGTAAAAAGGGAGGTGGAGGAGACTCTGCCCTACCCACCCCGGGTTTTCCAAGAGCACTTTTGCTATCTCCATCTAACCCAGGAGTAGTGTTTGAGGGGACTCTGTTTCAATATGGAGGTGGTCATACCGCCACGCAATACAGGGGGACAATTATCCAATGATGGGTCTGGTCCCAGGCCTGCTGTCGTTCTGGCCTTGGCCCCCACTTCCTTACTGGCCCAGGCGACTCTGCCACACTTACATTGCTTATGGGTCTCTAGCAATGGTCCTAGTCAGCTGGAATAGCGGCAGTGGCCGCGGTCCCTGAATGATCCCAGCTATACTGACAATCCTATCTGGGGTCCAACCTCCTGTTACGGTACTGCTCCCAGGCCTGCTGCAGTTCCAGCAGGGCACCCGGTCTCTGACTGATCCCGGCCACATCCCGCTTAACTTGTGTCCAATCTGCAGTGATGGTCCTGGCGCCAGGCCTGGTGTGGCACATGCAGAGGCACAATTGCTTGACAGACACTGGCGGCCCCACCACACTGACCTGAGGTCTGGGTCTCAATGATGATCCTTGACTCAGGAAGTATGTAGTTCCAACAATGTCCCCTGCTCCGTGACTGACCCCGATGTCCTCGACACACTTACTTGAGTTGCAGGGTTCCTGCAATGGGCCTGCTTCCAAGCCTGATGCCTCAAAAGCATTTGGACCTGGTCACTCACTGGCCACAAGCACCCACCACACTCACCTGAGGTGTGGGGCTCCAGCAAAGCATCTAGCATGAATTGCAGCGATGGCACAGTTCCCAGAATGGGAGCAGTTCTGGCACAGGCACAGCTCCTTGATAGGCCCCGATGTCATCAAAACTCTTAGCTGGGGTCCACAGTCTCCAGTAATGGTCCTGGTCCCAGGTCTGGATTATTACTGGTAGTGACCCCCGCTAGCTGACTGGTCCTCCTATCCTTGCCATCCTTACCTGCGTTCAGGGCAGCAGCGTATGTGCAGGTCCCAGGTCTGGTGTATGACAGGCAAAAGCCATCACTAGCTAACTGGACCTTGTGTCTTTGCCACACTTACCTGCTGTTAGGGCTCAAGCGATGGTCCCGCACCCAGGCCCGGTCTAGGACTCATAGTTCCACTGATCCCGGTCGCGTTGCCGATACGGAGCTGCTGCCCCCTTGATTGTTTCTGCAGTTTTTGTCGGCTGGATCCTTTCTTTAAGGGACACGGGCCACGATACCGGGCAGTGAATTTCCCGAGCGCCACTGAGTTGCGCCTGGTGTGGGCTGCAAATTGCCAAGACAGGGTTCCCTTCATATTTTCGGCCCGCCATCGAGCCCCCCGCAGTCTACTAAGTTCAACTCACTGGCTGCGGCATAAATTCCTGCCACTGGTACCATAATTAGTTACAGACTGCATGTGATAACAAATGCACAAATGACACCCCAAACTGCTTTAAACTGTCTTTTTTTACTCCGAACCTGATGCATCATTTCCTGTTCGTTTTTTCAGGTCCAATCGTTTCCTCACAACACGGGATACAGGAACACATTTGTAAATCTCAAAAAGTCATCAATCAAACTGATAAATTTGCTGTTAGCCTGATGTATATTTTTTTCTGTTTATTTCCCTTCCTCACAGTAAACTTGCTGACGATTGGGATCCTTTCTCGGGGAAAGTGCGGTCTCACCAAATGTGTTACTCACTACCTGGTGGCCATGTCAGTGGCGGATCTACTGGTCATTATCCTCGACCTGATATTGAGGCACATTCCCATTGTTTATCAGGAACAGTTCCAGTTCCTGCAGTCCATATCCGTTTGTAATATCCACGCCGTCCTGCTTTATGCAGCTGCAGACTGTTCTGTCTGGTTCACCGTCACATTTACCTTTGATCGATTTGTGGCCATTTGTTGCCAGAAACTGAAATGTAAATATTGCAGTGAGAAAACGGCGGCTGCGGTTCTGGTAACAGTGACTGTGCTGAGCTGTTGAAATAACATCACCTGGTATTTTATGTTAACTGGTCAGTATTGGCTGTGGAATGAACCCTGGTTTTGTTCTGTAACATCCATTGTTTGGTACTCTGTTGTTTGGGCATCAGTCCAGTTTCTCCATCACATTCTAACTCCGATTGTTCCATTTGTGGTGATTCTGCTGCTCAATGCTGCCACAGTCAGACACATTTTAGTGAGCAACAGAGGACGCAGGAGACTCCGGGCTCACAGCAGTGGGGAGATTCGCAGAGACCCAGAAATGGAGAGTCGAAGGAAATCCATCATTTTACTGTTAGTGATCTCAGCAAATTTCATTCTGTTATGGGCAGTGTTAATGATATATTCAATTTGGGGCTGAATATATGATTTAGGATATCGGTCTGTTTATTTACATGCTTATTTGAAGGAAGTGGGCTTCATGCTGCAGCTCATGAGTTGCTGCACCAACAGTGCGATTTACGCCGTGACCCAGACTCAGTTTAGAGAGCAGTTGAGCAATGTGCTGAAATATCCCTTTACTCCAATTCTTAAATTAACTTCACGATGAGAGCAGCTGAATCACTGACTATTTCCAGCAGTTTGGGGCGGGCCTGGGATGACTAAGCGGGGCTGGCCTTTATGGTGGCATTATGGGGCGGGGCCTGTTCCCCATGGTGATAGAATGCTGGGGGCGGTATTTGTTCCCAATGGCGGCGGGGGTCGCGGGAGTGCAGGCGCGGGGGCAGGGGTTGCGGCGCCTGTTCTCGATGGTGACAGCAGTCTGGATGCTGGACCTGCTCCCTGTGATGTGAAGAGTAGTGGTGGGGCCTTCTCCCATGGTGACGGGACCTGTTCCCATTGCAGATGGGGAGTGTGTGTGCGACCTCTTCCCCATGGTGATGTGTGTCTGAGGCTGAGGGAGAATTCTTCATCATCACTTGGAGTCTTTATAATCTTTTTATAATTCTTTATAACCCTTATAATCATTTAAAATTGTTTATAATCTTTTATAATGCTTCACAATTCTTTCTCATGAATTATGACCCGGTACAACATTTATACCATCTTTATCATACCTTATCATCATTTTAACCCTCTGTAATACTTTGACACTAATCAAAATACTTAACATTGCGATTTACTCTTCATAATCGTGTTTTATAAAACATCATAATGCTTTAAAACTCTTTACAACATACTTTACTTCTTTATAGCCCTTTGTAATGCTTCATAAAATTATCAGATAAATGAACACACTGCATGCAACTTAAAATGGTTCCATTTCATATCATAAAGAAAGATCACACTGCATATCACCTAAAGTGGTTGCACTGCATAATTTACTTAAAATGGATCAGAGCATATCATTAAAAATAGTCGTACTGTACGTCACTTTAAATGGCTGCAGTGCATATCAAAAAAAAATCTGCGGAGCATTGCACATGAAATGGCTGCATTGTGCATCACTGGCGTCTCAGTTCAAAAAGCGACGCGTTGCAAGGGAGGCAGCTGATTGGTAAGTAGGAGTAGGTGTGTATTTCTACATTTTGTTACTACTTTCAATAGCCGAAGTAAAAGTAAAGGTAGGGAATTTAGATAGTTGTCGGTAGTGTTTGAGTAGAATAAGGTCCCTTTCCAAATTTGTACTCAAAATTAAAGGGAGTAACAAAGGAGCTTATTCCAAGGATAAGTCATGGCAGGAGAGCTGAGCCCCGTGGCATGCTGCTCTTGTGCAATGTGGGAAATCCGGGACACTTCCAGTGTCCCTGGCGACCATGTGTGCAGTGTGTGTGCCTAGCTGCAGCTAATAGCTGCCGCATTGCGCAGTTGGAGCTGTGAATGGACTCATTGTGAAGCATCTCCAATGCTGAGGACGTCGTGGATAGCACATTTACTGAGGTGGTCACTGCGCAGGTAATGGCTGCAGAGGCAGAAAAGGGATGGGTGACCACCAGGAGGTGTAGTAGGCGCAGGCAGATCGTGCAGGGGACCCCTCTGGCCATCCCTCTGTCAAACAGATATAGCGCGTTGGATACTGTTTGGGGGGTTTGGGGGAGGGGGTGGGGTAGGCGGGGGGATGGCCTCCCAGGGGAAAGCTGCAGCAAACTGATTCATGGCAGCACGGATGGCTCTGCTGCACAGGAGAGGCTGATAACGAGTGGGAGAGCCATACTGAAAGGTGATTCAACCGTAAGGAGAGAGGCAGGCGTTTCTGTGGCCACAAATGAGACTCCAGGATGGTATGTTGCCTCCCTGGTGCTAGGTCAATGACGTCTGGGAGCGGCTGCAAGATACTCTGAACTGAGAGTCAGAGGTCGTGGTACACATTGCTACCAAGGACATATGTAGAAAGAGGAATGAAGTCCTGCAACAGGAATTAAGGAAACTAGGTAGCAGACTAAAAAGCAGGACCTCAAAGGTTGCAATCTCTGGATTACTCCCAGTGTCACATGCTGGAGACTATAGGAATAGGAGGATGCAGCAGATGCGTGCATGGCTCAGAAGGTGATGCAGGAGGGAAGGCTTTACTTTCCTGGATCACCGGGTCGGATCTGGCAAAGGTGGGACCTGTACAAGTTGGACTGATTATACCTGAATCAGAACGGGACCAACATCCTTGCTGGAAGGTTTTCTAGTGCTGTTGGGGGGTGAGGTGGGGCTTCAAACTAACTTGGCAGGGGGATGGAATGCAGAGTGGAGTTACAGTAGGGGGGGGCGATGCGCAGTCGAATATAGAAGAGAAAATGAGTCACTTTGGAAGGCACAGAAAATATGGACCTGCTGAGGCACAAGTGAAAAATGCAAGGCTGGATTGCATCTGTTTTAATGACAGGAGTCTTACCAGTAAGGCAGATGAATTGAGGGCATTGATTAGCCTATGGCATTACGATATTATTGCGATCACTGAGACATGGTTGAGGGAAGGGCAGAACTGGCAGCTCAATATTCCAGGGAATAGAATCTTCAGGCATCACAGAGGAGGGGGTAGAAGAGGAGGTGACATTGCACTATTGATCAAGTAGTCAATTACTGCAGTAACGAGGGATGACATCTAAGAAAGTTCCGCAAATGAGGCCATATGGGTAGAACCTGAAAAGCAAAAAGGGGGTAATCACGTGGCTAGGAGTGTACTCCAGGCTGCCAAATAGTCAGGGAGAGATAGAAGAGCAGATATGTAGGCAAATCTTAAATAGTTCTAAAAGTAATAGTGTAATAACTGTAGGGGACTTCAACTTCCCCAATATCAACTGGGGTAGCCTTAGTGCAAAAGGCTTAAAGCGGGCGGAATTCCTAAAATGCATACAGGAGAGCTTTTTGAGCCAGCACGTAGATAGTCCTGCAAGAGAAGGGGTGGTACTGGACCTAGGGAATGCAGCCGGACAAGTGGGAGAAGTGTCAGTGGGGCTGCATTTCGGCGATAGTGATCATAACTCTGTACGATTTAAGGTAGTTATGGAAAAGGACAAAGATGGACCGAAAATAAAGGTACTGAAATGGGAGAAGGCGGATTTTAAGATGATAAAGCAGGATGGGGCCAAAGTGGACTGGGAGCAGCTAGTCGACATCAGATCAATGGGAGTCATTCACAGAGGAAACAGTGAGAGTGCAGAGCCGACATGTACCTGTTAATGTGAAGGGCAGGACCATCAGGTCCAGGGAACCCTGGATGTCAAGGGGTAAAGAGGATTGGATCAGGGTACGAAGGATGCTTGTGGCCGAGTCAGATTGCTGCAAACAGCGGAGGCACAAGAGGAGTATAGAAAGTCTAAGTGGCATTTAAAAAGTGTAATTAGCAGAGCGAAGAGGGGACGTGAAAAACACTGGTGGGCAACATAAAGGTAATTCTTAAGGCATTTTATAAGTCTATTAAGGGCTATTGAATAACTAGGGAAGGAGTAGGGTCCATTCGGGTCCAATGTGGCAATCTGTGTGTGGAGCCGGAGGACACAGGTGATGTTTTAAATAATTACTTTTCATCTGTGTTCACTATGGCGAAGGACAATGTAGGTGCAGAGATCAGGGAGAGGGAGTGCAATGTACTTGAACATATTAGCATTGAAAGTGAGGAAGTATTAGCAGTTTTAGCAAGATTGAAATTGGATAAAGCCCCAGATGAGATGTATCCCAGACTGTTATATGAGGCAAGGGGGGACAAGGCAGGGGCTCTAAAACCCATTTTCAACTCCTCTGTGGCCACAGGAGAGGTACCAGCGGACTGGAGGACAGCGAATGTGGTAACATTGTTGAAGAAGGGTAGCAGGGATAAACGAGGTGATTACTGGCTGGTGAGCCTAACATCAGTGGTTGGAAAACTGTTGGAAACAAATTCTGAGAGACAGGATTAATCTCCATTTGTAGAGGCAGGGATTAATCAGGGACAGTCAGCATGACAGTCAGGGAGAGATCGTGTCTAACTAACTTGATTGAATTTTTCGAGGCAGTGACGAGATGTGTAGATGAGGGTAAAGCAGTTGATGGTCCCTCTCCCTGATAGTCCACATGGACTTCGGTTAGGATTTTGATGGGGACTCGCATGGAAGATTGGTCAAGAAGGTTAGCACCCATGGGATCCAGGGTAATTTGGCAAATTGGATCCCAAAATTGGCTTAGTAGCAGGAAACAGAGGGTAATATTGAAGGGTTGTTTTTGCGAGTGGAAGCCTGTGGCCAGTGGTGTACCGCAGGGATCGGTGCTGGGACTTTTGCTGTTTCTGGTGTACATTAATGATTTAGACTGGAATGTAGGAGGCATCATCAGTAAGTTCACAGATGACACGACAATTGGTGGTGTCGTAAATAGTGAGGAGGAAAGCCTTAGATTGCAGGGTGATATAGGTGGGCTTGTAAGATGGGTGGAGCAGAGGCAAATGGAATTTAATCCTGAGAAGAGTGGATTTCTGCATTTCGAGAGGACTAACAAGGCAAGGGATTATACAATAGGAACCTAGGAAGTAGAGAAGGTCAGAGGTACCTTGGTGTACTTGTCTATAAATTACTGAAGGCAGCAGCACAGGTAGACAAGGTTAGGAAGGCATATGGGATACTTGCCTTTATTCATCGAGGCATAGAATAAAAGAGCAGGGAGGTTATGATGGAGCTGTATTAGAATTAGAATTAGAATTAGAATATTACAGCGCAGTACAGGCCCTTCGGCCCTCGATGTTGCGCCGATCATCTGACCTACACTATTCCATTTACATCCATATGTCTATCCAATGACCACTTAAATGCCCTTAAAGTTGGCGAGTCTACTACTGTTGCAGGCAGGGCGTTCCACGCCCCTACTACTCTCTGCGTAAAGAAACTACCTCTGACATCTGTCCTATATCTTTCACCCCTCAACTTAAAGCTATGTCCCCTCGTGTTTGCCATCCTCATCCGAGGAAAAAGACTCTCACTATCCACCCTATCTAACCCTCTGATTATCTTGTATGTCTCTATTAAGTCACCTCTCCTCCTCCTTCTCTCTAACGAAAACAACCCCAAGTCCCTCAGCCTTTCCTCGTAAGACCTTCCTTCCATACCAGGCAACATCCTAGTAAATCTCCTCTGCACCCTTTCCAAAGCTTCGACATCCTTCCTATAATGCGGTGACCAGAACTGCACGCAATACTCCAGGTGCGGCCTCACCAGAGTTTTGTACAGCTGCATCATGACCCCGTGGCTCTGAAACTCGATCCCCCTACTAATAAAGGCTAACACACCATATGCCTTCTTAACAGCCCTATTAACCTGGGTAGCAACTTTCAGGGATTTATGTACCTGGATACCAAGATCTCTCTGCTCATCTACACTACCAAGAATCTTCCCATTAGCCCAGTACTCTGCATTGCTGTTACTCCTTCCAAAGTGAATCACCTCACACTTCTCCGCATTAAACTCCATTTGCCATCTCTCAGCCCAGCTCTGCAGCCTATCTATGTCCCTCTGTACCCTACAACACCCTTCGACACTATCCACAACTCCACCGACCTTCGTGTCATCTGCAAATTTACTAACCCACCCTTCTACACCCTCATCCAGGTCGTTTATAAAAATGACAAACAGCAGTGGCCCCAAAACAGAACCTTGCGGTACACCACTAGTAACTAAACTCCAGGATGAACATTTGCCATCAACCACCACCCTCTGTCTTCTTTCAGCTAGCCAATTTCTGATCCAAAGCTCTGAATCACCTTCAACCCCATACTTGCGTATTTTCTGCAATAGCCTACCGTGGGGAACCTTATCAAACGCCTTACTGAAATCCATATACACCACATCCACGGCTTTACCCTCATCCACCTGTTTGGTCACCTTCTCGAAAAACTCAATAAGGTTTGTGAGGCACGACCTACCTTTCACAAAACCGTGCTGACTATCGCAAATGAACTTATTCTTTTCAAGATGATTATAAATCCTGTCTCTTATAACCTTTTCCAACATTTTACCCACAACCGAAGTAAGGCTCACAGGTCTATAATTACCAGGGCTGTCTCTACTCCCCTTCTTGAACAAGGGGACAACATTTGCTATCCTCCAGTCCTCCGGCACTACTCCTGTCGACAATGACGACATAAAGATCAACAACAACGGCTCTGCAATCTCCTCCCTGGCTTCCCAGAGAATCCTAGGATAAATCCCATCTGGCCCAGGGGACTTATCTATTTTCACTCTTTCCAAAATTGCTAACACCTCCTCCTTGTGAATCTCAATCCCATCTAGCCTAGTAGGCTGTATCTCAGTAATCTCCTCGGCAACATTTTCTTTCTCTACTGTAAATACTGACGAAAAATATTCATTTAACGCCAGTTAGGCCACAGCTGGAGTACTGTGTACAGTTCCGGCACCGCACTAAAGGAAGGATGTGATTGCACTGGAGAGGGTGCTAAGGGGATTCACCAGGATGTTGCCTTGGCTGGAGAATTTCATCTGTGAAGAGAGACGGAAAAGGCAAGGGTTGTTTTCCTTGCAGCAGAGAAGGCTGAGAGGGGACATTTTTGAGGTTTACAAAATTATGATGGGTAGTTATAGGTTAGATAGGAAGAAGCTTTTTCCCTTAGCAGAGGGGTCAATAACCAGGGGTCATAGATTTTAGGTGAGGGGCAAGAGGTTTCGAGGGGAATTGAGTGAAGAAAATCACCCAGAGGGTGGTTGGAATCTGGAACGCACTGCCTGAAGGGGTGGTAGAGGCAGGAACCCTCACAACATTTAAGAAGTAGTAAGATGAGCACTTGAAACGCCATAGCATACAAGACTACCGGCCAAGTCCTGGAAAATGGGATTAGAATAGTTAGGTGCTTGATGGCCGGCACAGATGCGATAGGCGGAAGGACCTGTTTCTGTGGTGCATAACTCAATGATTCTTTGGCTCTATGCTTATTGAAACAGCAAAGGACGCGCAAAAATACGTGCTACACTCATTTAAAGCAAGCTAGTCTTCATAAAAAAATCTGAGTTTATTAAAGGGGAACACTCTTGAAAAACTATATAAATTGAAATATCATAGATACGACATTGGGAATGCCGGACAGTTTTAAAAATCATGACGGACCCAATCAGACTCGAAGCTGAGTATTATGTAAACAAATGTTTCTTCGATATAGGATTACATCTGGTCTGACGTAGAGAAGTGAATACACGATTATATTTAATTGGTGTTCTCGCTGATGATATAAAAGTAAGATAAGTATTAATGGGACATCAGCCAAATTTGAAGACATTATAAACGCTTGAGATTCCCGCTTCAATCTGCGCTGCAATTATAGACAAATCCTGCGCGATGAGCAACGATCTTGGTTCAGGACATCTCCTGCAAGTGTTCAGTACCTTCACCAGTGAGCTGAAAAGCAGGCACTGGCAGAAAAGGTTTACTGCGGCAGTCTGGGTCGGGGTGGGTTGGAGATTGACGAGTGGCTTTAAAATCTGAGAGCAACGTTACACCAAAATTACTCATAGGTGCGAACAATTTCTTGCCAGTGGAGCTTAATGCTTTCATTGCATTAAACAATGGCACTTCAGTATGATGTGCCAACATTAAATCTTGACTACGTCAAGCGCTGGAGAAACCAAAAACATTTAAGATTAGAGGGGTTACTGAGGTAAAACAACGTCCTGCAGCAGTCGAAGCAAAATATATTCTTGGCAACATCAATGATGCGAATCAAGCAGTTTGGTGTGCAGACGTATCTGACAATGGATAGATCATTAATTTCAAACTGGACACCGGATCAAGTGAAACATTTTGATCAGACAAAGAACAGTGGCTCTCCACACCTTTCTTGTAACCAAAGGAAATCCAGTTACATGGCCAAAGAGGGGTTGAAATGGAAATGAAGTGGAAGTTACAGGCAACTCTCCAGTAGAAGGGAAAACAAATATTAGAAACACTGTATTTCCTAAGAAATCAGCAGTTCTCACTTTTAAGCAGAAGAGCTTGCATTGACCTTCATCCTGCAGAGAAAGGAGAAGATGTGAAGCAACAAAACTTCAGGAGACACTTTCAAAAGGAATTTCCAAAATTGTTTGCAGGTCTAGGGTGACTGAAGACCGAGTAGAGACTTAGTTTGTAGAAAGATCCGAGGAGCTGCCATGCACACATCAATTAAAGACATGACCAGATGGGACTCATTTGTTTTATTACACTGAGCCTACAGATAGGTGCTCAGGAATGGTTCCTATTCCTAAATCAAACGGGGTGGACTTCGCATTTGTATAGAAGTAACTCAACTTAATACGGCAGTGGCATCAGAAGTTCATCCAATGGCCTGAGTGGACAAAAGTTTGGCAAAGGTTCCAGAAGTACTGTCTTCACGAAGCCTGATGTGAATAGTGGCTGTTGCAGGCGCCGTTAGATAAGGAACCAAGTTATTGAAGACTTTCATTACTCTCTTTAGAATATTTTGTTTCAACCATCTTCCATTTGGAATCACTTGAGCCCCAGAAATATTCCAGAGAACTATGTCAAATATTCTGCAAGGCGTCGATGGTGCAATCTGACACATGGGCGACATCCTTAATTTACAGGGAGTCCATAGAGAAATATAGCCAAAGTGTTAGAACAGTGTTGAATCATCTGCAGAATGAAGGCCCAACATTGAATGAGATATGTGGGTTTACAAAAACGTCCATTCATTTTTGGACACATTGTCAGAAGTAGCGAATTGGCAGATAATGGCCAACCCAAAACAGATAAAAGCCATTAGTGAATTTCCACTTCCTACTTCGACTCATGATCTTCAACGGTTTCTTTGCATTGTCAATCAGTTGGCAACATTCCTAGTTAATCTAGCCCACTTTCCGAATTTGTGACAACTGCCCAGAAAATCTCAGGCATAATGCTGGGATTCACATTAGAAACAAGCATTCCAACGGATCGAGAAGATGCTGATTTCGCCGGATGTTTGAGTTCATTGCAACCCTTCATTATAAACTGCAATCGCAGCTGACGCCTCGTCCACAGTATGTTTCCAAGAACAGCCCAATGGAAGTTTATTACGCATTACAAGCACTGCTTGACATGGAGTAGAGATAGACTGCGTTAGAAATGGACTCTCTCACTGTCACCTCGGCTTGTGAGAACTTTTCAAACTACATTTCAGGCTTAAAGATTGTCACTGAGACAGAGCACAAACCTATGGTTTTCATGCTTGAGGAGAATGAACTCACTAGGATGCCAGCACAGATCCAGAGATTCCGGCTGAGGCTTATGTGGTTCACGTGTAAAACAGCATATGTACATGGCAACTGCCCCAGCAAACGACAGCAGATGCATTGTCCCGAATGATGGCTGATAATCCTACTCGACAGGATGATAACTTTATTAATGACATCGAGTCATATTCGCAGGTCACTACATCACAATGTCTGGCATGTTCAAACAGACTCCAACACATTTGTCAGGCACAGAGACAAGATGAAGAATGTATCTATATTTTCAAAAGTTAAAGAAAGATTGGCCACAATAGACTCCCAAGAATAAGAGGATGAAAATCTTCTTCGAATATAGAAGACACTTTACTATATTGGATGATTTGCTGGTATAGGAGGGAAGACTGGTAATTTCAGACTCAGTCAGACTGGACATCATGGACAAAATACACCAGGGTCAAAGGGCATAACTAAATGTAGAACAGGGGCCCGAGTCTGTGTGGTGGCCAAGAATCTCGAAGGATATAAAATAACTGATTTCGAATTGTGACATATGCACAGTGCATCTCCAAGATGCACTCATCAAGGCTCTTCAACAGCACTTTCCAATTCCCAACGAGAATATCAAGGGCAGCATATGCATGGGAACAACTGCATGTTCCCCTCTAAATTACACAACGTCCTGAATTGAAACAATATTGCCATTCTGTCACCGTTTCTGAGTTAAAATCATGGAACCCCCTTTCTAACAGCACTGTTGGTGTACCTACACCCCAAGGACTACAGCAGTTAAAGAAGGCAGGTCACCACCACCTTCGCAAGGGCAATTAGGGAGGGGCAATAAATGTTGGCCTAGCAAGCGACGCCCACATCCCATGAACTAATAAAACAGCTCACAGAATGAAAGAGAACCTTTAATTTAGACCGAATTCCCAACTACATCATGAGAATGGTTGGCGAGGAATTTATTCTTCTTTGAGGGGTGATCCTGTCTAATTATAATTGAATACTTCTCAAGATAGATCGAAATTAAACGGATACAGGCAACAACTGAAGCAGTCATCAGGGCTTTGCACGAAGTTTTCGCAACACATGATATACTTGATCAGATAAACTCGGATAATGGACCACAATTTGCAATTGATTACTTCCGGCATTTTGCAGAAAAAATGTGGATTGTTCATTTAACAATTTCTCCTAAGTATCCACAATAAAATTCAGAAGCTGAGGGAGCAGTCAGAAATATTTTTTATTCGTGTATGGGATGTGGGCGTTGTTAGGTAGGCCAGCATTTATTACGCACCCCGAATTGACTTTCCGAAGAGGTGGTGAACTACCTTCCTGAACTGCTGCAGTCAATGTGGGGTATGTACACCCACAGTGCGGTTATGAAGGGGGTTTTAGGATTTGATACACCCCGTTGCTACTGTGCCTCGATGTTGAGGGGGATTCTATGCAGTGTCAATCAAGCGGGCTGCGTTTTCCTGGATGGTGTCGAGCTTCTTGAGTGTTGTTGGAGCTGCACCCATCCAGGCAATGGAGAGTATTCCATCACACACCTCACTGGTGCCTTGCAGATGATGGATAGGTTTTGGGGAGTCAGAAGCTGAGTTACTCACCGCAGGATTCCGAGCCTCTGACGTGCTCTTGCAGCAATGGTATTTAAATGGCTACTGCAGTTTAGTTTCTGGTCAATGGTAACCCCCAGGATGTTGATAGTGGAGGATTCAACATTACTCATGACATTTCCTGGTTTGATTCTCTCTTGTTGGAGGTGGTGATTGCCTTGCAGTTGCGTGGCGCGGTTGTTACTTATCATTTTTCACCCCGACCCTGGATGTTGTCCGGGTCTTGTCACATTTCTACACGGACTGCTTCAATATATGAGGAATCACAAATCGTGGTGAACATTGTGTTATCATCAGCGATCAACCCCACTTCTCACCTTATGATTGACGGAGGGTCATTGACGAAGCAGCTGAAGACGGTTGGGGCTAGAACACTACACTGAGGAACTACAGCAGTGATTTGTTGGAGCTGAGGCCATTGACGTCCAACAACCACAACCATCTTCCTTTGTGTTATGTACAATTCCAACCAACGGGGAGTTTTCCCCCTGATTTACATTGACTTCAGTTTTGCGAGGACTCATTGATGCCATACTCGGTCAAATGCTGCCTTGATTTCAAGTGCAGTCCCTCTCATAACACGTCTTGCGTTCAGCTCTTTTGTCCATGTTTGAACCGGTGTGGGGGTGTGGGATAATGTGTTCAGGAGCTGAGTGGACCCTGCCGAACACAAACTGTGCATTAAAACTATGTTGAAGAATAATCAAGATTTCCATTTAGCATTGCTCCATTATTATGCCGATTAATGCCATCAGAAATGGCAAGATAATTCTACCCAAGAAATTACTTCCAAGGTTAAAAGTAAGAATTATTAGACAGGACAAGACAAAGAAAAGTCGTAGTGTAACAAAGTGAGGCATAATTATCACTGGAGGTACTGGACCAGATACCTACAAAAGTTGTCAGAAGGGCAAAAGGTAAGAGCAGAAAGGCAAAAATCAACAGCGATTTTGTACACTACGAACGAAAGAATGTGTTGGATGGAGAAATAGAAGAATCTTCTCCCTTTACAGCAAAGACATCAGTTGATCATACATCTACACAACTCAGATATTGACCGACAATTCAAAAGGCATTTAAAACTACAAATCTCAATGAAGACGATCCGAATCAAGACACAACTGATCAGAGAAAGACTACCAATCTTCCACATCTGACAACAACAAGCCCACAGAGAGCTGTGAAGCCTCTTGGCAGATTGAACTGGTGAAATCTGAGACCTCGGGGGGAGTGTGTAATATGTAAATAAAAAGAGTTAATGTATGTAAACATGTATTGGGATAACGACTTGGTGCGATATGTAGTACAAGGGTTAATCTTGAGAGAGTGCAAAGAATAAAGAATAAGAATAAAGAGATCCTGTGGGAGAGACTGGAAACAGATACATCATGGCGTTTGAAGGAGTCACACAGACTGGTGTGGAGTTCATATAGTTATGAAACAAATAATAATGTTTAATTACTGCAGTCATTAATTGATGACGTAGACAGGCGCATGCACGAACCCATACTGGGAAGAAGGAAAATGTTCTGGCACACTGATAACATGGTAAGAACCAAACATGTAACACTTAATCCTTATTCTGAAGAAAATTGGAATGTTTCATTTCCAGCTACTTAGATTAACCTGGGAGAAAGGGAAAAAGTTACAATACTTACCAGCCAATCAGCTCACAGGCTTCGTGACTTGGTGGAAATGGGAGAAGAAATCGGGAAGTGGCTGCTCGGACGGCGGAGACGCTGCACCACCGCTGTAATTGTGCCCCGTCTCTCTCGCTGTGACCCTCGCTGCACATCCGCCGGGGCTGGCGGCTCAGATTCGGGGCCTGAGACATGGGCTGGAACTTTTCGTTAGGTGGGAGTCCCGATCCACGCCTAAAGGCTGCTGAGGGCAAAACACTCGCGGCGTCAGGTGGAGGGCCTGAGGTGCCAGTTAATTGTCTGCTTAAGGGTCTTCATTGGCCTGGGGCAGGTAAACCATTTCTTGCTGCCACAGCCCGTGTAAAATTACAACGGGGTGGAAGAGGTTTGGAGCAGCCACGCCAAACCCCTTTCCCCACCCCCACCCCCACCCGCCGCCGTCGCCTCCAACTCAATTTCACAGACCCAGCCAGCAGTCCGCTCATTTGGTGACCATAAAATTCGAGCCTTGGTGTTGCTGAGGCTTCTCACGCCTCCTCTCAGCTTCCTGGAGCCACACCGCACATGCTCCGTGCATAGACGATTCCTGGGGTCTGCAGCAGACATTCTGATGGAGATCGGCCGTAGTCACCCGCGAGGAGCATCCTGGGTAAGATTATCTGCCATTTGTCTGATGGAATGAAGAGGCAGATCCTGTTTCATATGTATAGAAAAATACAGTGGTACAAAACAGTGAACACCATCCACAGCCACTCCCCACCAAGCTCAGGCAACAATTCATTTGATTTGATTTTAAGTAGATTTTAAAAATTGAATCATGTTTCTCTAATATTATTTCTTATTTTTCCTTCTGAGCCTTTGAAATTCATCTGACAATGCAATGTTAGTGAGTGGTGATTGATTGTCCTGGGAACCATCAAGAAGAAGCTCTGGGGCTGGAGGCCAAGGCACTAGCATGTTTTGTAACTCATCGTGGTGCCTGAAGTATGCAATCTGCGTTAGCCGGCTCATTGAGTAAGTATGAACCTTTGTTAAACACTATATCTTTTAATAGTTACATGGAAATTGTTTTTTCAACAAAGTAGCTTAACATTTGTCCCTTTTTTTTTCTTGGAGTTCCAATTCAGTCACTTCATTGACCAGGTATGTATAGGCCATTCCTTTCCCTTTTTCTATGTTACGCTTAGTTAAAGATACAGTGAATGATAGTCCCTCATTCTGTATCTGACACTTCTGCATATTGAGCAGTTAAAGACACATACTTTTATTTAGTAATGAGTTACATTCTGTACTGGGAACATCAGCCTTTAAAATACTCATCCTTTTTTTCAATTCCTTCCTTGGCATCACCCACTCCCTATTTCAGTGACCTCATTCAGCCATACAACCCACTGAATGAGGGGAAACCCTTTCCAGGGTCAGAACAGTCGGTAGCAGACAGAAGAGATTTAAGGTAATTGGGAAAAGAAACAGAGGTGACATGATGGAAGACGTTATGCAGTGAGTTTTTTTGATCTGGAATCCACTGCCCAAAATGATGGTGGAAGCAGATTCAATAGTAACTTTCAAAAGGGATGAATACTTGAATTGGAAACATTTTCAGGACTACAGGTGAATGGCAGGAGAGTGGGTCTAAATTGCACATCTCCTTCAAAGGGCTTGCCTGGGCATGATGGGCTGAATGGCCTTCTTCTGTGCTGTGTCATTCCATGATTTTAGGAAAACTGTGCTCCTCCAATTCTGGCCTCTTACTCACCAATAACCTGTTGACCAATGCTCAGCTTGGTCCCGCCAGGGTAATCGGCTGCAAACTTCATTACAGCCTTGGCACAAATGTGCAGAAAAGACCTGACAGTAGAAACATAGGAACACCACCAATTGCATGTTCCCCTCCCAGTCACACACCTTCCTGTGTTGGAAATGTATTGATACTGTTTCATCATCACTGGGTCGAATTCCTGGATCGCCCTCTCCAACATCATTGTGGGTGTACGGACAGCACATGGGCAGCAGTGGTTCAGGAAGGCTGTTCACCACCACCTTCTGAAGGACAATCAGGGGTGGACAATATATTGCCTTTTCCAGTGATGCCCACACCCCATGAATGAATTGTACAGAGAAAAAATACATTGTTTGCTCTGAATCTCTGTAATTTACTAACTTCTGAAAACTCCTTTTACACAGTTTTAGAATAGGAGAATTTGTAGATAGGAAACGCAAACATCACATCAAAATCTGATCATTTCTTTCAATACTTCAGGAGCTGAAAATCATTGCCCGTTTTAATATAGAAGGAGAAATATGTTAACCAGTTACGCAACCTGTAGAAACGTTCACACCATTCACAGCGGGGAGAAATTGTATACGTGTTTTGTATCAGGATGAGGTTCAACAGATCAACCGATCTGGAGAGGAACCATGGAAATGTGGGGACTGTGGGAAGGGATTCAATTACCCATTCAAGCTGGAAATTCATCAGCACACTGATGCTGGGGAGAGACCATTCTAGTGTTCCATGTGTGGAAAGGGATTCAGTCATCTCACCTCACTGAACACCAACATGTTCGCAATTATAAGAGACCATTTAAATGTCGCGAATGTGAGAAGAGCTTTTAAAGCAGGAAACATCTGATGAAACAAACACTAGTGAGAGGTCGTTCGCATGCTCCGTGTGTGGAAAGAAATTCGCTCACTCATCCCACCTTCTAACACATCAACCGTTTCGCTGTGAAAGGAGTTTTCTGATATTGAGAAGAGCTGTGAAAGCAGAAATGTACTTATGAAACAGCAACACAATTACAATGCGGAGAGGCCTTATACGTGCTCCATGTTTGGGAAGGTATTCACTCAGACATTCAATCTGTGGAAACACCAGTGAGTTCACAAGTGACTGCAGGGGCTGGATTCTGCTCTTCTTGCTGCTGTTAATCACATGTTGGACTGAACCATGTTCTACCAGTTAGGGTTTATTTGAATTGATGTCAATAATCCCTGAAACTGGGCAGGGGTTCAATATTCCAGACTTATGTGAATTAAATCATCTTTGTGCCTTTGCTTTCACTAAGATAAGAGGAGACTTATGTTCTGCGACTGAGTGTTCCATTTTGGGCCTTTTCTCCTTTGTTAATGGAGACTTCTATTTGTATAGTGCCTTTCATGACTTCAGAATGCCCCATCCTGTTTTACAGCTAATGAAGTTAGTTGATGTGTACTTAGTGCACCTTAAAGCTGATGGTGCCGGATGCTCTGCAGCACATTTCACACCATATGAATGCCAAAATGAAAAGCTTTACTAAAAGCTGATGTTTCACAAAGGGAGACCTCCCCAGACCAAAGGACATTGGTTGCGTTTAATGGGGTGCATGTATCTCTGGCCTACAGAAGGAAAACGGGTCACAACAAACAGACAGTTTAACAGACTGCCCATGGTCCACTCTAACCACGAACCTACCCCTTTCTCTCTCAATATTTTTGGACACTGCTGCAGTAATTGCTCCTCTGACCTTTCCTCTCTTGTCCATCTGAATCCCTTAATACACAGCCCCATAGAAACGCCCTCCCCACTAATCCTCACTGTGATGGATTCCACACCAGTCTCCCCATCTCCCTCGTTACTAAAACTACTGAACTCAGTATTCTCCCCCTGAAATTTACGGACTCTAACATTGAACATTGGTGTCTCTCAGATTCTCCTTCTTGATTTACCTCTTACCCACCTTCCTCTGCCCTTGGTTTTGTTTCGTACTCTGTATCTTGGTCCATCACTTGGGATTCTCAGTATGAACAGCGTGGGATGTGTTTTGAGACCTGATGTCCCATCATTCCACCCTGGGATTCTCAGTATGAACAGCGTGGGATGTGTTTTGAGACCTGATGTTCCATCATTCCACGCTGGGATTCTCAGTTTGAACACAGTGGGGTGTGTTTTGAGATATGAAGACCCAGATCGCCACCATTAAAGAAACAAGGAGAGGACCAAATGGGCTGAATGGTGGTTCTTTATGACATTGCCACATTGCCTTGTAATCAATCTCCCAGAGTCATGCTCAGTATGGGCTGGGATTGTTTGATGGGAAAGTGCAGAAAGAGCTTTATTCTGTATCTAACCCATTTGTAGTGTTGAGGGATATTTACTCTGTATCTAACCCCGTGCTGTACGTGTCCTGGGAGAGATTGATGGGACAGTGTAGAGGGAGCTTTAATCTGTATCTAACCCATGCTTTACCTTCCATGGGAGTTTTCACAGGGACAGTATAGAGGCAGTTTTACTCTGTATCTGTCCTCGGAGTATTTGATGGGGACAGTGTAGAGGGGGTTTTACTCTGTGTCTAGCACTGTGTTGTACTTGCCCTGGGAGAGTTTGATGGAACAGTGTAGAGGAAGCTTTACTCTATATCTAACCCCATGCTGTACACACCCTGGGAGTGTTTGATGGAACAGTGTGGAGTAAGCTTTACTCTGTATTCCAGCCACAGTCAGCACCTTCAGGTTAGGCGCAGAAGGATATGCATAGGAGCAGGGGTTGACTACAAGCCCCTTCGACTCTGCTCCACGCTTTAATAAGATCATGGCGATCTTCTACTTCAGCACCACGCTCCCAAACTATCCCCATATCCATTGATTCCTTTAATATGCAAAATTTATCAATCGCAATGACTGAGCATCCACAGCCCTTTCGGGTTGTTAATTTTGATCATTTTGCTGGAACTAATTTTCATCAGATCGATTCAGTGTAACCTGCTCATGGACATTAGCGATGGGCAACAAATGCTGACCTTAGCAGAGACGCCTACATCCCATGAAAGAATACAATTACCACAGAAAGACAGATCCATAATGGCTGAACTCTTACTCCGAGACTGTGGCCTCTCGATCTAGTCTAAGCAGTCAGGGGAAAAGTCGTCTCAGCATCTACTCTGCCAAGTTCTATAACGATTTTATGTGTTTCAACAGATAATCTTAAATTTGACAAACTCAAAGGAATATAGGCCTCCACTACTAGTCTCTCCTCAGAGGACAATCATAGAATCATTCGAGAGAGCCTTTGTTGCAATCTCTCTCAGGCAAATGTATACTTCTTAGCATTTCTCCATGGGTGCAAATTTTAGAAATTTTGTACTCCTCGGTTGCAGGTCCACTGCTGGCTAGTCAGGCCTATCTGTGACCGGCGGCTTCTCCCACAGAGAAGTTCACCAACAAGAACAACGCGATTTATACAGCGTATTTAATCTTATAAAACATCCCAAGGTGACCTCGACAAAAATTCTCAGTTGCGACGCTAGTCTGACTGTTCAGTAATTGCAGGATTTGCCCCATCTCTCTTTTTTCTTACATAGGGTCTAACACTTACCACCCTCAATTCCTCTGTCTTCACTCCCATATTCAAGGAGGATTGGACAATTCTGGCCAGAGCCTCTGCTATTTCCACCACTCCTCCCCTCAACACCTCCCTCATGCATTCAATCCAGACAGTGTCATTATTCTCCTTTATTGTAGTGATCAGGGTGTTGGATTGAAAGGTGTGAACTGAACTGTTTCTTCAGTGTCTGTAATTAATATCAGTCTCCATGGACCCTTATTCTACCAGTGGAGGGTTTCTTTCTTCTATTAATAAAGGACTCTTTTCAATGTGTTATCCCATAGTGTCTGTGTCGAGTCACAACCTCCTAACTAACAGGGGTCAGCGGCTCTAGAGCGAGCGAGAGGATAGATCATAATCTGAGAACAATAGATTGGAATGTTACAACAGTGGATCAGAATTTGAGAACAATAGTTTGGAATGATACAACGATGGGCAGGAGTTTCTCCTCACAACTTTACTCTTTTTCTACACAATATGATTGGCTGTCATTCAACTCTCAGATCCATCGTGCACATCAGATTATTCAGTACATTTACTGTCCCATGTTGGCTCTCACTGGTGTCCCGGGTAAGTCTGACTAAACAGCTTGTAATTTTATAAACCGTGTTTAACTGCATTACTGTTCTTATCATTTACTCTGCCCTGCTTGCTGCTGTTGTTCATCCTGGTAAATCTTTATCTCCATCTATTAGCTGTGTGAACCATTGCTCACTGTATTACTGTTCTTGTTATTTACTCACTCATCTTTGCTGTGGTTTTTGCTGCCCCTGCTAATTCTCTATTTCCAGCTATGAGATCTGGAAACCCCGTTTTACAGCAATAATGTACGTGTAAATTAAATCATGTAAAAAGCAAAGCCATCGGTATCCATAATAAACTCCGTCTACTATCAGTGAACCATTTAACGCTCTTAGGCCGATGTCTGAGTCTGAACCGAATCTGTACAAGCCGTACAGTCTACACCCGAACAGGACTGGGACAAATTGCTCTGCAGGAAGGATTGCTCGTACTGTTGGGGATGGTTTAAACTAGATTAGCAGAGGAATGGGAACAAGCGCGCAGGTTCAGATAGGACAAATTCAGGACAGGATTCGGCAGGCAGAAAATTAGCGAGAAACTCTGAAACACAAAAGAAGCAAAGGTTAAAAAGTGTGCAACATTAGAATGTGTCAGTGTAAAAAAGGAATGTATTTACATCCAATGAGTATAGCAAATAAAACCAATGAACCCAGGACACCGATAGACACTTGGCAACATGACAACATTGCTGGAACAGAAACTTGGCTTAAAGAAGGGCAATGATGGCAGATCAACATACATGGATAAAAGTTTTTCAGGCAGGATAGAGAGGCTGATAAAAAGCAGGGGTCGTGGGTTAAGGGTTAAGCAGGGTTAAGGAACCAACAACAGCTTTGATGAGGGATGATGTGGGTGGTGCTGAGAAATAGAAAAAGGACAGCCACACTACTATGGGTGCACTATAGAATCCAAAATTGTGAGAGCGAGATAGAAGAACAAACATGCAGGCAAATATCTGAGTGCAAAAACAATAGGGCAATAATGGATGGGGATATAAACTACCCCAATAACAACCGGGATACAAATAGTATGAAGGGCACAGAGGGTAATAAATTCTTCAACTGTATTCAAGAGAACTTTGTTTTCGCCAGCACATAACAAGCCCAATGAGACGGGGCGCAATTCTAGATTTATTCTTCTGAACTGAAGCTGGGCAAGTGGATGAAGCAACAGTGGGTGACCATTTTGGAGACGGTGACTATAATGCAGGTAGTTTTAGCATAATCATGGAAAAAAGGACAAAGATAAAACAGGAATAAAGGTTCTAAATTGGGGGAAGCAAAGTTTTACGAAGCTGAGAGGTGATCTGGCGAAAATTGACTTGATAAAGCTACTTCAAGGAAAGTCAGGGGTAAACAGTGGGAGACATTTAAAAGCGAGATTTTACATGCACAGTGCAGACATGTCCTGGCAAAGATAAAGTGTGGCAATGCCAAATCTATAGCCCCCTTGTTATCTAGAGGCAGACAGGGTAAGATAAAGCAGTAAAATAAAGCTTATGATGGTCACACAAAACGCAATACTTTAGAAAGCCTAAAGGAGTAAAGGCAGTGCAGGTGTGAAATATCAGTGGAAATTGGGAAAGTAAAAAGAAGACATGAAAAATAATTATTTTCTCGTAAAATCGAAGAGAACCCAAAGATGTTTTTGAGTACATTAAGAGAAATGGATAACTAAGGAAAGGGTAGGGCATATCAAAGATGTCCAGGGCAACTTATGCATGGATGCACAAGATGCGGATAGTGTTCTCAATGAGCGTTTTGTCTCCTTCTTCTCAAAGGAGAGGGATGATCCAGACAGTGTAATAATGGAGGAGGAGTGTGAAATATTAGATAAAATAAGCATAATGATAGTGGAAGTACGGGAGGGTCTGGCATTCCTGAAAGTGGATAAATTGTCAGCACGGATGGATTGTATCCCAGGTTGTTAAAGGAAGCCATGGAGGAATTAGCGAATGCTCTGCGGATCATCTTCAAATCTCACGAGATACAGGCCAGGTACCAAAAGATTGAACGTCTGTGGACATTGCATCATTGCTTCAAAAAAAACAACATTGCAAGGGATAGGGAAAACGATTATAGGTGGATCAGTCTAACCTAGGAGGTAGGCAGATTAGAGAAATCGAGTCAAAGAATTATGCAGCAAAGAAACAGGTCCTTCGGCACATTGTGTCTGAGCCGGCTATCGAACACTTAACCATTCTAATCCCATTTTCCAACGCTTGGCCTTGTATTCTATGGCATTTCAAGTTCTCATCTAAATACTTCTTAAATGTTGTGAGGGTTCCTGCCTCTACCAGCTCTTCAGGCTGTGTATTCCAGATTCCAACCACCCTCTGGGTGAAAATGTTTTTCTTCACATCCCCTCTAAACCTCTTGCCCCTTACCTTAAATCTCTGCCCACTGGTTCTGGACCCCTCCGTTAAGGGAAAACGTTTCTTCCTATCTAACCTATCAATGCCATTCGTAATTTTCTGGGCCTCAATAATGTCCCCCCTCAGCCTTCTCTGTTCTAAGGAAATCAACCCTCGACTTTTCAGTTTCGCTTCATCGCTGACATGCTACAGACCAGGCAACATCCTGGTGAACCTCCTCTGCACCCTCTCCAGTGCACTCACATCCTTCCTATAGAGTGGTGCCCAGAACTGTACAGAGTACAACAGCTGTGGCCTAACCAGTGTTTTATAAGTCTGCATCATAACCTCTGGGCTCGTGTATTCTATGCCTGGACTAATGAAGGCAAGTGTCCCATATGCCTTCCTAACCACATTATCTACATGTGCTGCTGCCTTCAGTGATCTATTGAAATTTACACCAAGATCCCCCTGACCTTCTGTACATCCTTGGGTCCCACCATCCATTGCATATTCTGAGAATCTCAAGATTATTTACGTAAATTATTACAATCAATTCTGACAGGATATACTGCCACATGGAAAAGCAGAGATTAATCAGGGATGGTCAGCATAATTTTTTTTAAGGGAAGGTCGCGTCTTACTAACTCAATTCAATTTCTTAGTAAGTAACAAGGTGGATTGTTGAGGATAGTGCAATGGATGTGGTCTGCATGGATTTTACTAAGGCTTTTGACAAGGATCTCAGGTCTGAAGAACAAAATATGAAATCTGTTTGGGTGGAGTTAAGAAACAACAAGGGGCAGCAAACATTGGTAGGGTTTGTTTATAGGCCACCAAACAGTAGTGGTAGTGTGGGGCATGGAATTAATCAGGAGATTAGAGAACCAGGCATCATGGGTAATGCAGAAAGCACGGGTGAGTTCAACCTTCATATCGACTGGGTAAACCTAATTAGAATGTTATGGATGATGTGTTTCTGGAGTGTGTTATGGATGGGTTTCTAAAGGAGTATGTTGAGGAACTGACTAGAGAACGGGAAATTTTAGATCTAGTGTTGTGTAATAAGACAGGGCTAATTAATAATCTTATTGTAAAATAACCTTTAGGGATGAATGACCGTAATATAATTGAATTTTACATTATGTTTGAAAGTGAGGTAGCTCAATCTTAAGCCAGGGTGTTAAGTTTGAACAAAAGAAGTTATGAAGGTATGAGGGGCAAATTTGCCGAGGTGGATTGGAAAAATACACGAAAAGAAAGGACCGTGCAAAGACAATTGATATTCTTTAAAGAAATATCACATAGTTTACAGCAACTATACATTCCTTCAAGGCACATAAACCACAAAATTAAAGGCAGTCAACCATGGACAACAGAGGAAGTTAAGGATTGTGTATGATTAAAAGAAAAGTCCTACAAAATTGATAAACTAGAATATGAATGCTAGCTAGAAAAGATATAAAACCCGACTGTAAAAGCTTCTACAGGTACGTAAAATGGAATCACTTGGCTAACAAAATGTGGGTCCATTACAGGCAGAATCAGGAGAATTTATAATGAGGAATAGAGAAACGGCAGAGAAGGTAATTGATTACTTTGCGTCTGTCTTCACTGAAGAAATTACAAGAAATCGCCCAGAATTAGAGATCCGAGGGGTTAGGGTGAATGAGTAATTGAAGGAAATTAGTATTAGTAAGAATGTTGTCTTGCAGAATTAATAGGGCAGAAGGTTGATAAGTCCCCAGGAAGTGATATTCTACATCCCAGTGTTGAAAGAGGCAGCTATGGAGATACTGGATGCATTGGTGATCATCCTCCAAAATTATATAGATTCTGGAGCGGTTCTTGCGATTGAACGGTAGCAAATGGCACCCTACTATTTAACAAGGGGGGGACAGAAAAAATAGGGAATTACAGAGCTGTTAGCCTGACATCAGTCGTTGGGAAAATGCTTGAATCGATTCTAAATGATGTTATGAACGGACATGTGGATAATAATGATATGATTGGGCATAGTTAACATGGATTTATGAATGGGAAGTCATGTTTGATGAACCTGTGGAGTTTTCTGAGGATGTTATAAAGAGAATCAGTGTCAGTGGACGTGGTGTACTTGGATTTTCAGGAGGCGTTTGATAAAGTTCCCCACAGGAGGTTGGTTAGAAAAAATTAAGCACATGGAATAGGACTTCATATACTGGCATGGATTAAGGATTGGTTTCAAAGCAGAAAAGAGAGAGTAGACATAAAATTGTCATTCTCACGTTGGCAGGCTGTGACTAATGGGGTGCCACAGGGATCAGTGCCTGGGCCACAGTTATTTACAATATGTATCAATGCTTTCGATGTGGGCACCAAATGCAATATTTATAGGTTGGCAGATGACTCAAAACTACGTGGAAAGGTGTGTTGTGAAGGAGATGCAAAAAGGCTTCAAGGGGATATAGACAGGCTCAGTGAGTAGGCAAGAACGTGGCAGATGGAATATAATGTGGAAAGCTGTGAGGTGATGCACTTTGGTAAGAGGAATAGATGTGCAGAGTATTTCTTAAATGGTAAGATATTAGATAGTGTACATGTACAAAAGGGACCTGGGTGTCCTTGTCAATAAGACAGTGAATGCTAACATGCAGGTGCAGCAAGCAATTAGGAAGGCTCATGGTATGTTACCCTTCATCACAAGATGATTTGAGTACAGGAGGAGTGAAGTCAATCATACCCAAATTTGGTTAACCCACATTTGGAGTATTGTGTGCAGCTTTGTTCCACTTACTTTAGGAGGGAGAGCAATGAAGGTTCACCAGACTTGTTCCTGGGATGACAGGACTGTCCTCTGAAGAGAAATTGAGGAAACTGGGCCTGCATTCTCTAGCATTCCGAAGAATGAGAGGTGATCTCTTTGAAATATATAAAGTAGTTAAAGGGATAGACAGGGTAGATGCAGCTAAGATACTTCCCCTGGCTGAGGACTCTAGAACCAGGGGACACAATTTCAAAATAAGGGGGATGCCACTAAGGACAGAGTTTAGGCGAAATCTCTACTCCGAGGGCTGTTAATCTTTGGAACTCTGTCTCCAGAGGGCTGTGGATGCTCAGTCATTGAGTATGTTCAAAGCAGAGATTGACAGATTTCTAAATACAAATGACATGAGGGGATATGTGCGGAAAAGGTAATGAAGTGGTCGATCAGCCATGATCATACGAAATGGCAGGTCAGTCTCGATGGGCTGGATGGACTACTCCTGCTTTTATGGTCTTATGTTCCTATGTTTCTAAATCTTTGATTTGTCTCTGCTTCCACCACCCTCATGGGCTGTGAGTTCCAGGTCATTATGATCTACTGCTTATAAACTTTCTTCCTCATATTCCCCCTGCATCTCTTACTCAAAACTTTCAATCTGCGTCCCACAGTCCTTGTTTAATCAGTTAATGGAAACAGCTCTTCCTTGTCTATCGTATCTAAACCTGTCAACATCATGAGATGTCTAGACAGGTAGGTAGGGAGAAACTGTCCCCACTCGTCCGAGGATCAACGGGTGGGGATAGAGTTAATGTACTTGGTTAAAAAAAAAACATCCCAACATGAGGAAAACGTGTTCACACAGCCAGTGGTTAGGATCTGGAATATGCGGCCAGAGAGTGCGATAGAGACAGGTTCATTTGACACAACCGACAGGTAATTATTTCGTAACACGAAAAAGAAGAATATGTAGGCTTATGGGGATAAAGGCAGGAAAATGGCACTAACGGAAGTGCTCACTCAGAGAGCTGGTGCAGATACGATGGGCTGAATGGCCTCCTTCTGTGCTGCAACAACTCTGTGATTCTGTCATAATTTAGTCCACTTCCAGTAAATATTCTCTCAATATCCTTTGCTCTAGGGAGAACAACCCCAGCTTTTGCAACCTCACCTTCTAACGGAAATCTCCCATCCCTGGAACTATACAGATAAATTTGCTCTGCAGCCTCTCAAGCAAACTCATATGCGTCCTAAACTGTGATGACTAGAACTGGATACAATACTCCATTTGGGGCCTAACCAGAGCTGCAAACATTTTCAGCATAACGTTCCCGCTTTTGTACACTATGCCTCCATTTAAGAACCCCAATATCTCATATGCGTTGCAATCACTATCTCAATATGTCCTGCCACTTTCAAAGATCTTTGCACAACCACACACAGGTCCATCTGTTCCTGCACACTCTTTAGAACTGAGCCATTAGGTTTGCATAACCTCACACTATCCCTTCTGCCATAATGCATCACCACACACTCCTCTGTATTAAATTCGATCCGCCACTTCTCTGCCCATTTTGCTAGCCTATCTATCTCCTGTTGCAGGAGGTTTGCATAAACCTCACTGTTTGCCATTCCTCCAAGTTAGGTTTCATCAGCAAATGTGGGGATTCGTCTCTGAATTCCAAGATTCAAGTCATTAACATATAACAAAAAAAAACAAAAACGCAGAGGTGGCAGCACTGACCCTTGGGGAACACGAAATGTCTACCATCCTCCAGTCTGAAAAACAACCATTTTGCACATTTCTCTGTTTTCTGTCCTTAAGCCAATTTCTGATCCAATTGGACACTCACCCTTCTTTTCCATGAGGCTCAACATTGTTCACCAGCCTTTTATGTGGCATCGAATCAAACACTTTCTTAAAACCTTTATGAACAGCAATTACCCCATTCCTTCATCAACCTTATCAGTTGCATCATCAGAAAATCCCATTACGTTCGTAAAGCATGATCTGCCTTTTGAAAATTCATCCTGACAATCCTTAAATAACGTAAACCTATCCAAATGTGTGTAAATTCTGTCCCTCTGATTATTGTTTCGAAACCCTTACTCACCACTGATCTCAAACTGTTGGAGAAAATTAAGATTTTCCCAATTGTTGAACAAATTCTCCGGACTCAGATGTTGAGAATCAAACACTTTATTGCATGATATCATGGGGTTGCACACCTTACCTAAAGTCTACTCCCAAAGAGCTACAGATTGCCGTGGATTTATATAGTGTAAAAGAGGCAGAGCTAACAGTTTTCCAATTAGATAAACACCCATAAGGTGGTCACAAGACTGCCTACTTGATTGTGCACCATGCAGAGTCCGAGGTCAGCAAAACATCAGTTTCAACAGTAACAAGATAGTTCCTTAATCCAATGTCCACTCCAGACACCATATCTGGCCGTAACGTCTGATTGTGGTTAGCTGCTCTGTCCACAATTTATGACCGTTGGTTGTGGTTAGATTAGCTACAAGCTGTCTCCTGCTTTTCTGCGTCTACAAAGTTAAGTCATAATTAGCAAAGCTCAGAAAAATTTCTCCAACAATCCCTCCTTTTATCATACCATGATAACACAGCATCATCATGAGTAGAGGGAGAGGCAGGGGCTTAAAGTAATCATTGAAGCAAAATATATTTTTCTGCCATCGCGCTGTATCAGCCACAAGGCCAAGCTGGCAATACATGATTGACTAATCTCATCTTAAATGTTCTCATAAACTCTGTTCTTAAAATTCTAAAATTCTGTTCTCAGTCCCCTCTTGACTCTTCAAAACCCCTTTAAGAATCCTTCCCTTGATCCCACCTAGGTGCCTATTTGTCTAGAAACAGCCTTCAACACCCGGAGGTGTCGCACTCAATACATCGCCTGCTTATATCTCAAGGGGGCTGCGGGAACTCTGTAAAGTTTTGCAGGGGCTTCAAATACTTGTTTACAAAATAAAAGGTGGAACACTTGTTCAATTACCATCTCATTTAAGCATCACTGTTACATAATCGATTGTATAAACATAATACAATTTCATAAAGTACATTGATCATTCATTAACTCATTTTCAGTATATGTGAAAAGGTTATACAATTACCCTTTAATGGCATAACTAATTGTCCCTCCTTTGACACAGCAAGTTCGAACACTAATTGCTTTTCGGGTAGCTGTCCAACCTGTGTTCATACATCCTCTTACATCGCCTAATTAATTTCTTAAGTTGCCAAATTAAGTATGTCACATCTAACACCATGATACCCAAAACCACTATCAGGACATGGGAGATAATTCTAAACCAGGGGTGTATCTGCACGTTTGACCCCCAGTTCCATAAGTCCTCCTGCCAAGTAGAATCATTTATCTTGTCAATCTCATCTTGTTGCATCTTCGACTGTTGTTCCAGCTTGCAATGACTTCTCGCTGCTGTCTCTCTTTACCCAAGGGTGTGGGCAATGACTGAATAGTATATTCATATTCTCGGAGGTAGTTTGTCAAATCCTCCTTAATACTTTCTGTTTCTGTCTTTTGCTCATGTATCTGTACCAGCTCCATCTTCCCTACTCGGGTTGGTATTTGTGGGTTGAACCAAAATTTACTGTTGCTCACTGGACAAGTCCGTTTAGATCCATACTGATATTCCTTCACTGTGGTGGTTAAGCAATATCTCCCCTTTCCCATATAGGCCACATGGGTTAGTCCTGACAATGCTTTCCCAGCTTCCCTGGTGCAATTTACAGTGGCATTAAATCCACATTTTGATTCTGCCGTTTTATATTTAGGATGAGGACATATGATCACCTGGTTTTCCAGACTACACTCAGACAATGGACAATGTTGTTCCAATTACCTCTTTTCCCAATTTCCATAACATAGGGTAAAATATCATTGTATTTTATGTAATCTTTTTATCATTTTCTCATTACCAAATTCCTGTCTCAACAATTGTTACAGTAATACCTTGCACAACTCTTGGGTCTTCTCAGGGCACCAGTCAGGTAGCTGGATATCTGAGAAAATCAATATTACCGGTACTGCTTTACATTATCGTCTACAATTTTATTAGTTTTTATTATCGCAAGTCCATTTTCTGGTCCTGTAGTCAAGGTAAGGCAAGGGAGACCAGTCACTTGTGGCTGTTGGGTCGTAACCTTACTCGTTCGTAATTAGAATGTGGGGTTAACCGTGGGGGTTGGTGCTTCTTGTCTGTTTAATCTCACAACCTGAAATAGGAACTATCCTTTTTTTTATCTCAGAGCTTTAATATCTTGCGCTAGGGGGAGTTCGAGGATTGTCTGCCCTCACTTTTGCTCTGTCTCATGCTTTCCCTGTGTTATTACGATTCCCAAATAAGAAACCTTTTCCTTCATTACCGGTGCCATTTTCAGCCTAACTTTCACTCTAACCTTCTTGAAGGAAGGTAGAATATCGATGGATTATTATAAAATCCCTGGGAGAGACACGTCCAGATGTACTGTTGTCCCTTGAACGTAAACGCAAATTTATATTGACACTCTTGTGCCAACTGTACGGACCAGAACCCATTGCTAATGTCCAACACAGTAAACCACTGATTTGTTATTTTCTAAAACTTTGATTGTCCTCTTAAATATCAGATAAATTTCCCTTTGAGTGCTTTAAATAACCACTCATATCAATTAAATTTTGTTTATTGATTCCAATTTCTTATGCCCAGACTTGGTTGTACTTTTGTACGTTAGGGATAGAAATGCTTGCAAGTATCTTTCCTTCTCAAGCATTTTGCCTCATTGATAAAGATGCTATGGTATTTGATGTCTGCAATTAAGTTTTAAATTCTCAAAGCTGCTGGATCTCTTGTTGTGGCATCAGTTCTCACATAGCCTTGGAACCTGCCGTCACCTGCTTAAAAATAATCCATTGTGGCTCTGCCCCTGAGCCCAATAGGTTAATTTGTCCAATTCTATCTGTCAACTTAGAAATGTAAAATTTAACAATGTCCAATATGTATAAATTTGACTCTCAGCATTGCAAAAAGCTGCAGCGGGTTAAGTTCTTTGTTTATCTCCAAGGGGGCAGAGCAAAACATTCTCAGCTACGTCACATTACAAAACCTTTCTTTTCTGATCGAAAAGAACTATCTATTTTAAACCTTTTCAATCCATTTGGTATCCTTAGGGTTTAAAAGAAAAATCATGTGTAACATTTTCAACTTCAAAGGAAAGCATCTCCATCAGGAAAGACAGCATTTTTAGATTAAACTCCAATTGTTTCCAAATGTTTTAGTATCTTTTGTAAGAGGTTCCTAATCCAAGGATTTTTATAACAAAGATGATTCCAATTCCATTTCACTGCAATAATATTTTTTAAAAATCAAAACTGCTGATGTTAAATGAGTGAGTCCCACGTCTGGAACTTAAGACTCGTCCAAAACATGACATAATAAACTTGAAAGTTCATTGTTGTTGCAAATGACATTACCAGTTCTTCAACTTAAACAGGTCAATTAACCTTAACAGTATTAATTCAATTCAGTCTTTTTAACTTATAATACTTATTAACTACACACATAACAGAATAGCACGTGCCTATTTTAAAATAAAGGTAAATTACGTCATTTTTCTTGCTCTTTCTTCAGGCGCCTTTTCAAATGACTGTAATAAAACCAAAAACTAAAGAAAAAGTTATTTAACATTCTTACAACAAAAGACTTAACACTAGATCCTTACACAAACTTTAATCTTTTTAAACAGACAGAATCTTTCCTATATCTCCTTTTCTATCCTTTCTTTTCCTTAAAACAATATAACAGTCAGTAAAACATGTCTTCAATTTTAGACTGTAAAATAAAACAATAGCAGAGTTTCCAATTAAAACAATGTTTCAAACCCCAAATTATATTTCTGCCAGACATCTTCAGACCTTCAAGGCTGAAGCTTATCCCTCAGAAAATTGTTAATTGCCTTTTCACAGTTGCAAAACCAATTAAAAATAAAACTTTAACTTAAAATATAATACAGTTTTATATCCCATTCCTGGGTGCTAAAACACTAAATAGAAATGAACACACTGAACCATCACTTTTCGCAATCATTCAATTCCAAACAACTTAATAGACTTAATTTTCAACATTAAAGCCAGACAACAAAGATTTTAACGACAGTCAGTTTTGCAGAACACAAACTGTACATCCCAGATATTCAATTCATTCGTGGAAGCTTCCGACATTCTCACAGTTGAATCAAAGACACCATAACTTGGTTTTACTTTAAAACATACCTATCTTTAAAACACATATTTACCGTGACACTTCTGCGTCTCCTTCGAGGGGGCAAACGGACGTGAGGCGCCTTTCTCCAGAGGACATGGTTTACTTGTCCCCGGGGGGCAACCCTTCCTTCTTGAAAGCCGTTGAGTCCACTCTTACTTCTACTTTCTCAAAACCTTCTAAATTTACGAGTTCTTTTCTATGAATCAAGTAGCATTAAAACAAAGGAAAACGAACAAGACACAACCAAAGGAATAGACACAAGGATACGAACAGGCACAGTTAATGTTAAATTCTCAAGGTCAGCTAACCGGCACACCCCTGTCTCTCAGGCCAACGCTCTTTCGTTCTCCCTCCGTCCCACAGCCTCTCTCTCTGGGGCCAGATTCCGGCTCGTGTACTCAGGAGCAATGATCCCGTGCCTGTCGGGTCAGTTTGGTAGTTTAGTTACAGCCCCAGTCGTTCACCGTCCCAGACGGTTGTCCTAACTCCTTTTGTCCCACAGCCTGTTTACTCCAGCCGGTGGAGGAACAGCTCGTGCAAACTCAAATTAGGATCACCAAATTCCCGGAATTTGGTACTACTACTACACCGAATTCGCCACATTTTACTGGATTTTCTACTTATCTCCTTTTCAACTTCCCTTCGCGGAATTTTAAATCTTTTCTGATCAGGTTTCAGCCAATTCTTCCTTGACCCCTTTGTTCCCTTCGCCCACTTAATTCCTGGCCCTCACGTGGGACGCAGTTGTCCTCTTAATTCCGGCTCAGGCTGGGTGATTGGGATATCAGGGTCGCAGAAAAGTTGACTTACCCCTGATCCTGTTGATGAGTTTTTTTTTCACGAGGTTCTTTTGGATCCCGTGAACTCAGGGATCCTGCCGACTACGCCAAACTGTTGAAGAAAATCCAGATTGTGCCCAATTGTTGTACAAATTCTCCGGACTCTGACGTTGAGAACAAACTTTTATTGCATGATATCATGGGGGAGCACACCTTACCTAAATGCAGTCCAGTGCTGCTTCCCCCAACTACAAATCGCCGTGGACTTATAAAGTATAAAAGAAGCAGAGCTAGCAGTTTCACAATTAAGCATAAACCACAGGACAACCACAAGACCACCTGCAGCTCTGTGCCCTTTACAATGTCCGAGGTCAGTAGAGCGTTAGTTCGAGCATAACAAGCTGTTGTTCCTTAATTAACGTACACACTCCAGGTACTATATTTGGCCGTTACTTCTGGCTAGGTTGCACAAACATGATAAAAGCGGAAGAGTCAGTAACGAATACTCTGCTTTCACTTCCCCAAAATCCATCATGAGCTCTGTCCCTTCCTAAGCCAGATGATTGTGGTCAGTTGCTCTGTCTACATTTCCTGATCATTGGTTAGGTTAGCTACAAGCTGCGTCCTGTTTCTCTATTTTTACAAAGTTAAGAAATAATTAGCAAAGCTCAGAAAATTCTCCAACACCCTTCAAGAGAATCATGAAAGCCACTTCAGCATGCGACTCTGGCTGTTTAACAACACTTCAGGAGGGAAGCCGTCTTTTTCAAAAGGTCTGCATTGTGTCTTTTCGAAAACGTGCCATGTGAATTATGAACTATTATTTTGTTTATAAACTTTAAAAGTGCACTATTCTTTTCAACTGTACTTTGCTTACGTGTGTTTGTGTATGTCGCTGTGTGAGTGAGTGGCATAGTGTTAGATTTCGTGGTGAGTGCTGAATGAACAGTCCAGAGGGTGTGCATTCATGCAATGCAGGACATGTGAAGAGCAGTTCTGGTCTTCAAAGTGGAGCTAAAATGCTCACATGCAACTTGTCTATTCGAAGAAGAATCACAAGAAAAAGAATAAAGTCCAATGGACACACTGATGGACTGATAATAAAATGCTGCTAATGAGCCAATGTTGCAAATGATTTGTCAATTGAGTATGTATAGCTGCATGCTCTAATTCTGATTAAGAGCAGATGATACTAATTGTGGAAAGATCAGGATACATCTGGAATAACCAGTTTCCACCTGGGGAGGGGTACGGGGGAGCTGGTCTGGAGAAGGGAAATGTAGTCTACACTTATGCTGTATGGAGTATTGTGAATACACCTATGTGGAAGTAAGACTGGTTCCTGCTTTGTCCTTTGACAGATGCATGTTTACCAAATTTGGTAAATAATGAACCTACATTTTGCGCCTTCCCAGGATCTGAAATGTAATTGGGATGTTTCATTCTCCTTTGTTGATCTCTGTCAGGGCGAGGGATTCGCCTGACTTCAGGCCGTGCAGGGCAGGTGAATGAAATATTCTATGAGGCTATGAGTCCTTCTCTCAGGGTAATTCAATCCAATGAGGAAACTACTCACCGCAAAGTAAAACATCTGCAATAACTGCAACTCATGTAAGGGAGAGGCAGAAGGAAGTAGACATGTTTTTGCTGACAGATTTGCCTTGAAGACTTTTTGGGGGTTTGTTGAATGTCAAGTTTGTAAGTGCAGAATTGATCCATCCTGATATTGTGCGAAATCAAACAGAAAATCTCATAACTATTTCGGAACAAAACGTAAAATTCGGATGTAGGGGAGAAATTGATCTTCCCGAGAATGGTAACGAAATTATTGAAACAGAAACATGTTTGTATTTACAAAGGATTGAATCTGATTCACCAGAGAGTCCGAGTGTTTTATTTCTGTTTGTCATGAATGTGAAATCTGTGGAAGCTTTGTCTTTCCAGCCAACTGGCATAATCGGGGTCGAGGTTTCTTGTTGCTGTTTTTAAGTAACCCAGAAAATGCAATGACTTACTGGGGCGGGAATTGTATTACTTACTTTCCGTGGAACTCCTTCAATCTGTTGTCAGGCACTTCCAGAACTCTGTGCCAGAGCTGAGCTGTTAACAGCTTTCTCAATCACCTACCAACTGGACCCTCAAACGACAGATCCATCAAGAAGAAGGTAATGATAGCCCTCCCATTGCCCCGACATGCACCACCGCAATTCTCCCGATACTATGACGTACTGCTAAATAGTGGGAAGAGATGGTTCATCGAACTCCCCAGAGTAAGGTTTGCAAGCCCCATGGTTCGACGGACAGCAGCAGAACTCTCCCTATTGCGTCCTCCCCTTTACAACATGTAACTAAGTATTGAAAGGGAATGAACGAGCCTGTATCAGATCCAATGACCCCTCCTCTTGTCCATATATGATACAACCCTGCGCATTGTCCTTGTTTTCCTGTTCAGTACAATGTATCTATTCGAAATTATCACAGCCAACCATGAAGCTCGTGGCTTGTTTCAACAAATAGATCAACGACAGTTTGTACTTCCTTCATCTACCCCGTAATTTTCCACTTTCAATTATTCGGTCAAACATTGAAGCCAGGATTGACGAAATTTGGATGAATGACAAACAAGCTGAACCTGTCTTCATTCACTGCCAACTAAACACATCATAGTTTTTGCATTGTTTGCATCAGGCTTGTGCTCATAAAAGGACATTGAAAATCAAATCACACATTTGCCAGGAAATTGCCAAGAGCAGCAAGTGAGAAACTAGCGACCTCCCCTTGATATTCATCATCGTGGTCACTTTCCAGTTGCCACATTATCAACATCCTAGGCATTCCCTTTGATCAGAAATTTAACTGGGCCAGCCAGATAAATATTGTTGCTCCAAGAAAAGATCAGGTGCTGGAATTTATGCAACAAATAACTCATCCACTGCCTCTTAGGTTCGCAATCTACAAAGGCATAAGTCAGAAATAATGGAATGCTCTCCATTTTCCTGGATCTGTGCCGCCTCCAACAAAACTCAAGCGCCTCAGTAAGATCCAAGTAAGTGAACGCACTTGATGTGCACCTGATGCACCACGTTAACACTGAACTCCTTCCACCACTGCACACAGTGGCTGCTGTGTGTTATCTTTGGCCTCCTTATCGCGAGAGACAATGAGTCAGCGCCTGGACGTGGTCAGTGGTGTATGGAGCAGCGCCTGGAGTGGCTATAAAGGCCAATTCCAGAGTGACAGGCTCTTGCACAGGTATTGCAGAAAAATGTATTTGTCGGGGCTGTTACACAGTTGGCTCTCCCCTTGCGCCTCTGTCGTTTTTCCACACTTTAGCCCCGCCTTCATGGCTGCCTGCCAGCTCTGGCGAACGCTGGCAACTGACTCTGACGACTTGTGATCAATGTCACAGGATTTCATGTCGCGTTTGCAGACGAAATTTAAAGCGGAGACCTGGACGGCCGGTGGGTCTGATACCAGTGGCGAACTCGCTGTACAATGTGTCTTTGGGGATCCTGCCATCTTCCATGCGGCTCACATGGCCAAGCCATCTCAAGCGTCGCTGACTCTGTAGTGTGTATAAGCTGGGGATGTTGGCCGCCTCGAGGACTTTTGTGTTGGAGTTACGGTCCTGCCACCTGATGCCAAGTATTCTCCGGAGGCAGTGAAGATGGAATGAATTGAGACGTCGCTCTTGGCTGACATACGTTGTCCAGGCCTCGCTGATATTGAGCAAGGTACTAAGGACGCAGGCTTGATACACTCGTACTTTTGTGTTCCGTGTCAGTGCCCCATTTTCCCACACTCTCTTGGACAGTTTAGACATAGCAGCGGAAGCCTTTCCCATGCGCTTGTTGATTTCTGCATCTACAGACAGGTTACTGGTGATAGTTGAGCCTAGGTAGTTGAACTCTTGAACCACTTCCAGAGCGTGGTCGCCAATATTGATGGATGGAGCATTTCTGACGTCCTGCCCCATGATGTTCGTTTTCTTGAGGCTGATGGTTATGCCAAATTCATTGCAGGCAGCCGCAAACCTGTCGATGAGACTCTGCAGGCACTCTTCAGTGGTGAGATGTTAAAGCAGCATCGGCAGCAAAGAGGAGTTCCCTGATGAGGACTTTCCATACTTTGGACTTCGCTCTTGGACTGGCAAGGTTGAACAATCTGCCCCCTGATCTTGTGTGGAGGAAAATTCCTTCTTCAGAGGACTTGAACGCATGTGAAAGCAGCAGGGAGAAGAAAATCCCAAAAAGTGTGGGTGTGCACCATACACAATTTCACAACGCAGGAAGTGACTAATTTTACTTCGACAGCTCCTTTCTAGCACGCGACCTCTAACACCTTAAAGGATTAGGGGGCGGACGCATGGAAACATGGACACCTGCAAGTTCCCTCAAGCCATACACATCCTGAGTTGGAACGACGTCACCATTTCTTCACCATTGCTGGGTAAAAATACTAGAACTTTCTTTCTAATTGCACTGCCGGTGTGTCAAAAGCAGATGGAGCCTAGGGTTTCAAGAAGGTGGCTCTCCATCATGTTCTCAAGGCAAACAAAAGATGGATCACAAATCCCAGCCTCGCCAGAAATGCCCTCGTCCAAGTTACAAGAAGGAAGCGCCTTCAACTTGCGACCTCAGGCTAAGCCCACATTGGTGCCCCAGCCAGCCCGGAAATCAGCATCCTCCCCTTGTATCCAAGCGATCAGAAACCTGCTGTTGATCACCTCTGAATGATTGGCTGCTCTCACACTTTGCTTCCACAACCGTAATCCAGCCTTCCTCACCTCGACTCTCAATCTCCATACTGCTCTCCTTACCAAGTAACCCATTTCCCTCCACCGCAACCTGCAGGCATACCGAATGCCACAGCTCAGATCCTAATCTGGTCAAGGACGCATACCCTTGAACTCAGCCTTCTTGCCAAATTCCACATTTTTGCAGTGGTTCCAGTGAATGAATTTGAAGAACTTTGTCAATTCCTAACATTAATTTCGTGGTCCACTTCCCGGACAGCTCAGTGATCAACCACAGCCATAGATCTCTGTGCACATTCTCCACCGTTTATGAATAAGTGGTCTCCCAATTAAAATGGTAATGAGGAGGAATTTCTTCTCTTGAAAGTTCCATCACATTTAGAATTCCCTTACCCAGAAGGCAGTGGAGTCTGCGTCATTGAATATATTCAAGGTTGGTTGAGACTAACTTTTCATTTGCGAGGGAGTGAAGACTTATTGTTGTCTGGCAGGAAATTGAAATTACAGCCATGTTCAGATCAGCCATTATGGTATTGAATGGCAGAACATGATCTCTGGGCTGAATGGCCTACTCCCGCTTTTATTTCTAAAGACCTTATCATCATAGGTGCATCTCTTGCACTTGAATAGAAAGAAGCCGCAGGCAAGGAGACTAGATCTTGGGTGTGATGGAAGAATGAACAAAGATATTTTGTTCGCGATTTTCGTTGGACATGGTGGAAATGGAGAAGGATGATGTATTGAAGGTGGAGGCATTGGACTGGAAATTGAGAATAAGTGAATTAATAGCCTGGTTCTGGAAGGTTGGGAAGGAGGTGAGGACAGTCACTCGGGTGATGGAACAGATACCGCTGAGGACTCTGCAAAACTAATGTGAGGAATGCACGGTTAACGTGAAATGAAGAGACTGCAAAAGCTCTGGTATGGAAGATGGCAGCGTTGGGACAAACAGAAGGTGATGAGGATACTGAAAGAATGGAAGTTATTATTTACACAAAGCAGAGTTGGAGGATATATCTGTGGGAGCTGGTGGATCACAGTAAATGTTGATGCAGAGGCTGTCCATTTAAATGGAGAGAGGGAATTCGTGAAAGAGAAGTGAAGGGTCACAGGTGGACCGTTTTCAGGCGAGGGAGGGACAGATATTTCAATGCAATTGTGATTAAATTTTCGAGCTCAATGTGAAAGAAGGTTTTGACACAAATCCAATCATCAATGTATTGGATAAAGAGGTGGAAAAGGGAACCACACTAGCTAAGAGCGTGTGAGGGATAGAACGATATTGAAAATCCTGCCATTGTGTCCAGTTTTCAACACCGACCTTGCGGAACAATGTGTCAGCTTTAGAGTGGGTGTTGAAAATGATCAAGAGAAAATTTCCAAGTGTGACAGTTGTTTTGTGCCGACAGATTCGAGAATCAAATTGAGAGAAAGGTTGATAGAGTGGTTACAAACCACGGACGGCTTAAATGGAATGGGCACCGAGAAACTGCTCTCATTGGCAGACGTAGCGAAAACCAAAGGACACATACAGAGAATCAATGGCGACATAAGGGAAAAAGTATGTTTCCACAGCACGTGTTGAGGATATGAAATGAACTGCCTAAGAGTGTGGTGAATACCGATTGAATCAGAAGCGAACTGAATAATCAACTTAAGAGAAAAGCAATGCATGTCAGTGAGGAGGAGATGTGGAAGTCAGATTAGCTGAGGTGCCCGTGCAGAGAACAGACATGGAGAAGACAGACCAAAGGGCCAAATGCAGTGTTGCAACCATTCTATGTTCCTTTTTTCTTTGAATTTATGAATTGTTGAACAGAATTGTACAGCTAATGAGGGCACCCAAAGTGTAGACGAACATCCCTGAGAGGCTCCTCTGACGTTAGGAAATTAATTTCTGAATAGTCATGCAGAGTGAAGGTCTTCACTGAAACAACATGAAATCTACAGATGGGACTCATGATTTTTCGAGGACTTCCTTGATTTCTCTTTAACACAGCTTCCACTTATGATTAGTTGCTTGTTGTGATCAGATTTGCCCAGTCTTGGGGGGTGGGGATGGGGATGGCGATAGGTCCAATTCAATTTCAGTGAAAAATATATTCCATCAACAGGGAATTAACACAACTGTCCTAATCTGTTTGTTCAAAGATTAAGAAAAACTGTTTGAACAATTTTGCAACCTCAGTATCCCCATGGAGATCCGGGAGGGTATAAAGTTAATGCACTGGGAATGTGTCACCTCAGAACGTATTTCAGAGATATAACCTGCAGCACGAACAGACCGATCAATCCTAGCAGAAAATGCACCGACCAATTCAATGGGTGGGGAAAATATTCTGTCTGATCCTTGCTATCATTGGCGTTCCTGGTAAGTATCTCTAACCAATGAAGTTTTGCAAATCTGTGTATGAGCTGGTTTCTTCCATTACCATGGGAATGATAATACTACATGAGATCGAATGGTTACAGTTAGACAGACACATATTCAGTAATATAATTGCATTAATTTCCTGAATTATCTGTGCAGTTTGAATCTGTTGTCTCAACTGTTCCTAGCTCAAGGCACACTGCATTGTAAAGTTATTGAATTATGTGCAATGTTGTATTCTGTAGAATCACAGCTCAAAGCAGCAGAATATCAGAGGGTAATGATTACTGCAATTATCTGTTAATGTAGAATTATACAGTGTGTGTGCACTAACTGGTGTGGAGCCCCTGACCTCAGTGATCATGTCTAACTGGGAGTCTCTGTCACTCGAGAATTACACTGCTTGTGGCTGACTAACTGGTGTGGACAAAGTAACACTAGGTACCATGTATTTCCTGGAGTATCTGTCATTGTAGCCAATGCTGGTCCCCATCTTACTCTTACTCGAAGTAGAGTTGTTGACAGCACTATTAGATGCTGATTAATTTCCTTCCCGAGCACGGTCCTGAGAAGCGTTTGGTCATGAGTGCACTGCAATAATAAATAATCCTCTTCAATATTATGAATAATACTGATGACTATGATTTGTTAATGGACAAGTTACCGATTTTACAGCACAGAAACAGGACATTTGGCACAACTAGATCACGACTGTCTTCCCTCTCTACACGATGCTCTCTTCAATCCCGGTCATCTCATGCCATCTGCATATCCTTCCAATCCTGTCTCCCTCATTTTCTCACCTCGCTTCTTCTTATTTTTTTTTTCATTGCAACTTCCACGTTCTCAGCACTCCAAGTAAATAGGTATTTCTTGAATTCCATCGTGCATTTATTGATGATCATCTTATTTTGAGGAAATACTGAATTGGTCACCATCAAAGGTGGACATATCAGGTCCACGTTTTCCTTCTCTAATCCCTACATAATTTCAAAGGCCTCTATTAGTTGGACACACATACTTCTCTTATCAAAAGAATCGAGCCACAACATATCCCGATAATTATAATCTCTCAGTTATTGTATTTGTCGGAAAGAATGTGTGCACCTGTTGGTTACCCTGGATACTTTTATCATGTGTAGCCCAGAGGAGTACATTATTATTTATGTGTTCAATCACCGCCTTTCTAATATGTTAATGATATTCCTGTAGAAATGAAAGCCTGTGCGTTGATCATATTTGCACTGTCTCATGCAAATCCCTGTTCAATTTCAATCATTTATACATCAGAAGGAATGGCCAAAGACGTATGAGTGCCTCCTATCCGAGGGACTGATTCGAATCAGGCTGAAATTACTTCAATGCCAGGGAGTGATTCGAGCCCGGGATGGGTTCCGACAGTGGGAGTTGTTGAAGACTGGGTAATGTTCACCAGTTTTTTGGCTCCTCGTCACTATAATGAACTGGATGACCAGCGTCCGGTGAGCAGTTGTTCGTCCCTTCCTGGATTTGTTAAATCTGGAAGTGCTGGTGTTGGAGGCTGGTTGGTGTCATGGACCCGATCTGACCTGATCCCAACCCACACGGTTTTTTGTGCGAAAATCCTTCCTGCTTGGGTTGAGAAGTGGGGAATGTTTTTTAGTTTTTTCATTAATTCGCAACCGCTTCTCCTTTCTCTCCATTACAGTTAATTTAGTGTCAATTGTAATCCTGTCCAAGGGAAATTGTGGACTCTCCACCTGCACCACTCGCTACCTGCTGGCCATGTCAACGGCCGATCTACTGGTCATTATCACTGAGATCATACTCCGGAGAATCACTAACCTTTATTTCCCATTAAATTTCTTGGACCTCACCTCTGTGTGTCGCCCTCTCTCTGTCCTGATCCGTGCAGCCATCGACTGTTCCGTTTGGTTCACCTTCACTTTCACATTTGATCGATTTGTCGCCATTTGTTGCCAGAAGCTGAAATCAAAATATTGTGCCAGGAAAACTGCGACTGTGGTTCTAACAACTACCGGCATTCTCCTCTGTCTAAAAAATATTCCCATCTACTTTAGATTTAAACCTAGACGGGTCATCGACGATGTTCAATGGGGCTGCTCGAACAAGCCAAGCTATTTTACTGACCCTCGATGGATTGGATTTGCAATGTTTGAAAAAGTTTTAACACCATTATTGCCATTCATTTTAATTCTGTTGCTGAACGCTCTGACGTTCAGACACATTTTAGTGACCAATCGTGTTCGTCAGAGACTGAGGGGTTAGAGCAAGAAATATAATCACAGTGACTCTGAAATGGAGAGAAGAAGGAAGTCTATGATTTTACTCTTCACCATATCTGGCAGTTTCATATTTCTGTGGCTGGTGTATATTTTATATATATTTGATGCTGGTTATTTCTTAGATGATGATTCTTACTATACCTTTGAAGATTTCGCATATATGCTGCGGAATTTAAGTTGCTGTACAAACACATTTATATATGTGGCCACTCAGTCCGAGTTCAGAGAGCAGTTAAAGAGCGCGGTGAAATATGCAGTTACATGAATTATTAAATTAATTCATAAACAAAGCAACTGAGACCAGCTTAAAGATCAAGTGGTCAATGGACAAGAGGTGACCGCTGGAGATCAAGAAGAAAATGGCCTGTAGGAGTAAAGACAAAAACTAGAGCTGTTAGTGGCAGGTAGAGGGGGTCCAGAGCAAGAGGAGTAGTAAATTAGCAGAAGTCAAAAAAAGATCATGAGCATCGAGCAAAGGGAAAGAGATGACCTTCGTAAAGGGGTCAGGAGGAGAGTGATTGTAATCTATTAAGGAACTGATGTGAAAGAAGCTTGAACTGGATATGACACCGATCATTAAACAAGAACCATGCAGTTTAATAAGGTTGCTAACTGACTTGATCAATTAAATACATCTGCAGTAGAAAACATTTATATTTAAAAACAACGTTGTTTTTTCCTGATATTCCATTAGACACAACGCTGGCACCCTGGGAAGGTTGAGGTGAATTGTTTACGGCAATTGGCATTGTTGATAAGAAGAGGAAAGATTGATGTACAATTGCTTTGTATCTACAAGGATGTGCTATTTGTTCAAACAATGAAATGTGAACTCTTGGAGCCGAGGAAATAAGAGATGGACATGCATTTAGCATACTTCAGTCTAATTACAGAGGTGCGGTTTCAGCAGATGAACCTCATGTTAAACTAATGGAAGAGTTAATTCAAAGGATATCATAATAATGAATCGGAAGCCCAAAAGATGGAAACTCAGAGTCTTTGCTGGTGCAGTTTACAATGGTGTCTGTGGATTAATTATTCTGAAACACAGTTCCACGTAATGTCAATTCAGAGACAGGAGAACAAAGGGATCGCCTGTGCTGGCAACATTTAATGAATCCTGGCCTTGAAGGATAAGAAACTTCCATGTTGTCTTCAGTGCTTTTTTGTTAAGTATTTATACCGTGGAATCTCCCTGCTCAGCATAGTGGGGAAAGTCTTTGCTCGAGTCGCTCTGAACAGGCTCCAGAAGCTGGCCGAGCGCGTCTACCCTGAGGCACAGTGTGGCTTTCGTGCAGAGAGATCGACTATTGACATGCTGTTCTCCCTTCGTCAGATACAGGAGAAATGCCGTGAACAACAGATGCCCCTCTACATTGCTTTCATTGATCTCACCAAAGCCTTTGACCTCGTCAGCAGACGTGGTCTCTTCAGACTACTAGAAAAGATCGGATGTCCACCAAAGCTACTAAGTATCATCACCTCATTCCATGACAATATGAAAGGCACAATTCAACATGGTGGCTCCTCATCAGAGCCCTTTCCTATCCTGAGTGGTGTGAAACAGGGCTGTGTTCTCGCACCCACACTTTTTGGGATTTTCTTCTCCCTGCTGCTTTCACATGCGTTCAAATCCTCTGAAGAAGGAATTTTCCTCCACACAAGATCAGGGGGCAGGTTGTTCAACCTTGCCCGTCTAAGAGCGAAGTCCAAAGTACGGAAAGTCCTCATCAGAGAACTCCTCTTTGCTGACGATGCTGCTTTAACATCTCACACTGAAGAATGCCTGCAGAGTCTCATCGACAGGTTTGCGTCTGCCTGCAATGAATTTGGCCTAACCATCAGCCTCAAGAAAACGAACATCATGGGGCAGGATGTCAGAAATGCTCCATCCATCAATATTGGCGACCACGCTCTGGAAGTGGTTCAAGAGTTCACCTACCTAGGCTCAACTATCACCAGTAACCTGTCTCTAGATGCAGAAATCAACAAGCGCATGGGTAAGGCTTCCACTGCTATGTTCAGACTGGCCAAGAGAGTGTGGGAAAATGGCGCACTGACACGGAACACAAAAGTCCGAGTGTATCAGGCCTGTGTCCTCAGTACCTTGCTCTACGGCAGCGAGGCCTGGACAACGTATGCCAGCCAAGAGCGTCGTCTCAATTCATTCCATCTTCGCTGCCTTCGGAGAATACTTGGCATCAGGTGGCAGGACTATATCTCCAACACAGAAGTCCTTGAAGCGGCCAACATCCCCAGCTTATACACACTACTGAGTCAGCGGCGCTTGAGATGGCTTGGCCATGTGAGCCGCATGGAAGATGGCAGGATCCCCAAAGACACATTGTACAGCGAGCTCGCCACTGGTATCAGACCCACCGGCCGTCCATGTCTCCGTTATAAAGACGTCTGCAAACGCGACATGAAATCGTGTGACATTGATCACAAGTCGTGGGAGTCAGTTGCCAGCATTCGCCAGAGCTGGCGGGCAGCCATAAAGACAGGGCTAAATTGTGGCGAGTCGAAGAGACTTAGTAGTTGGCAGGAAAAAAGACAGAGGCGCAAGGGGAGAGCCAACTGTGCAACAGCCCCAACAAACAAATTTCTCTGCAGCACCTGTGGAAGAGCCTGTCACTCCAGAATTGGCCTTTATAGCCACTCCAGGCGCTGCTTCACAAACCACTGACCACCTCCAGGCGCGTATCCATTGTCTCTCGAGATAAGGAGGCCCAAAAGAAATTTATAACATCTTGCTTAATAAATTATACTGGATTCATAAGTAGCCGTTATTTGTAACTTGTTAGGTCAGGCACAACTGAGGACCCCATTGTAATAAATTTAAAATTCAGAACCGAGAATTTTTAAATAAAAGTGTTTAAGCTTCAAAACCCCAAAACATACAATGGTGTAACTTGGGGCCAGACGTTGAAAAAGGCTAAACCGAAATGATTGGCTGTGAAGTTGAGTGGAATCTTGCTCTGATTAGTCTGAACAACTTTTTTCATTCAAGGAAGAGAATCCATTAGGGGAACAACCAGACATAGATCCGCAAGACCGGAGAATAAGATGAATTACGAGGTAAAAGATTTGCCAAAAACATGGAACGAATATCAGTAGAAAAGATGAATAACTTAGCATTTTAACCTTCCAAGAACCATGGAATCATAGAAGCATAAAATCTTTAAGGCACAGAAAGAGGCCACTTTGGCCCACCGTTTCTGTGCCAGCCAAAAAAAGGATCCATCTATTCCAATCCCACCTTCCAACATTTAGTTCTTAGCCCTGCAGATTATGGCATCTGAGGTGCATAGCAAGTCTCCTTTTCAATGAGTCGAGAGTCTCTGCCTCAGCTATTCTTTCAGGCAGTGAGGTCCAGATCACTACCACCCTCTGGGTGAAAAACGTTTTTCGTCATCAACCCTCTATTTTTCCAGCAATCAGTTTAAAACTGTGCCCCCTCGTCACTGAGCTCTCTGATATGGCGAATAGATTCTTCACCTCCACTCGATCCAGGCTTCTCAAGATGATGTACATTTCAAGCAGATCTCCCTTCACCCTTCTCTGTTCAAAGGAGAATAACCCCTACCTATCCAATATTTGGTCCAACTTGCATTTTTTCCAGTACTGGCAACATCCTCGTAAATCTCCTCTGTACCCTCTCCAGTGCAATTACATCCTTTCTGTAATGAGGTGACCAGAACCGCACACAGTACTCATGTTGTCGCCTAACCAATGAGTTATAAAGTTCCAGCATAACCTCCCTGCTCTTATATTCAATACCACAGCTAATAAAGGAAAAGATTCCATATGCCTTCTGAACCACCTTATCGACCTGTCCTGCTACTTTCAGGGATCTGTGGACATTGACGCCAAGGCCCCTCACTCCCTCGACACTTCTCAGTGATTTATCATTTAAAGTGTACTCCTTTGTCTTGGTTGACCTCCCAAAATGCATCACCTCGTATTTCTCCGGCTGGACTTCCATTTGTAACTTTTGTGCCCATCTGACCAGACCATCAATATCTTCCTGCAGTCTACAGCTATCCTCCTTGCTATCCACAAAACAGCCAATCTTCGTCTCGTCTGCAAACTTCTTGATCATGAGGTCTACATTTACATCCAAATCGTTAAGATATACCACAAAAAGCAGTGGACCAGTATTGAGCTCCCCGGAATACCACTGGAAATAGCCCTCCTGTCATTAAGACACCAATCAACAATTACCCTTTGTTTCCTGCCACAAAGCCAATTTTGAATCCACCTCGGATTTTGTGATAATTACCGTTCCTGAATTACCACGTGTATCTGGACAGAAGGAACTTATCTGGCTCCAAGCCAAAGGGACCTTGTGTTCTTTGTTTCTCTAAATAATTGGACCATATGGTCACAGAGATCAATCAACACCAGCAGTTTAAGACTTCTGCAACATTTATGACAGCATGGTAATATTTTCATCTGAAGGTTTGGTCTTATTTTTATAAAAAGGCAGGAATTGGCATTAATTCATTCATACATTTGTTTCCATTTGTTATCTTTCTGGAGAAAGTCTTTGTAATTATTTGCAGATAGCTCGCATAACAACTGTGGACAGTAGTGTCTCTGATAAATTCATCTGAAACCACGAAACATGGAAATGATTGTTTAAGACATTTAAATCAATAATAAATAAATTAATGTGAGTTGCTATTCCAAGTACTCAAAAGGAAATGTACCTTAGTTTAAAGGGATATAAACATCCGTAATTTTCAAAAAAAGTTAATGTGAATACTGTCTAGGTTGTTGCTGAATATTAAGGAAAACCTCCTTTTCAGATAATTAAATGAAAGATATTATCAATTGATGACAGCATTATTTGAATTTGGGAAACTTAGATTAAAAAATAATCAGTATGATTCGGTACATTTCCTATCAACAGTAAAGGGGTATCTGAGGTAAATAATAAGCCAGCGTGCATAATCTATTGTTTTAATTGTATGTACTTACATGATAATAGTTTAGGAATTAACAGCACAACTGTGAAAGAATACTGACTGTCATCGTGTGAGGTGATCAGCAGGTGGGGTGACAGTCTTCAATCTGAGGGGTGTCAATGAAGTTTTAACAGATAATAACATTCTTCATCGTGATTAGTCACTTCGGATTATGATATTTTAGAAGGTAAGAACATGCTAAATTTGTGGCGATCACAGCACTCATGAGCTAGAGAACAGAAAGAGTGGTCAACAACAATAATCAGATTAAGGAGGAGGCAGATTTTGTCCTGTGGGGAATTGGAGGTTCTTGGAATGGTGTTTTAAAATGACTAACGTTACTTAATCCTCATAATAATTAATCAGTGGACTCATTAAGAAAGGAATTAGTCAATTTCATACTTTGTGAATGATAACATGATTAGTAACTGGTTTGTAACTTTTCCTTGGATTCACAATGAAACATCCATCAACAATATAAATGTGTTAATGTGGGGTAAAATCAGTTGAGCTGCATTTATCTTTAAATAGGCAACTATTTTGTTGCAACTTGCAATAAGTCATTTGAGTTATAAGATAATCCAGTTTCTGTTTTAACCAAACTTACATCATGCAAATAAGAGAGAAAATATTTGAGTATGACCACTGGGATTTAGAAGTGCAACAACAGCTGAGACAAAGACAAAGGAATGATTTTTGGAGGAATCAAATGAATAGACAAACAAAACATGGTGAAGCCTGGAATAAAATGGAATGTTGATTCTTGAAAGAAAAAATAAGCATTTTAAATATTGTATTGGATAATAAAGTTTCTTCAATGCTCAACAGTTGGTGCATAACAGTTGTAAGAGAACAACTCCAAGTAGCTGGTTTGGAAAGTAAAGGGAAAGGGAAAGGTCTACAGTTTATTTTTAATATAGTAGGTCGTTTCTTTTCGGGACCCAAGGTCCTTTGTGTCAATAATCTAATTGTTGGGTAATTTAAGGGTATAAATTAAAGGTAAGTTATGGCAGGGCAGCTCGGAAACCTGGAATGCTCCTCTTGAGAGATCTGGGAAGTCAGGGACACTTCCAGTGTCCAGGGCGAACACGTGTGCAGGAGGTGTCTCCAGATGCAGCGACTCGAAATCCGCGTTTCGGATCTTGAGCGGCGGTTGGGGACACTGTGAAACATCTGCGAGGTTGATATCATCGTGGATAGCACGTAAAGCGAGGTGGTCACACTGCAGGTAAAGACTGCTCATGTAGAAAGGGAATTGGGTGACCCCCACATGCAGAGTAGAAGAACTCGGCAGATAGTGCAGGTGTCCTCTTGGTCCATTTCCAATTCTAACAGATGTTCCACTTTGGATACTGTTGGGGGAAGAGAGCTTCGTAGGGGAACGCGGCAAAAGCCAGGTCAGTGGCACCACCGGTGGCTCAGCTGCACATCAGAGTAGGAAAAAGAGTGGGGGAACTATTGTGATCGGGGATTCTATCGTAAGTGGTACAGACACGCGTTTATTTGTCCGCATAAGTGACTCCAGGATGGTATGTTGCTTGCCTGGCACTCGGGCCAAGGATCTCACGGAACGGCTGCAAGACATTCTGCAGGGGGAGGGTGAACAGTCAGAGGTTGTGGTACACATTGGTACCAGCGACATAAGCAGAAAGAGGGATGAGCTGATGCAACAATTATTTAGGGTGCTCGGTAGCAAATTAAAAAGCAGGACCTCAAACGTTCTAATCTCTGAATTACTCCCAGTGCCACGTGCTAGTGAGTATAGGAATAAGAGGATAGAGCATATGCATGCATGGCAAGCGGGAGGGCGTTGGTTTCCTGGATCACTGGTTTGTTTCTGGCAAAGGTGGGACCTGTACAAGTTAGACGGGTTGCACCTGCACTGCAATGGGACCAACAGCCTTGCTGGGAGGTTTGCTGGTGCTGTCTGGGGGTGGAGGGTGGTTCAACTAATTTGGCAGGTGGATGGGATACAGAGTGGATGCACAGTAAGGGTGATGTACAGTCGAATATAGAAGAGAAACTGAGTGAGACGGGAAGGCTCAGCAAATATAGTCCAGGACCCTTGACTGGTTCCGTTCGACATGAATCAATGAGTCGTTCCAAGGCTGGCGGGAGGGTTCAGGGAGACCAGAGAGAACCCCGACCTTTTCAGCTCTTTTCAAACAGAAAACCAACATTGCATTGGCAGTGATATTAGTAAAACCCTGAGGAAGACAGAAGGAGGCCATTCGGCCACTCGAGCATGTCCCACCCATTCACTCAGATCATAGCTGATTTGCTTCTTATCCAAATCAACTGTCTCAGCACCGTAAATGTTGATACCCTTTCCTAACAAATCTCTACCAATAATCAGGAATTAATGCTGTTCACACTGGGGAATTCCTTTTCTCAACTTCTCTGCCTCTCTACCTCTCATACCTGCTTAAAGACATTCCTTAAAACTAATCGTTTTGGCCTAGCTTTTGGGCATCAGCCTTAATCTCTCCTTATGTATGTTTGATGTCAGATTTTTTGTTTTATAATGCACCCTGTGTAGTATCTTTGGGACATTTAATACTCGCCTTCTCCCTCACACCATCTCTATCTCTCTCTCTCTCTCTCTCCTCGCCTCGAAGAAAAGTATATCCTTCCTGAACACCAACATTTGACAGTTTCTCACCATTTGAAAAATGTTCTGCGTTTCTATTTTCCCTGCCGAAGAGAAGAACCTCACATTTTTCCACATGATATTCCAGCTGCCAATTTCTTGCCCACTCACTTAACCTGTCAATCTCTTTGAAGTCTCTTTGTGCCCTCCTCACAGCTTACTGTCCCACCTAAACTTGCATCATCAGCCCATATGAACCCAACATATGCAGAATTTGAGAGAGGCGCTTTTGTTCTGACAAGTATTATGATACAACTGGTTGATATTTTGTGCAGGATATTTCGGTGTATTCATCGGAGTTGTTAAGATGAAAGATCCTTAATAAGAGATTATAGGAACATAGGAAGATAGCAACAGGAATAGGCCATTCAGCCCCTCTAGCCTGTCTCACCATTCAATTAGATCATGGCTGATCCGCAGCCTAACTCCATATACCTGCCTTTGGCCCACATCCCTTATTATCAAAATTCTATCTCAGATTTAAAGCTAACAACTGTTCTAGCTTCAACCGCTGTTTGTGGGAGAGAGTTCCAAACCTATACCACTCTTTGCGTGAAGAAGTGTTTCCGAACATCTCCCCTGAATGGTCTGGCCCTAATTTGTAGACTATGTACCCTAGGTTTAGAATCTTCGAGCAGTGGAATTAATATATATTTATCTAGCCTGTCTTTTACTGGAACATCTTGAAGACTTCGATCAGATCACCCCTGAACCTTCTAAATTCTAGCGACAACAGGTCTAATTTGTGCAATCCCGCCTCGTAACTTAACCCTTGTAGTCCAGGTGGCATTCTTGTAAACCTACGTTGCACTCCATCCAAGGCGAATATAGCCTTCCTAAGGTGTGGTGCGCAGAACTGCTCACAGTACTCCAAGTGGGGTCGAACCAGGGATTTGTACAGCTGCAGCATAACCTCTGTGTCTTTATACTTCATTCCTCTAGATATAAATGCGAGCATTCCATTAGCCTGTTTGATCATTTTCTGCACTTGCTTGTGGTATTTTAAAAATCTATGCACCTGAACCCCCAAGTCTCTTTGGACATCCACTGTGCTTAACCTCTTCCCATTTAGGAAGTACCCTGCTCTATACTTTATTGGTCCAAAATGGACAACCTCACACTTGCCCACATTGAAATCCATCTGCCACAGTTTTGTCCATTCACCTAGTCTTTCTATATCTCCGTATAACTTTATGCTATCATCTAGAAGGTCTACAACGCCGCCTAACTTTGCATCATCAGCAAATTTGGATATATGACTTACTATGCCATCATCCAAGTCGTTAATGAATGGTGTGAATAATTAAAGCCCGAACACAGTTTCCTGTGGTACGCCACTAGTTACATCCTGCCAATAAGAGTACTTACCCAATATCCCGTCTCTCTGTCAGCTCCCACTCAACCAACTTCCTAAGCATGTCAATAATTTGTCCTCAACTCCCTGGGATTCTACCTTAGTTAACTGTCTCTTATGTGGGGCTTTATCAAATGCCTTCTGGAAGCTCATATAAATAACATCCATCGACATTCACCTGTCCAGTATCTTATTGACCTCTTCAAAAAAATTCAATGAGATTTGTCCGGCGTGACCTCCTGTCATGAATCCATGCTGGCTGTCCCTGATTAACTGAAATTTTCGAGGTGTTTAGTCACTGTGTCCTTGTTTATAGACTCCAGCAACTTGCTCACCATAGATGGCAGACGAACTCGTCTGTAATTTCCTTGGTTCCCCCTTTCACCCTTCTTAAAAAATGGAGTGACATGTGCAACTTTCCAGTCCAGAAGGACCACTCCTGAATCTAGGGAACTCTGAAAGACTATAGTTAGGGCATCCACAATGTGGTCTCCTACTTCCTTTAACACGCTCGGATGGAAACCGTCTGGTCCAGGGGATTTCTCACAGTTTAATTGCATTAATTTATTTGTTACTGATGTTTTACTTAACGTTAATTGTATTAAGTCCCTGTCCCCTATCGGCTATTAATTTTTCGGGACTGCCGGTAAGTTGTCCTCCTTTTCAACTGTTAATACTGAGGCAAAGTAATTGTTCAACATGTCTGCCATTTCACCATTATCAATGACAATATCTCAATTTTCAGCTTTTCGTGGGCCGACATTGCTCTTGACCACCCGCTTTCCCTTTATATAATTATAACTTTTCTTCTTATTGATTTTGATGTTCCTTGCAAGTTTCTTTTCATAATCTCTTTTAGTAGCTCTTATAAGCTGCTTTGTGACCATTTGCTGGTCTTTGTCGCGATCCCATTCGGCCGGATCTGTGCTGTGTTTTGCATTTTTGTAAGCCCTTGCTTTTACTTTGTTGCTGTCCCTAATCTCTTTGGTTGTCCATGGCTGTTTTTCTTCTGTGAAGTGGAGCTTTTTCCTCTCAGGGGTATATACTCGCTCTGTATTGTGTTAAATGTTTCTTTAAATATTCTCCCCTGTTCTTCAGTCGTTTGACCCATTAACAGATCTCCCCAGTTTACTGTGGACAGTCTCTGCCTCATCCCGGTAAAGTCAGCCTTAACCTAGTCTAAAATTCTCGTAGCTGATTCGTGCTTTTCACTTTCAAACGTTACCTTGAACTCGATCATGTTGTGATCACTGTTTGATAAATGTTCACGCATAGTTAGGCTACTAATTAAATTTAGCACAGTACTCATAACTAAATCTAATATTACCTGTCTCCTCGTTACATCTGGGACATATTGCTGTCGGAAACTATCCCGGACACATTCCAGAAAATCACTACCTTTCTGACAGGTGCGAGTCTGCCTCTCCCAATCTATGTGTAATTTAAAATCCCCTATTAATACGACTCTGCCTTTGTTCCACACTTGTCTAATTTGTACATTTATACAATCTAACACCTCAGAACTGCTGCCAGGGGGTCTATACACAAAAGCTATTCTAGTTTTCTATACTTTTCTGTTCTTCAGTTCCACCCATAAGGTGTCCACTGGATGAGACAGTGTCCTTCGGTGTTCTCTCCCACCCTCACATCCAGCATTGGAAACACAAACACAGAGAGACAAAGCCACACACAGACACAAAGACAGTCAAATAAACACAGGCAGACTGACATGTCCAGATAAACACACACACACATAGAAATCCACAGCGAGACACATCCATTCCCACTGACCGAGAGAGAGAGAAAGAGAAACCCCCACAGAGGCACATATATTCACATTGACGAACTTAGGCAGCTAAACACAACCCCTTCCCTCTGTGTAAAGAATGCTTTTGAAACATCAAAATCTCTCTTTTCTCCTTTTATATTTCACTCTCGGGGTTTCAATTTATTGTCAATATGATTTCACATGGATCAAGATAATTTTTGCTCTCCTTTTCTTGTATTTGGGGTCAGGGGATCATGGGTCAATCCTCTCACCCAGCACTGTGACACCGAGGTGTGGTGGGGGGAGGGGAGGGGGGAAAGGGAGAGGGTCAGTCCCAACCTCTGACAGGGACCCCGTACCACCAGAACTGCTCCTTCGGTTTAAACCTTCGAGTGAGTCAGGAGGAGTTTGATCAAGGATGGGAACAAGGTGATATTGAATCCTCCAATATTTATTCATTCAGTGATAATAATAAACTCTCTCTCTCTCTCTCTCTGTCTCGCACTCTTCTCCCTCTCTGCCTTTCTTTCACTCACCTTCCAATATGTCTCCCTCTCTCTCCCTCCGTATATGTCTCTCCCTCCCTCTTTCACTTGCTCTCACTCTCTCTGTCTGCCTGTCTCTCCCTCCCTCTCTCTCCATACGCCTCCCTTACTTCGTCTCCAGCTTTCTTCCTCGATGTCTCCCTCTCACCCTCCCTCTCTCGTCTCTCTATGCCTCCCCCTCTCTGTCCCTCCCTGTCTCTCTCTATCTCTATGCCTCACTCACTTAGTCTCATCTCTCCCTCTCCCTCCATCTCTCTCTCTGTCTCTCTGTCTCTGTCCCTCCATGCCTCCCTCACTTCGTCTCTCTCTTCCTCCCTCTCTGTTTATCTCTCCCTCCCTCTCTCTGTCTCGATGCCTCCTTCTCTTCATCTCTCCCTCCCTCCCTCGTTCTCTCGTTCCCTCCCTCCCTCTCTGTTTCCCTGTCTCTCTGCATCACTCTCTCCAGCTCTCTCTGCCTCTCTCTCTCCATATCTCTCTCTTTCCCTCCCTCTCTCTGTTTCTGTCACTCACTCCACGCCTGTCTGACTCCCTTGCTCTGTCTCTACCTCCCTCTCTTCTCCCTCTCCCTCTCCCTCTGTCTATCTATCTTTGTCTCCCTCTTTCTGTCACTCTATCACTCCATACTTCTGTCTGTCTCCCTCTCTCCTCTCTCTGTCTCCCTTGCTCTGTCTCTCTCTCGCTCTCTCTGTCTCCCTCTCTTCTCCCTCTCACCTCTCTCTATCTATCTCTTTTTCTCTCCCACCCTCTCTCTGTCTCTCTCTCTCTTTGCCTCCCGCTCTCTATCTCTCCCTCCCTCTCTCTCTCTCTCTCTTTCTCTCCCTTACTATCTGTTTCTCAATGCCTCTCTCTATGTCTCCCTCTCTCCCTCCCTCTCTGTCTCTCTATGCATCCCTCTCTCTCTTGCTCTCCCTCCCTCTCTCTCTCTCTCTTACTCTCCCTCCCTCTCTCTGTCTCTCTCCCACCCTCTCTCTGTCTCTCTCTATGCCTCCCTCACTTCTGTATCTAACATTGACCAAGAGACAGAACACAGTGGTGAACGGTTGTCTCAGACAGGAGGGAGGTATAGAGTGATGCCCTCCAGAGGTTTGCATGGGACCACTGCTCTTGTTGATATATATGAATGACCTGACTTGGGTTTACAGGGCAGACCATCAAAGGAGAGTGAGCTGTGAGGTAAATGCAAAGAAGCTCCAGTGTGATTTTGTCAGGTTGAGTGACTGGGAAAATGCATGGCAGATGCAGTATAATATGGAAAATGTGAGGTTATCCGCTTTGGTGGCAAAAACAGAAAGGCAGATTATTGTCTGAACGGCGACAGATTGGGAAAGGGGGAGGTGCAGCGAAACCTGGGTGTCCTTGTGCACCAGTCACGAAAGTAAGCATGCAAGTGCAGCAGGCACTTAAGAAGGCAAATGGTATGTTGGCCTTCATAGTGACGGATTCGAGTACAGGAGCAAGGATATCCTGTTGCAATTATACAAGGCCTTCGTGAGGCCACATCTGGAGTATTGTGTGCAGTTTTCGTCTCCTTATCTGAGGAAGGATGTTCTTGCTATGGAGGGAGTGCAAAGAAGGTTTACTAGACTGATTTATGGGACTGACGTATGAAGAGTGATTGGGTCGTTAACTCCAGAGAATATAGACCCAATGTACATGAGCACACGACCAGGGGTTATGGGCTAAAGATAAGGGGTAAGCCATTTAAAACTGAGATGCGGTTAGGTTTCTTCACCCGGAGAGTGTTGAACCTGTAGAATTCTCTAGCAAGGAAAGCAGTAGAGGCCAAATCATTAAATATATTCAATAAAGTGTTAGATATGTTTCTTAGGGCTAATATGATCAAGGGATAAGGGGAAAAAGTGGGAAAAGGTAACTGACCTTGATTGATAAGCCATGATGATATTGAATGGCAGAGCAGGCTCGAAGGGTCAAATGGTCTACTCCTGCTCCTATTTTTGCATGTTTCTATGACACAAATCTTTGGAAATGTAGTAAAGAGAGAAGAGAATAGTAGCAGAGCTTAAGAAGCTATTGGCAGGCTGGTTAACTGGACAGACACATGTCAGGTTAACTCCAATGCTGAGAAAAGTGAAGTGTTGGATTTTCGAAGGAAGACGTTGAGAGAGGCAATATAAACTAAATGGTACAATGTTAAAACGGGTGCAGGAACAGAGAGACCTGACGATCTACCCACAGTCCTTTACACATACAGGAGCAGATGGCTTCTCTTTCTCTCTCTCTCTCTGTCTTTCCATTTCATTCACTCTCTTTCTCTTTCAATACGTATCCTGACTTTTCTCTGAATACTTCCTTGTTGAGTAGGAACCTGAAATAGTTCAGTCTGAAAAATTAAAAGAGCAGCTGACATTTCTTTCTTTCAATTCGGATATTCCTGAACTGTGGAACTGTCAGTTATCTGTGCAGAGGCAGGATATCGAGGTGTTTGAATGAAGTTGAAAATTTTGGTTGATTGAATATGCTGTGAATTCGATTGTGGATTGTGTCCCTCCCAGATACACACAACTGAAGGTCTTTACAATAGATGTCCTGAGAGACTGAAGTGGTTTGCCAATGTCTGATTAACAATAGACACGTGGAAGAAAAAGATTGGGGACAATATACAAAAGCTGAGACAGTCAGGCAACAGTTGGAAGGTGAATGTCTTTTATGAACCTGAATTTCTCTGAAAATAAAAAATAGATTTAGAATAATAAATCCTCCAAGATGAAATCATTCCCTCCCACTGCTCTGACACTGATTTATCTTCAAGTAGCTTTTTCCAGTCCACTTTTACTAAATAGCCTTCCACCGGCCCAGCTTCATTCCCGAAAACTAAGATTAGAACTGACTCATCTCTAGTTGGCCTTGCGACATACTGGCCGAAAAAAGTTTCCCTGAATGCATTGTAGAAATCTGCATCCTCGTTGCTTTTTACACTAGGCTGAGTTATTAATGCACTTGTTAGGACTGCACTAGACCCTATCTTACACATGGCCTTGACTCTGCTATAAAAATTGGTTTCAATTGTATGAGGTGCATGTGGGACCGCCCTCCATTTTACGCATCTGGCGAGAACACCCTCCATTTTATACACAAGATTAAAAGAAATAGGAGTAGGAGTAGTCCATTGAACCCCTTGGGCCTGCTCTGCCATTCAGTAAGATCATGACTTATCTGATAGCGGCCTTAACTCCACTTTCCTGCCTGCCCGCCACCACCCACCCACCCCCCCCCCATAATTTTTGACTCCCTTGTTGCTCATAACTGCTTATAACTATCTAACTGAGCCTTGAATATATTCAATGACCCAACCTCCACTGCTCTCTGGGGAGGAGAATTCCAGAGTCAAACCAACCGCTGAGCGAAAAAAAATACTCCTCATTTTTGTCATAAATAGGAGACCCTCTATTTTAAAACTGTGCCCCCTTGTTCTAGACTCCCCCACAAGGGGAACATCCTCCCAGCAACCGCCCTGGAAAGTCCCCTCAGAATTTTGTATGTTTCAATAAGATCACCTCTCATTCTTCTAAACTCCAATGTGTACAGGCCCATCCAGTTCAACCATTTCTCACTGGACAACCCCTTCATCCCAGGAATCAGTCCAGTGAACCTTCTCTGAACTGATTCCAATGCATCCAAGCCTGACCATTTATTCACTTTCAAAACTGCCAAACACCTTAATATTTCCCTCTCACTCTGTTTATCCCATCCAATATTTCATACCCTCCTCTTCACCTGCAATTTTACATCATTAGTTTAGCATCATTCCCCCTCGCTTATGAAAACAGACACAAAGTATTCATTAAGAACCATGCACCCAACACCCACCTCCACAGATCGGAAGAAGGAGGAGAGAGAATCTAAACTAAAGGATACAGTTATAATGTAGGGAAGTGTGAAGTTGTTCACTTTGTTGTAAAATAGAAAATCAGATTTTTATTTTGTGATGTGTGAAAATGGTAAGTGGTGATGCTCAGAGAGGCATGAGGACACTTGTAGAGGGAACATACACTGTTAACATACAAGTGCAGTGCAGCAGGCAAATGTCTTGTTGGCCTTAATTATAAGGGGATTGGAGTAAGTAATTTTGAAAACTTGCTAAAATTGTGCAAGGCATTGGTGAGACCGCACGTGGAATACTGTGTGCAGGTTTGGTCTCCACATTTAACCAACGATATACTTGCACTGGAGGCGTTCAGATACGATTTACTAAATTGGTTCCTGGGACGAGGGGGCTGTCCTATGATGAGAGGTCGAGTATATTTGGTCTATACTCTGTGGAGTTTAGAAGAATGAGAGGGGATCTCATGGACAGATACAAGATGCTGAAAGGGCTCGAGAGGGTAGAATCTGAGAGATTGAGCCACTGGTCGTGGAATCTATAATGCAGGGGTAGTCTCAGGATCAGGGGCCAATCATTGAGGACTGAGATGTGGAGAAATTACTTCAGCCAAAGTTTTGTGAATTTTTGGAATGCTCTACCCCACAGGGTTGTGGATTCTCCGATGTTGAAACCATTTAAGGCTGTCATGGATAGATTTTTGATCTCGCAGGGAATCAAGGAGTATGGGAATGGGCAGGAAAGTGGAATTGAAACCCATGATCAGCCATGATCGTATTGAATGGCGGAGCAGCCACGATGGTCCATATCGTCTGCGTCTGCTACTATTCCTTGTTCTTTTGTGCACTTGTGATGTCATAACATGACACTTGGAAAATAATGGCACCATTGGGCATCGTCAACATGGATGTATGAAAGAGAAATCAATGATTAACAAACCAGTTGGTCTTTTGAGGATGTAACTCACAGAATATATAAGGGGGAAACCAGTAGATGTGTTATATTTAGATTTCCAGAAAACTTTTGATTTGGTCACACACAAGAGATTTGTAAATAAAATTACAACAGAAGCGATTGGGGCTATACATCGGTATTGATTGAGAACGTTTAACGGACAGGAAACAGAGAGTAGGATAGGCAGAATTTGACTACTGGGGTACGGTAAGGATCGGTGCTTGGGTCCCAGACATTCACAATCTATATTAATGAATAGGATGTGGTGATTAAATGTAACATTTCTAAGTTTGCTGCTGACACAAAACTAGGCGTAAGTGCGAGCTGCGAGGAGAAGGAAAAGATGCTTCAAGGGATTTTACAGAGACTTAATGAGTGGTTAAAAGTTTAGCAGATGGAATACAATGTAGAGAAATGTGAGGTTGTGCACTTTGGTAGGAAAAAAACAGGAATGCGGTGTATTTCTTAAATGGTGAGTGGCTGGGAAGTGTTCAACTTCAAAGGGACTTGGGTGCCATTGTTCATGAATCACTGAAAGTCAGCATACAGGTACAGCAAATATTTAAGGAGGGGCATTATATGTTGTCCTTTAGTACAGCAGGATTTGGGTAGAGAACAAAACATGTCTTACTGCAGTTATATGGAGCCTTGGTCAGGCCACACCTGTTACTTTGTGTACAGTTTTTTTCCTTACCGATGGAAAGATATACATGCGAAAGAGGGAGTACAACGCAGACTCACCAAACTAATTCATGCGTTGGAGGGATTGCCCTTTGAGGAAAGATTAAATAGACTCGACCGATATCCTCCGCAGTTTCGATGAATGACTGGTGAGGAATTTCAAACATACTGAATTCTTACAGGGATTTACAAGGAAGATGTATACAGGATGGCTCCATTGGCCGGGGGGGGGGGGGGGGGGTCGGGGGGGGTGGTGGGGGTGTCTAAAACCAGGGGGAATAGTTTCAGAATAAAAGGTAGACCATTTAGAACTGAGATGAGGACGAATTCCTTCACTTAGATGGTCGTAAATCAATGGTATTCTCTGCCCCAGAGGTCTGTGGAGGCTCAAGTCGTTGAGAATGCTCAAGACAGAGATCGATAGATTTGTGCATATTGAAAACATCAAGGAATACGGGGATAGCACAGGAAAATATTCCTGAAGTAGTAGATCAGCTCGAAAGGCCTGTTCCTGCTCTTTGTGTTCAAGATTCCAACCAAATGGCAGCAAGCTATGTACATGTTTAAGACAATGGTATCTCACTGGGCAGTGCATGGATTGAACGGGGAATTTTGGCGTTATTCACACTCTGCTCTAAGCATCCTATCTAACAAGCAGCCAAGACTCTTGTTCCCACAGATACCAATATTATTGCGAACACAGCAGAATATCAGGAAACAAGGTATTATTTAAATATAGCTGTTTTGGTCTACAGATATCGTTGATCAACCAAACAAGTTAGTAAAATAAAATCCACTAAAAAGTTCAAGGTTATTGATTAAAGTTAAAGCGGCATTGTCAGTTAAAACTGCTGAGTTCAACCTTTCTCTGTATTTCTTTAAAGCTGATAGAGAGTACTTGGATTGTACCTGGTGTAAGTAAAACATATACAATTGCTTGAAGCCAGACTGTTCGGCACCTTTAAGGCAATATAAATTAGCAAGACCAGTTCCTTTCATGCAGCTGCTTTAACCGTTAATTCTCTCACTATCAGATATTCAAACAGAACTCTTTAAAAGGTGGTTCAGATAAAATCCTAAAATGTTACTTCAAATTAACACAGAACAATAAAAATGCGTCGTATTGTCAAACTATCTGGTGAGGCTATAGGGCGGCACAGTGGCGCAGTCGCAGCCTCACAGCTCCAGGGACCCGAGTTCGATTCCGGGTACTGCCTGTGTGGAGTTTGCAAGTTCTCCCTGTGTCTGCGTGGGTTTTCTCCGGGTGCTCCGGTTTCCTCCCACAAGCCAAAAGACTTGCAGGTTGATAGGTAAATTGGTCATTATAAATTGTCACTGGTTTAGGTAGGTGGTAGGAAATATAGGTAATATAGGTGGGGATGTTTGTTGGGAATATGGGATTAGTGTAGGATTAGTATAAAATGGGTGGTTGATGTTCGGCACAGACTCGGTGGGCCGAAGGGCCTGTTCCAGTGCTGTATCTCTAATCTAATCTATCACAGTTCCCACCACAAGCAAAAAATGTACTAACATTGATTCCTGGCATAATCTAACTTTTATCTGACTCTATTCGCATAAGATTATGATAATGGACCAGCATCATTGTAAGCACAAGAAAGAAAATCGGTTGGAAGTGTTCGATCATTTGTTTAGAAACTGAAGTATTGATATCCCATGGCACAGGATCAGGCAAATATTTATCTTTCTCGACCCAAACTGGGACAGTACCAGAACAAAACTCTGCTCCAAATCAGTTTGCTGACCACGACTTTAGGTGTGGAAATTAGTCGCTTAAGAACTTTGATTCCAATGGACGTCAGACCTTTTTGTGACTAATACATCCCCTACACTTTCTATACTCCTCCAGTGCCTCCGCTGCTTTCAGCGCTCTGAATCTGCAATAAGCCTACTTTATTTCCTTATCCATTCCTCTATATCCCTTCACATCCAGGATTCCCTGGAACTTTGCTCCTCCACTTCACCTGAAGGGAAACATGTTGGCTCTGAACTCTCACTATTTCCTCTTTGAATGACTCCCACTGGTCTGATGTAGACTTTACTACAAGTAGCCGCTCCCAGTCCACTTTGGCCAGATGCTGTTTTATGATATTGAAATCGGCCTTCCCGCAGTTCAGTACGTTTATTTCCAGTCCATCTTTGTCCTTTTCCATAACTACTCTGCAAGAGTTAAGGTCATGATTCCCAAAATGCTCCCGACCTGACATTTCTACCACTTGTCTGGCTTCATTCCAGAGGATTAGGTCCAGTACTGTCCCTTCTCTTGTAGGACTTTCTCCGTGCTGGCTCAACAAGCCCTCCTGTATGCATTTTAAGTATTCTACCCACTTTTATCCTTTTTCACTAAGACTATCTCAGTTGATATTGGGGATTTGAAATCCCCTACTATTATGACCCTATTATTTTACTCCTCTCTGAGATTGGCCTGCATATCTGCTCCTCTATCTCTCCCTGTCTATTTGGAGATCTGCAATACACTCCCAGCAACGTGATTCCCCCATTTTTATTTTTAAGTTCTACCCATGTGACCACATTTGAGGAAGCTGCCAACATATCATCCCTCCTTACTGCAGTAATTGACGCCTTGATCAACAGTGCAATGCCAACTCCTCTTTTATCCCCTCCCGTATCACGCCTGAAGATTCTATACCCAGGAATATTGAGCTGCCCGTCCTAGCCCTCCCTCAACCGTGTCTCTGTGACAGCAATAATACCATATTCCCACGTGTCAATCAACGCCCTCAATTCATCAGCCTGACTGGTGTAGAAGGGAGGATTTCAGATATCTGGACCATTGGGTTCTCTTCAGGGACAGATGGGACCTGTACAAGAAGAACAGGTTGCACCTAAACTGGAAGGGCACTAATATCCTGGCTGCAACGTTTGCTAGCTTCACTCGGGAGGGTTTAAACTAGTTTGGTAGTGGGGGTGGGAACCAGAGCATTCGGACATCTTGTGAAGTAAATGAGGAGGACATAGTAAATAAGGCCAGTCGGACTGCACAGCAGTACTGGTTGTCTGAAGTGCATTTGTTTCAATGCGAGAAGTATAACAGGTAAGGCAGATGAACTTAGAGCTTGGATTAGTACTTGGAAATATGATGTTGTTGCTATTACAGTGACTTGGTTGAGGGAAGAGCGGGATTGGCAGCTAAATGTTCCAGGCTTTAGAAGCTTCAGGCGGGATAGAAGGGGATGTAAAAGGGGTGGGGGGAGTTGCATTACTGGTTCAGGAGAATATCACAGCTGTACTGCAGGAGGACACCTCAGAGGGGTCATGCAGCGAGGCAATATGGGTGGAGCTCAGGAATAGGAAGGGTGCAGTCACGATGTTGGGGGTTTACTACAGGCCTGCCAACAGCAAGTGGGATGTAGAGGAGCAGATGTGTAGACAAATTTTGGAATGATGTAAACGAAACAGGGTTGTAGTGGTGGGTGATTTTAACTTCCCCAATATTGAGTGGGACTTACTTAGAGCTGGGGGCTTGGATGGGGCAGAATTTATGAGGAGCACCCAGGACGGCTTCTAGAAACATTATGTAGATAGTAAACTAGGGATGGGGCCATTCTGGACCTGGTATTGGGGAATGAGCCGGGCCAGGTGGTCGAAGTTTCAGTGGAGGAGCATTTCGGGAGCAGTGACCATAATTCCATAAGTTTTAAGCTACTTGTGGATAAGGATAAGAGTAGTCCTCGGGTGAAAGTGCTAAATTGGGGGAGGCTAATTATAACAATATTAGGCAGTAACTGAAGAATTTAGATTGGGGGCGGCTATTTGAGGGTAAATCAACATCTGACATGTGGGAGTCTTTCAAACGTCAGCTGATTAGAATCCAGGGCCAGCATGTTCCTGTGAGGAAGAAAGACAAGTTTGGCAAGTTTCGGGAAGCTTCGATAACACGGGATATTGTGAGACTAGTCAAAAAGTAAAATGAAGCATTTGTAAGGGCTGGAAGGCTTGGAACAGATGAAGCACTTGAGGAATATAAAGACAGTAGGAAGGAACTTAAGCAAGGAGTTAGGAGGGCTACAAGGGGTCATGAAAAGTCATGGGCAAACAGGATTAAGGAAAATCACAAGGCTTTTTATACATATTTAAAGAGCAAGAGGGTAATGAGGGAAAGGGTTGGCCCACTCAAGGACAGAGATGGGAATCTGTGCGTGGAGCCAGAGGAAATGGACGAGGTGCTAAATGAGTACTTTGCATCAGTATTCACCAAGAAGAAGGACTTGGTGGATGATGAGCCTAGGGAAGGGAGTGCAGATAGTCTCAGTCATCTCATTATTAAAAAGGAGGAGGTGTTGGGTGTCTTGCAAAGCATTAAGGTAGATAAGTCCCCAGGGGCTGATGGGATCTACCCTAGAATACTGAGGGAGGCAAGGGAAGAAATTGCTGGGGTCTTGACAGAAATCTTTGCATCCTTATTGGCTACAGGTGAGGTCCCAGAGGACTGGGGTGCAGCCAATGTTGTTCCTTTGTTTAAGAAGTGTGGCAAGGATAATCAAGGAAATTATAGGCCCGTGAGCCTTCCGTCAGTGGCAGGAAAACTATTGGAGAGGATTCTTCGGGACAGGATTTAGTCCCATTTGGAAACGAACAAACTTATTAGCGAGCGACAGCATGGTTTTGTGAAGGGGAGTTCGTGTCATACTAATTTGATTGAGTTTTTTGAGGATGTGACGAAGATGATTGATGAGGGAAGGGCGGTGGATGTTGTCTATATGGACTTTAGTAAAGCCTTTGAGAAGTTCCCGCATGGCAGACTGGTGCAAAAGGTGAAGTCACACGGGATAAGAGGTGAGCTGGCAAGATGGATACAGAACTGGCTCAGTCACAGAAGACAGAGGGTAACAGTGGATGGGTGTTTTTCTGAATGGAGGGTCTATAAAAAGGAATGAAACCGGATGGACCACCCGGCATCGACCTAGGCACCGGAAACGACAACGGCAAACCCAGCCCTGTCGATCCTGCAAAGTCCTCTTTACTAACATCTGGGGGCTTGTGCCAACGTTGGGAGAGCTATCCCACACACTAGTCAAGCAACAGCCTGACACAGTCATACTCACGGAATCATACCTAACAGACAATGTCCCAGACACTGCCATTACCATCCCCGGGTACGTCCTGTCCCTCCGGCAAGACAGACCCATCAGAGGTGGTGGCACAGTCGTATACAGTAGGGAGGGAGTTGCCCTGGGAGTCCTCAACATCAACTCCGGACCACATGAAGTCTCATGGCATCAGGTTAAATATGGGCAAGATACCCTCCTACTGATTACCCCCTACCGCCCTACCTCAGCTGATGACTCAGTACTCCTCAATGTTGAACACCACTTGGAGGAAGCACTGAGGGTGGCAAGGGCACAAAATGTACTCTGGGTGGGGGACTTCAATGTCCCTCACCATGAGTGGCTCGGTAGCACCACTACTGACCGAGCTGGCCGAGTCCTAAAGGACATGGCTGCGAGACTGGGTCTGCGGCAGGAGGTGGGGGAACCAACACGAGGGAAGAACATACTCGACCTCGTGCTCACCAATCTGCCTGCCGCGGATGCATCTGTACATGACAGTATTGGTAGGAGTGATCACCGCACAGTCCTTGTGGAGACGAAGTCCCGCCTTCACATTGAGGATACCGTCCATCGTGTTGTGTGGCCCTATCACCGTGCTGAATGGGATAGCTTTCGAACGGATCTACCAATGCAAAGCTGGGCATCCATGAGGCGCTGTGGGCCATCAGTAGCAGCAGAATTGTACTCAATCACAATCTGTAACTTCATGGCCCTGCATATCCCCCACTCTACCATACCCATCATGCCAGGAGACCAACCCTGGTTCAATGAAGAGTGCAGGAGGGCATGCCAGGAGCAGCACCAGGCATACCTCAAAATGAGGTGTCAACCTGGTGAAGCTACAACACAGGACTACTTGCATGCCAAACTGCATAAGCAGCATGTGATAGACAGAGCTAAGCGTTCCCATAACCAACGGATCGGATCTAAGCTCTGCAGTCCTGCCACATCCAGCCGTGAATGGGGAGCAGGAGATAAAGGGGGAGAAGGAGATGGGGGAGAGAGAGATATGGGGGAGAGGGAGATAGAGGGGGAGAGAGAGATAAAGGGTGGAGAGGCAGATAGAGGGTGGAGAGAGATAGAGGGGGAGTGGGAGATAGAGGGGGAGAGAGAGGTCGTGGGTGGAGAGGGAGATCGAGGGGGAGAGAAAGATGGGGAAGAGGCTGCTGAACCTGTGGAATTCTCTGCCTCAGAGGCAGTGGAGGGGAAGTCATTAAATATATTCAAGGAGGAGAGAGATATATTTCTAAATGTCGATGGGATCAAGGGCGATGGTGAGAAAGTGGGAACAAGGTACTGAATTAGACCATGCGTCATGATCTTTATTGAATGGCAGAGCTAGCCCGAGGGGCCGAATGGCCTACTCCCGCTCCTAATTTCTATGTTTCTTTGACCGAGGCCGACTCAGAGAGGGGGAGAGACAAAGAAAGAGGGAGAAAGAGAGAGAGAAGGTGAGATAGAGATGGAGAGAGGTGACCCTGGGATTCTCTCTCTCACACACACCA